>NC_069097.1:10399999-11599999 GCF_947172395.1 Bicyclus anynana | reverse complement strand
TCCCGATGAGTTTAAGGTACGTTATAACGTTAACAATTTATAAATACAATAAATAATACAGCAAGTTCCTATGTTTGCATGACCTTCATGATTTTATAAAAGCTTGTCTAGTAGTCTAGCCTAGATCATCAATTGTCCGAGTGTAAAGCGTATTTTTCTTCGACATAATAAGAATTATATCCCAGACTCGTTTATTGCCGAAGCTAAGTTTCTTCATTGGCTGAGTTTGTTGTGGGCTCTTTTGAAACCTAGAAGCGTTTAGAACTCTCGTAACTGCAATTTTACGATTAATTATCTCCATTATCTAATAACATTACCTGAAGTTTTCTTTCGAAAGTTTTTACTTAATAAGCCAATATAGTCCAAACTTCATAGTTGCTAAGCCCCCATTCGCACGAGAGTTTTTCTAAAAACTTGAAAAAAGCGACGTGATTTAAAAACGCTGTCCTGTAACATACATACGTACGTACTTGGGAATGTATTTGTTGTATTTGAACGCTTTTTTAACGCCCGTTAAAAAGCTCTCGTGCGAATGAGGGCTAACCATGCACGCTTGAGCTGAAATACTTTCAAGTTTTTTAAAATGACAAACGTCTAGTAGCTATCATATGGTTTTAACCTATTATTTAAATTTAAAAATAACGTAAATTCAAAATCTTTTCAGGATCCACCGTCAAAATCTCCAATGGTATCTCGGAGCAGTAGTAAATCATCAACACCATCAAGAACTCCACGCAAAGCAGCACAACCTACGACGTTACAACTTGACAACCCTCTCTACCATGTTTGCGAAGGTATGTAATTCATTATATTTTTTAATATATTTGTCTTAACTCATTCATGCTTTTGCTTAAAACTAACACATGGCGATTGCTCTTCAACCAGGAATTATTGAGAGACGAAAATTAAGGCCTCATCAATCTATGAATGTTGCTGCCACAACCTCTGCTAGCACGCTTAATAAAAGCCAAAGCACGGGAGAATTGGCGAGCAGAAGTGAAAATGGTCATAATAAAAGTAGGTGATTCATTTTGTCTACATTTCCTTGCATGTATATAAATACTTTACTTATTAACCCTTTATAATGGATTTATTTTTTATTCTATCTGAAGAGTTTTATTTCATGACTAGCGGATGCCCGCAACTTCGTCCGCATGGATATGGATGTAAACTTTCAATCCTTTTTTTACCTATTTCCTACCCCTTTCTATTTATATATTTGCATGTTTAATATGTAATAAATGTATCTAGTTAAATATCCTTAGACCTACAATGTAGAATAAAATGATTTTGTTTTATTATTATGGAAACAAGTAATCCAAAATAAACATAAACAAAAATGTATATATTTTTGTTATTCTAATATACCTAATAAACAAACAGGTACACGCTAATTTGCAAAGTGTACAAGAATTATTCAAATTAGAAGTGTTAATAATTTCATTTAAATCGGATTTATAGAAAATAATGTCCCAAAAAACGCGTACCTCACCTTAGAAATCAAAGCTTTCTTGTATAACAAAACTTATCAATTCTTATGTATTTCAGAGCACCGGCAAAGTAATCTCATCAGTATATTTGGATTGGCTGAATCAGAAAGGCTTTTCGTAAAATGTAGAGATGAATTCAGGCAAAGTGTAAAATATCCAGGAGCAATATACTCAGATTTTCCTCCAGTCGATAACTCCTTGCCGTATTTCCATATCAGCGATGAATACAGAATGTTCAATCCGGAAGGTAAAGTTGAAGATAAAGATGATGAATGAGAAGTTTAAAAAGATAACGTGTTTTAATTCAAGCTCATATTTTAGGTCTACATCTCATAATATGCGTTCACGGATTGGATGGCAATGCGGCGGATCTACGTTTAGTCAGAACGTATTTAGAACTAGGACTGCCTGGAGCCAGATTAGATTTCCTGATGTCTGAAAGGAACCAAGGCGATACATTCTCCGATTTTGAAACAATGACTGATAGGTGATGTATGATTATTATTTTTAACCAATTGTAAAAACTGAACTAACGAAGAGCCGGTAGACATTGGGATCCCGAGGTGGTGGAATGGCAACACTGCATTAGAAAACGCAGTGTTGGTTGACGCCCCACCAGGTGAACTGACGACATCAAGTGAGTCAGGTATTCGCTGGATGCAAGCGGCTCAAGGTTGTGATGTTTGGGAGTCCCTACAAAAGGCCTATATCCTGCAGAGGTCGTCCATCGACTGATGTGATGATGATGATGATGATAAATTGTAAAAAGATCATCTGCATATTATATCAGCCTAACCATAGGGCCAGGCTTCCCTCCTAATAGCAGAAATGACATGGAGCTTAGACCATTCACGCTGCTTCAATGCCGCATGGCTGGCTTATGGTGATTATGTTAAATTCTTTTACTACCATTATCAAATGATGATGGCTGTAATGGCTGGCATTAACGTGGTGCCAGGCTTAGAGGTGTTACACCACCAACTTCCCAACTCCGGGTTTTAACTACAAATTTCTTAGAATGAAAACGTTTATGTATCTCCCCGATCTAAGACTCGAACCCTTGTGACCTGAATTCACATAGGCTAACGAGGCTGTTTTTGTAAAATGCTTAATATGTATTATGCAGATGCAGAATAATGATTATCTAAATGTTTGCAGATTGATTCAAGAAATTGTGACGCACATACAAAATGCAGGTGAACCAGCTCGTATCAGTTTTGTGGGACATTCGTTGGGCACTATAATCATAAGATCGGCGCTAGCAAGGCCGCAAATGAAACCGTTCCTGGGTATACTCCATACATTCCTGTCATTGAGTGGACCGCATTTAGGAACTTTGTATAACTCAAGTGGACTTGTTAATGCAGGTAATGTAAATGTTTCACGTTTATTAATTTTTGCATTTGTGTTTTCAATAACGTCTTTCTTAATATTAATTGGCAAATGATCAAAACTGTTTCCGTTTTGCCATAGTCTTTTTTCTTTTCGTCTTTTGCGACGACAAAGACGATAAAATGGTGTACTAAATTTTTAGTATATATCTTTTCTATGATGGCATAGTACCTATCCCAAACAGATAAAACGGATTTTGAGAAGAATGTTCATAGACACGAATATCAGAACTTTTCCCATATTATGAAAATTTATTAAATGAAAAAAAAATTGTCATTTTAGATAAATTCACTATCGGTATAACTTTTCAAAAATTTTAGATATCATATTCTGCTTTTATTATATAAAAATTGCAATTTTAGCTTGAAAAATAAAAAAATACCCCTTTCAGAGGACTTTATTCCGCGTCGAACGAATGTCGTTTATAATTTTTCTTTCAATGTAAGGATTATTCGCAGGTTATACTGGGCTCTACCAGATGAAAATAAAAATAATGAAATTTTTCAGGAATGTGGTTTATGCAGAAATGGAAAAAATCTGGATCCCTGCTCCAATTGTCTCTTCGCGATGCACCCGACCCTCGGCGGTCGTTCCTCTATCGGCTGAGCGAGCGGAGTCAATTGCATCAGTTCAAACACATCCTGCTTTGTGGCTCTGGGCAGGACAGATATGTGCCACTGCATTCTGCGAGGCTGGAGCTATGCAAAGCAGCTGCTAAAGACTCGTCCATATTAGGACAGGCCTATCGAGAAATGGTATGTATTGGTACCTAATTTCTTTTAACTGCCACATGTACACATTGAAATAGTGTCTATTAATCGCTAGACGTGACAATGCACCTGGTGACATCTTAGACTCTTTGATAGGTTCATTACTCTTAAAAACTCTAGAAGACAGAGCTCGCCTAAAGGTCACTATCGCCATGCTACGAGTACTGTTACCTCAGCTTCTGTCTGCTGTGTTCCGGTATGAAGAGTATGGTAGTAAATTATAGGCACATCATCAGGTTTGACATATGGACGCCCTGCGAATTGTTGCTCTGTTATTTATAACAGAGGATGTCAGATAGCAGGAATATCTTTCCAATTTACGTGAAATGAGCTATCTGCTTGTTTCGTCAACTATACATAAAAATATACTTCATCATTGGACGTCCACTGCTGGACATAGGCCTCTTGCATGCAGTATCCAGCGGTCGGTATTCTCGGTCCACGTAGTAGTGGGTCGATCAACACTGCACTTTCCCGTGGGAGATCGCCGTTCCAGCATCTTGGGACTCCAATGTCTAATATCTCTTCGAACTACTTTTATTATTACTATAATATTAATATGACTCCCCTCCCTCCTCCCGTTTCAATTTAAAGATTTACATTGAATTTCACATAATCGAGGTAATAATTATCTACCCACAGGTACACAACATGGTTTCACCATTAGCTGCCCGAGCGTCGTCAGTGTCGGTCGTGCGGTATGATGTCCAACACGCGCTTCCTCACACGGCCAGCGCTCTCGTGGGGCGGGCGGCACACATCGCAGCCTTGGACTCTGATCTCTTCATCGAAAAGTTCCTTCTCGTCTCTGCTCTCAAATACTTTCGATGAGAATCCATTTCAATTAGTTAAATTTTTTAGGTGGTCACTTTATTTGTTGATACGTCTAGTTATGCACGAGTGTTTGGTTAGTAATTGTGTACTCGGGAAAAGAAAATGTTCATCGCATCTTAGCCTCAAGCGTCAACACCGATGATGCAATGTCGTACTAGGATTTATCTGAAGATTTAGAGCAAAAACCTTCGGTGGTAAAACTGATTTTATAAAAGCTAAGAGTTTGTCTCAGTCTATGCTTTTACCTTAAGTAATCACTGCAGGCATTATTGAGGTTGGATCATGGTGACTTTGGGAACTAGCAGATTTCAAAGGAACCTTCAGCCGTCCAAGCCCTCGAAAAATTGTTAAGGATTTGTTGGGACGGGTTGACATAAAGCTATCTGTGCAAGTATTAACTAGATTTCGCATATTATACTGAAGAAAATATTTTAAAAAATTACGCTTATACTTGGATGGTTGACGACTTTATAACTACTGCCTATCTCCTAAAACCACCATGATCCAAACTTCATAGACGCCTACCATACTTACATCCTTTGCCTGAATAACTATCAGTTGTTATAAAATCACAAAGATTTAGCTATCACAGGCAATCGCTCTATTAGTACTTGTTCACATAAGGAGACTTTTCTTGTCAATTTTATTATCCTAATTTTGTATTTCATCAGCATTTATTTATAACAAAATCTCACTCTAAATGCACGATTAAGATAATTTAAATAATCAAAATTCAATTATAAAATAAAATGTTATCAACCGTCTTCACAATAAGAAATTATCATGCACGTTCAATTTGATCTATTTAATATTTTAAGAGTTTATCATCTATTAAATGATCTCTTTATTTAAATGCTTGTATGGGTAACTTTATGGGGAAAAGAGTGTGATAATTTCCACGCTGTTGCAGCGACTTACACTATTCTGATATGAAATCCTTGAAATCTAATTATTTAAATAGGTTAAGGCGGATCTTTACACCAAATAATTAAGACTCTCGAAATTAGCAGTGTAGATACATGTAGATGTTATTTGTATTAGGAATTTATATTGTTGTATATGGAGGCATTAGACGATCATTGGCTTTAATACTCGCATATCTAAAAACGCGGGAAACGCAAACATCAAAAAAATAATTCGACCAAGGTCACAGAATCACAGATTCAGAAGTCTTTTTGATCGTCTAGTGGTCACCACAAAATTGTGTCACATTCTAAGTGTTTTGTGTGCTCCTGGATTGCTATGCCCGTGGATTTTTGATTTTGAGCTAATAACCTACTTTATATTCCAAATATTCCTATACAACACGTACAAAATGTTGTCGCGCAAGTTTTACAATACCTAACCTCTGAGAACACCAACTAACTAAGTATAATTAATTATAATAAAATTAGTGTGATCAACACTATAAGCGCTAGTCGTAAATAAGTATTATTTCCTACTTCAAACCCCTTCATGGAATTTGTATATTATTAAATGTCTACACACTTATTGATTAATTGCTTTGGGCACTATCTACTATATAATAATTTAAATATTACAGACAAATCGCAGAGTTGAGTCCTGAACCGCGCATTCCATTGGTGCGAGGCATGACGAGAGAGGGAGAGAGGAGGTGCGGGAGGCAGCACTTCTTTCCCCCCGCACCTCTGTCGCGCAGCTCTCTGACGTCATACCCCTTCACCCTTGTATCGCGATTAAAGACTTGGTTTTGCTGTTTGACTAAAAGGAATTGCTTTCATTTTGAGAGTATAAATATTGTGATTTGTAAGGAAAATGATACGCCATACATAAGGCATGAGTAAAAACTAACTCTACAGAAGCCTATGTAGCGAATAATCTTAGATTAAAAATATTCTTAGAAGAATAGAGCTCACTAGTCTCTATGATAGCTACGCAGAACCCGACATCGATCGGGTTTATCACCTACTTAAGTTTTACACAAATAATGTGACAATTTTTTGGGATCTTTTACGCACTTTTTATAGATTGGTTTTCTTAGTTATTAAGCTATTTCAATTTGACACTTAATTAAGTGGACGAATCTGACAAGGCCTTATTACAATATAAGGACAGGCCTTAGCCTTAAATGAAATAATTATAAAATGTAAAGTAACGAATGTTAGACTGATCTTTAAAAATATACGGTATTGATAAGTTTATTAGTTTTGAATTATTTGTAGATATCAATGATTTGATAACGTTGTTGCGAATAAGTTGTATCTTGCTCTGTCCATGTTTTCTCGTATTTATTATAATATTGTAGGTAAAGTTTTATACAGGGCTTAGAGAATCTAATTTTTTGTTACATAAAAGAACTTAATAAATCCGTACGATAACAACATGTTCAAAAACTTGAGACATTTTTGTTTGTATATTTATATTTTAATACATCAATATCTAGGTTTTGTCATTATGTTGATTATATTGTATGTTTGATAAAGCACATTAGATAAATGAGACGTGTCGATGTACGTGTAATGATGAATTGAAAACCACAAGGTATTTTTTGTTCTTATTGAATGCAGTGCCGGATTAAGGTCTCAGTGACTATTTTTTTAATTTCTCATAATAAGCTTTATTTAACATTTATTGTTGGTTTAGAATGAATCATAATACCCACAAATACAAGTGTTTGCTGACAGGAATGCGAAAAATGAGAGACCATAGGACAATGCTATGTAGGTAGTTCATAATATGCGGAGAATCAAATTACCAACTTATAGGTAGTTAAAATAATATTTTCTTCCTCTCTGATGCAGTTACTTAGTAGGTACTTGATTTTTAATATTTGAGAAGAAAAAGACTATTCTATAATTTTGTTTCCGTTAGCCGTGAGGAGTCTACCGGAAACGACGCTTGGCTAAGCGATTTAGCGCTACTTTACTTCACCGCACAGTAATCGATCAGGGTTACAGGGTGCCTATTGGCAGTTTTCATATTCATTCTGTGACTATCGCGTAACCGTAAACGCGAATTTCTAAGGAATTGTAACAGCTGTGCATTAGTGCCACTAGATGGCGCTGTTTCAATTCCTTAAAAACTCGCGTTTACGGTTACGCGATCGTCGCTGTATGAAGACATTGAAAACTGCCACTAGGCACACAGTTTCAGTGTAATGTAGGTAATCTCCAACTTGGCTTATAATTTTAGGGAGAAATGAACTACCTTCAAACTATCTATATAACTACTAAAACCTATTTGCGCATTTAGATGACAAGCTCCATTCAAATCGGATTGACAGTTTCATGGGAAAAACACAAACATATATACGGACAGAAGACAGAACCTCTTGTGTTTGAAGTCGGTAAATAATATGAGACTTGATACCTTAATCCGGTACCAGTTGAATGCGTTGTTGTTGTACAAAACAAATAGTGTCTAACATTATAATAATTATAATATATCGTAGAGTAATACCTCAATATTGCTCATAAGCAAGCTTAAACAGAATTACTTTAAAGTGGTAGTACCTATGTGTCGGAATGAAAGAAAATGAATTTTGTAAATACTAAATTTTATTTGTAAAATACAAACTGTATTGTTAAATGGCAATGTGTCGATGTTATACACCTATGATAAAATAAATAAATAAATAAATGCCTAAAACTAAACGTTTTTTACGAGAAATACATAGACCATAGAGTCCATAGACCTACCCAAACATGGCTAACATAGAGTAGGATAAATGAATGACTAACAACTTGAACTTGAAGCAGCTTAGCTCCACGGTAAACAGGCCGCAATCAGTGGCTTGTACCTCATAGATGCGAAAATGCACAGCTTACCCTGAGGACTCATTAATAACATGTATTAAATAAGGAATTTTCCATTAAGTACAATTTGTACAAGGTACTTACTTAATATTGCGCCATAAAAGAGTAGAAGTTGTTATAAATTGAACTAATAAACTCGCTGTGTGGCAACACCACATTTACTGTCATTATCACAAAGATGTGTCATCATAGAGCAACCAATCATCATTGATAGTTTTATCAGATTATTAAAATCATAGTGGAAATTCGAATAATTACCTGACGAATTACGATAATATTAATTTATTTATATGAGATTGACTTCAATTTATTTAATTTTAATAAATGTAAATCATGAAGTCAGCTATCTTTGTACCCATAACTCATGATGCTTATTTCGAGGCTGGATAGTAAGTATTTTCGTAATATTTATTTATATTTGATAGTAATATTATTTTCAACAAATCACCATAATTATAATATGAACATAATATTACGTACATATAAAACAAAATATTAATATAATCAAGTACCAAGGTAGTTGCAATCCCAAGTGGATGACAAAAGACAAGGTTACCCTATGAACGACAATAAGTGACTACAGCACCCTCATTAATTTTCTAATTTCTAATTTTCTACTCTTTTGTGTCACACTCACACTACACACAGAGGTTTGCATAATAATTCAAGGGTATATTAATTAAACATCTGAAAAAAAAATATCTTAACAGCAGCAACAGCATTAAAAAAACTGATTCAAGATAGAAAATGTGAAAAATCCGAAAATAAAATATAACTTGGATTTTTGGGAAACTATTCAAATTAGTTTTAGTTAATTAAGTGGTGTATCTACCATTTTTTATTTTTATCCATTAATTATGAGACACTCTGTATATTAAATAAACACGTCTGCCTTAAGCAATAAAACTATAAAATGCAGTAAAATCAATGAAAATTGAAAATAAAACGAGAGCTACATGACATTTCAAAGATTTTCCATAGAATGACAATTGACAAAGGATCTTCCCAACAACCATAGTTAAAAAATATAATAAAAATTTTAATAAAAAAATACAACCGACTTCAAAACCTAAAAACGTACCCACTAAACTAAAAAGTGAAAAATAACATCATAATATGTTCTACCTGCTGATCAGTATGAAGGCAGTGCTAAGCCGGTGATGTATTAATTCAAGCCATGTGAGAATATCTTACAGATTTAGATTTTGCAGACAGTGTTGTTTCATGTGGTCCTGTCAGAAATGGCTTTAATTAACACAACACCAGCTAAGCACCGCCTTCATACTGATCAGCAGGTAGAACATATTATGATGTTATTTTTCACTTTTTAGTTTAGTGGGTACGTTTTTAGGTTTTGAAGTCGGTTGTATTTTTTTATTAAAATTTTTATTATTTTTCCATTTTTAGTGTAAAATTTCATCTCAAACGAATACATCAGACCCCTAATGACAGTCACAACCCATCTTGGTACAAAATTCTCAGCAATACAAATTAATCAAGCCCAAGCACAAGGTAGCTACCGTAAACCGTTAAGGAGTTCCCTTAATTGACCTTGGTCTTCATCATCAGACCCCTAATAACAGACACAACTCATATATTTAGAAAGTTCTCAGCAATACGAATTAATCAAGGCCAAACACAAGGTAGTTACTGTAAACTGTTAAGGAGTTCCCTTAATTGTCCTTGGTCTTCATCACCAAACCCCTAAATGACAGTCACAACCCATCTATGTGGAAAGTTCTCATTAATACAAATTAATCAAGCCCAAACACAAGGTAACTGCTGTAAATCGCCGAGGAGTTCCCTCGTCTGTTTTATGGCTCCATCATCAGATCGACTTTAAACCTTCATGAAATTATAGTGCTTTAAAGTACTAAATGGAAAAGTATACGAACACACTAGACACCCATATAATTTTCGAAAGTTCCCCTCAATTTCTCCAGGATTCCACCATCAGATCTTGACATGATGGCAATGGGACCAAATGGGGGCTATACCGTTTCAAACAAAAAAATAATTTTTGAAATCGGTCCAGGCGTCTTTGAGTAATCGGTGTACATACATAAAAAAAAAAAAAAAAAAAAAATACCGACCGAATTGAGAACCTCCTCCTTTTTGAAGTCGGTTAAAAAGTACACTGAATTTGTATTACTTATGGTAAACATTAATTATTCGTCAGAGTTCGCCACAGATAATAATTTAACACTTTTTGCTTGACAATTATACAAATACTTGGTCCAAGGTGGTTCAACATTTGGCAAATATCATTGCTACCAACATTACGATACTAATTACTAGTACAACATCGGCTGTATATCTTACCGGTTTTAGCACTTCACTATTGTGGGCGATCATCATTTAATAGATCTGTGGTTACTCCATGGTTACACAGATTAAAATGGATAATGAAGTAATGTGAACTGTCAATTCAGAATTCTCCAATTTTCATTTCTGATTTCAGTTCTGTGATTCCAGTCGGTGGGGTAATATCAATGTGAAGCGATTGTGTTAAAATTATTAATTTCAAATAAAAAAAACTTCATATATTGACATAAAATAAGCTGTGAGGGTGCAAAATAACAGTTTAAACAGTTGCAGTTTAAAAAAGTTTATATTGTAATACATATTTATATATTTCCGGGCAATGCAGTCCCTGCTATCCAGGAGGTATTTATAATAAATTTAAAAATTGTGACTTGTAATCATCGAAATGGGGAAATTGTTGAGTCTGTTGGCCAGAGACGATTCGAACTGTTGTTCGTCGCCCCGTTACGATATATTTTTGGATTTCGAGAACGCAATGCCTACGGACACGGAGCGCGATGTTTACGAAGAGGTGCAGAGAGTTCTGCTGGATTCGAACAAGATATTGGAAGAAATTCAGTGTTACAAAGGCGCGGGGAAGGAAATAAGGGAGGCTATCGCCGACCCGTCCACTATAACCCAGGAGAGGGCTTGGCGCGCTGTGAAACCACTGGTAGATAAGCTGCTCCGGTTCTACAACCACTCACTCGAACTTCAGCGGGTAAGTTATGAAGATTTTTTAAATTAAGAACTCTAAAATTTTTTAAACTAAGAACTCCTGTTCTTTTTAATGTTGTCGACAATGGTTATTAAAAATATATCTAAAAAACACTAATAATTAAAAAGATAAAAGAATTTTTAACTGTGTAAAAATAATATTAGGTAGGTATTTCATGAATTGTTTCACAAATATATTGCTGAGAAGTTAGGTAGACTCAATTTCTTAATGTATATAAAAAATTTCTATATAAACTAATATACAGAAAGTCAAATTAAAAGAATTAATAAACTTTTCTTTTTAGTTATAAGTTAATTTATTATGTAACGATTTAATAATCTATACTAGTTTAATCTTACTACCCCCATTTTTAACTGCATTTATCATATTTTTGAATGCAGAAAATTCATATAGCTGAACAACATTTGCAGGTCAATTGTAAAATGCAGTATTGAATCTCCAATGCACTCCATCACAGAAAGGATATTCTATAATGTCCAGTTAGCATAACATATTGCCTGTAAATGCTGAAGGATGCCATTTTGTCATTATCAAAGGATGTTTATCCTTATCAGGGCTGATTAATGAAGTCACAAGGGAAGATAACACTCTTCAGAGATAGCTGTTATCACATTTAAATGGTGTAACTTCCTGATGCATTGTTTATTGTTGGCAAGAATTAGGCACTATTCTTTTTACAAATATACCTACTTACACTTATTATATATTTAACCATTTGACTCTTTAAATGTCGTGTAATATAAATCGTTTCTGTTATGTGACATGTAAAAAAATATGACTACCACTAACGGCAATAGGCAAGCACAGTATCATGCTGCGCTCGATTGAAAAATATAAAGATTTTTTAAATGGTTCACAAAGGTAGATTAAAACTGCATTCTCTGACTGTCGGTTTCTTCAGCGCAGACGGGCTCACCGATAAAATACTCACAGGCAGCGAATGGTTAAGCAATACACACATTACTACTTAGCCCCAAAGTAAGCATATAGCCTGTGTTATTGGTGGTACTAAAATAGCTGAGCATACATTATTTAAGTATTCATCATCATCATATCAGCCGATGGACGTCGGACATAGGCCTTTTATGAGGACTTCTAAACATAACGATACTGAGCCACCTTAGTGTAAGGGGGGGGGGCTAGTACCAGTCAGTCTCCCCAACTGCCAACCACACCTGCTCGTGGTGCACCCTGCAGATGGACCGACGAATGGTGGTATATCCATTCCCACAGGCTAGATTATGGAATGCCTCAGGCCGGTGTCGGCAGCAGCGACATTGACGTTAGTGATGTAGCACTGTGCTGACCAACCCGCATGCCCAGGGTGGTCAGTACTGGGCAAAACTTAGTATGGCCAACAAAACATTATACTGCATATAAATACTTAAAAAATGTAAAGGGAATCCAGCAGTATTACATATATCTAAACACTGAAAACATCCAAGCTCATCATACAGATATTTTCAGTTGTGTGTAATTTTACTTCTTTACTTATAATACTTATTAGCATAGATCTCTGCTAGTGAAACTGCATTAAATTCAATCCAGATTATGTCCAGGCCGATAAACTATATTAAGTTACAAACATTCACCCAGTAGTTTTAGATCCATACTATGATTAATAATGGTTAATAATAGTTTGACTGAGAAATTTTTTAGGCAACCTACTTTCAATATATTTTTCAACATACTTTTGATATACAATACTTTTCATCCAATAAACAGGTGGAACATTCATAAATATTACCTAATATTAACATAATAATTTAAAGAAGAATTGAGTTAAAGCTATTAAGTTGATCATTATTAAATTCTTTATTCAGTAGCAGTATTTTTAAATCCTAAAGTAAACACCATTACCTTTTGAAACTACCACTTTGGTATTGTACATTATTTATTAATTATGATTAATGATGTACGCATCATTTGTGAAATATAAAAGGGAGCTAGAATACAAAAGAAAATATAATTCATCCTCAGCGATGTTAAGTATAATGTTTATGTTTTGTGGGAAAAACATTATTTTTTTGATGAACAACTTTTATCCATATTTTAGCATACCTAAAACTTTGCCAAGACAAACTAAATGAGCTTAAACTCAATTGATATTACTTTCTTTAGTATATTATAGAAGTTATTATTTATGGCCATCCTCCTTATAGGAGAGGATTTGGCACTAACATGTTTTATTTTTTTTCATTCTTTACAAGTTGGCCCTCATTCGCAAAAGGCAACACTGCTTGAAAAAGCGTTGTGTATTAAAAACGCTCTTGTGTGGTATAATTGGGATTGCATTTGTTGTATTTGAACGTGCGAATGAGGGCTTAGCCCTTAACTACAATCTCACCTGATGGTAAGTGATCATGCAATCTAAGATGGTAGCTGGCTAACTTGTAAGGAATTTGATGAAAATTCACACCACTTTCGGTTTCTACACGACATCGTACCGGAACGCTAAATCGCTTGACGGCACGTCTTTTGCTGGTAGAGTGATAACTAGCTGTGGCCGAAGCCTCCCAACCACAGATTTGAACCTAATACAGATTGACAGGCTTAGGGTGATTTTTTGACTATTTTCTTTATACATTCAAAATGTGTTCTTTGTAGAATAATAAATAAATAAATAAAAAAAAATAGCAGATAAGTCTCAATAGCTCAACGGTAAGAGCGGTCGGACTCATCGTCGAGGGGTGGTGTTTCGATCCCCGCCTCATTGGACTATTGTCGTACCCACTCTTAATACAGTCTTTTCCGATTAGTTGGAGGAGAATGGAAATATTGGTCATATTTAAAAGATACGGCAAACATTATTTTAAACAAAAAAAAACACATGATAATAAATCAGTGAGGTGCACTTTACACATGCAAAACTGCAGTACATACCCTGCAGTCTCTGGATTTTCTATTTTGTATAATCTGTATGTATAGTGCTTACCCTGGTTATAAACCTTATGCACGATGAGTATGGCCGAGATTGACGAAGGCACGAGCGTCTAACATCGCTTATTTCCTAACTCCAGGCTGAGAATTTTTGCTGATTTATTGCCTAGTTTGTTAAGTAATACTAAACTATACTATGCACAAAAATTAAGGGAGCAGAAAAAAAATCCAAATTTTTGGGGGATTTTCAACAGGCTGTAACTTATACAAAAATGGTCGTACAGCAAAGAAATAAAAAGCAAATTGTAGCTCTAAGTGTTTAGTTTTTGGATCTGAGTTTGAAAATTTTTTTTTGAAAATATTTTTCGAGTAATCATAAGAAACCCACCGAAAAAAAAATTTCGAAAGTTTTTTGGGTTTTTTTTTTAATTTACGGACGTGGAAAAAATTTTTTCGACTCAACCTCCATATGGACCGGATAGCTTGTTTATTCAGATTTAATTTCGTCTTTTTCAAATTCATGTAATGATTGAAAAAAAAATTTTTTTTCAATCATTACATGAATTTGAAAAAGCATCCAAAAAAGGGCTTTTTGTCGTTTACAAAGTTTCAATTCAATCCAGCCAACCGTTTTTTTTTCCCACTTGATAGAATTTTTTAAAAAATTAAAGGAGCAAGAATTTTGCTCTGAAAATGTAATAATTTTTTTTTTTCTTTAATTTTTCAAGTCACTAAGAATTGAGAGAAAGATTTAAAAAAAAAAATTTTTTTCAGTTTTGATAAAAATTATGACATTTTCAGAGCGAAATTCTTAATTTTCGTAATAAAAGACAAAATGATCTTTTTCCATTCAAACATCGATATCTCAGCGAGAAATGCTCGTATCGAGATTTAAAAAAAAACGAAATTAAATCTGAATAAACAAGCTATCCGGTCCATATGGAGGTTGAGTCGTAAAAATTTTTTTCACGTCTGTAGATTAAAATAAAAACCCAAAAAATTTCGAAAATTTTTTTTTCGGTGGTTTTCTTATGATTACTCGAAAAATATTTTCAAAAAAAAATTTTCAAACTCAGATCCAAAAACTAAACACTTAGAGCTACAATTTGCTTTTTATTTTTTTTGCTGTACGACCATTTTTGTATAAGTTACAGCCTGTTGAAAATCCCCCAAAAATTTGGATTTTTTTTCTGCTCCCTTAATTTTTGTGCATAGTATAGTTGAACGAAATAAATAATAAGTCAATTTTGTCGCACTTCATATTTGTCGCTCTGGGCAAATGCCTCGCTAGCCCCCCTGGATCGGGCCCTGGGTATAGCTACTTGTATATATGTTTTCTGTGAAAAATTTTCCACCCATTACTCGAATCCGGGACCTCGTGATCCGGTTACAGGCTAACCACTATACAAACGAAGCAAACGCACACTAGTAAAATATCTAAGTATTAATATTAGCATGTACCTACACGTATGATGCAATTTACTGGAAGCTAATAAAAAATGTAAATGTCCCAACTACTCGTAAGTTAAAGAAATGCTGCATACGAGTTCCGATGCCACCTGGTACACCCGGCCACGCGGCCGCAATGCAGATGTCCAATGGAATTTCGGACTGGAAGTAACATTTCCAACTTGCATTTTCCACCTGCATCTTTCACAGTTCATATTTATTGCAATTAACGAATGAGCCATTTTCCTCTAAAGGTGTTGAAATCCGCTAGGAACAAATAGGGGCAAGTACAAATAGACATAATGACCGTCAAAATATAGTAAGCGACACTTTTATCATATGTGTCGATTTTAATATACGTAGTACAATAACATCTTTGACGTAAGTGTAAGAGAATTTAACATTTTTCGGCCACATTTGTACCCGAAGGGGGGTACAATGTTGAATTTTTATATTAAATTCACTATCACAATTTCATTAATTTACATCATCTTCCGTAAATTCAATTATAATTTTATACGTTTTATTAACAATTTTGCTCTTATTTCAAGGTATATTATTACATTTAGGCGTTTGCAATTTTGCTTATATGCATAAACAATGACAATTCTACATTTTAGCATAAACGTCAATATGAAGCTAATTTTATATTATTTTATTATAAGTACTTAAAGAAATAAGTATTCGAAGTATTTTTGTTAAAAATAAAAAAAAACATCTGTACTAATATTTTATAGAGAAAAGATTTGATTGTTTCCAAATCAAACAATTACATAAATTGGACGAACGAAAGGATTTGAAAAATTATTTCACCATTACCATCACCTATGAGGACGTTATCCCGAGTTAGAGTTATGGGAGTTAAATTAAGGCTTTCACATTTTTTTATAGCCCACAGCGAATCCAATTGTTGAAGTAAATTTAATACCTGTGCTACACGAGCCATAAAACGAATTGGTTGACAAATCAGTTATCAGTTATACTATAATACATTTTCATCTTCATTATCTTTATCAACCTACTGACAAAATCCTCTTGTATGTATCTCCAAATACCACCGTCATACCTCATCACTTTATGATACATAGACTGCTCAAACCATAAATAACCCTTCCTTTTGTTGTCTTCGGCTAAAAAAAAGGAATTCTATAAATATTCTGATATATAAAGAACAAACCAGTCATAAGTATACTGTTCACAATCGTAACATGTATCTGAGTAATCGCTCCTGTCCGTGTTTAGCCGTGACAATCATCCAATCGAGCGCGTTAAACTGTACACGTATGTACACGTCGCATGAGAAATAACATTCACGACAGGGCCGGATTCAGTGCCAGTCTTGATGGTCCATGGCCCACGAATGTAAAAATAATATATGAACTTGGCGAAGACTTATTATAAAGCTACTCGTAAGTATTCTAGCGATTGAGAATAATATGAATTCGTATATTATCCCAAAGAATAAATAAAAATGATTCCTAATACTTCGTCGTTTTAAAGTTTGAACCTATTGTAATAAATGTTAATACGTCTGGCAAACTGTAACTTGTTGGGTGCGTGTCGTCCACCGCTCTTAGGGATTCGGTATCTTCGGGTATAAATGCATTTGATGCAAATGAAACGAAACGAATGTAATTTATGATATTATTCTAATATCATCATCTATCATCCTTAACACATTAAATTAGTAGTAGTAGTTAGATCATGAAGTTAGATAAGTAATGAATTAGAAAAAAAACTTACCTACTCTTTTTACATAAATATCCTCCTTCATACACTGCAACCATTTCTTCTTCCATGGCCTTCCTCTTGCAATCCTTATAGGTATGTACCTCTAAAACTTCGTGTGCAGACTGATGCACAGAGCAGAATAAAAAACCCCATCATTACAATTTTTACTTGTTAACTCAGCATATCCAGGGCCCGCCGATATAAATCCGGCCCTGATCCAAACGTATCCTTTGGAAACATTAAAATTTATGTCGTCAAAGTATTTGCATTACAGATTTTTGAAAGGGTGGGAGATGCCGATTTTTCCTTGTACGAATCTCGTGCGCAAACATTTGGTTTCGGGATATTCAATAGGGTACGTAGGTACTAGAAGGATTTCGTTCCGTTTTTCTCTTGAGTTGTTCTACGAAACCCGACATAAATTAACAAGTACAATTTTATTTTCATGCAATATATCACACTCTTCTTATTTGTTTTTTTTTGCAACTTTGCCACGGTACCTAGCAGACGCCACGGTTTCACCCGCGTGAAGCTACACTGTCTCCAGGTTTTATAGCCTATAACACCTGGAGACAGTGTAGCTTCACAACAGTGAAAGAATTTTTCAAATCGGTGCATTAGTTTCGGAGTCTATTCCTTTCAAAAGTACAAACAATCGAATATTTCTTGTTTATAAAATTAGTATAGATGTAAGTAAGTAAATATCTTATAATATATTATATACGTACTATGTATATAATATATTATAAGATAGCGCTGTTTCATTGCAAATAAACATTAACTTATCTTGAAAATTCACTTAGACGTATGCGATCTTAAGATAAGTGAGTCTCATACTTTCATAACACGTACTGTATTTAATTTTTGTACTTACAATAAAATATAATGTACACACATGCCCATTTTGTTAGATAAGAATGTCATGAAAAAATTAAGAACTTTCATAGAAATTTTCAAATATATTTAACAAATATATTATTTTAGATATATTTTACAAAGATTTTATACTATCAGATATGTCACTAGCGCGACGAAACTGAGGCATACGAAAGTGGCTAATTGTCTTAATTTCATTTAGTCGCATTGTAAACAATGAAAGTTATTTAAACAAATAACACTTAATGTAAGTAAACACAAAATTGTGCATATGTGCAGTTGCTAAATTTGGATCACTTTTTGCGGTGATTTTGTAGACTTTTTGTAGACCTTGACTACAATCTCACCTAAAGGTAAGTGATGATGTAACCTAAGATGGAAGCGGGCAAACTTGTTAGGAGTAGAATGAAATCTACACTTCTTTCGGTTTCTACACGACGTCGTACCGGAACGCTAAGTCGCTTGGCGGTACGTCTTTGTCGATAGGGCCGAAGCCCCCACCAGCCAGACCTGGACGAATTAAGATAACCTAAATAGGCCCAGCTGGGGATCGAACCCAGGACCTCCGTCTTGTAAATCCACCGCGCATACCACTGCGCCACGGAGGCCGTCAAATAGTATAAAATCTTTGCTCAAAGTACCCTAGTTCTTCTCTGAGGTTCTGCCATAATTCATCATAGCCATAAAAACGTAACAGACAGACAGACATACTTACGCATATAATATGAATTATGCTTTTCACTTATTAAAATTAAAATTGTAAGTACGTACAAAAAACATTCACATTGTAGTCTCGGTTTTCAAAACGTCCCCAATTTTATTAGGTCGTAAATAGCTTTATTTACTTCGGTAGTTTATAGAGATTGAATGTTTATTTTTATCGTTATATCATATAGGTGCCGTTGCAGGAAACAACGTTTTTACATATCTAATGCATGTGTAATAGCATTTTCCTTATAAAGGTTAATGTAAACGCGGTTATTATTATTATCATTTCATTATTTATCTCGTGACTAAGATCCAATTCGCACGTGCGTTTTTTTAACGGGCGTTAAAAAAATTTAAATGAAGATTTATTACCAACGCCCAAAATTGAAAATGCAACACAACTCGAAAAAAAAGCGTCGCGTTTTTAAAACGCTGACGTGATTGATTGAGTAACGTGAGTGACGCTGACTTGGGAATGCATTTGTTGTTATTGAACGCTTTTTAACGGACGTTAAAAAAGCGCTCGTGCGAATGGGGTAAATAAAAATATTTTAGCAAATAAATATTAAGTTTATGTATGTAGTTTTAATTTACATGAATGAAAGTAAAAGTATTTATTAATTTTGTGGTAAAGACACCTGAATATACATCATAGTACAATCAGGTGGTAGATTTGCCTGGAACCTAAACTCAAGATCTATCCATACTAATATTATAAATTTGAAATTGTCCGTATGTCTGTCTGTCTGTTTGTTTGTTTGTCCGTCTTTCTTTAAGTGAAAATAGTTGAAAGGATGGAGAGTGACATTACTTTTACTAAAATGGGGGGTGGAAGTTTGTATCTAGCATTTGTAGGATAGGGTAGGGTATGGGTATGGTAGGGTAGATAGGGAAGAAGCGCACATAAAACTACGCGAAGTTTGACAGAATCCGCTAGTTGACATATAAATTATGAAATTAAATTGTTATTTCTTTTTAATTATTTACAATTTAGCCCTTGACTGTTAAGTGCCCTTGAGTGTTGTCCAGAGCTAACTTGAAAATAATAATAAAAAGAAGACTACAATCTCACCTGATGGTAAGTGATGATGCAATCTAAGATACAAGCGGGCAACTTGTTAGGAGGAGGATGAAAATCTACCCTCCTTTCGATTTCTACACGACATCGTACCGAAACGCTAAAATTAAAATCATTAATAATCAAAAATTAATATATATACAAATTAAACACTATCATAATTATTATAAACTATCATTGGTTAGCCGTTGATTAATCTCTGTTCCAAAGTTAGCTATCTCTATTCAACGCGTGTTATAGAAAGAGAGGTGTAGTTGCTTAGTCAGATAGTCAATTTCCGAGTGTAGATCAGTTAACAATGGTTTGCGTGTGCATTCAATAGAGCCTTATTAAGTCTTGCGTGGTTCGAGCCACGTGCAATTTGAAAATTTCATATATAGATACGTATGTGATTTGTAAACGTTGTCTATTATTGTCTATGGTAAGGTTACATTTAAATATGGAACGTTTTTAGGTCGTTATCCCTGAATGATTATATACGAAATATAGTACCTATAAGACGATATAACACCTTTGACCTTTTTTATTTGACTGCCTCCGTGGCGCAGTGGCATGCGCGGTATTTACAAGACTGAGGTCCTGGGCTCAATTGCCGTCTGGGCCGATTGAGGTTTTCTTAATTGGTCCAGGTCTGGCTAGTTAACACCCTACCGGCAAAAGATGTGTAGAAACCAAAAAGCGTGTGGATTTTCATCCTCCTCCTAACAAGTTAGCCCGGTTCCATCTTAGATTGCATCATCACTTACCATCAGGTGAGATTGTAGTCAAGAGCTAACTTGTAAAGATTTAAAAAAAAACCGTCCGGTTGTCCAATCAAAATTAGATGTAGTTCGTTTAGGGTAAGCACTAGGTACGTGAAGATAAATCATTTGTCAATATCAGTATGAAAAACTTCATGTACTTTATGAGTAATCAGTACATTTATGCACGCCACTGAAGTCATCTGCTTAACCCGTCAACTGCCTATTAATTAGTATTGAAAAATAATGACTCTCAGAATTCTTTAGTATCATCGATGGGCAGATGCGCCAAACTAGTTTATTAGTATGGCAACAGCTGATTGCTATTGTAAGCTATAGGCAGGTGGATAAACACCTTGAAACCGCATTGGACCATCCTTAAGAGAATATTAATTATTCTTAAATTTTTTGTTGGATCATCATTATAAGCCTATTTTAAGGGCCCACTACTGAGCCAAGAATAATTATCAACCCATATTCGGCTCACTGATAAGCTTGAGTCTCCTCTAAGAATGAGATGGGTTAGGCCAATAGCACTGGCTCAATGCGGATTGGCAGTTTCCACACACGCAGAGAATTAAGAAAATTCTCCGGTATGCAGGTTTCCTCGCGATGTTTTTCCTTCACCGTGATAAGTTGACCAATGATAGAAGCGAATGGAAGACATTGACAGTTTTTGCCGACCCCAATTAAATGGAATAAGATAATGAAGATGATGTTTATGATGATATGTAAACAAACAATACACTATCTGAAAATACAATATATTGTAATAGCACGGCGGTGGATGTCCATCGGCTGATATTGATTTTTCCAAAGTAGTGGAACTTTTTAAATGCGGCATTTACAGGCAGCCGCAAAACAAATGATCCCGCTCAATGATGTTAGAAGAAAAAAGAAGTAGATAGGTTATACGCGGACCCCAAGTGGCACGTTAAAACTATGCTAATTAGCAAACCTGAGCTTAGTCTCCGCACTGTCACCGCGAAGTTGACAACGCCGCTGACATAATTTTTGCGTGCCACTTTTTTTTTATTAATTTTATTTACAAGTTAGCCCTTTGACTACAATCTCACCTAATGGTAAGTGATGATGCAATCTAAGATGGAAGCGAGTTAACTTGTTAGAAGGAGGATGAAATCTACACTTCCTTCGGTTTCTACACGACATCGTACCGAATCGGTAAATTGCTTGGCGGTACGTCTATGCCTTAAGGTAACTAGCCACGGCCGAAGACTCCCACCAGCCAGACCTGGACCACCACGTCAAACGCCACGGATGCCGTCAAAAGCTGTAAACATCGAATGTGGTTTATGTAACCTATCTCCTTTTTTTCTTCTAACATCATTGGTGCCACTGCAAAACTGTCGGCTAGCTGATACGACGTTCAAACCGCCTAACCGCAGTGTATGAAATCATAACAATGGCGGATCAAATTCAAGCTCGCCTATTCATATTGTGAAATACGATGCTCTCGAGGTGCAACTCACACAGTGTTGCTCGTTTGCTTAAAACTTAATTAAAGTCACCGGTGTTGTGATATTGTCTTTAACCGAGTTCTAATATGGAGGTTTTGGTGCATGTTTTTTACTCTTTAACGCCGCAACTATTGAAAGAATTGGGCTGAAATTTGGAATGGAGATAGATTAGTCGTAGACTAGCACAAAGGCTTTATATTCCGAAAAATCCATAGTTTCTTCTGTATGGAGACTTCCACGGGATTCGCACAAAAATATTGAGAAGCCAGAGATGTTTTGTTCCCTCCGAACTTCTAGCCCTAGGACACATCACACAACTCTAGCTGATATATTAGGCTTGTCCTCCCCTGTGACGCTGCTGCGGTCAATATGACGAAAATGCAATAGGCAATAAATATATTAAAAACAAAAAAAATGGTAGAGATATAAAACCCATTTCGCTTGCCACCGCCTTCAAATCAAGTAAATTATTTTATCGCTTTTTAACCGACTTCCAAAAAGGAGGAGGTTCTACGTTCGGCTGTATGTATGTTTTTTTTTTGTTTTTTTTTTTTATGTATGTCCAGCGATAACTCCGTCATTTGTGGACCGATTTTGAAAATACTTTTTTTGTTTTGAAGGGTTTGATTCCAGGGTGGTCCCATTTTTTTCATGTCAGGATCTGATGATGGCATCCTGGAGAAATCGAGGGGAACTTTCGAAAATCGTAGGGACGGCTAGTGCGTTTGTTAATGTTTCCATAAGGTATCTTAAACCACTACAATTTTATGAAGGTCTGGAGTTGGTCTGATGATGAAGCCGAAAAACAGACGATGGAACTCGTCAACGATTTACAGCAGGTACCTTTTGTTTGGGCTAGATTTATTCGTATTGATGAGAACTTTCCACCTAGATGGGTTGTGACTGTATTAGGGGTCTGGTGACGAAGATGAAGGAGAGTTAAGGGAACTCCTCGACGGTTCACAGTAGCTACCTTTGTTGGGACTTTATGAATTTGTATTGCTGAGAACTTTTCACCTAGATGGGTTGTGACTGAATTAAGGGTCTGGTATTGAAGACGAAGGACAATGAAGAGAACTTCTCGAAGGTTATTAGTATCAGTTTTGGTTACACTCAGTAGGTGTGCTAACACTAAAAATTAAAAAATAAAAGTTTTAATTAAAGCCGTTTTCAGAAACGGCTTTAATTAAAACATGACACTGGATTGGCACCGCCTTCAAACTGATCAGAAGGTAGCACATAGGTAAGATGTTATTTTTTGCTTTTTAGTTTAGGCTAATTTTTGAGTTGGAAGTCGGTTGAATTTTTTATTAAAATTTTTATTAGTGTTGTATTTCGCATTATGGGCAGGGCACATAGTTCGAAGAGCCGATGGACGTTGGGGTGCCAAGGTGCTGGAATGCACCAGAAAACGCAGTGTTGGAGAACTGAGGACATCAAGCGGATTGCTGGGGGCTCGAGACCGTTTTGTTTGGACGTCCAAGCGAGAGGCCTATGTCCAGCAGTGGACGTCCATCGGCTGTTAATGATGATGATGATGAGATGATGTTTTGTAAAGTCTGTGGAATTTCTTTTTAAAAATATTTACTGTCATATCTGTCTCGGCTTATCTCTTATTATTGTAAGAGGTGACACAATTTCTCTGATATCAGATTTACTCAGTACATGATCTCATCAGTTTTTGATAACACGACACGTTGAACGGAATGTGGTTATATGAGAGGGTGCGCCGCACTGGCGTCTGTAGTAGACAATAGTAATTGTACTTTCGTGGTTTGCATCGTTTAATATTCTAAAGTTTGCAACGATAGCGTCATAATTCGGAATTGCCTTCTTTAGATCGTCAGTATATATTTTACCTTTGTATCTAAATAATATTTTGTTGATCTAGATTCTAGACTATATCTATACTTACCATCAGATGAGATCATGGTCAAACGCGAGCCTATCTTGACATAAAAAAATCATAAGTTGAAAAAAGAGAAATTCTTCAACCTATTGTAATAGGCAATTACAGGGCCTCCTCAACCCCCTTGACACCAGTCCCATTAAAAGGCCTACTGCATTTCATCATTATCAACCCATAGTCGGCTCACTGCCGACGAGCTCGAGTCTCCTCTCAGAATGGAGAGGTTAGGCCAATAGTTCATCACGCTGGCCCAATGCGGATTGGCAGACTTTATACACGCAGATAATTAAGAAAATTCTCTGGAATGCAGGTTTCCTCACTATGGTTTCCTTCACCATTTGAGATACGTGATATTAGATTTCTTAAAATGCAACATGTTTCACAAAAAGTTGGAGTTTGTCTATTTTCTCTTCACTTGGTCGCATTGTTAGCGTCATAGAGGAGGTCGTTTGAGTCCGTACAACGGACTGTACGTAGTCGGACTGCCGAGGTCAGAAAGGACTTTTACCTTCTCAACAAAAAAAACAACTCAAATACAGAATAAGTATCCTCCTTCGAAGCCTATTCTCCAGTAATAACACAGTTTTGCATTTAAAAAAACCTGTTATAATTCACGCATTCATTAAATTCGCGTGACTGGACCGCAATTACTCGAGTAAGTAATTGCTGACTTGATTGGCACACTGAAAATTCGTTCTCGTTTTTGTAATGTGTTTAGGTCTGCGTGGAAAAAATTATGTGTTGAAAACCATTCCAATATGTTCAAAGATGAAAGTTCAACATTTTTCAAACTATTTACTTTAAATTATAAAGAGGAAAGATTTGATTGTTTGCTTGTTTGCATTGAATAGGCTCAGAAACTACTAAACCGATTTGAAAATTATTTCAGTGTTGAAAAGCTTAACTATCCCCGAGTGTTGTAGGCTATAATATTTTAACCCCGTATTCCTAAAGGAAAGGAAACCAAGCGAGTGAAACCGCGCGGCGTTTGCTAGCATTTATTATAATGAAAAATAATTTTAAAAAACGTTGAATATTTTACCAATTAATATTTTATTACATTACATGGGCTATGGTTGGTACGCTTGGTAGCACTATGTTTTATGGTAAGCAATGATGCATGTTGAATTCAACTATTGTACAAGTATTGTATTAGTAACACAGCGAACCTCGATCGTCTTGGCATTATCTCCTCACAGTTTAGCTACTATCGTGTAATAGTGTGGTCTTTTATTAGTAAGTATATCTCATGATTTTGCCTTCTGCAACTAACTCCTACTGCAGACTATGACCATGCACTTGGTCCTTCGAGCCGGAGTTTGCTATAGTGGAACGTACTTATTGACTTGAAGAAACATAAAAGAACATGAACAGTTACTTAAAATCTGTACACATAGATACCTATTATAAAGGTAATTACACATCCCACATGCGATAAAAAGCATTTAATAACAAAAACATAGTTCTCGGCTAAGCAATCGTGATGTGGAACCGAATTAATGGTGCGTGAGGAACATTGCACTTGCAGAATGCTCACTGATTCCATAACTTAACACTGGGTGCTGGTGTTCTGTAGAAAAATCTGCAGTAGGTCTTGCATAGTATTGTTTGTGAATCCACTATCAATTAATTTGAAAATACATATTATAAATAGGAAAATAAGTCTGCCTAGTTGTTACCTTTTCTCGGGTAAAACTATTTTGATTATACCTATTATGTACAGATAAAAAATAGACCATTGAGCAGAACATCGCTCTTTTTCCAAAATTTGACTTACACATTTACAGATTTTTGCTGACTGTCTGATAACCAAACTAATGTGGAATTAATTAAATGCGGCTGTGTCACCAACTGAAAGCTACATTATCAGCGAGTAACGTAGGCTGTATTTTATCCCCGTATCCCCACGGGAATGAAAACTACGTGGGTTAAGCCACCGAGGGTCTTCTATATTGTTATACATAGCGAATAGAATTAATACTAACAATCAGTGGGCCCCTGAAATAGGCAATGGTGTAGACAATCGCATTTAATTACATTTTGTTAGCATCTGGCCGCTAAATTAATGCTCAAATCTTGCAACTGGACGACAACTGGTGTTAATTTAATAAACGATCCCAACGCAGCTAGTGCGAGAGTCGACCGCCTTTAAAAGCTATTTGTTATTTAAACTGCCGTCCTACATAAGTTACAAAATTTATTGCAGCAGTGCATTAGACGTTTAGGCCTTTACGATGCGAACTGTAGTAGTTAGTTAAAATTTACTGGACGTCGAACTACTTGTAATTTATAGGTACACAATACATATGTTCATATTGAAATATGTGTACCACTCCCATCGGTTTAGAAGATTGGAGTTAAGATATACTTAATAGCCTTTTATTTGACAATCTTTCATGAAATTATTACAGTATTTATTTTACACTTATTTACGTAAAATCTTTTAAGGTATACTTAAAAAGATTCTCTTTCTCCAAAAATTCTAAATTCATTTACTTCTACTGCACTTTGGAAACGTCTATGTTGACTATTTGTAAAGACTCTACCATCGGTTCGGAAGGCAGGTTCTTTCTAGCATAGATTTTCCCACGCGTCAGTTATTTTTGACATCGTCCTCCCATCTACGACGCTGTCTTCATTTCTTTCTTCTGTGTTGTTTTGTAATTAGGTTAAGGATAATTAACTTAAGGTTTGTGAAATTATAAACACAAGAGTTACCTATGCCTCAGCTTAACGAAGACAACCTTCGATGCGTCACGAGATATTGTGTCGTTGAAGCTTTCTAGATCTATAGGACAGCAAACATTGTAGGGCATTTTTTTTTAATTTTAGGTGATCTATACCACAGACAATGAATTATTCCGAATGTACGTACACACAAATACGGAATATACTTATAATATCACTCTCGTGTTCGTCTGTCTGTATGCCACAGTAAATTTTTATCCATCAACAAGTAATCATGCAAAAATACATGTCTCGTGAAAGCTTATTCTTTTATTTGTTGGTTTTACATTTACCATCAGTTGGATATGTTTATTTAGTCACATATTTAAATATAATTTAACAAGTATGAAAAATATTTCGTGAGCTCTTAGCCTACATAGTGTTATCAACTCAATTATGAGTGCGAATAGTAATTATTTTTATAGAACAGTTAAATTAATACTTTAGGCATGTTTATTTCATCGTCAAGCCTAATTAGAGCGGTTCAATTTAAAACCTAATTAGTAACCGTTGAATACATGTATTTAATGTTTGCAATGCTGTTATGTTACGTTTTTTTGTATTTTAGTACATTAGGTATTAGGTGCATTGTTATTAAATCACATTTAGTAATCACATTTTTCGCTCTGTTACAAAAAAAGTGTTATTGAGTAGGTATAACTTACCAAATAAAGTATGTATGCAGCACTGATTTTCAGTTAGGACCCAGTTCAGGTGCCGCCATGTATACAGTTCCACATCCTATGTAAACTGTTATAAAATAATATAAAGCCAATAATTATAAGTGACCTTACCACCTTTTTAATGCTATTCTAATGCTGTAATACTTAATTATTCACCTTAGAGACAACTGCTGTTATTTATATCTCCTTTATTGTTTACCCCGAGGGTCAGCGTAAAGGTTTAAAATAACCTCATCTCCCCAACTGATCAATAGTTCAAACAACCAGAAACAATTGTCTCTTGGTTGACCTTTAGTAAGTTAGATACCTACCTACTGAATATTACTCGGGCTTTGCCATTGTTATTTCTGTATCAGTATAATCTATACTAATATTATAAAGTTAAAGAGTTTGTTTGGTTGAACGCGTTAATCTCAGTAATTAATGATTCAAATTGTTTTGTTTTTGTGTTGGATAATTATATTTTTCCTATACATTATTTTAAATAGCTGTCTTTCAATGAATACATCGGCTCTTAGATTGTAATTTTTTTTTATTAAATAATAGCCAACGCTATTTCTCGTTCCCGTGAGAATTACATATTTGTAATATTAGTATAGGTTGATTTTTTAGGGGGTAGGTGTATTAATTTTTTAACGGATACACCGAATTTTTTTTTAGATTGGTAGGAAAACCCGCACTCCCATGCTTCGCTGTGTTCATAATTCTTGCTGACTCGTCCATCGTCATGAATATCACATACTTACTCGAAGTTTAAGCAGTATGGCCATTGGTCATTATTAAATATTTTGTTCATGGACCCAAGGAACTAAAAATGTCTCAAAAGAGAATTGTTACTCTTAAATTTTCTTATATATAGAATGATCGAGAACCAGACTGTAAGCAACAAAACGCGAAACGTTTGCAATTTATTTCACGTCCAACAAAAACTTGATTGAATAATTCACACGGATTTTCAGTCACGCTCTCGATTTCCGGTGTAAGATCGATACAGAAAAATATGGAAATGTGATTTGAATGTGTAAATGTAGTCTATGGTCAAACGGAAACTGTACAAGTAGCTTTTATCAAACTTACTTTGAATTGCACTTCTTCGTCACTACACTCTTGACATAGTGGTCGTGATCGTCACTTAGGCTAGTTCGGACTACTTTAGCATTTTAGTCGAGTAGCATACTAGTGTTATCGCCGCGTTGCAACGACTTGCGGTACGGACGGCTTCAGTGTGCTCGTGGCGTTCCAGCCGTCCACATCTCTTGTTGTATAATTCTTTATGGATTACTTTGGATAGGCAGGGAGAGTGACTTGAGTGGAAAAGGGGAGTGTTTGTTAAACAGTCAAAGGTACCTTTAACCCTACACACAACGTTCACAAGTGCGTGACTCAATGTCATTCTGTGCCATTCTAGGATCTTATTTTGGTTACAGTTTGATTTGTTAATTAAGTTGTCCTGACAAATGTTGTGAATCATAACCTTTCTTCGACATTAGTTTTCTTATATTTGTAATCACTTTTGAGTCTGCTAAAACTAGACTACTTGCTACCGCCCAAATATCGTTTGTACTCTACTAAGATACTAAAGCGGTCCGAACTAGGCATAAGGGCGGCAAGCTTTGTGATCCGTCGCCATTCCTCTCGCACTGTAGCTCTTGTAGTACATTCGTGAAGCGAACCATTCAAAGTAAAATGGCGGAGGAGTAGTCCCACTCCTTCGCCTAATTACCACCCTACCGGCAAAGACGTACCGCCAAGCGATTTAGAGTTCCGGTACGATGTCTGTTACGAAAGGGGTGTCGATTTTTATCCTACTAACAAGTTAGCCCGCTTACATCTAAGATTCCATCATTACTTACCGTCAAATGAGATTGTAGTCAAGGGCTAATTTGTTAAAAATAAAAAAATACATCTCTTTCGTCCTAACATAACGAACAAGATTACGATATATCCAGTTGCGTTGTCATTGGATGACATTTGTGTTATCGCCGCGTTGCAATGACTTGCGGTACGGACGGCTTCAGTGTGCTCGTGGCGTTCGAGCCGTCCACATCTCTTGTTGTGTAATTCTTTATGGGTTACTTGGGATAGGCGGGGAGTGACTTGAGTGGAAAAGGGGTGTATTAGATATCTGTCAAAGGCGCCTTTAACTCTACACACAACGTTCACAAATGCGTGATTTCACTCTAGGTCATTCTCTGCCATTCTAGGGTCTTATTTTGGTTACAGTTTAATTTGTTAATTAAATTGTCCTGACAAATGTTGTGAACTTTTGTTCGACATTAGTTTTCTTATTTTTGTAATCACCTTTGAGTCTGCTAAAATTTGTTTATTTCTCTACATGAGATACGTCGCTTGGTCGCATGTTAGGCTTACAGAAGTATAATCAAAGAGGTTCCATGTATTAAAATGTCATACGAACTACCGTTACCTTAGCCTAAGCCTATAAATTAGTTAGCAGTTAGTTTATACGTACGACTACATTGTCCTAGTTCCTTATACGGATCCATGATTGCCTATTAAATAATTCAGTATAAGACCAGTCGTGTATTAGCAGTCAAAGCGCTTTATATTTGTCTAGACTCTAGAGCCTTGCATACCAGATAATAATTTAAACATTGCTTCCTGTATGGATTAGTTAATACCGTTTTTTTGTACTCTGTCTTATAAAGAATTTAAAGTCCATTTGTCTTGATAGGCTTAAGACAAATGGACTTATAGGACTACTAACCAGCTATTTTTTTACTGTTGCTTAATTAATAGTTAATTAATAGTTATACAACTTAACAGCCACAATGTCCTACAAATTGCGTAGTGCATTAACTCGTTCTGACGCTCAGAAATTTTTATTACCTAGTAACCAAGTTAGCTACCAGAATCAATAATTTTCGTAAATGTAAAAGTTGAGTGTCTCGTGAAGATGAAGCTACTCACGGAAAAATAACTTGATAGTAATCAATTGTAAATATGTTCCACGGATCATCCCATAATTGACCAACAGTCCACCACGCTGGCCCAATGTGGATTGGCAGACTTCACACACGCAGAGAATTAAGAAAATTCTCTGTTATGCAGGTTTCCTCACGATGTTTTCCTTCACCTTTTGAGACACTATAGTAATCCTTCGTCTAGTAACACCACGTGGACCGATTAAATCAAGATCAAACTCAACAATGCTGCTTAGTAGAAATAAACATAAAGTTCTCCTCCATACAAGCTCATGCACAAAGAAAGCTACTACCCACTAGTAAAAATTACTATACTATAAAACTTAAACCCACTTTGCGTTTTCGAACACGTGCGCGCTTCGCCTGGTTACCGTTTACGGAATGTTACGTCATCGGAGACGAATCCCGCTTTATCCTTTATCATCGTAAGGGCTACGAAACGCAATCTAAATAATTATACTTCGTCGTAACAAGACGACAACAGTCAACCATAGTGTTTACTACTATAACTACGTAAGTGTAGTGTAGTGTGAAGTTTTGTGTGGAATTTTTAATTTTAATATTTTTTTTTTAATTTTGTTAAACCCTACCTACTCACGAATTTATTTGCGTGGTACTTTTTCATATATTAGAAGCTAAAAAAACTTAAATTTGTCTATATGATACCTATGAGTTACTAGTTTCGAAATCGTTCGTCGAATTAGAAATAAGATCGTTTCTAGAAAATGCCTTATAAACTGCTACTTGTACGTCAATGCAAAATTATAGACCACAATTTCCTTTTGAACTTTTGTCACTATGAAAAAATCATTTTCCCATGTGTAAACTAAGTATCTGAAATAAAATCGTCAAAAATGCATACGGTAAAGTGTCGCCAGCTTGTAGACTTATAATAATGTATAAATGGTTATAAAAATGCTTGGGAATAAATTGCTCTATATGATGGGTAGGTTTAAACAATATTGTAAAATGGTGATAACAATAATGCTGGCTGATTTTTGGGTTCTTCTTGGATCAAAGTGCATTTGAAACTTTCGTAACTATAATAAGTTTCACTATAGGTAGTAAAGTCGAAAATATAACATAACCTGACGTTCCTAAAATGTGTAACAACTTTAATAACCCGTTCGCAAGCCCTGACGCTCTCGGGATGTTCGAAAACGATCAACGTCCGTGACTCACCTCACTGTCTGATTCACCCACATTTTATATTAAGCACACAATTGTCGGCTTGCGAAAATTATCGTATGCGTAAATATTATCACTGATTTCAAGTGAATGTGACAGTACCTCTAATAAGCCTTGAAATATTGATATACTCCACGGAAGATCAGCGCGGTGTCCTCACGGACTCAGAAATATGCTGAGTGGAGACCCTTTTTAGGATCACATAATGCTAGTTGTAAAGTATTGTAATAGGCTAGTTGACACTTTTTTTAATGGTGGTAAATAGTTCATTATCGTTTCACTTACACGTTCGGCCGAAGCCTCCCATCAACCAGATCTGGATCAATTAAGAAAATCTCAATCGGTCCAGCCGGGGATCGAACCCAGGACCTCCGTTTTGTAAATCCACCGCGCATACCGCTGCGTCACGGAGGTCGTTCTTCGATCCCCGCCCGCTTGTCTGTTGTCGTACCGTACCCACTCATATCACAGTCTTTTCCGTTTAGTTGGTTGGACATATTTAAAAGAATATTCTTGAAAAAAAAATCAAAAATGGAAGAAGTAAAGATCGTAGGAAATGGAAGGACATAGTTTCTGTCTATCTGTTTAGATTGAAGCATTATAATAATGATAATAATATTTATTGATTCACTAGTACACATAAAAATAATTTTACATAGGTCTGTGATTTCCACACTAGGATTCCCTGTATTATGATATTATGATGACTGTTGAAATAACTTTTCTTACCCCTATCCCAAAGACAACATGGTATATGCGTATAGTAAGTAACTGTGTGTTTGTTTGTGCCATCATCGCTCAGTTTTTTTTTAAATGTAGGTACTAGAAAGCTGTCTTTTTAGGAACAGGCTATTTCCTACAATGGAGCATTATGGCGGGGTACATAAATACAGTAATCAATATAATAAATCCCTCTTTATTTTTTAAAGACCATACAATCTTTTGACAGCTTTTTGCTTACCGCACTGTCGGTTGTCGCAAGGCCAAAGCAAAAAATTCTGCACTCTAGTGTACTTAATGGTAGTACAAAAACATTACCTACTCGCGAAATCAATTGACACGGTTGATTATGTATATAATAAACTAATTTAAGCAGACTCAGAAGTGAATTACAAAAATAAGAAAACCAATGTCGAACAAAATTATGATTCACAACATTTGTCAGGGCAACTTAATTAACAAATCAAACTGTAACCAAAATAAGACCCTAGAATGACCTTGAGTGGAGTCACGCACTTGTGAACGTTGTGTGTAGGAACGTTGTGTGTACCCTACACACAACGTTTACAAGTGCGTCGTCAAAGTCAAGTCAAAGACGTCTTTGATAACTAACCAACACTCCCCTTTTCTTCTTAAGTCCCTCTAGCCTATCTCAAATATCCCATAAAGAATTACACAACAAGTAATGTAGACTCGAACGCCACGAGCAATCTGAAACCGACCGGACGACGAGCGCCATACATCGCAAGTCGTTCCCGCCAACTGACCCTACCCCTCTCTAGTCGCTACCCCTCTCTAAATCCCTACACTTTACGAAACAAGTCGCCCCACGTAGCGTCGGCACGAGCCAACACGACATCGAGCGACGTCATATCCGTCCCAGACTACTATTTCCAACACTAAATATTATTTACTTTCACTATAAGTTCCTTTTCACCGGGCTAACGAAACCTAACGATTTATATTTTTGTCTAAAAAATAAACCTTTTACCTTTAAATGCGTAATTTAGACTCAATAAAGTCGTCAAAAATTCAAGTCACATCACTTATAATGTTGACGCAGTAGGTAAGTATTGCATAAAAAAACAAAAATAATTTACTTCACCGGGCTAGCGTTGGGCGATGCCTTTGTTTTTACTCCCTAGTTTTATAATGGCACGTCGTCCACAGGCAAATGCGATAAAGCCCTTTTAATTAAGACCGAATCTTAATCCTTGTTATGACGTGATTTAAGAAAAGTTTACCTTATCTTTGAAATTTTTCTCGAATATTTAAAAAAATACCAAAATCCAAGGATTACATTCAACTTTATTACGTACTAGCCTACGCCCGGTGATTTCACACACGTAGTTCTCGTTCCTGTGAGAATACGGGGATAAAATATAACATACTAGCGGACGCCCGCAAATTGGTCCGCGTGGAATTCAGTTTTTCACAAATCCCGCGGGAACCATGGATAAAAAGCCTATGTGTTAATACAGTGTATTGTCTATCTTCGTGTTGAATTTCAGCTAATTCGGTTCAGTAGTTGCGGCGTTAAATAGTAACAAACATCCATACAAACTTTCGCGTTTATAATATTAGTAGGATAGGATGACACTCGCAAATAACGCGACTTTCTAATGTTAAAAGAATTTTCAAAATTGATTGAGTAAATCCAGAGATTACCCCTACAACACCACATACTTAACCTCTTTATAATATTAGTATAGATTATATGTACTTATAAAAGCTTATATTGTTTTTCATATAGAATGGGCACGGTGACAGTTGCCTTATGACGTACATAATACGTACTATTATCGTGAATCGCGGCAAACTTTCAAGAGTAAAATGAACTGTCACCGAACTGTCAACTGTCAATTATCTGAAAAATACTATAACGACTAACATTCAAAGTTATTTAACAATATGACGTTTAAGTTCGTTTCGTGTAGAATGGTGCGGGTGAAAGTTCGTTTCACTCTTGAAAGTTTGCTGCGTTTCACGATAATAGTACTTATTATGAACGTCATACAGGCGACTGTCACCGTATCCATGCTGTCTGAAAAACACTTTAGTTGCAATTCTCATAACAATCTACGCGTGAAGTAGCGTTTTAAAATTTGGCTAGCAACCTTTTTAGATCAGCGACTTCAAGGTCATAAGTGAAAATAATTGGCAATCTTTTTTATGAAACTACTTTAGTAATCTAAGAATCCAAAAAAATATTACAGAATGAAGAAATACATTTGCTTGGAATAGCTATGAAGCGATAAGGTCGCCTTTTTATCATATTTCTCTTTTTATGTCTTCCTAGCGGACACCCGCGACATCGTCCCCGTGGAATTCAGTTTTGCGCAAATCCCACAGGAACCATGGACTTTTCCGGGATGAAAAGTAACCTTTGTGTTATTCCAGGGTATTATTTATCTTCATTTTAAATTTCAGCCAAATCGGCAAAGTAGTTGCGGCGTTAAAGAGTAACAAACATCCATACAAACTTTCGCGTTTATGATATTAGTAGGATTTGTTTGTTTTTTCTTTTTGTGGTGTACAAAAAAAAATAATGATTAACTAAGTACACCGGAAACCACGACCTTGGGAACTCAGCAATGCTTGTTGGGTGCAGAGATATCATGGTGGTAGTACTTCCACGAACTAGCTTTGTTGCAAATAGCTATACTACTGTCTATGCTATAGTATATCAAATACTCGAAGATGATAAAGAAAACAATAGTAAGATACTCTTGAAGCGTCTGAATATATTATATGTTTTTGTTTACATTTCTGCAATGTAACAATTATAAGTAAATTCGATAACATAAATAAATAGGTAGCAAATCAAATTAATCTCAGTCTCATACCCTCGTATTTATCTAGGAAAGATATCATGCATTTATCATCTTGAAAATAGAAACACAAGACTTAGCAGTCTCGGAATCTATTCAACCCCTGTGAAAGGATAGGATAGAAATGAATAGACCAGAAAATAGAAACACACGACTTAGCAGTCTCAGAATCTATTCGATCCCTGTGAAAGGATAGGATAGAAATGAATAGACCTAGATATAAATGAAAGTCTACATTGCAACAGCAATCTGTATCAGGATAAAGAAGAGGAATAATAGGAATAATAATTGCTTGTCCGTTCTCGCTGCATTATCTATTTGTTTTTGTTTACAACATTTCTGCAATGTAATAATGACAAGTAAAATTGATAACATAAATAAATAGGTAACAAATAAAATTACTCCCAGTCCGGTACACTCAACAATCTAGGAAAGATAACATGCATTCATCATCTCGAGATAGAAAATAGAAACACACGACTTAGCAGTCTCGGAATCTATTCGATCCCTGTGAAAGGATAGGATAGTAATGAATAGACCTAGATATAAATGAAAGTCTACATTGCAACAGCAATCTGTGTCAGGATGAGGAAGGGGAATAATAGGAATAATAATTGCTTGTCCGTGCTCGCTGCATGCAGTTGCAACGATTGCGAGCTTACGACTCGCATAATCGACTAAACAACCATCGCTTCCTGTAACGATTTTCCGTTTTAGGTTTTTTTTTAATTGCTTTGTTTTCTCCTTAATCGCAAAACCGTCCAAACCGTATTTTGTTGAAACTTTCGGGATGAAATGAATTGTTTTTTTAGAACCAACAAAGGTTTTTATTTTGACTATCGTTTTTCTTTTGGTTACAATCTAATCTTTCTTAAAAGATTGTCATTCCAATTCCATTTTAATTCTTCCAACTTCCCTTTCAGATTCATATAAACACATGACCCAGTAATGCATTTTTCTGTCACAAGTTTGGCAAGCGACCAAAGCAAATCTTTGAGTACGCAAAGTTGTTTAAAGTCCCAATTCCGCAACCAACAAACATCCAATACTTGTTTTTACCTGGAACTTAACTAAATTTGTTCTATATTTATGAACAAAAAACTTCAACAACAATATTTCGATAAATTGTTTACGTTTAAAATAAAAGAAAAATATCCTTATAGTATAAAAGGCCTTACCACACCTTACCTTTATAAATTTTTCCTTAATATTCATCCAGATGTGGTTATTACGCAATATTTCAAACAATATTGGTTTTGGCATTGATAAGATTGTAGATGTTTATTAAATAAATGTAAAATAAACATCAAAAAAACATACATGCAGCCGAACGTAGAAGGTTCTACGTTCGGCTGTATGTATGTTTTTTTGATGTTTATTTTTTTTTTTTCTTTTTGGAAGTCGGGTAAAAATAACATCTATTCCGTACTCCGTACAAAATTTTATCTAAATTGCTTGCAATATAATATCTCAGTCGATTGATAGAAAATGTATTTATAAGCAAACAACTTTAATTTGCATCAAAGTGTTGATGAGTCCACTTATATGAGCCGAATTGTATCTATACTAATATTATAAAGCTGACGAGTTTGTTTGTTGCTTGAACGCGCTAATATCAGGAACTACTGGTCCGATTTGAAAAATTCTTTCAGTGTAAGATAGCCCATTTATCGAGGAAGGCTATAGGCTATATATTATCCCCGTATACCTTTGGAAGCGGGAACCACGCGGGTGAAACCGCGCGGCATCAGCTTGTAAGTTATAAAAAAGTAATGCAAATAATCCGATGACATGACTTTCGTCACAGTATACTTGCTTTCGTAGTGAGATTAGAGTAAACATTCCAGTGTGCAAAGTTGTAACACTGCGGTCCTACGGTAAACATCCGGCACCTTTGTTTGTTCGAGTGAACTAATTGTTTACTTCGTTAATTCTAAAGTTAAACCAATTTCAAACACTGGCTTTTAGCCTAATGAAGTTACCGCCATTAAGTTGGCAAATCTTTTACTGTTATTACCATAATTGTTTTTATCAAGCGTACGCCCGCGATTCCGTTTGCGTTAAATCCCATTTTTTTTAACCGACTTTAAAAAAAGACGGAGGTTCTCAATTAGAAACTTTTTTGTAATGTTTGTTACCTCATAACTTAGTTATTTATTAACCAATTTTGAAAATTCTTTTTTGTTTGAAAGAGTATACTTCCAGATTGATTCCATTTAATTTTCATGAAAATCCTTTGAAGTAGGTTCCATTTTTATGTTAAGAAAATTATTCATATTATAATTATGCGTGACTTTTTTTCCATTTTATTTCTACTAAGTGAACTGACGCCATCAAGCGAGTCGCAGGTATTGCAGGTGGCTTAGGATCGTGATGTTTGGAAGTCCCTACAAAAGGCTTATATCCTGCAGTGGACGTCCATCTGCTGATATGATGATGATGATTATCTATCTTCTATCTTTATCCTAAATTTCAGTAAAATTGCTTTAATAGTTGCGACGTGAAGGAGTAACAAACACACACACGTAAACTTTCGCCTATACATATAATACTAGCGGACGCCCGCGACTTCGTCCGCCCTTAGACCTCTTTTATCCGGCCCTATCCCAAAATCCGTTCTTAGTTGTTAACCTATTAACTATCAACTACCTCCTTGCCAAATTTCAGCTTTGTACATCAAGCGGTTTTCGAGATTTCGTGATGAATGACCTTTTGCATTTATTAAGATAAGTAGTAATACATTGTGGTATTATATTTTTTTGTTCGAATATTAATATTATTGTGTGCTTAGATACTAGTTCATCTAGTTCAAATTCAAAGTAATTCAAGAATCTATATCTATATTCTATACTAATATGTAAAGCTGGAGATTTTGTTTGTTTGTTTGATTGATTGAACGCGCTAATCTCAGGAACTACTGGTCTGATTTGAAAAATTCTTTCAGTGTTAGATAGCCCATTTATCGAGGAAGGCTATAGGCTATATATTATCCCCGTTTTCCCACAGGAACGGGAACCACGCGCGTAAAATCACGCGGCGTCAGCTAGTCCAATATACTCGTAATACTCAGAACGAATCCAGTTTGTTTTAAAATTTGGTCGAAACTGAAAATATTCACCAGTTATATGAAACCTTGGACTCGCTGAATGATTTATATCCAACGTAGAACGGCCTCCGATGGCATTTTAATAAACTGAAGTGTAAAAGAAGATATACAAACGCTTTGAAAGTCGTAAACATGGCGCTTAAAATTTTAAAGAGTATTGATTAAGTGATGTTCGGTTTACGTACTTCAGTACGCTGAAGACATTGAGGCATTAGAATATATGCCTTATTACTTATTATATATAATATATAATATATTACTTATATATTTTCGTAGTTGTTTTTTTTTTCTATTATAAATGACTAACGAGCGCCTGCGACTTGGACTCCACATGGAAACCTTTTTAGAACTTTTTAAAAGTACAATTCCGTGATACACCATTTTTGCGTTTGGTAGGTATGTGGTAAGTAGGTACTAATCGTTTACGCAACGAAAGCACATGTAAGTTACTAAAGTGTTTTTCAGATAGCATGGGTACGGTGACAGTTACCTTATGACGTTCATAATATGTACTATTATCGTGAATCGCGGCAAACTTTCAAGAGTGAAACGAACTGTCACCGTACCCATGCTATCTGCAAAACACTATAACAGACGCCGCGCGGTTTAACCCGCGTCGTTCCAGTTCCCGTAGGACAATTTAAAAAAAAACGCTTTAGCAATAAGACAGTTAAGATCTCGATATAGTTTAATTTAATTCTTAATTAAATATTTGAGTAATGTGACTTGTATTCATGATTTCTAGAAAGGATAATGAATTAGTGAGTATAGTACATAGTACTATACGAGAACATGGAAGCTCGTAAATATACATAAATAGTTTTATTCCACTTTAATCTTTGATCTCACGCCAATTTTAAACTCTATCTCAAAACAACCAGGTGTCGGTGTTTCCCAATCTGTTTTTTTATAGCATCGTAATGTTCTCGTCCATAATCCGGTAAAGAGTATCAAACTGCTTTTGACACGGTTTACTTTGAAGACATCTCGGTATTTTATTCGTACAACTTCCGTTCGCGTTCATTCAACCGGCGCCAAATTGCTGGACTGCACGTATCGTCACAGTCCACGTAACTCGTTGCAACAGTGGGCATAGACTATAGAGTAAGAGTCTGTGGCTGCCAGATCTTGGTTATTTCAGCAGCAGATTGTGTTTGACGTGTTCCTAACGAGTATACGGTATAGGCCTAGCCTTGTGATTTCACCCGCGTAGTGCCCGTTCCCGTGAACCTACGGGGATAAAATATAGCCTATGATTTTTTTTTTATTCTTTAAAGTTAGCCCTTGACTACAATCTCACCTGATGGTAAATGATGATGCAATCTAAGATGGAAGCGGGCTAACTTGTTAGGAGGAGGATAAAATCCACACCCTTTTCGGTTTCTACACGATATCGTATGGAACGCTAAGCCGCTTGGTGGTACGTCTTTGTCGGTAGGGTGGTCACTAGCCACGGCCGAAGCCTCCCACCTGTCAGAGTGGACCAATTAAGAAGAGCAAGAAGAAGAACACTCACAAATAACGTGGTAAAATAATATTCAAAATCGGTTCAGTAGCTCCATAGATTTAACCCCTACAATACCAGAAACTTTACATTTTTAGAATATAAGTGTTGACATGAATTTTTCACTTAATATCAGGTTTTGTGATTAGAGATATGTATTTATTTTTTAAAAATAATCATACATTGATTTAATGAAAACTTTGACGGCCTCCGTGGTGCAATATGCGCGGTGGATTCACAAGACGCATGTCCTGGGTTCGATCCCCGGTTGGGTCGATTGATGTTTTCTTTATTGGTCCAGGTCTGGCTGGTGGGAGGCTTCGGCCGTGGCTAGTTACCACCGACTTAGCGTTCCGGTACGATGTCGTGTAGAAACCGAAAGAGGTGTATAATTTCATCCTCCTCCTAACAAGTTAGCCGGCTTTCATCTTACGAGTAGATTGCATTATCACTTACCATCAGCTGAGATTGTAGTTAAAGGCTAACTTGTAAAGAATAAAAAAAATTACTTACTTAACAATAAACTTAATACTAAAACTACGGCGAAACGAATCAATCTATCTCGAACATTTCAGTACGACGGTACTATTAAACTATTTTACGCTGCACCATCATTATGTAGCCGTGTCATGTTAGCCTTTAGGTGTAATATTATGCTGCGTTAGCGCAATACAGTGACAACATCCTTTGGTCAATGATAATTTTATACTATAGATCGGTTACGTCACTACAAAATCACCACAAAAAGTGATCCCAATAATAGGCTACAAAAAAAACTGAGCGCACACATGCACAATTTTGTCTTTATTTCCATTATTTATTTACGTATATATTTAGTTTTTACACTTTCTGAACTCGACATTGTAGACAAGATTTAGCTATTATTTGTTTAAATAACGTTCGTTGTTGACCATAACTAACATTGAGATTGAAATTTCCTCTTTCGAGCGCCTCAATTTTCATGACCTAGTAACACATCTAACTGTATTTAACATCATTGCCTTTGGTACCTATTGATACCTACACTAAAGGCACGCGTTATGAATGAGTCACAGTTACCATCTTCGTTTTATGCGCCGGCCACACACATGGCGATAATGTTTGCGACAATATCGCAAGTTAGAGCGAAGGGCCTCTTTCTTCGCTAAATGCACCCGAAGTATTCGCGAATGGTTTGCCGTACACATATCGATATTTCAAATTTTCGGACCAAGCCAGTATAATCTCTGATTCAGAGTTTCAAAAAAACGGATATCAGAATCAAAAATTTAAAATTTCAACCATTCAGAATCAAGAGTCGAAGATTCGGCACATCACTAGTGGCTACTTTTCAAACAGTGTGCCACTACGTCTCAAATATGAATCCAACTCCTCCAACAACGTATCAAAGTAGGTCGAAACTCGGTAACTCGAGCTTTATACCTTCTAAGCGTGGTTGGATTAATTTTAAGCCCGTAATATGAATCCTTTGCTTTAATTCAACTGGCGCCAAACACTGCACGTGACGTCACAGTCCACGTAATTCGTTGCAACAGTGAGTACCAATCAAACAATGTGCCAGTTTTGGTGCCATTTAGTCATACCGTCTCAAATATTAATTCAACTCCTACTGAAATAACGCATACAAAGTAAGTAGCTCGAAACTGGGAAACTCGAGCTTTATACCTTCTAAGCGTGGTTGGATTAATTTTAAGCCCGTAAAATTTTTGAATCCTTTGCTTTAATTCAACTGCACGTGACGTCAAACAATGTGCCATTTAGTCATAACGCAATTAAGTAGCTCAAAACTCGGAAATTCGAGCTTTAGACCTTCTAAGCGTGGTTGGATTAATTTTAAGCCCGTAACATGAATCTTTTGCTTTTATTCATCATCATATCAGCCGATGGACGTCCACTGCAGGACGTAGGCCTTTTGTAGGGACTTCCAAACATCACGATACTGAGTCACCTGCATCCAGACTCACTTGATGTCGTCAGTTCACCTGGTGGGGGGTCGGCCAACACTGCGCTTACTAGTGCGGGGTCGCCATTCCAGCACTTTGGGACCCCAACGTCCATCGGCTCTTCGAACTATGCCTCGCCACTTCAGCTTCGCAACTCGTTGAGCTATGCTTTTATTCGACTAGCGCCAAACTGAACTGCACGTGACGTCACAGTCCACGTAATTCGTTGCAACAGTGAGTACCACTCACACAATGTGCCATTTAGCCGGCCCGTCTCAAATATGAATTTAACTCCCACTGAAACAACGCAACAAAGTAGGTCGAGTCTCCAACCTCAAGAGTTAGACATAAGCGCGGTTGGATTAAATTTGAGCACGTGTTATGATTCTATGAACATCTGTGTAATTTTATGTTATGTTGAGTTTAAAAAAGACAGTTTTTAAGTTCGGATAAGTAAATTAATGAAAAAAGTTCAATGTGTAACTTGCAATCAACTTTAATTCAGTAATGATGACATTATCAATGACATATTTATTTACTTTTATTTACTTTATGATAAAAGCCGTGATAGCCCAGTAGATATGACCTCTGCCTCCTATTCCGGAGGGCGTAGGTTCGAATCCGGTCCGGGGCATACACCTCCAACTTTTCAGTTGTGTGCATTTTAAGAAATTAAATATCACGTGTATCAAACGGTGAAGGAAAACATCGTGAGGAAACCTGCACATCAGAGAATTTTCTTAATTCTCTATCTGTGTGAAGTCTGCCAATCCGCATTGGGCCAGCGCAGCGTGGTGGACTTATGGCCTAACCCCTCTCATTCTGAGAGGAGACACGATCTCAGCAGGGAGCCGAATATGGGTTGATAATGATGATAATCTATGACTGCAATTAATTAATATAACTGAAATTCTGCAGTTAAGCGCTAACTAAAAGAGTTAAAACATAATGTCTGTATTTTATTTGTTATTATAGTTTAATAAAAATACTAGTTAGAAAATACGGCTTGACTTATAAAAATATTAAATGTTTTTTTTTCATCCCGTTCACGTTAAGAAATTAAGCTAAGCCTAGAACAATAAACATGTTCACTGAGTTTAAGACGTAAGGCGTTGGCTAGAAACTACTCTAAATCTTATGCCCTCATACGCTCGGGCGTTTTTTTAACGGGCGTTAAAAAAGCGTTCAAATATAGTATGAAGTTAAATGAAGGTCTATTTCCAACGCCCAAAATTGAAAATGTAACACAGCTCGAAAAAAAAAGCGTCGCGTTTTTAAAATGCTGACGTGTGAAAATATACGAACAACATCCCTTAATCCAAGGCTTAAGGTATTGTAAAGTATCAAAGACGTAAGAACTATGCGTTAAAAATCGACGTCTAATAACTACATTAGCAAAGCACTAATGCTTTATTTATAAGGTTTATCGAGAAATGTACAAGTGTATTGTTTAGAACTTTCACTGTGAAATGGCATAGGATTCTGAATGCCTGCGATATCGGGCAATATGCTAAATTGAACTACCCTTGTTTATGTTAATCATTGTATTAGCATATTGTTACCGACAATATAACACGTGTTTCGAATCCTATGATATTCATGATAATGAAATTAACAATTTAATTTACTCCTAGCAGTTATTGTTCCTGTAAACCAAATAATTCTATCTCCCTAATAAGGAGGCGAGGGCAGCAAGAGACCCGATAGCCCAGTATTCTAAGAAATTAAATATCGTTCGTTATCAACCCATATTCGGCTCACTGCTGAGCTCGAATCTCCTCTCAGAATGAGAGGGGTTAGGCCAATAGTCCACCACGCTGGCCCAATGCGGATTGGCAGACTTCACACAAGCAGAGAATTAAGAAATTCTCTGGTGTGCAGGTTTCCTCTCGATGTTTTCCTTCACCGATTAAATATCACTTATCGAAAATGGAGAAGGAAAAACATTGTGAGGAAACCTGCATACCAGATAATTTTCTTGATTCTCTAGGCGTGTGAAGTCTGCCTATCCGCATTGGACCAGCGTGGTGGACTATTGGCCTAACCCTTCCATTCTGAGAGGAGACTCGTGCTCAACAGTGGGCCGAATATGGGTTGTTAATGATGAATAAGGAGGGCGCTGTGGCCTAAAACACAAGCTTTTTTAGGGTTCCATACCTTTACAGGGAAAATTGGAATCCTTATAGGTTAACTTTGATGTCCGTCTGTCTGTCTCTCAAGACCCTTTATATCCTGCTGATATTTAAACAATGCTACTGTAAAGTAACATAAATTGTAAACAAAAAAGGAATTTTCAAAGTTTGTTAAGTTGCCTGGGAAGCATTGTCGATCGTTATGTCACCGTCAGATTCCATGGAAACCTTATAGGTTTACTTTTGAAGAAATGACGAAGTTGTGAGGTAACACAGGTAAAGGTAAAAAAAATACACGCGGCGAATTGAATTGCGAATTGCCTTCTACTTTTTTTTAATTCTGTTAAAAACTGATAGATCTACGTATTTTTTAATACAAACAAATAAACTAAATTAAGGTTTAATTCGGACACTGCATCATAACTATACGCCTATACGTATTGTTTTTCGAAAGTATCCGCAGTTTATATTTATTACCCGACTGAAAGAAGGGTTATGTTTTTTTCGGTTGCCAAATGGCCATTTTGGTTTGATTTAATGGTGAAAACAGGCACATGCGGTTTGTAACTAATGCCCCTAGAGCGTGGCACACAGACATTAGGTTGAGATGACATGAGTTTATGTCTCTAGGTGGCGCAAGGCAGCACGAATACATGTTCTAACTAGTATACCCTGCGAATCACTTAAGATCAGATAGATTGTCTGCTTGTTGAAATAACTTACGTGATATATAATTATTTGGAAGTATAATAATTTGAAAATTATGCTTTTGTTTAACATGTATCACAAACCTGTCGCCCAAGACAAATGAGTGGAAACTCAATGGATTTATCTCGTTTAGTTTTGCCAGGTGCAATTACCTTCCGATTGCAACATTTGACCGGCTCCATATTATCATATTATTTGCACTTTTACCAAAATTTGGTTTACACTAATATAACAAATTTCGTTCTAACAAAACGTCAGGAAGTAGATCTAACTTAGCTTTAAATATTTGACCAACACATACTCGTATTAATAAGGCAAGTTTAACTAACTTGCTCTACTAACGTGCGGTGCGACCAACTGAAGATAAATGGACAAAATGTCGACCGATGGCGGCGGAGTTATCGCAGTCCCTGACTTTCTTTTTGTTTCTGATTGTGTAAGTGCCGTAGCCCACTTAATGGAACCTCAGCGGTGTCACCGGAGGTTTTAGCGAGCGCAGAAGCATCGCAGCATGATGGAGCCCAAAGGCAGAAGCAGAAGATGTGGGCAGAACGACTCTCTAAGGGCGTCTCCTCTGACACTCGGACCTCGGCTTAGAGGGCCAGCAGACTCAAAAGTGATTACAAAAATAAGAAAACTAATGGTTCACAACGTTGTGTGTAGGGTTAAAAGCGCCTTTGACTGTTGACAATTACTCCCCTTTTCCACTCAAGTCACTCTCCCCGCCTATCCCAAGTAACCCATAAAGAATTACACAACAAGATATGTAGACGGCTCGAACGCCACGAGCACACTGAAGCCGTCCGTACCGCAAGTCGTTGCAACGCGGCGATAACACTTTAAAAAAAATCCTGCATACAATTTTCAAAATTATGTTAACCGAAGTCTTCTCTTTTGTTCCAGGTAGTTCCACGTCTGTTGGGGTCACTTGTTGGAGGGTCGATGAGCCCTACACAGCATCTGGAGCAGCAGCAGGCGTTAGTGAAACAGTTCGCCGAGATACTCGAGTTCGTACTGAAGTTCGATGAGCATAAGGTGAGTATCAAAGTCCTAAGCAAAATGTATTTTTAATTGACCCCAAAAAGGAGGAGGTTCTCAAGTTGATTGAATACAAACAGATATTACGTCCCTGACACGTACTAATGGAGAACTACATTTTACACAACTAGCCTGCGACTTAGGCTCCGTGGAATTCAGTTTTCAAATCCGGTTTCCAAAAACTGTATTTTTCGGAATATTTTTTTTTAAATTTTGTCTATTTATTAACGCCAACTACCACCGCATACAAATCTGACAAAAAGCCTTCCCAAATATAATCTATATAGTACAGTAGAATCTATATATAGTAGTTAATATACGAGTAAAAATAAATCCATATATCCCTTGGTCACACCATCACGCGTAAACGGGTGGATTGATTTCACTATTTTTTTTTCGATGTGTTTTTTATTGTCAGGAGAAGGTTCTTATGACAGAAAATAATTAAAAAATTAAGGGATAGGGGTAGTTGAAAGTTTACATCGAGTTTCACACGGACGAAGTCGCGGCCGTCCACTAGTTTCAAATAAAAACTTAAACCCTGGCTGCAATAGTTAAACGAGACAGTTAAATGAACACACAATCGATCGCAAGCTCGAATATTTCTTGACCTTAGCAGTAACCGCTCCCTGTCCATCCAATTTCCGAGTGGTTTATTGCAATGATAACGGTCGTGATATATGGATCGCACACGTGACTCTATTACTTACAGTGCCTAGTGATTCTAGTATATCTTAGACTAATAGACAGCACGCGGTTTCACCCGCGTAGTTCCCTTTCCCGTAGGAATACGGAGATAAAATATAGCCTATAGCACCCCGAAATAGTGTATTTTTTACCGACTTCAAAAACGAGGAGGTTCTCAATTTGACCGTTATTTTTTTTTTAATGTTTGTACATCGATTACTCGAAGATGCCTGAACCGATTAGAAAAATTCTTTTTTCGTTTAAAAGAGTATACTCTCCATGTGGTCCCATATTCATCAAGTCAGGATCTGATGATGGAAACATGAAGAAATCGAGGGGAACTTTCAAAAATTATATGGATGACTAGTGTGTTTATAAATTTTTTCGTTAAGGTTTATAAAGCACTACAATTTCATAAAGGTTTGGAATCGATCTGATGTTGGAGCCAAAATACAGACGAGGGAACTCTTCAACGATTTACAGTAATTATCTTGTATTTAGGCTTGATTAATTTGTATTGATGAGAACTTTCCACCTAGATGGGTTGTGGGGTCTGATGATAAAGACCAAGGTCAATTAAGGGAACTCCTCGTCGATAAAGGAATTTTCGAATTTAAAGAGTGTTTATAAATTAGAGGTTTAACCGCGTATCGGATGGTCGGTGGCTAGCATTAATCTGTGTGTGTTATTACACCGACAACGATCCTTCAGACAGAAATAAGCGTTGCGAAAGTTCTTCTCTTGATCTCTGTCACAAAAAGCTCTAGCACTTCGAAACAAAGAAGCTTTATAACAAAACAATCAAATTGAACTCACCGCATCCAATAAAGCATCAGCGAATCAAATGCTATGATGTAAACAAAGCGTTGACTATCACGTCCCTTTGCTAGAATTGAATAAGTGCTCGTAATTTAAACCAGTGTGAGCCCTTTTGACCCCAACCTTGCTGTGTCGTTGCCACCAATCAGATGAACGCATTGTGCCTATTTACTTTAACTTAGCTTTGCATAGCTACAATTGAGAGTGTGAGAAAGTCATAACCAAAGAATACCCGGCTGATATTGCATTTTTTTCATTTGTTAATTTGAAATAAGCGTATCGTTGAAGTAAGTTAATGAATTAACAACCTAATCCTAATATACAAAAGATTAGCACCTCCATTCAGTTATGTGCATTTTAAGGAATTAAATATCACGTGTCTCAAACTGTGAAAGAAAAACATCTTAAGAAACTTGCATACCTGAGATTTTTTTAAATTCTCTGCGTGTGTGAAGTCTTCCAATCCGCATTGGGCCAGCGGTGGACTAAGTCCTTAACGCCTCTCATTCTGAGAGGAGACTCGTGCTCAACAGTGAGCCGATTATGGGTTGTTAATGATGATGAATGATGATCAAAGCGAAAGGTCACGAAACATCGAAATCCGCTGGACGTACAAAATTGAATTTTGGCAGGGAGGTAGTTCACAGTTTACCAGACGTTTTTACGACAGGACCGGATTAAGGAGGTATAAGGTCATATATGTCAAAGTTACGGGAAACATTCTTTATAGAAAATCATACTGAAAAGAAATGATTGCTTGGTTATGAAATGCAACCAGGTACATTGATATATAACATGTATTTTTCTTTGTGAGTTAAACAACTCTTTGCAATAAAGATTAGGTTAACTGTCAATCAATTTATTGTAAAGGCCGTAATTGTAATTAGCTATGGTCATTAGTCATCACGAGCCTACTGAGGTAGTGAATTGTGGGTAAATTGTGCGTTCGTAGAAAGCTATGACCTCGGCCCACTGAGTGACTCATGAGTCTCTTCGATTTGTTTGTTTACATTTTAATACGTGGGTAGGGAGAGAAATTACATATTGTTGATAGTTTGTTGTTTTTTTACTACTCAGTCGTCGTTTTATCTTTTTATTTTGTCTGATTCAAGTTCCAATATCTACAAGGTTTGAGCTTGTGAAAGAATGGGGATAATGAATGACTAGGTTTTAATATTTTGATTTTTATTAGACATTCGAGTAAATAAGGTCATGGATGTTTGATGATTATAAAATTTCAAATCTACTAAATTTTTTTTATCGTAATTAGATGAAAATTCATAAGTTTTTGGCTTCCTTACGTTAAACGTGACCTTTTTCAATTTATGACTTATAGACATAAACGCAAAGATAATTTGTTAATTCGTGCCATTTTGTTTGGAGTGTTGTTCAGGGGTCCGTGGCAGTGCCGCAAATCTGACCATATAAATCTCTGTAGCTCCGAAAGTAATGATCGCAGATATCATTACTTTCGGATATCATTACTTCAGTATTAGCATACCTACACCTAATTTGTTTACAATTTTAAAGAATGTCATCATCCCTAGTTTTATGTAGAGAGAGAGTATCTTTAAATTCTAATGCTTCAACATATATGGATGCTTGGGTTATCACTTACAGACAGATTACACAAAAAAGCATGGCGACTGTGCAAGTCATGGCAGGCTTCTATTTATTTCTATAGCTTCTATAGCTTGTCAACTTCGTTCGTAACACTCCCGATGGTACGCGCGGGCCGGGGGGCTTGTAGCGATGAATGAAAACCCCACGAATGATGCACCTCACGTCCTCGCACGCACGATTTTACACCCGCGCAGTCTTTCCCCCCATCGCCCGCATATCATGGGAGTGTCATCAACGAACTTGCAAGACTATAATATGTATAAGTCACTTCTTCTTAACCGAATACAGGTCAGAAAATAGAACAGGGTAGGTCAAATTATACGTCCATCAAATTATTATCTATACAAGAATCATAAATTAGCTACCTAGAGGGTGCAAACGAGGGTGTGACAGGCCATATGTAACAATCCTTAGAATGGAAAATGAATACTTAAAGTATATCCTGAATCGCACTAAAGTGCACCAGAACACAGGTCAGGAATACAAATCCGCTTCCTTGCACCGCATGTAAAATTACTTAAAGAAGATAAATTGCACCCTTGTAATCGAAGTAACTAAAAATAGTTCTTTATGTTTCCTCTAATCTACTCTAGTATTATAAAGAGGAAAGATTGTTTGTTTGTGTGCATTGTGTAGGCTCCGAAATTACTAAACCGATTTTTAATATTGTTTTACTAATGTAAAGCAACATTATTGGCTACTAACATCGCCTGTACCTTATCTCCGTATTCCCACTGAAATGGGAACCACGAGGGTGAAACCGCTTGTCTGTTATATATAAAACAAGGAAGACATAATTGAGTAATCCTAAAGCTAATCTATTTTAATAGAGCGACTAATTCTGCTTAATTTGAATGACGAAAACGATGACACTAAAATCTTCAAGAATATGAATCATGTAAAAATGTGTCTTGAATTAAAACCAACGCCACACATTCTGCGAAATCTTTTTCGCATCCAGCTGGATCGGACTAAGAGCCTGTCAAAACCAGACCTTCGTTTTATAAAAGTTAAAAGTTTGACAGTTCACGCTCCTACCAGAAGTATACTATAGGTATGAGATAGATAACTATGGAGTATGTACCATGATGACATTGGAAGGTAGCAAGCAGGTTTCGAAGATGCAAATCTTCAACTTTTCAATTATAAAACGTAAAGTATTGAAGTTCTTATGGAAGGGTAAACCACTTCGTAACGTAACGTTACGGTGCCACTGTGTCTGTCTTCCTTTTCTCTCACGCATACGGCAGCAGGTTTTTAAGTTATCACTTCTGTTGTGCGTCCCGGGACGTAAACGGTTATTTTCTATTTCTTAAGAGATTTTATTTAATACTCTTTATTTGTACACCACAAAAAATAAAAGAAAACAAGCAAAACAGAAACATAAGAAAAAGTAGAATACAAAAGGCGACCTTATCGCTTAGTAGCGATCTCTTCCAGGCAACCTTAGGCTTAGGAACTTATTAGGACAACTGTAAGGGATCTCATAAGAACTCATTTCCCCAATTGCCAGACACTTTTCGTGGCAACTCTTCGCTAGAGACCCTTTATTTAGATATTTAACTGTGTTTCTCGAAGTGTTGCCCCGAAGCTAAGTAACTGGGCGAATGGTTAGGTGATTCCTCATATTATGCCGAGGGAAATACAAATAAATTACGTATTATATTTCCACGGTTGAGGGTCTGGACTCTAACGAAGCTACCTCTTTAAGCCACCACGGTCAAAACTCCATAGTTTTAATCATTCAGCTTTACTAAAAGGAGGAGAGTGTGACTATCACAGGTTCTCGTTCTAGATCTGTAGTCTCAACAATAGTCTCGTCTCAATAGCACCCGATACTAAAAGTACTCGACAATACAAAGCTTTTCTAATTATCTTAAAAGGTATTGGGCGTTTTCAGAAAAAAAAAACATCAATATTAAAAGCCTTAGTATTTATACAATAAGGCTATGTAAAAATTTGTTTATGGACTTATCAAATCAAAATCAAATCAAAAATCATTTATTTCAAGTAAGCTCAGTTTACAAGCACTTTTGACACGTCAGTTGACTATTTGTAAAGATTCTACCACCGGTTCGGAAGGCAGGTTCTGCTGAGAAGAAATCGGCAAGAAACTCAATAGTTGCTCTTTTTTAAAAAATCATACAGTGTTATAATTTACAATTGATGATAACATTACAATTTCTTATAGTTTTACTTTTTGTGTGAAGGTGGAAGCTGATCCAATGACCTCCAAGCGCTTTTAGTTTCAAACTCCAAAGCACAGGGGTGCTTAAAGACCACTTTAAGCGTTATCATCATCATCATCATCATCATCATCATCATCATCATCATCATCATCATCATCATCATCATCATCATCATCGTCGTCATCATCATCATCATCACCATCATCGTCATCATCATCATCATTATCCTCCTTTATGGACGACCAAACAACATGAGCCGCCTGCATTCAGTGGCTCCCTGTTACCCGCTTGATATCGTTCGTCAATCTAGCGCTTTCCGGTGCGGGGTCGCCATAGGCTACTTGCCTCTTTTGTAAACAGTGTTTAAACTGAATTATGGAAGTATTATAAGCTATATTTTATATTTTCCCGTCAATAATAACCAGTAAAAAATTTAATATAAATGAAAAAATTACTATGTAAAATTTTTGCCGCCGAAACACAACACATTAGCAAGTGACGTCACTCATAGAGATAACAGCGCGATTGGCGTTTGCAGTGATGTGATTATATCACGTCACCGCAAGCGCCAATCACAAACCGATGCCTTGTATCGAATGACGTTACAGTTTATGATTGGCGTTTGCGGTGACGTGATAAAAATACAATTTTGTTTTATAAAAATATTACAATTACGAGATTATTTTCACAAATAAAAATGTGATTAGAGTTTCTAGGCATTTAAACTGCCTCTATGCAAAAAATCTTCTTAGTTTTGTACAGCAGGCGAGTTGCCTATTCCAGCATAGAGGCCTGTAATGGGTTTAAAAAATAGGCTGATAATACAGAAATGTCCTTTGTTTTCCAGATGAAAACGCCAGCCATCCAGAACGACTTCAGCTATTACAGAAGGATCGTCTCCCGCGGGGGCCTCATCAATGCGGACCTACCACCAGGCGAAGAGCCGCACATAGGCGCGGAGTATGCGAATCGAATGTCACTGTTCTATGCACAAGCCACGCCGATGCTCAAGGTTCTGTCAGAGGCGACCAGCCAGTTCGTGAACGACAACCAGCAGGACCTGGAGAACACGACGGAGACGCTCAGCACGATGGCCAAAGTCTGCTTGAGGATGTTAGAAAACCCGTACGTACATTTTGTTACAGTGACTTCTTTCCAGCCGTTTGTCTTATCATGACTTATCTACCGCTGGAGTCATACATATATAGGCTTAGAGGTCCTACGCGCTAAATGCTTAAGATTCTATCAGCTCGTGACAGACAACCAGCAGGAACTTGGGCTTACCACAAGCTCTTAAATCCGTACCGATTCCATAATGTTTCGATATTTCGTACCTTGAGGGTTATTGAGCTTTTGGCAGGATCGTTTCGTATAGCAATTTTGGACGTCATCAACCAATTCGTTCACTCAATTCGTATCACTTACTGAGGTAACATTACTTTCGCCCTTAAATAAGATGGACAGATATCTATTTTATTTTATTTTATTTTGGCAAAAACAGTCAAACAATAACAAACTAGTAAGAAAATACAATCACAATAGACAATACATTGCCGAAAAAGTAATAGATATCATGATGGTTTTGCAAAAGGTTGTGGTAAGCCCTCTAGAGACACGATGGAGACTCTGAGCACGATGGGTCAAGTCTGTTTGAGGATGTTAAAGACCCTGTTATTAACTACTACATTTTGTTTTTAACCTGACTGCTCTAAACAATAATACTTTTTTAACCGACTTCAAAAAAGGAGGTTTTCAATTCGGGCGTATGTTTTTTCTTTTGTTTTGTTTGGCATGCTCTACACCCAGGCTTAAATAATTCAATAAGTATATGTTGTTATCAGAATTAAAACTCGTGACTGTTATGCCAGATCGATTTAAAGAGTTAGTAAAATCCATCTGCTACTCGTAGCTATTGTATTCGTAATATTTGTAAACAAATGTACAATGCATGACTAAAGCTATGAGCCAGATCATAAGCGTCACCCGGCAATGTACTACGCGATGACATAAGTCCGGTAGGGGCTATATTTGACGAACTCCTTGATGTCAATTGACGAACTTTAATTATGAGTCTCCTAATCAAAGAACCTCAGATCTCTGAATACATCAGAATAAATACATACAAAATGCCATTAGAAGTATCTGAACGATTGCTACCTTCCATTTAGTATTAATATTTATTAGTAGAACTTCGTGACAAGTAAAAAACAATACCTACTTACTTGGTCCTAAAACATACCTCACATCAGGTTAAAGTTTCTGTTCATCAAAGTTACAATCCAACATTGTAGGATTCCAGCATCCAGCAGCAATTTTAACAAATTTACACCGAAAACTTCTTTAAATAGCAATTGAATTGAAGTTTTCTTTATTGGTCCAGGTCTAGAAGGTGGCCGTGGCTAATTACAACTCTACCGGCAAAGACGTACGCGATTTAGCGTTCCGGTACGAGTAGAAACCGTAAGGGATGTGGAGGATTTTCATCAACCTCCTAACAAGTTAGCCCGCTTCCATCTTAGATTGCATCATCACTTACCATCAGTTGAGATTGTAGTCAAGGGCTAACTTTCAAAAAATAAAAAACAAATATATAAATTAGTTATTGATGAAAACTATTTGAAAACCCATTCAGTCTTTGAGTTTATCGCTAACAGCCAGACAGACAAACGTAGGTAGGTAGGTGAAGTTAGTAAATTTCTAGGGTAATCTCTAGCCCTACCGTACCGATTTTGCAAATCCTTTTAACAATAGAAAGGCACGTTATTTATGAGTGTCATATGTTATATTTTATCTCCGCATTCCAACAAGCAAAGAAACTACGCAAGTGAAACCGCGCGGCGTCTGCTAGTATGTATATAAATACAATACAATGTAACAATTGAAATTGACACAATCAATTAACTAATTAAACGCGTATATAATATGCATTCGTTTTAGTGCACTCTGCACAATTCCATTTGCCATCCATCGTTGTTGAGACAAGGGCGAATTTATTATATTACTAGATTACTGGGGTCATCTGCTGACACTCGACACCGGTAGGTACCTATAGACCGAGAGCCTGTGAGCGCCACACATGCCTCGTTTTTGTAATGCTAAGTTTATTTTTTGAATATGTCAGCCTAGTCCTACTATAGGTAAATACGGTAGCCAGATAAGGAGTTTGGAATGTGATGGATTTGAATGGTTTTCGAGATTAACACCTTCAACCGTCCAAGACAACCGAGACCGAGACTTGGTCGCTGACTATGGGCCTTATTAGAAGGCTTAAAGTCACTCAGCAGGCAATGAAGCAAGCTATGCTTGGAATTTCTCTGCGTGATCGAATCAAGAATGAGGAGACCCGCAGACGGACCAAAGTCACTGACATGAAGTGAAGTAGCAATGGGCAGACCACATAGTTCGAAGAGCCGATGGACGTTGGGGTCCCAAGGTGCTGGAATGGCGACCCCGCACCGGAAAGCGCAGTGTTGGTCAACCCCCCACTAGGTGGACCGAGGATATCAAGCGGGTTGCAGGGAGCCGCTGGATGCTGGCTGCTCGAGACCGTTGTGCTTGGAGGTCCATGCAAGAGGCCTATGTCCAGCAGTGGACGTCTTTCGGCTGATAAGGTACCTACATGGTACGGTGAGGCTGACGAACTTTTACCATTCATAAATGTGGCAAAGGTCTGCCTACATGGTAGGGTGAGGCTGACGAACTTTTACCCTTTATAAATGTGGCAAAGGTCTGACTATCGCAGGCTTTCGGTCCACTATGCGTATGCTTAAACAAGCGCTAATGAAATAATGATAATACGAATAAATCAAAATGCCACTCACATTGCACTCTACGCGTCTCCCCTTTCGATTGACGATTATTTCCTTCCTTATTAACATAGTACCTACTCGTATCTGTGATACTGTTGTTTGGTAGAGGAAAAGTTGACGTTAGGGGCATTCTGGTGCAAAGAATAACAATAATTTAATACTAGCGAACCTTCGCTTCGTCCGCGTGGAGTTCAGTTTTTCATAAATTCCCGCGGGAACTATGGATTTTTTCGGGATAAAAAGTAGCCTAACCTAAAGCCTATGTGTTAATCCAGAGTAAAATCTATTTCCATTCCAAATTTCAGCCAAATAGCTTCAGTAGCCGCAGCGTAAAAGAGGAACAAACATACTTTACACACTTACACGCTTACACACACACAAACTTTCGCTTTTATATTATTAGTGTGTCTAAAATACAATTTCAGTACATTAATTCAATTCACACTATGAACTATTCATACTAACCATATAAATGCAATAGTCTTTATTTAATTTTTTTTTATTTTTATTCTCTTCAATACAAGTGATGATGCAGTCTAAGATGGAAGCGGGCTAACTTGTTAGGAGGAGGATGAAAATCCACACCCCTTTCGGTTTCTACACGACATCGTACCGGAACGCTAAATCGCTTGGCGGTACGTCTTTGTCGGTAGGGTGGTAACTAGCCACAGCCGAAGCCTCCCACCAGCCAGACCTGGACCAATTAAGAAAACCTCAATCGGCCCAGCCGGTGATCGCACCCAGGACCTCCGTCTTGTAAATCCACCGCGCATACCACTGCGCCACGGAGGCCGTCAAAAGTCTTTCTATAAAAAGAGCAAAATACATTAAATTCGATAAAAGTATAAGTACGTAGATTGGTATATTTCCAAAATTTAATTTCTGTGAATCGCATAAATATTACTTAAGTAAAATATATACTATCTATATATAATTTATTAGTTAGATATAGATTTATGATAACCGCTGATTATATTATCATAGAAGTATGAACACGTTTCTTGATAATACGTATCACAATCATCTACGTTGTTAGTTCATTTACACGTATCGCCGGAAGTCCGCGAAATTGATATTAGTTTTAATTTACACATTTTGAACCTTAAAGTGCTGAGTTATAAAGTGCAAAATTCATTAAATGGCTACATTATATTGAATTACTGATGACTTATAAGTTAGAAGTAACTCGCTGGTCACACGATGACGTAAAACCTCTGTCCACTTCCTTATCAAACTATTTCGGTTGATATGTCCACATGCGAAACCCGTAACATATTTCGACATACTAAAATAAGTCTTAATCATTTTATATTACAGTTGATAATCGCTTGAATATGTTTGTATGTGTAGTTTGTGTTATGATAGCCCAATATATCGGCAGAGCCATTGAAAGTGACAATAGGACCATGTGCCTTGAATGATAAAAACATTGTCGGGATTTTAATAGCCGATTGATGACGCATTGCTTGCATTTTAATACGATATCCTTTTTTTATTTGCTCGTAAATATACTTCACCAAATATAGAAGTACCTACGTACTTAATAGAGGACAGTCATAGAAATGGCTCGCTTTGTCAGCTTTCTATAATTAATTGAGCACCGTTATTTATTTTAATAGATAGTTATATACTATCTATACTAGTAAAATAAACCTATTTTAAATGGCAATCCATAAAAAAGATTTTAAAAAAAAATTTGGAAATATCTTTAAGGTGCATCGCGTCTTAGAAGATACTAAACTTCATACCATATAAAACACAGCCGAAATAATAACTTACGGCCTCAGTAAACAAAGCGCTCAGTTGATTTATTTGTGTGTAAGTGTTTTAAAATCACATACAAGGATGCGTAATACCACATATAATATTACGCATCCTTCAATCACTTTATATCCAGACATAAAATAAAATATGCCGATGGACTTCCATTTCTGGGTGTAGGCCTCTTGTCACTTTCATACCCCCACGGTACATCAATGCGAAAATTTATATCGTCGGTCCACCTAGTACGGGGTCGACCAACATTGCGCCGCCACCAGTCGCCATTACAGTACCCTGGGGGCCCCAAAGTTCATCGGCTCTTCGAATTATGGACCCTGCTCATTGCCACTTCAAATTCGCGACTCGCTGAGCTATACCGGTGACTTTCGTTCTTCTGTGGTCTCCTCGTTTCTGATTCGATCACGCAGAGAAACTCCAAGCATAGCTCGCTCAATTGGCATCGCCCGCTGAGTGATTCTGAGCTTTCTTATGAGGTTCAACATCAGTATACGTCTATGAATTATCTTGTAATGAAAAAAATATGTAAAATATTGGTACCTTCTCAATAAAATTGGAATAAAATTCAACAAATATGGGTGATGGTAGTGTTACCAGGTGTTCGGATAAAGCCGGACATACTTGGGCTTTTCCTTTTCTAATCCGTATCCGGTGAAATTAACGGTGTTTGGCTTTTGTTAGGCTTTATATTTAGCAAAAAAGCGAACAAAGTACGTGTGGAAACAAAATTTACGGTAATAATCATGAATGCTTGATTTTTAAATTAAAAATCTTCGTACCTATTAATACTGATGTATACAAAATCCACAATAATGTAGACTGTCCAGCCTTTTCCCCAAATGTCAGGCAAACTGGCTGGACTGTCCGGCTTTTAATTCCGTCGACCTGGCAACCCTAAGTGGTGGTGACAATGATGCTGGCATGTAATGATAAAGTTGGTAACTATGCCTATATTGTTGTTGTGGTTATAAGTTTTCCTGTATGAGTGATATTTACAATAATAAGATTCATACAAGAGTTATTCTTAATACGTAGACAATTACCGCAGATGAACAACGCATATGCAATGCAGAGTCCAACGTAAATGAAGGTTTTGTATGCTTGTAATTCATCTCAATGGTTTTCTAGAAATTAGACTCGAGAGAATAAAAATCGAGGGGTTAGTGAAATTTCTATCAATACATTCAAATAAAGAAGCGTCTATTTGATTTTAAAATGTTGTGTTTTATCAAGAGCTTATAGTTTTTTGCACGAAACTAAAACACAAACAACTTAAAAAAATAGTCTACAAGTAATCTTTGGAACGGCTAGACCGATTTAAATTGGACTTTTACTGGAAGATTGAGGAAATTAATGAGTAAACTATAGATTACTTTGATCCCGGACAATCCGTGGTTCCCGTGGGATTTTCGAAAACCTGATTTACACGCCGACGAAGTCGCGGGCGTCCGCTAGTCAATATCATTATATTACCTAGGACAAATCTATTTAAGTCATAAAACCGTTGAGCTTGAAAATGTTTTTTTACCTATTTTATTTGATGGTAACTTTTACTGCGTAAAGTCAACGTTTCAGATGTCACCTGTCTGTTCGAGTTAGCTAGTTTACAATAAAAACTTGTAAACTTGTAAAATAAGTGTACGGCTCATATTCATGTCATCATCATCATCATCATCATCATCATCATCATCATCATCATCATCATATCAGCTGTTGGACGTCCATTGCAGGACAAAGGCCTTTTGTTAGGGACTTCCAAACATCACGATCCTGAGCCGCCTGCATCCAGCGATTTCCTGCGACTCGCTTGATTCTATGAATTTATTCCATTTTATTAGTCTCCGTGGGTCGAATATGCTAGTGCATTTATTATTTTACTAGCGCATGCCCGCGACTTTGTCCGCCCTTAGACCTCTTTATTCCAGATACAGACCCTTACAGATGTATCGCTGTAAAAATAGAGTAACTTCTCCCGTTTTCCCAACATTTTCCTTCATTGCTCTGCTCCTATTAATCGTAGCGTGATGAAAAGTATACTATAATCTGTTCAGGAGTATGAAAAATAATTGTAGCAAGTTTCGTTAAAATCCGTCGAATAATTTTTGTTTATAAAACGAACATACAGACAGACAGACAGACAAAAATTTTACTGATTGCATTTTTGTCATCATTATCGATCACTAATCACCCCCTGATAGTTATTTTGGAAATATATTTCATGTAGGTACAGAATTCACCTCTCTACAAACTTATTTTATGTATAGATGTGAATACAGTTACATAAATCCGAATACAGTTACACTATACAAATAACAGTGGAGCGAGCTGTGAATCTATTTATTTATTTAGGATTAGTTACAGTTCATTTCAGACCTTTAAACATCGTTTGTTTTATTAATAACAATAACATGGGAACGGCAATCTGTGAAACTTTTTTATACTATATTTAGGCCAGTGGGCTGCGATGTAGGTCGGTTTGTATTAAGGTCAAAGGAAGCATAGTTGGTAACGGTAAACATAGTTTCTAATCGCACCTATTACTTTGATCAGTTGTTTGTGTATGTTTATGTGTTAATAAAGTTTACTCGAGATGGATGCGTCACTTGTAATCACGTTGACAGGGGCGTAGCTGTATCAGCCGTATGAATGACTTTTTTTTTATTCTTTACAAGTTAGCCCTTGACTGCAATCTCACCTGATGGTAAGTGATGATGCAATCTATACTACTAATATGATGGAAGCGGGCTAACTTGTTAGGAGGAGGATGAAAATCCACACCATTTTCGGTTTCTACTTGGCGGTACGTCTTTGTCGGTAGGGTGGTAACTAGCCACGGCCGAAGCCTCCCATCGGCCAGTCCTGGAGCAATTAAGAAAACCTCAATCGGCCCAGCCGGGAATCGAACCCAGGACCTCCGTCTTATAAATCCACCGCGCTTACCTCTGCGTGGTTCCCGTTCTCGGGGATAATAAATAGCCTTCCTCGATAAATGGGCTATCTACCCTGAAAGAATTTTTCAAATCAGACCAGTAGTTCCTGAGATTAGCGCGTTCAAGCAAAGAAACAAAATCTTCAGCTTTATAATATAAGTAAAGATACGGGCCAGCCAGACTAAAGGGGCCTCTTACGTGTGAGAGTGAAAATAAGTAGAATGTAATCCACAATCCACAAAGTCAGTTAGTCTGGTGTTTCCCGGGACAACAAAAAACTGCCAGAACAAAAATGAAAAAAATCAAAAAAAGCAATATTTTTTTCAAGTGCTTGTAAACTGAGCCTACTTTATATATTTTTTTAAGTGCTTGTAAACTGAGCCTATCTATATATATAAAAATGAATTGCTGTTCGTTAGTCTCGCTAATACTCGAGAACGGTTGAACGGATTTATCTTATCTTGGTCTTCAAATGTTCGTGGAGGTATAGGGAAGGTTTAAAAGGTGAGAAAAATTAGAATAATTGCCGGGTAAACCATAAAAACTTCCCATTTCCCATACAAACGTTTAAGAGTCAAGGGATAGGGTATGGTAGGTGTAGAGTAGTGTAGAGTAGGGATAGGGAAGAAGTGCACATAAGTCAAAGCGAAGCTTGACCGGGTCCACTAGTTTGAAATAAATTTTGAATAAATATTGATGATATTATGTTTTCTAACGTTACCTTGTTCTACTTTCAGGAAACTAGTCGCCCAATTCAGCCGCGAAGAAACATCGCTTCTGGTCCTCCGAGTGATGGTGGGTCTGATAATTCTATACGACTGGGTGCATCCATCCGGGGCTTTCTGCCGATCCTCCTCCGTGGACGTCAAAGGCTGCGTAAAGTTCCTACAACAACAACCGCCTCCTAAAGCCGAGCCGTTGTTGAATGCTCTCAGATATACAACAAAACATTTGAACAGTCAGTCCACTCCGAAGAACATAAGGGCTCTGTTGGCCGCGTGAGGGCACCACTCGAGCCTTGCATGTTGCTGTGGGGAATGATGTGACAATAATACTCGTGGGGATTTCTCGTTGGCATTTTCTTTGCTCTGTTTCATATCTAGTTTTGTTGTAGCGTGATCTTGATGTTCGATTTTTAAAAATTTCGCACTAAAACTGAGCGTATTGGCCAACTTGAGCTCAGTTTTGCATTGGACGCCGGCGCGAGAGGTCGTGTTATGTGTTCGTTTACGTTGAAGTTACATTATGAAAATGCATATTACACCATCACTGATCATCATCACGAAACCTACTACCTCTTCTAACTTATGGAATATTAACTGGGATTTTATTCACATAAGAAACGGAATTATACTCCTAAACTCAGTATACAGGTTAAATAAGTAGATAATAAAGTAACCTACTTATAATATCAATTACCTATTTGCTACAGAAAAACATGTTAGGACTATAAAACTAGTTTAGTTAAGTTTTAGTGTAAAACTGGGAATAAATGACTTGAATAACAAGTAGAAAAGGTAGTCAATAAATCATAGGGAAACTTCAATAGTTTAAATCCGGTTTTTTTTTATTTTTTGATTTGAGATCAAGCTGCAACGAAAGAATGTTAGTTATAAATAGTAGGTAGATATTGAATGTTGTAGCTAATGATAAAAATTAGTTTTTGTGTAACTCATTCAAATTGATGAGATTGTAGAAAAACTAGACTAGACCTAGACCATGCGGATGAGAGAATCAGGGAGATATATACCATGCCCCGTCCCAGCACTTGCCAGCACAACTTCGAATCTGCTCTGAATACGAGACGTATCAAAAAAGAAGTTAGGCATCGAATTCGTAATAAAAATTGAAATGGCGCAATTTTCTCAAGGATTGTGTTTCCTCTAGTTGTTACTAGATGGCGCAAAAGTACACTTTAATTTATATGAAATTTAAACTGCGCCATCTAGGTTTCAATTCCATACAATTCGGGCGATATTGACACTTTCTTTAAAATCCGTTAGACTCTGCAATGTAAATTATATAAGTATAATGTATATTAATATTACACTAGTTAATTGTGTTTGACTTAAAGACTACAAGCTAAAATATACATTTTAGACAAGGTTAATATTTCAATGCACCACAAGAATATTTTTGTTTACATAGTCAATTTGAATGGGTTATATCACATTTCATATAAAAGATATTCTACAAATAATTCTATTCTATACATATTGTACATAAATTACCTCAAAATGACGCGCATGATTGCCGGCTTCTTTCAGTAACTTTTCAAAATATTAATTGTGTACATGTTTATGGATTTTTGTTATTGTGAAAAGCAGAAATTATATGTAATTTTTTTACAATGGTTTCTGAGGCATTGAGCATCATGAACATTAGTTTACACTGTAAAGTAATAAAATTAAAGCTTTGTTCATACTAAAAAAAATTTATACTCACACTATTTGAGAATAAAATTCATGGAATGAATCATTGAATTATTTTTAATGGAATATCCAGTAATATTTTCATTCAAAAGAACGATGACGATTATTTTCTGTTTTTCACAATGACAAAGGTTATAAAAACTACAAAGTGATACTTTATAGATATAATATTAATTATGTGTGTTCGTGGTAAATAGAGACATTCAGATAAAAAAATACCGTAAATTAGACAGCGATGCTTAAAAAGCGAATATTCTGCAGTGAAATTTATTTTTGAGAAATCTTTCCCTTACCCCCACACGTATGCAAGGTGTATGTAAGTAGCGTTAGGTGTGTATGTACGAGTATATCGCTAACAATAGGTACGTTACGGACGCTGAAACGTTTTTTAAAATTCAAACGTTTAAAATAGTTAAAAAAAAAAAAAAAAACATACATACAGCCGAACGTAGAACCTCCTCCTTTTTGGAAGTCGGTTAAAAATTGAGTTTCTTCAAAAAACTTATTTTGCTCACAGTCATACAGTATTTTTAACAGAAGTACATGCCTACTAGAATTTGTTTTTGTTTAATATGGTAATCTGTTATCGGCGTGTATATTGCTTAGCGAATAATGGCGTAACTAGCAAATTAATTACCTTCTACCTTTAGATGTAGCAGATCTGGGCGCCGTGATCCGAGCACGTAAAAAATGTTAAATCCTTACATGACTTGACAAAATAAAATTTAATATTTTTGGGTAATTTTTGTAGTTACGCCACTATGAAGTTGTTTAATTCTCTTTTTCTCCTAATTAAAACATTGCTAAGGGGTCATTACAACAGTAGTCTTATTACGATAATTATGTTTAAATTGTGATTATAATTATGTTTAAAATTACTAAACTTTAGATCTAGGGTCTATTATTAATGTTCAAATTGTACTTTAATATTTTACAAAGTGTACTAATATCACTAGGCAATAAAAAAATTAATAAATGTTGCTTTCCCTAAGCAACGCATTAGTAGACATTGAGTTCTTGAAAATGCTATAAGTAACGTTTCAGTGTGTGTACGTAACAGAATTTATTCAAAGTCACTGTGTAAGTTAATATTAGTTTTTAAATGTTAAAGTAATATGGAGATATTATATACTACTATATTTATCGTGTAAGAATGTATTACCTAAATATTAAAAGAGTAACACAAAACTGCCTTGAAATTTTAATAGTGTCAAAAACAAATTGTGCAATATAAAAAAACATTTACAAAATTTTAAACATGAACTTGTAAACATTCTAAATTTAGATGAGTTAAAGTATTGTGTCCCACGTTATACAGTAAAATCTCCTTATTCGCGGCCCCGGCGATCGTGTAAAATTGCAGATATTTAATTTGCGTGAGATTTTTAATAAATCTTTAAGGCAACTTTTAAAGTAGGACTTACAGAAATATGTAATATGATATCTACCCACTACGATAATTATTTACTTTGCGCTAAATTCCATTCGGTTCTTGTAAAAGTCATCAGGATAATTACCAGCGTAGAACTCAAAATAATGAAAAGAAAAACAATCAATAGATTATGTATTCTATGTTTAATGTACACTGCTGAAAACACGATTACGAAAACCGCGATTAAGGAGCTTCTTCTGTAGGTACTAGTGCGAACCTCGGGCTAAACTGGCGAATCGCGCTAACGTTACGTTACCACTTGCGTTTCGCTGTCAGCTAACGTCTTGTACCATTCCGTAATATTTTATTTTATTGTTACATAAATTAAAATATTCGGCTTTTCTCTAATTTAACAAATAACAAAACAGAGACTGGAGGCCATCCCTTTAACATTTGGTAACATTTTTATATACCTAGTTATTTAAGTCAGCCGCGATTGAGGCGAGAACAAAATATATAAGTGACCCTACTTTATGTATATTATATGACCCTGGAAAAATGAATGCTAGATTTTTAATTAAATTCGAAATATAAAAAATTAGCCATTTTAGTGCAGTGCAATGTAATGACAGGTTATATTTAATTATAAGTATGTATTATTTACATATATATAAAAAAGAAATATTCCGAAACACTAAACATTTTTTGTATACAAGTGAAGATATAAAAAATTAAAAAATATTATGTATATAGACTTTGTTTTAGAAACATTTTTAGTACCGAAGCTTATGTCGATTCCGTTAACATCAACATCAAATAGTTTTAGACGCTTGGAAAATGATTTTTTTATTCATTTTCCATTCTTTAATGTAAAACTTTAAAACTTGAGCATTTATTTGACCAGGGTTGAACTTATTTGATAATGCCTTTATGAATGTTAATAAATTTATGCATGTACCACTGCCTTGATGTTATCTATCAAAGTTATTTTAAAATGAAACTTTATATATTATATGTTTAATTAATTAATTATAACTCTTAGTTAGGGATAAGTGAAAGCATATACAGTTTACAATTTAACTGGAATTTTTAACAATTGTTTACAAAATAAAACTATAATAAGTAGGCATATTATAGATAAATAATAATTTTTAAAATGAAATTTATGTTAAAGTTTTTAATAGCCGCTGTATACGCTTAAACTTTACTATGGTTTTTGTTTTTAGTGGTTTTCTTTTTGTTGTTGTAATAGTATGTACTGATGCTCCTATTTAATATTATTACTATTAATCCATACTGTCTCTATGGGTGTCTTCGCCAGCAAGCAAGCAAGAAAAAATAAGTGTTTTTTTTCGCAATGAATTTCCGTATAGTTATACCTGTTTGTAATCCTTAAAAACAATTATAATTCTTTTTGGTAAACAGGCAAGCGCTTTATATTTAACTCATGCTTTATAAAAAGGGCTGATACGATCTAAGTTGTGGCGTGCTTGCGTGGAAATGTAGTAGTAGTTTGCTTGCTTGCTTTGAAGGCATTGACTGGCATACAAACAGAAGCTGAAAGGGCATTCACAGAATTCAGATTATCAAATGAAATACGTAGAAGTAAAACTCTAGGTGCGGGTCACCTGGATGTCATAACCACGTAGGGATGCCAGCATACAAGTAATAACATTAAATAGGGCATAAGTCTTTCACTTAGCAAAGTCTTCCACCGCTTGTGTAAATCGTGTTGCACAAAACCTACTATTACTGTACTCGTAGTTAGTAAATATCCCATATTTAACGGCAAGCCCTATTGTAGAGTAAATATTAACTTTTGTACAGCTAAAATACGATATATGGCATTTTTGTCGTCCATTATATAGAGTCCTAACTCCAAGGCCCATAAGAGCCATGCTACTCTACCGAGATGAGGTAATGAGCCTATGTTCATACCAGGCCATATAAAGAAGCAAGGTGAATAAGCTTTGACCCTAAATCCCAAAACGATGTTAATCAATCGTAGTAGTAAAAAGTTCACGGAAAAATAATCATTGGGAATACAATATACCACTATCTGCTTAATATTAATGATTATTTACAAGTAGTATGTTTTTATTATTCTTTATATTACTAGAAAAATATATATTAAAATTAGTTTATCGGAATTTCATTATGTAATTATACTTATGCACGAACATTAAATTCTTAGTGTAGTTGTACCAAGTATTAAATATTCATGAAAAAAAAAATAGATAATTAGTTACCTATTTATTGTATTTCTTGCACGGTTAGCACAATATTGTTGTTTATATATAAATATGTAGTTATTATTGATTACGTACAGTTGTTGTCTTCAAGGTTTATTAAATTCGAATTTATGTATCCTATTTAAAACTACTATTTACCAGGAAGTGAAATAAATACATGTACACGTTTTTGTAACTGACAATGTCCAAATCATAATAATCAATGTTTGTGTTACAAAATCTGTGTGGTGCGAGTTTGTAATTATTCCATCGCAAAAAGTAAACTTGAATTTGTATAGAAATGAAATGGCGCAATCTAATCACGGACTGTTTTCTATTGCTGTAACTAGATGGCGTAAAAGTAGATATTAAAATTAAAGTGAAATTGCGCCATCTACTTTTCAATTCCGTATAACAGGGTTCCCAACTTAGGGTTTTCCCCCCAGATTTAGGGGGCAAATAAGTGAAATGGGATTTTTTTAGGGGTATTTCAGGGATTTTTTAACTCTTTAATATTTTTAAATTGATGATAATTTTAATAATTCTTTCTTGACCTAGCGACTTATAACGACATATAATACGTTATTCTACAATCACTCTGAGGCAACTGGCGGCGATTTTCATCGAATAAAAAAAATTGTTAAATTTATTCATTGTCTACATGTATGATTTAAAAAAATCTGAATCTTCAGATAAAGACGTAATATTTCGTCTGTATTAAATATTGATTTTTGAAACATATTACAGCATATTATTTCTAAATTATTATGAATTATATTTTTTAGGGGGACAGCTCAATAATTAAGGCGTTTTTAGGGGTTTTTGACACGAACTTTAGGAATAAATTTTGGAGAGTTGGTAACTGCCGTATAAATTTAAGTTTAATTTAACGCGATCGAATGTGTGCAAAATTGTTTGCACACATGTGACACACTGTTTGAATTTGTTGATAGAAATACAATTAATAAATGTATAAAAATATGTAGGTAAATACTAAAATATCTGTTTATTTATACAAGTTATGATAAAGTCAATCACATACGGTTATGTAAAATCAATTCAATAACCACAATTTATTGGATTGATACTTTTGCATAATATTGAAAAAAATTGAAAATTACTAATACTATTTCTACTTAATAATATAATTTACTATAGTTATTTATAGTATAATTGAATTGCTTTTAAAATATTGTGATATGTTAAAATTTTAATTCCTTTATTGAAAAATTTAATACACTATAATATTAAGTATATTACGTAGCAAAATATTTTATGTATTATATTATGTAACATATATTGGTAGTCTAACTGTTGTTCTTAGTATGAAATGGTTTATGGCACGGGAACATAAATAAATAATATACTCAGAGGCACAATTATCCGCCTACTTTAATATGACGCGAGTATATTAAAGTGGGCGGATAATTGTGCCTCTGAGTATATTATGCAATACACAACGCCAATGTGTTTAGCCAAATCAAATTCATGTTGGTTAGCAATTATTATTAAATCTAATTTATTGTAATAATACTTTCTTTGACTTGACAAGATTTTCGTGGCGTAAAGCAATGCCTTTCAACTTGTTCCTGTGGTCCAGTCAATTGATTTTGATGATACTTGTTTCAAAATGTGTAAATTAAAACCTATTTTCTTAGTTATCATTTATTTATTATGTAATAAACACACCAAAGTTATAATAAAATAAATAAACAAATAGTCTCTCTATAATTGGTTTTATTTGTTGACATATTAACAGAATTGAAACAACATTTTACTTAAACAATATGTTTATATACAAAGAACACCAGTGGCGTGCATAAGGCTTTTAACTAGGTTAGGCACTGTATGCACAAATTACACATTCATAGTCCGGGATAATTAGAACATTTTTTACAACTGAGTGTCTAGTTGCAGTTTTCACACTATGACGGTCGCGTAACGTAAACGCGAAATTGTAAGGAATTGAAACAGCGCCACCTAGTGGGACATCTGTTTTAATTCCATATACATTCGCGTTTGCGTTTACGCGATCGTCACAGTATGAAAATATTGAAAACTTCTACTAGGCACTTTGATTACTATCAAGTTAATTTTTCGAGAGTAGCTACATCTTGATGAGACGATCAACTTTTTATATTTACGAAAATTCTTGATTCTAGTAGTTAATTGTGTTACCAGGAAATGAAAATTTTTGAGCGTCTACAAAAAAATAATTTTGTTAGTAATCTATTGTACAAAATGTTCTATGGATCCCTGACTATCAAATACAGGTTTGTAATGAGCAGCTCAGGGTAGGCAGTGCTTTTTTTAGTCTGTCAATGCATGCCATCAGTAGCGATCACACCATAGATGCAAAAATGCCCTGCCTACCCTAAGAACTCATTACGAACCTGTATTGCGACAGGAATTTTCCATTTTGCACCTATTGTGCATACCCTAGTTAAAAAGCCTGTGCTCGCCATTGGAGAACACATTAACTATTTTAGGAGTTTGCGGGTCGTGGCTTCAGAATCAGCTTCCCAGTTTCATCGCAAGACATGTTGAAATCATTGAGGACGGACCTTGTCCGAGCTGTTATGATACTCGGTGCAATCACTTTTCTATGCACTCCCATCATAAACAATAACACTGAAACAAAATATGTATAGTGAATTTACTATTAAGTCATCGTTATCAACCCATATTCGGCTCACTGCTGAGCTCGAGTCTCCTCTTAGAATGAGAGGGGTTAGGCCAATAGTCCACCACACTGGCCTAATGCGGATTGGCAGACTTCACACATGCAGAGAATTAGGGAAATTCTCTGGTATGTAAAACATATTTAACTTTTACTCATAAATGGTTAATATGAGTGCAAAAAGATTTTGTTAAGATGTAGAAAAAATCTAAACGCCACCTAGTGGGTCTAAAAGTGAAACCTATCCTAACCAATCTTCAAAAACTAGCGTGCCGAATGTTCAAAATGTTATTGAGATATTTGTCAGAAACCATTTTTGTTTATTTAGTATGAAAAAAAAACTATCTACATCATGAACAGGAAAAAACACTTGTTAACTAGTTTCATCATAAAATCTGGCAAGTTCATTGATTACACTCCCATGATATGCGGGCGACGGCCGGAAAGACTGTGCAGGTGTGAAATTGTGCGTGCGTGGAACTGACGTGCATCGGTCGTGGGTTTTTCATTCATCGCTACATCAGCGACGCCCCGAGCGCAACATCAGGAATGTTACAAACGAAGTTGTCAAGCTATAGTGATTTACATACAAGCATTTATCATAATTTTTAACTATGTATCACAATTATTGTTACATAAGCTTTTCAACATAATTGACAACCAGTTTGTTAAAGAAATACAAGTCTTACCTAAAAATGTAGAAGTGAATGCAAAGAAGGGATGATTCCATAATGACTGTGTCAATGACACTACTGGTGTGAGTGGATCAGTCAGCCAGTGCCAGGCAGCTATAGCGGTGCATACCGATACCACTGCCAGGAGAACTATAAAAAGACATTCAGAAACTATAATACATCAATTCCCAAAGTGGTCCAGTGGACCCCAAGGGGTCTACAGAAGACTCGTGGGGGTCTATGTTGATGTGACATAAAAATGGGGGTTCACGAATTGCAAGTGGGGCTCTACAAACATTTATCTGGTTTCAAATAGGAGTTTTCTACATAAAACATTTGTGAATTGATAGTTTCCTTGTGCTGTAAGTAGATATCAAAAATTAAAGTTGCTGAAATAACTTTTTCCCTGGACAATTTTACTTTTTGTCATCCACTCACAGCATAAATAATTCATTAATTAACTAAGTAATCAATAATCACAATTTTTTTTTTGAAAACTGTATTTTGTGTGGTGGCTGTTGATGAAAATAGGTGAATCCTTTTTTTGTTGAGTTTTGGATAGAAATTTAGCAGGGGTCCACTGGAACCAGTTAAATTAGAAAGTGGTCTATAGGCTAACTTACTTCTCCATCTCATAGTGGCTGGCTGGAGACATGCTATGACTTCTGTGAGACGCCTCTCAAAAGCCTTCAAGTCTGTAAGAGCAGGAACATGAAACGTCAGCGATTATACTTTTAGAATGGAAAACAGTAGTTTCATACATTTTATATGGACTCGCCGCACACAGTTGACGCCGGTGGTTAAACATGCTACAATCGTCGCTGCTCGCTTCTTGTGGCCCTCACTGGTCACTTAACGTTGGTACAAACCGCCGCAACACGCCACTCGCGCGATTATGCTACTGCATGTATGATAAAAAAGTAGCAGCCACAAAACCAAAAGTGTCGACCTTTGTGGCCCCTTCTTGCTTCTTGTAGCAGCTTTTGTGGATATAGCGTATGGCCCGTGTGCAGACTCACTTAGATGTTGGCAAGTAATGGTTGTTTCTAATAGCAATACATCTTATGCTTAGATACTAAAGTTTATCAGAATAATGTGCAGCCTACATTGGTTCCTCAGAAACACTCCATGAGCCATTCCGCAACCTGAGTGATTTGTTAAGGTAATGTAACTTAAGAGACTCCAGCTTTAACCACTGGCAAAGGACCTACGCTCAACCGTAACCATGGTGGCCAAGTGCAAAAAAGTACAAGGAACAACAGAGAAGATACTGTGCTGAAATTCCTTATTTTACACACACAAATGCATTTGTGCTATCTTTAAGTATATCAAAAGCCTAATTGTTTTCCAAATTTGTTTTTATACCTACAACTCAAAATCAAAATTGTGTAATTAAATTGTTCTACATCTATCTTTTATTATTTTAATTTTGGAAATTACTCTTCTCAATGAAATTTACCTTTGAAACCAAAAAGTTTACTTAGTAAATTAACGTTAGCAACATTAAGATCGTTTTCCCTGTAGTTAACTACCTGTAATTTTAAAGTTTAAAAAAAAGCCAGAGGATTAAGAATATGATCGGCAGACAACAAATAAAACTGTTTCCCGCTTTGCAAGATATAATTTCCTTGTTCTATTCTGTTCTCTGTTGTGACATAATATCACATTCATTCAGAAAAGGATTGTTAAAATCCGCTAAAGGGCGTAATTTTAACTTATTATTACATTACATTTATCAACTTACCATCACAGGCGGTCTGTTCTAAAGACATTTTATCGTCGTTTGTTCTATCACATACTACAGTGTTAGTGGTACTGCAAACTATTAACTACTGGCATGTTATACTTATAATTATTAATTGTTGTAATAAAGCTATAAATTTTATTATTTATCCACAAATCGCTAATCAATAAAAATTGTAACACATTTGAAAATCAAATCACAATCTTTCTCTAATCAAAGCCAATTACGTCAATGTCAATGTCAAATATCTGACATTGCGTTCCAGCAACGATGATTGTTGTTGTAGACAGAGAAAGTAACCATCAACGGTATTATGAGAGTGTCAGAGGATACTTAAGTGATTTTTGCTCATTTGACAAACATCATGGTAAATGTCATGTAAAATGTAATTAAGAAGGGTAAGAAGGGTTCCTTTGTCGCGTCAATAAAGTATTTTCCTTGGAAGTCCTCAAGAACAGCTCCGAATTTGATGTTTTTTTTTTGTTAATTTTTTTTTATATTATTTGAAATCCAAAAGAAAGGGGTAGGGTAGGGGTAGGGCAGAGTTTACATCGAGTTTCATGCAGACGAAGTCGCGGGCGTCCGCTACACTACACACTCACTATAAAACACTACACTATAAAATAAAATTTAAAAACTATAACCCGACTACGTACAAACGGGGTCTATAAAGGACGAAACGAAAAAATATTTCAGATACAAATAGAGGAATGCGTAGGTAAAACTTATTACCTTAGTACCTTAACGTCTCTAGGATTCCAAACAAAAACAGAATTTTCCAAATCGGTTTACTTGTACCGAATCGTAAATCTATGGGTTTAGGCGTTTTCAAGTAGTACATACATTTAAAAAAAATACCAACCAAATTGAGAATTTCCTCTTCATGTTCCGCGCTTTCGCTTGCATGCTCGGCTCAGGCCAAGGAATATTTATTTACTGACATTTACTGAGAGGATTAGCCAGAACATGTTACGTGACACTTTATTGTGCGTGCACCCGGCGTTCCTTGATTTATAGGACGTTATCACGTCCAAAAACGTAGGAACAAAAATGTATCATGTTTTTCGTTGATAAAATATTAATGAGCAAATTCATTTATACCTACATCATTATGTAGATAGGTTAGTAGTGTGTAGTTTATTTTAACGAAATATTTTTCATAAATGAATTTCAAATTAGTCGCATCTCTTGTGTATTGGCTATAGTCCAGTCCAGTCTATCAATTAATTTTTCGTGAGTCTCGATCTCGATGAGACGATCAACTTTTTTATTTACGAAAATTCTTGATTCTGGTAGCTAACTGAGTTACCAGGAAATTAAAATTTCTGAGTGTCGGAATGAGTTATTGTGCCACGCAATTCGTAGGACATTGTGGCTGTTAAGTTATATATTAATTATGCAACAGTAAAAAAAAACAGCTGGTTAGTAAAAACTTTTAATAACATTGGGAGGAGGGTAGTTTATATAGATTTTTTCGTGAGTAGCTTCATCTCGATGAAACGATCTCATCGAGATGAAGCTACTCACGAAAAATTTACTTGATTGTAATCAGTTGTACAAAATGTTCTGTGGATTCCTGACTACTAACTTTGTAATGTTTCATGAGGTCTAGAAGTTTGAGGTCGTCATGTCAAAAAAGTCATCAAAGTATTTGTCATCAGAAGTTCTCATTAGAATTCCTACACTCTACCTATCTACCTCTACATCTGTAATTTTTGTCTCGTGGATGTTTTAAGTATTTGCATTGCAATTACTAGTACAACAATAATTACAAAACTTTGTTAATAAAGCAAAAACTCAAGATACCTACTAAATACCTAATTTCATAATGATGTGCAATTATGTATTACAAAAAGAGATCATAAGAATCATCTTCGTAGAAACGGACATTAGGTAGGTAAGTTAATTTTACCTACTTCACTTGTTTGCCTAAAAAAATAGGTAGGTGCACAAAATCCTGCGTCTTAGAGTTGAGTGTAAATACTAGGTACCATTTAAAATTTGGAACTCTGAGTGCAATTTTAAACCTGCCAATATTTAGTTATTTAACTATCAATCTGTGGCAACCTTTAACTTTAATTTTCCTCTGACGAACCTGGCCAAAGCAAGGATATTTAAGTCAATGTTCTCAACCGAATACTGATAGTAGACAGAGACCGTCTTACAGCTTACAGCTTTTTTTAATTCAAATACAAAATAATTTATTAATAAGTATTTAATTTATAATTTAATCTTTAATGAGTGTCAAAGATGAAAGATTATTTAAATAAAAATAAATTGTATTAAATTTATAATTTCCGGAAATATTTTTTATTTTTAATCAAAATCAAACCACAGACTAATAACCGTAATAGGGCCCTAGGGGTACCACAATTCAAATTTTAAAAGTTTGGTCAAAGTCCAAGTTAAAAAGTTAACGCAAATTTTAAAATTCAGGGATAAATATTGAGTAAGCTTTAAAATAGTTTTAGTTAATTAACTCTACTTTTAGGTGCTTGAATTTGTTATAAGTTAGAAGGTAAGTTTATGTTTGGTCTTTACTTAATATTTTATTTCTTTAGGTTAAGCAAAATCAATTTTTAAACGTACAAATAAATAAATATTGCTCATAAATAAAATATTATAGCGCTCTAGCTAAACGAAAGAAGAAGAAAAATAAATTGCTTTTACCAAAACTAGATTAAATATGTATAATTTAATTTTTCGATCTTGCTAATTCTTGCTCACATAGAAAGGAATGTTTGCCAACAACAAAACAAATTGATCTGATTGACTTTGCTCTACTTATCGACAAAATTATTAAAGGCGTTCACAATATAAATTGATTAATGGTTAGTTTTATTTAATATTCTATTTTTAAAATTAATAAGTATATCAAATTCTGAAATTTTTATTATGTAAACACTTTTCTGGAATAGCTAAATTATATTCATTATTTTTTTAGAGCTTCAGATTAGCTATTCTAGAATAATGTTTAGTTAAAGTTTTAGGAATTAATAAATTAAATTTAGAATTAGATATTAATTAAAATGGTAACCATTCTTCTTCTTCTTCTTACTTCTGGGCTGTTTCCGTACTTAGCCATGTCATTGGCTTGTTGTACGTGGGTCCCTCTGTGGATTCATTATCCATTCCAGTCGCAGACGGAACCATTAATCAATAGAATAATAATTAATGGTATAGGTAAACTAAATCTGATACAATATATTTTATTCCAAAAAAATATGTTTGGAAATACTTAAAGCAAAAATGATTAAAAATAATGCATCAAATTTTACATCAGTCTGCAGGGAAAAAATATTGCTACCAATCTTGCCATGGACTAGCCAAACATATCAATCATAGTGCATAAGAGTTTATTAAGATATTAACAGGTGCACTCTGAATTCTTCCAATCTCACTCCACTGGGAACATAATACAAGTCAATAAAGATACATACACCAAACTTGATAAAATCCAATACTCTTTTTACATGACTGGATCAACTTTGAATACAGGACCAAATTACCTGCAGCTGAATAAGCTCACCATTAATCAAAAAAGATGCTAAAAATACTGATTACTGAATCTTTATATTATTTTGAACAAAAAGTAGAATGCCACCTTTAAGTTATATACAGAATCAAGTCACTGAAAAATATGCAATCAAACAACAATATTAAATACTGTTAGATGTGTTACTAGCGAATGAAAAATGAGCCGCTCAAAAGAGGAAATTTATAGTTAACTCAATGTTAGTTGTGGTCAACAATGAATGTGTTATTTAAACAAATAATACCTAAATATTGTCTACAATGTCGAGCTGTGTGTTGAGAAGTGTGAACTATATATACATAAATATATGATGGAATTAAATACAAAATTGTGCATGTGTGTGTAGTGTTGTAGCATATTATTCAGATCACTTTTTGCAGTGATTTTGTAGGGATGTAACCAATCTATAGTATAAAATTATCATTGCAATCAAATAACAAAACAACATGTATTGAATTTGAAAGTCTTGGAGTCTATCTGCCCATCTCTTCTTCTGCTTCTGCTTTTGGGCCCATCAGGTGATGCTCCTTTGCTCGCCTAAGCCCCCATTGTTCCCATTATGGAGCCTGCAGCACTTACAGAATCAGAAATATTTTTTAATAAGTAGTTTTTGAGAAAATTTGAAATATACAAACATAAAGATCAAATAAAGAACATAGATTTTTTGAAATTGGTTTAAAGTGAAATGTGTACATTACTTTTAGATTAAATGCATTTGTATGTAAATGTGAGAGCTTATAGTAAATCTTCACACAGACTTCAATAAGTAACAATTAAAATAAACAAGATATTAAAATATATAAAATTATCTGTTACAACACATTACTTGGGCAATTAATTAATGCAATTGCATTGCTTTTTTTGTTTGAATGTGGAAATATAACTTGAGACAATAAAAGTAAGTAGGTGGTTCATATAATTAAACTAAATAGGTCTATTTAAATAAATTTGCATATATTACTAGAACAAGTGTGTAGTAATCTGGTACATAACTATTAAATTCTTATCATCATCATGCGGGCGATGGGGGGGTGGGGGGGAAGACTGTGCGGGTGTGAAATCGTGCGTGCGGGGAAGTGAGGTGCATCACTCGTGGGTTTTTCATTCATAGCTACACGCCCCCCGGCCCGCGCGGACCATCGGGAGCGTTACGATTACGAACGAAGTTGCCAAGCTATATTAATGTTACAGATAAAATGTTCCTGTTAAGGCAGACAGTCAGCAATGCGAGGCAATTAGCCCCCAACATCAGAGCAATGTCAAGCAAAGGACCCTTAGTAGATTTGACAGTGGACAACGATGGTGTCGCGATTATGACACTGCAGAGACCTCCAGTGAACAGTCTCAACCTTGACCTTTTGACAGAAATCAGCAAATCTCTCGATGAAGTGGCTAAGAACAAGAGTAGAGGAATGATATTGACTTCTGTAAGTATAAAACCATTTATAGACATATCACGTAATAGTAGGGGAGCCAAAGAGAGGATTTTTGCAGTTACTCGAGCGCGGCAGATAAACATACTTTGCACGTTGTTGAGTACCTCCACCAAGTATGAGCCCTTAATATTGGTGGGTACGTTTAGGGCAACAAAAAAATCTTTAGAAATACCTACTCAACCAGCACGTCAGATTAAGATAAGGTAGGTGAGTTGATAGCTAACAACTGCGAATTTCGAAAATCTGACGTTAAGCGTAACATAATGCCATGGGAGGGTTCCAAAATTACAAAATAAAACCCTTATATTTTAGTTCACGAGTTACGAGCGCGATTAATTTCTTACTTATTTTGAAGAAAATAACCTCCTAAGTAATCGCAAAAATTTTCTGACAATTTCAGTAAGCCAAAGTAATAAAAATTGCTTTTAAAGTCTGTAGTTTTTTATCTACCAAATGTAATCGGTCCCCATGACGCTTTAGTAACTGCAAATTTAGCATCCCGGGCTCAACTATAATTGAGTCCTCGCGCGCGTAGTACAAAGTTAAAATTAATTTAAGTATGTTAATGTGTCCAAAATATAATTTTTAATTAAAAACACTGCAAATCATAATGCACGATGTAGTATTCGACGCTTAATGATACCACGCGAGCGAAGTCGCGGGCGTCTGCTAGTCAGCAAATAAATTATTGTACGAATAATACAAGAGTACATACGAATTATGAAAGATAGATCTCCGATTTTCATTGGCGATAAGGCGATTGCATCTACAATCTTGGCGTATAATTAGGTACTTTTTGTTCATTGTTATCTTTTTATACTCGTATTATTTTATTTTTTTTATTGCTTTGTATTCATCGATCTCTAATAAAAAGTGGATGCACAATCAGCGACCAAAAAACGTCCCCACTCAATGAGTGCCAAACACACCTTCTTGGCACCCAATTCAAGTAGTCGCATTTGCAAATTCAACCTTAAACTCAATCCTTAAGGTTGAATTTGCTCTGAATTTGGGATTTTATTGAATATTGAATATTTAAAGGCCTTTAGTTATAATTTTCTTTACCAATAATTCTTAAACTGCCGAAGCAACATTGGCCAGTTTTTAAGTGATGTTTTCTACATGATTGTGCGTCCTTTTATTATAAGAGGTCAATGTTGGTATTATTATAATTTGAATCTATTTTCAAATACAGTCGTCACCAACGGTATTTTCAGCGGGTCTGGATATAATGGAAATGTACAAGCCCGATATAAAAAGGGCCGAAGAATTCTGGACTACCCTCCAGGACGTGTGGTTCAAGTTGTTCGGATCAAGTTTTCCTACTGCTGCCGCTATTAATGTTAGTACCTATTAATTTTTACTACTTCAGAGACAGAACGACAAGATATAAAGGTCAAAACTCATTATTATGCCTAAGATAAGTAACGGAAACGCCTCGGTTACCACGAGCGGTCACTTCACCGCCCGCTTGCCAGCAAAGCGACTCACTTATCCGAGAGTTAGGGGACATTTTTGAGTGGGTGTAGGTAGGTACAGGACAAGTTTTTAACTTGACTCAAATACAAACACCTACACAAAAATATCCACCAGCTCTGACCATATGAAATGACGTAAAGGAGGCGGACTAACAGTACTGTTAGGCCGCCTAAATGAAATTTGTCCTTATTACGATTTATTTTTTCATTATAAGTTTGCAAAATAAAGGTCATGTCATGTTTTAGGGTCACGCACCAGCCGGCGGTTGCCTCTTATCAATGTCATGCGAATACCGAGCTATGGTGAGCGGTAAATTCACTATAGGGCTTAACGAAACAGCCCTAGGGATAGTCGCTCCCAAGTGGTTCATGGACACTATGTGCCAAACTATTTCTACCAGGGAAGCAGAATATGCTCTCACTACAGCAAGAATGTTTACAGTAGACGAAGCGTTAAAGGTTAGTTTATATTATTAGTGTGCCCCACCTTTTACTGTATTATAGATGATAAATACATCTTAGGGATTAACGAAACAGTCCTAGGGTTAGTCGCTCCCAAGTGGTTCACTATGTGTCAAATTATTTCTACCAGTGAAGTAGAATATATGCTTAATACAACATGAATGTTCACAGTGGATGAAGGATGAGCATTAAAGTTTAGTTTATTATATTTTTTTATTTTAGAGTGTTCACCTTAGATGATAATTTGCCTAAGGACTTTACGAAACAGCCCTAGGAATAGACGGTCCTAGTGGTTTATGGATATTGAACTATTTTGCCTAGGAAAGCAGAATATGCATTAACTATAACAAGAATGTTTATTCTGATGGAGCGTTTAGCGTTAGCGTTAAATGTTACTGTAATTACCTACAAATTGAATAAATTATTCCTTGAACAAATACCGTGTAAGGTGATGCTTTGTTATAGGCAATGTAATCATTTAAAAACAACCCGTCAACTATTTATTATTCTATAAAAAATTGCACCTTTGCACCACAACCATCTACTAAGTCATTAAATTAACTTTTATCTTACAGGTAAGCCTTATCGACGAAACCGCCACAGACAAGGCCGACGCAATCGCTAAGTGTAAAGGCTTCATAAAGAAGTTCGAAAGAATCCCACCCCTAGCTAGAGCTATCACTAAACAGAAGATACGGGATGCACCAATCAAAAGCTTGCAAACAACCAGACAAGCTGACACACAAGAGTTTCTCACCTACCTCAAAAACCCCAAAGTTCAACAGAGCCTTGAAATGTACATACAAGCGCTTAAACAGAAGGCTGCCAAGTAAACAAAATATTATATAATAAATAAGCAAAAGAGTGTCATTTAGACCACCTGACTGAAGTAAAACTTTTTAAAAAATAAAGTAATAAATAAAAGAGAAACTTAAACATTAGTAGCGTTTAGTAGCGCCATCTCTCGAGGCGGACTTGCTTTACTTCACAAGCTTACTAGGTAGTTCACAACTATCCCGGTAAAAGACTAAACGGATTCAGCGCTGGGCTTATTTGTGTTGTGCCGTAGTTTATAAGTGTTACTACAGATGGCGCTTTTAAAACGTAACAGTATGTTATTGCGATTACACTTTTCGTAACGCCAGATTTTAACCAGATAATTCCCCAAGTCAAGCGTGCGTAAAGAAGTTTTACTTCAAAAATCTCTGTAGACTTTAAAATAATAAAGGCTAATCTATTCTAATGTTTATAGAGGAAAATATTTTTGTAACAAATAGGTTCCGACAGATAAAATAATACTGGAACGATTAAAAAAATCTCTTATCAAGAGAAATCTTCATTATCAGCGAATATCATAGGCGTAGGCGTAATTAAAACGTGACATTAACCTTTACTATTTTAAAATCTTCAGTATTATAGTTTGACCTAGTAAATATATTGTAAAGTAATTAAATAATAATCAATTACATAATATATATACAATTGTTGTGATTTAATATAATCAATTATACTCATATTTTTACAACCAATGTATTACCTACCTTATTAGCAATAAAGCCTTTTTTGTTAAAAGCCTCTATTTATTCAAAGCCCATCCTGCATTAAGATACATTATAATGAATACAACATAGGTATTAATGTTATAATACCTACTCAAAATGTATTAAATTCATTGTTGCTTGAACTTTATTGCGCCAAATGTCTAATCCACTATTGAAACACGCCAAACTGCGTAGATAATGTTGTTTTTGGAACTTTCGCAGCTATACGCCTTGAGTTCAGACGGCCTCCGTGGCGCAGTGGATTTGCAAGACGGAGGTCCTGGGTACGATCCCCGACTGAGCCGATTGAGGTTTCTTGTTTTTTTTTTTAAATGAGGCACTCCTCAGGCCTTATGAGCGTAGCGTACTGTATTCGTGGCCCTAGTGTATTTGCCTCGAAGGCCTTGTAGCTTCCTGAAGAGTTTTAGTAGTAGCAGAGGACAGCTTGTCCGGGGAAGAACCATCAAGTAGCCATCCTAGTTTCTGCTGCCAATCAACATTGCTGTTCCAATCTTGGCCTATTCACTAACTTGAGTAACTTTAGTAGACACGAAATTTACCCCACTGGCTATTGCTGATGATTTTTTATTCACCATTGATTGATCAAAATTATTGTTAGTGTAGACATTGTTATTTACGTTAACAATGGGATTTACGTAATACGAAAAATGCGATTGTTATTGATTTGATGTTATTTATATTAAGTGGGTGACTGAAGTTAGTGAATAGGCCAACTGAACGCCTCAGTTTTACGGAAATAGGTACCTACTACACGGACGGGCGGCATTGTTGTATGTGTTCGTTGCATTGCATGCCCTGGGGAAGTGCTCTATTTATAGAGAAGATTTATCACTTACCATTAGGTGGGCAATCTGTTTCGTCCGCCAATAAAATTATAATCTAAAAACTACAAATAAATTCTCAATGAAGTGCGTGCAAAGCAAAAAAGCACTGCCTGCCCTGATCACCTGATGACTCATTACGAAACTTATTATAGAAGGAATTCCATTTCGTACTATTTGTATATTGCCTAATGCCTGCCATTGTTAAAAACCTTGTGCGCGCCACTGCCTGTTGTGTTAGAGACAATGGTTTTCCACTCAAACTCAACAGGATATGTGAATATCTGCTCGTTTCACAAATTATGGTCATAGCCCATTAGAGCCACTTCGCACGTCTTCAACTAGTAGCCGCTTGAGAGCGATGTTATCAGTAAAAAATACTTACTGGTCGAATTAAAATGGTACGAATAGGTTCCCAAACAGCTTCAATAAGCTTAATTGATTATCAAATTGTTTTCACTTGCAATTTGGTTTTTTAAACCAAAATGTAAGTGAAACTTTGGGCGCCGCCATAGTGGTCTTAGCTGCTATGAAGAGCGATTTCACTTATAAGAAGATGCGATATATGTTTTTATTTGATCAATGAAATAATAAGCGTGAATGATTACACCAACTATATTGTCCATTAGAAATCGTCGCCCAAAAGTGCTGCTGTCTCGGGGTCCACAGTTTCCGTCATACTCATCTGCATATCCGCCCACTCCTCTCTCTGATTGTCAATAAAGTAGTAAATCTCTAGAACCCTGTCGCGGTTCCGCTTTATTTCATTGCTGGAAAGTAAACAGTACAAATGTTTAAAAAAATCTTTTAGATACAAAAGAAAAAAACACATTGAATTCTGAACTTTTTGACAGTTCCTATCAATAATATCAAAAGCTGAAAACAAGGTAATTTAAGTACTTTTCACAGGACAGCTAAAAAGTAATTGTTACGATCCCAATTCACAGTTAAGGGTTTTTGTATTTCTCTTTCAGTGAGACTTATATAATAGGATTTCTCTATAAATTTGAGTTTGACTAAAACTGGCACATGACATGGCATACATGCATTCATCCAGCGGGTTTTTAATGATCGAACTTACTCATTGGTGCCTTGAACTAGATCGTCCCGCCATGCGTTAGCACGCGTCATCAGTAGATCTTCCCGTGCGTCTATAAACCTCATGTGGTTGTCCAAGGACTGTGCCACTAGATTCATCATCAGATCTCTATCCATCATCACCTGAAGCAAAAATTTTAAAAACACCATTAGCAACCATGTAAACTAATTGTGATGGAGGCACAGAAAACATAGAGGTTTTATTTCGTAGATTATATCTTTCACATTCTATTAGAAAACATAAGCTCGAGTGGATTCTAGCGTTACTTGCTTGTTAACGCTCTAATAATTTCTTTAGTAAGACAATTACATACATAGCTACTTTGTTTATATTGCAAATTGGTTCTATTTTAAGAGTTATTTTCTCCTAGAAATGGATTTAAGAACATAACAACAAGCATGGAATACTGTAGTCACCTATGGGATGGGTCTGCTAAATATCAGCTCTCTGCATTAGACTCAGTTGATCGTCGCGCTAGACGTATCATTGGTGATGAATCTCTAACTGGAAAGAATCTACAAAGTCTTCAACACCGACGTAACGTTGCCTGTCTTTCGATTTTACCGAATATATTTCGGAGAGTGCTCACGGGATCTTTTTAATCTAGTCCCTCCATCGCCATTCTACCACAGAACAGCGAGACATCGTGCAAATTGGCATCCTTTTGTTGTCGATGTCCAGTCGACTCGCACAAAACGTTTCGCATCGACGTTTCTAATAAGAACAGCGAAGATGTGGAATGCCCTTCCAGCTTCTGTGTTTCCTAACACTTATGATTTGTGCACCTTCAAGACGAGAGTGAATAGGCATTTTCTAGGCAAGCGCGCTCCAACCTAGACCTCATCATTGCTTTCCACCAGGCATGATTGTAGTCAAGCGCAAGTCTATTATGAATAAAAAAAAAAAAACATTCCGATCCGCCGCTGTTGGTCGACAATGTATTTTTGTCTTCAGGATATCTCTCGTAACCCGCACCTTATACTTATAGACCCAGTGCAATAAAAAAGTAATCAGGATTTGTACAAGGAATATCCTGTCCTAATGAAAATAACATTGAAGAAATCTTCAAGAGACCTATCTTCTGCAGAGAGAAATGTATACTTTAAAGCCTGTCGATTCTCTAGAAGTTTGTTCGGAAAGTGTGTTCTTGAAAGTATCAATCAATCTAACTAACTCCTCACTCACACTGCCACTACTCACAAAATTGACCGTAACATTAATATTTTCTATTGTATTTATGCTTTTTTGATTCCTTTGTTGTGTTTCCCAAATAAAAATCTTTTTCTTAGATGTTTCTAATACTTTACTCACTTCAAACAACTCGGGCGGTGCATCTCCCAGCATAACCTTATTGCCGAGTAACTTGGACAGCGCCTCGAACTGCCGCATGGACCACATACCCTCGTGTTCGCGCCACGCACCGAATGCATTACGAGACACTTCCAACAGCTTTGTTATCATCTCTGTCATGTTCACTGCGAATTGAACTCTTGATTCCTGAAGTTATAAGAGAAATTTTAGCAATATTCATATGAGCGAGAATATACTAAACTATGGTAGGGATAGGTACACCTCATTAAATCTGTACGGTATGTAGTTTGAACACTAAAATAACTAAATTATGATTGTTGAAAGCTTATTCTTTATTATTGCTGTTTTTGTTTGTCGCTGATTTATCATTGCTTTTAGAGCTTCCATTACTCTTGCAGAAGCAATAACAAAGCTTAAGTACCTATCATCTATAGGTGTATCTATCTAGTCTTAGTTTTCATAATTTTTCTAATAGCATGCAAGTAATATGGTGGTTGTCCAACTTTTATTGAGAAATAATCTTTTAATAATAATATTAACCATACAAAAATTGTGGGCGTGAGTACGACAATCGTTCAGTGAGATAGAACCATGAAGCTTCAAATCTATGATCCATAAAATTAAAAATCTTTAAACATACCTCGCATCGCTCGTACAACCTCATCTCTATAGTCATGAGATTTTTCCATAAGTCATAAATAATATCGTTGAACGATTCCCCCGTGTCTATTATATTTGGTTCTAACTGTTCAATAGTTGCTTGTTTTTTCGTAAATTTAGATATTATTTCATTCATTTGACCGACCAGTGGTTTCTTTTTCTCCTCAAATTCTGCAACGACTCTGTAATATTAAGTACTGGTAAAAGTTGATTTATTAGGCATACCGACTTGTGGATGTTTATTTTATAGCTTATTAATGCAAAAGCTTTTACTCTTATTATGCAATCACAACATAAACATTGCTTGATTCTTATAATTTAGTTTTTAGACTTTAACTCCATTATGTTGGACTAGGCTTTTTATTAGAATGGCATTTTATAAAATGAATTAAAATGTTTCGTACTCTTTGCTTCTTTCTACGCTCTCGTCTAATGCATTGTCAACGAGGTCTTTGAATAATTTTATTTCGTTTTGCCTCACGTTGTAAGCATTTTGCGCGAATTCCACTAATCCAGCCATTGTTTCAACATATTGTTCCTTGTATCTGAAAAAAATTACACCGACAAAAATTGTAATATAAACTTTATTCTAGGTCTAAATTACGCATCGTCTAAGTTCTCACGCGTCACTATTTCCCTGAAATAAGCTAAGAATTCATAAATTTTACGACTTATAAAATCTTTGTAAAATCACCATTCTATATAGAGTTAGGTAGCATCATAAACAAAAAGATGCATTAATTCTGACATTAAGAATTTACGAAATTGCAAACATGGCAATTAATTCAGTATGGCGGAATGAAAGTCCGCCATACTGAAGTCAAGTCCCTACTATCCACCACAGTGCATAGTCAATGCAGACTATTTTAGCTTGTTAATACTGCGATCTATTATAAATTTACTTAACCCTAAGTTTACAAAGTTACGTGACTCGTACTGTGAAAATATAAGTAAATAAATTGTTTAGTACTGTTCATAGAATCCAATCAGCTCGCCACCGACTTTAAGGAGGAGCGAACCATCTGGATCTTTCTCGAACATTGATTCTATCAATTCCGGTCCACTTAGATATTCGACGAATGAAAGAGCGTAGAACTTTACTCTGGCCTCATATTCTTCTCGTGCCACTCGTTCTTTTTCAGACTTCTCGTCTGCTTCATCTAATTTACGGAGTAAACCTCTGAAATTTATTAATTTCAATATTAATTATTACTATTATTATAAAATAGGCGCAGATTGTGTCATCGTCATCATCCATTCTCAGGTCCGAAGGTTTGATTGATTTGATATTCGTCTTGGCATGTTCATCCACGATATCTTCAATCCAAATCAAATCACTCAACCAGACATTTTTCCATTTATTTTGTTTCATCAAACTACGAAATACCTATTAGAGATAGTTAGGTAGGTACAATAGGCATAAGTGTAATATAATAGCTCCTGTCTTTGAACAGTCACACATAACTTGGCTTTCTTTGGATTTAGTACATCCAAGGAGTAGCCCCTACGACACCACAAAGTTTACCTCTATAAAATATCAGCATAGAATATATAAAAAAAACTAGAATTATCCTTACCGAAAGACGGCTCTTCCAACTTCCCTTTCATCTTCGGTAACAAGCTTGTAGTCCAAGTATGTAACTCTGGTTAGCGCGCTTTTTAGAAACTGGTAAGTCATTGGGTCGTCACAACAGGGATTGCCCTTAAAGCTCACGGAACGCAGCTTACGGAATCGTCTCATGTAAGACATCTTTAAAAAACATTGAATATTAATTTCGCTATAGCTTACGTGCAAGGTCTGCAGGTTAGATTAAAGTCTGAAAAACCTAAGTTTAATTTCTACCAGATGAACTACAGCGAAAAGATTGTGCTACGTGTGAGTACTGTACTCAGTTTTAGCATTAACTTTTCGGTTTTATGGAGATGGAAACGGGGATTGTTGTAGTACAAACATGTCTGAAATCATTAGATTAACCAATTCAACTGGCATGCACCTATTTGCTGAGTCCTTACCTACTTGTACTAAGTCAAACCTAAACGGCCACTGATTAAGTTCACTTTAATTTGAGGAAAATGTAGGTTTTAATCTTAATCCACGTTATTAAATATGATTAGTATAAATATAAATATTATTAGCCGCATGAGCAGCTGACGATCGAGTGCCGATTGGCTCTAATGAGCTACGAGCCTCAGATTGCATCCAACTAATATTTATTTTTGAATCAATTTTATATGTTTTTTCTTTATACTATAATTATATATATGATTATTTACTTAAATTAATCACTTAAAACATACATGTCATACATATCTTTGTGAGTAGTTTGTAGTAAAGAACAAAGTTGGATTTTACATTTGAACGATCAAATACTTAAATAAATAAAGAAATATTATACCTCCTTGAAATCTTCAATTAAATTGTCACCAATACTGAACACCAGTAGATTTTCAAGAGTGTCCATATTCTCCAATTTCCTTATTTTGTTGTGAAAAAGAGTTAGCACTTCGAGGTTAACAAGTGCATCTAGATTTTCAATTCTTTCGATTTTGTTAAAGGACAAGTCTAATTCGTTGAGTCCGACTAGTTGGTCTAAATTCTCTATGTTCTCTATCAAGTTATGGGCTAAAGTCAATTTTCTTAGGGATTTGAGCATCCAGAGGTGATCGATTCGCAGTATGTTTTGGAATTCCAATCGAACTATGGGAGCCTCGTTTAAGTGAACGCCTTCTTCTGCGAATAGTCGCCCTGCTTCTTCCTGTGGTCCTTAAATGTGAGTGAGAATTAGTTAGCACTATTCTGTAAATTGCTGGCTCGAGACCGTTGTGCTTGGAGGTCCATGCAAGAGACCTATGTGCAGCAGAGGATTCTATCGGCTGATAAGGAAGGAAGGAACGAGGATTCTGTAAATGTAGAGATGATAGCCCAGTGGATATGACCTCTGCCTTCGATTCGTAGGTTCGAATCCGGTCCGAGGCATGAACTTCTAACTTTTCAGTCAAGTGTGCATTTTAAAGGTATTAAATATGAAGTGTCTCACACGGTAAAGGAAAAATACCGTAAGGAAACCGGCATACCTGATAATTTTCTTAATTCTCTACGTGTGTGAAGTCTGCTAATCTGCATTAGGCCAGCGTGGTGGACTAAGGCCTGACCCCTCTCTTCTGAGAGGAGACTCGTGCTCAATAATGAGCCGAATATGGGTTCTTAATGATGATTCTGTAAATACCTCGTTGGCCTTTGCGGTTTCGCATATCGAGATCCTAGGTTCCACTTCTGGGTCGGGGAATGACACTCGCAAATAACGTGGCTTTCAAGTGGTATAGTAATTTAATTCACATAATTTACATCTTTATAATATATATTAATTACTTACAAATAAATTCGTCTTTCAGGATGATCGGATAAGTAGTAAAAGGGAATAGATAGGGATTATTTTTACCATACTCCAATATGCACCGTGTAAGCATTGCATTGTCAATGACACCCGGTTCAATAGCCGGATGGATTATGAGGCTATTTAAAGATTTCTTTTCGGTCATTTTGTCTATTTATAATAATTAATGTACACAAAATCTTGTTTATGTTGAATTGTATCGGTTGCTATTTTTGCAATGTCATTTATTGAATCATGTGACACTTGCGACTGTTAAAGTTATTGTCATGGTAACAATTTGAATCAAGTACTTCGGACTCGGAGCATCGTTTCACTGCCGTGCCATGACAATACAGATATAGTATAGATATAGATACAGTATCTTCAGATACGGTGGTATGAGTTCCTCGCACGTGAAATCACTGGCATTTAAAATATATTTTTAAGACTTAAAAATCATGAGAAATGCATTAACCATTTTCAAATGTTTATAAGTCGGTGTTAGGTTCTTACAGTAATTATTGCGTAAAACCCATTGTAATCGTAGCTAAGAATAATGAATACGAAGACGAACGTGCGTAAAAGTTTAGTCGAAGCTTATGATCTTTTTAAATAAAACCGCCTCTTGTCCTATCACTAATCACTAAATCATGTTGTTTTTTTTCAACTGACTATCCGGCTCTGAAGCCTAGCCCTTTTCAGTTTAACTGTTATGTTGGTAGCACTCAAACAACAGGCTCGTCTGATGATGATGAGTCGTTTACTCAAATAAACCTATACGATACGAATATCTTGTTATATCTATATATAAATCATTAACTTCGAATACTATTTTTATCACTTTTTCGCCTAAGCTTCTATTTTGTGAAATTATGTTATAATAATCTCGTAAATATTATTGCGTGGAAAGAAATTGTAAACTAATTTGACAGTTGACTGTCAATAAGTCATAACCTTGACCACAGATTAAAATATTTTTACGTTTACTCGGGTGACAAGTGAAATCGGTGAAATTATTTATTTATAATAGGATTACATTATAAAAATGTCCTTTTTTGGAGTAGGGAATCCTTTTGCCACACCGGTCGGGCAGAAAATAGGTAATTACATCCAATACTTAACTTTGTGCGTAAAATGATTCAACAATTTCTCAATTCTGCGTCTCTTAAAAGTTTCCTATTATCGTTGCGCATTACGAAGTAACAATTTCTCTTTGTCCCCAAGGAGCAGTTCGTTTGTTATTCCATAAATAATAATAAGATCGTAATGTGATTTGTAATCGAGTGCAATACTAGTTTTAATTGGTGTTAATGAGGTTGACCCTTAGTATGTCGCTATACTACGATTGTGTAAAATATTCCAGAGCAAGCTACAGATGGATCGCTCCCGTCGGAGAACTGGGCCCTCAACATGGAGATATGTGACATAATTAACAGCAGTACCGATGGCCCGAAGGACGCCGTGAAGGCTATACGAAAAAGGTTGACTCAGAGTGCAGGAAAAAACTACACTATTGTTATGTACACGCTGACTGTACTTGAAACCTGCGTCAAGAATTGTGGAAAGAGTTTTCATGTGCTTGTCTGCAGCAAAGAGTTTATCTATGAACTGGTGAGACATTTTTCTACATTATTGTTACTCATATAGCATATAGTTCAATCTGTTTTTATAAGATAAAAAATGAAACAAGCAGAAAGCTGAATAGGTTAATATGGTACGTACTTAAACAGGCAATGAGAAGGGAAGAAAGTCACTATAAGTAAAATGGTCAGTAGGGCAAAACCTGAGAGGAAGAACAAATAAGATGTATGTTTAATGTGTGTGATAGACTAAATAATATGAATAGATGATGGGTTTTACTCAGAATACAGAAAACACCAGAAGAAACATTCAGCCGTCATTATAAAGCATGCATAGTGTTAAAAAATTATATCTGTAAATCATGTCACACAACTCGGCATACACTGAGTGAGAAATTGCTTGTCCGTGAAAAAAAGAGTAGTTTAAATGGCTCCATTCCTACTTGTGATCACACCTTCTGGAGTTTTCTGTATTCTGAGGATTTTTCTTATGATATGAAAAGGGATGAGTCGACTTAATGTAGGATAACAAAATGCAAATCAATGAATGCCTCATGTTCTATGGTTAAACTAAAACTTAAGAAGTTTAAGGTTAAAGGTTGGCCTCTACCTTTGCAAAGCTTTTATGAGGAAATAGTTTAGAATTAATTAATTTAATTAATTAATTAATTAATTAAGAAAAAAGTGTAGCTCAATTAGGGAGCATGTTCAGAATGGTTATATGTTAAACTAAGGTAAAAATTATTATCAAATTGTTGAAATAGCACAAAACAATATAAAAACTTATACTTTTGCCTTCTAGCTTGATTATTAGTACCGTACATGCGTTAGAAACTAGCCAGACATATTCCAATAAGTTTACCTGAATTTTGCCATTTATTTTTTTCATAATGAAAGGTGAAGTTTATCAGATAAGATAAAAGTATTTGTTGAACCAAAATATTGTTCTATGTCTCATTTGAATGAAACTACACTTTCCAAGGAAAACAAAATCTATTTCAACAACAACAACAACAAAAACACTTTGCAATTGCACGTTGTAGAGTCAACATCTCCTGAGGATGCTCAGATTTCTGGGTGAAACGTACATAGAGAGTATTTTGTTGGACCTGGGTGACGTTTTTGCATGGGTTCATCAGCTTTTCGTGGATAATAGCAAAATAAATAAATTATTATATATTCATGATGAACTTCCACAAAGTAACGCCTGCTTCTATCCAATATTTAAAAACTATTTCATATTTTTTGTTATCCTCAGATTTAACAAGTCTTGTTTCTGTAGTCTTGTAAGATACTATAAGCATATACCTATAGATACCTGCAACTTTGTATGTGTGGAACACTGGAAAGTGGAATATGCCATGAATTGCTTTGTTATATGCAATAGTTAGGCAATGTTTTCCAACAATTTCATAACTATTGTCATATTTCAACCAATATATACAAAACATTCATATATTATTATTGTACCCAAACCATGCTCATGAGCCATTCTATCTTTTGGTGAATATCACATGAAAATTGTATTAGTTCTATAGTTTTTGAGTCTATTGTGAACAGACAGACAGATGTGGCACAGGACTTTGTTTTATAATGTGAATGTTATGTATGTGTAAAAGGTGTAGCATAAGTATCCACAACATATTACATACTCAGTTTGATTTGTGTGTTTAATAATATGTGCATACATCACATAATCCTATTACAAATTATAGCTATGTATGGGTGACATTATAATAACTTCCCTATTACAGTTTATTTACACATTGGTGTATTAACATCCACACTAATATTACAATTCCACAGCTAAACTTTTAAACTGATTTGATTGAAATTTAGTAAAGAGATAAACTGGATGTTGGAGCAGAACATAGGCTCCTTTTTATCCCAGAAAAATCTGTGGTTCCTGCGGGATTTGTATAATCAGATTTTCAAGCGAACAGAGTCACGGGCATCCGCTTGTTGTTTATACATAAATGTTATAGGAAGATAGAATTCAAAGACACTTGTAATGATAAAAGAATGCTTGACTGATTATTTAACTTTTTTATCTTTGAACTGATTCAGTTCAATGGCTTCTTTATTACCTTGATTGACTGTGAAGACTATTAGGTGCCTAAAACATTGAGAGTACAAGGCTAGTAATTAAGTATTGAAGCGATATACTAGATATTGAGTTTTTAATTATTCTCTTTTATAAACTCTATATATCAAACTAATATTAAAATCTAGCGGACGCCCGCAACTTCGTCCACCCTTGGACCTCTTTAATCCAGCCCTTACAGTATTGCTGTAAAAATGGAGTAACTTCTCCTGTTTTCCCAACATTACCCTTCAGTACTCCGCTCCTATTGATCGTAGCGTGATGAAAAGTATACTATAACCTGCCCAGAAGTATAAAAGAATAAATGTACCAAGTTTCGTTAAAATCCATTGAGTAGTTTTTGTTTCTATAACGAACATACAGACAGACAGGCAAAAATTTTACGAATTGCATTTTTGGCATCAGTATCGATCACTAATCACCCCCTGATAGTTATTTTGGAAATATATTTCATGTACAGAATTGACCTTTCTTCAGATTTATTATAAGTATAGATAAGCAAGTTTGTGTGTATGATTGTTATTCTTTCACACTGCAACTATTGAACAAATTATGCTAGAATTATCAAATTGAGATAGATTATACCCTGAATTTTAAAACTTTAAATTGAATTTGGAACACAAAGTTTACTCTTATCCCAGGAAAATCTATGGTTCCTGCAGGATTTGTGTCAGGCAGAATTTTACGTGAAGACTTTTTGTGCTATTGGTAAATTGTGTCAAGGGTATATTGATGTGATATGTCACTAAACTATGTGTGTCAATAGGATTATTACAGCTTAGCTACAAAGGGTTTCAACACCTTTAAAGTCCAAGATGTAGAATTATCACTTCAAGTTTTCTAATAAAACAAGAAATATATTATTGCTGTTTCTATAAGTATGCATGGTTATTTCTAATTAAATTCTTTCATTTTATATATTTAATTAATAACTTTGTGCTCAATGAATAAACAAAATTTGAATTTGAAATACCAGTTTCAACATATTCGGTTTCAACTAATTCTGTCAAGATTCAAAGTCTGCAAGTGCTGTTTTGTTTAGAGACTTTAAATGTATGTACGTACCATAATAACAAACTCCAGAATATTAGGTACCTACATATTTATACTTAGTTATAATCTGTATCAAATAATTTGGAATTACTTATCTGGTAAAAATAATTTTAGCTCTTACAAAGTTATTGTAACAATTTTGGAGTTTTTTTATGATAAGTTTTGTAGCCCTAAATGATTGATAGCTTATCAAAGCAATTTTAGGGAGTTTCTTTATGACAATATGTCAACATTCCTCTTCTCCGCCTGTTATTTTTTTAATCTACTTACTGTATATGGAAAGGAGATTAGAATAAACTAAATTGAGATGGTCCTAAGATTGTATTAACTTGTAGCTATAATGATAAAATGTAATTTACCTTTACTGAATCATTAGACATAATATTTGATGATAAATGTTGATCAGTAATAAATTATGCAATTATGAGATAGATTGCATCATATTATACAACTCCCATCTTTGTTAGAAAACAGGGCTGAAAAGCCTATAGGACTCTGAAATAGTGTAGCTTCTCAAACAGAGAAAGAATTTTTCAAATTCTACTCAATGCAAAGAAATAATCAAATCTTTCCTCTCAATAATATTAGTATAAACTAGTCAATGTCCCTCGGTTTCACTTGCATTATTCTGATGCCCATAAGAATACAGAGATAAAATTTGACATGACATGACATTCGCAAATACCTCCTACAACCTCACAAACTATACCTATAAGTATTTGTTTATATTAAGAGCAGTTTAGCTTTATCATATAAAATTTCACATAATACATAAATGTAGGTATGATATTAGTGCAGCTAATATTAGCTACAGACAATATTAAAACTTCCCAGGACAAAGTCACCTTGGGCACAAATTATTTATTCCACTTAACAAGTTCATAGATATATATAGATAGGTGTATATAGGTATTAGGCAGGTATGTTTATTGACACATTAGCATACATCTGGCATAAACTAATGTTTTTATTATATCATTTTTTTCAAGTTTTTTACTTAAATACATTCACACGCTTGTCTTCTATACTTAATATTATAAAGTTGAAGAGTTTGTTTTGAACGTGCTAATCTCAAGAACTTCTGGTCCAATTTGAAAAATTCTTTCAGTGTTAGTTATCAAGAAAGGTTATATATTATCCTCATATTCCTACGGGATCGGGATCGGGAACCACGCGACGTCAGCTAGTCTCACTAATATTATAAAGGCGAAAGCTTGTGTGTAAGTGTGAAAGTGGTTAAGTATGTTTGTCCCTCTTTTACGCTGCGGCTACTACAGCGGCTATAGCGATTTGGCTGAAATTTGGAATTGAAATAGATTTTACTCTGGATTAACACATAGGCTACTTTTCATCCCGGAAAAATCCATGGTTCCCGCGGGATTTGTGAAAAACTGAATTCCACGCGGACGAAGTCGCGGGCGTCCGCTAGTGTCTTATAATTGAATGTCGTAACAGATTCCAAAACCAATGAAAAAAAATTAAGATTTTGGGTTTTTGAAAAAAATATTTATTTATTTCAGGTGAAACTTATCGGCCCCAAGAATGACCCACCAACTGTGGTGCAAGAGAAGGTGCTTAGTCTTATCCAGTGCTGGGCTGACGCGTTCCAAAATCAGCCCGAATTGCAGGTGAGGCGTTAGTCATTTGCACATGAGGTGTCAATATTAGTAAGATTAATTATTATTTATTATCTATATAATCTAATACCTTTGAACAAGCAATTTGTGTATCATCAAAAATAACTGTATTTTATCAAGTGCTTATAGTTTACAGGACACTAAAACACAATCAAATTTTTGTTAAATTTTTGTCTGCTCGTCTGTGTTTGTGTAGACTTATCTCTGACTCAATAGCGTCTGAATCTCCATTTGTAATAACATCTCTGTGTTAAAAACTAATAATAAAAAGTAGGTCGGTACATTTATCTGCACTGCGAAGTCTTAAAAAATATTAGTGGGCAGTGAAACAATGGATTCTATTGTAATCTATTGTTCTGTGCAATACTGCATAAACAACATTTAACGCTTGGCTTGTAGTAGTGAATGGATGACATGAATTTACAATAAAAAATAAATATTATTCATGTAAAAGACTTTCTTCTGAATGCCTGACATGAAAATAATTCATAGCCCCCATCCAATAGCCTATATAATTATAGTCTGGCAATTTCGTTGATGACACTCCCATGATATGCGGGCGACGAGGGGACAGACTGCGCGGGTGTGAAACCGTGCGTGTGGGAAGTGAGGTGTATCAGTTGTGGGTTTTTCAGTTAACGCTACACGCCCTCGGCCCGCGCGGGCTACTGGAAGTGTTACGAACGAAGTTGTCAAGCTATATACCATTGGTATTCATTAAATATATATTTTTTTACTAATTAATTGATTTCTTAGGTAAAACAGGCACTGTAATTTTTTATGTCTGTCCGATTTTAATGAGATTTTCACTGGAAGATCCAGGTTATTGGGCAACAAGGCTACTGTTTATAACAACAAAACTTATAATTTTATGTACGGTCTTGTAAATCCACCTCGCATACCTCCTCCTGGGTAGTTACCATCCGACAAAGACGTACCGTCAAGCGATTTAACGTTCCAGTATGATGTCGTGTAGAAACCGAAAGAGGTGTGAATTTTCATCTTCCTCCTAACAAGTTAGCCCGCTTCCATCTTAGTCTGCATCATCACAGTGTACAATTCAAACCATCAGGTGAGATTGTAGTCAAGAGCTAACTTGTAAAGAATAAAAAAGAAATGTTAATTCACACATTCTTTCAGTGAATCAAATCATGTATGTAGTTTGTATGTAATATAAACCGTTTGTATGTAATGTAATGTATGTATGTATGTATGACCTTAGTAATTCGTTCGCAGGGCGTCGGTCAAGTGTACACCGAGCTGCGCACCAAAGGTGTCGAGTTTCCGATGACCGACCTCGACGCTATGGCGCCTATTTTTACACCGCAGCGGGTATGTTTTTTATACTAGACTTTTTTTAGTACCTCAGTATTTAACCAAAGACTCGAATCCGGGATCTCATGATGGGAAATCACATAGGTTTCACTGGACTAATGAGGTTAAAATACAAAGCATCAACCGTGATAGGTTTGCATTGTTTGGTAATATGCTTTACAAATTACACATTTTTGCTGGTGGGAGGCTTCGGCCGTGGCTAGTCACCACGCTACCGGCAAAGACGTACCGCCAAGCGATTGAGAGTTCCGGTACGACGTGTAGAAACCGAAAAGAGCCGGTTCCATGTTAGATTGTATAATCACTTACCATCAGCGGTCTTATTATGTATCTCAGTATTCCATTCCAACATTGAGTCACTACACCGATTTTTGTCGTAACCGATTTTTGTCGTTGTTGTTGTATTTTCGTTTTTATGATTATCTAATATAGTTATTTCTATGAAATTACCTTGAATATGTCATTTGTCATCAAGTGGCAATGATCTTTTGTTTTAACTATCGTCTAACATGAAAATTTTAACAAAATTACGTAAATATCAGTTTTTCGTTAAAATAACGTTACTGCCTGCTAAAACCACTACTACACTAATGTTACTTTAAGTAAAATGACGATTATTGAATCATTTCGTTAAAAAAACGAAAAAAAAAAACGAAAATGTAATGAAAAACGATGTAGTGACTAATTACTTGAATAGTACACCGAGTTACATAATATCTAACCCTGCAGGTGAGATTGTAGTTAAGAGCTAAGTTGTAAAGTAAAAAAAAAAAATTCATTGTTATTGTATTACCAGAGTGTACCCGACGGTGGCGATGCTATAGTGGGGTCGCCACAGCGCGCTGCCGTGCCGCAGACCTCGCCGAGCCGCCCCACGCAGGAGCAAGTCACTGGCGCGGTGAGTGTACTAACCTAATACAGTAGAAGCCGTTTAATGCGATATCGCAAGGACTCAACTAAAAACGCGTCTTAGACGGGAAAGCGTATTACGTAGCGTACGTTAGCGTAGCGTACTAACTAACGACTAGCGATTACCTAATTATGCTACTTAAAGTAATCACTTATTCTGGTGTGACAAAAAGATTTTGATGCATTTTACGAATTTTCAATAAAATTTTACTTTTGCAGTGCGTCTACAAAATTTTCAGTTTATAATCGCATCATGTCAAGGATCGTTTGCTGTAAATGTCTCTTAGTTCTTTAGGATATCATGATATTAGTCTTGTCCTGTAACCTCGTTTAAGGACCTTTATGATGTCCTGATCTGTTGTAATTTATTTGTCAGATTTGGAAATTGGAATTACACGCGTGTGACATGTAGGCGTATTAAACGGGATGACGAATCGTATCGTAAGCGTTAGGAAATGTTTGAAAACGTGTCTCAAGTTGTAGGGACTGACTTAAAATGACGTATTAAGTAAGAAATCGTTATAAGCGTAATCGTCTTAAGCGGGTTCTACTGCACCTACCAATCATCATCGTTATCAACCGTTGGACGTCCACTGCTGGAAATGGGTCTCTCTAAGGACTTCCAAACAACACGGTTTTGAGTTACCTGCAATATAGCAGCTACATGCAACCCTTTTAATATCTTCGGTCCATACTTGTGGGGGTTCGATCAACATTGAATTGAACGAAAGGGAAAGAAACCGCAACACGATAAGATGGACTTTCAAACAAAACGGTCTCGAGTCGCCAGCATCTAGTGACTCCTTGATGACAACACTGCGCTTTCCGCTACGCGGTCGCTATTCCAGCACCTTGTCTTTGGCCATCGATTCTTCGAACTCTGTGCCCTGGCCCCTGCCTTTTGCAACTTCAAATTCGCGCTGAGCTATGTCAGGACTTTGGTTCTTTTGCGGATCTCCGCTGCAATTAGATAGAATGGATGCTTTCAATGGAAAGCTAAAACTAAAATTTCCATTGATGAAAGCAGCAAGCAACATAAGCTTGCACTCGCGACAAATTGAATCTGTTAGGAGAATGGCGAGGTTGCTTGTATTTTGGGACTAGCAGATAGAAGTAGCGTACATAATGGAATAGTTGTCAATCGTGATTAAACTAAAAAAAAAAGCAAATGGTAACTAATCTTGAAAGCAGGGAGAATAAAGATATACCTTTAAATTAGAAGGTACCCTATCTATGCATACGAATAAATGTGAATTTTATACTGAAAAACATCGCCGCTGACATACAACTGCGTGATTGCTTTATAAATAAGACAAGGCGTTTTGGTCTCAGGCACCAAGTAAAAATATTTTACTATGCTAAGTATAGAAGTAATCTTGATTCCTGTTCTGTAAAATCTCAATATTTTTTTTACATGATCTTATAAAATAATAGTTTTAATTAATACAAATGTGTGACTGTACGACACTTCTGAGTGTGACTCCCACTTTCGCCATCCTCCTTTGCCATTTGCTTTTTATTACCTACTTCATCATTACCATATTGAATGTGTTCATCGTCGAGTACAACCTTTATTATGTTTACAGGTAACGCTGTCCGACAGTCAGACGAGCAAGCTGCGCGCCGACCTGTCGGTGGTGGAGGGCAACATGTCCGTGATGAACGACATGCTCAACGAGCTGACGGCGCAGCCCTACACGCAGCACCACGACACTGACATCGAACTGCTCAACGTAAGGTCAACGTCCTCTGCACTAAAGCCAAACTCGATGTGGAATGTTTATCAATAAACTAGCTGACGCTGCGCGGTTTCACCCGCGTGGTTTCCGTTCCCGTAGGAATACGGTGATAATATATAGCATATAAACTTCCTCGATAAGTGGGCTACCTAACACCGAAATAATTTTTAAAATCGGATCAGTAGTTCCCAAGATTAGCGCGTTCAAAGTCAAAGTCAAAAGTCAAAATTCATTTATTTCAATTAGGCTTAGTTTACAAGCACTTTTGAAAGGTCAAGATTATGTCATAATTTAATTTAATCTAATGGTGGTAATAATAGTCGAAAACTTAAAACTAAAGTTACGATGGTTCCAAACGCGCCTTGGTCCGAGAAGAGCCCACAACAAACTCAGCCAAGGTTTTTTTTTTGTTCAACCAAACAGACTCTTCAGCTTTATAATATTAGTCTAGATTAGTATAGATTCAAAATGTTGTTGAAGCGCATACTAAAAGTCTTATAATTTAAAATTATGTATTTGTTTTTATTAAATGTTGTACAAAAGATATTCATATCTAATGGGGATGATGACTAGGTTTGAATATATTGATTTTTATGATACATTCGGGTAAATAGGGTCAATGTTAATTTATACATAAAAAGCAAAGATTGTCTGGATATTTGCAAAATAAATGAGATTATAAAATTTCAAAATCTATTAAAAATATTTTATCGTAATTAGATTAAAATTCATACAGTTTTAGCTTCCTTACATTAAATGTGACATTTTTTAATATATGAACTATAAGCATAAACGCACAAATAACAAAGATATTAGTAATTTTGTTTGAACGCGCATACAAATCTAACGATCATTACATTGGCTATGACGTCATTAGTTCGAGCCATTTTGTATGGGGCGTTTTTCAGGGATCCGCGGCAGCGCCGCAAATCTGACCCTTTAAATCCCTGTAGCTCCGAAAGTAATGATCGCAGATACCCTGTTCCTTTTACAAAATTGCTTTACTATTAGCGTACTCTTAATTTATATACAATTTAAAAAACTGTCATCATCCCTATTGTTCTAAGCTTGACCTAGTTTGGCTTTAGAACCACTTGAACGTTCGCGGGGCGGAAACATCCCGTTTTACGTCCGCGGTTTCCAAGAAAGTTGCTGCATCAATTTTGCAAAATAGAACTCTAACGTGTAAAAGATAAGGTGTATTTTAGACTGAGGACTTTCCGAAAGGTGTGACGAATTTTGCACAGTGAACATAATAATATATTGTTCGAAGCTTGATCCAGTTTGGCTTTACTATAGAATAAACAGCGGCGGCATCTTGATCATTCGTCCTGTTCAAACAGTGTATCCGGCTACGGTCTTGAGAATAATGTCGTCCTGAACAAAGAGCCGTGATAGCTCAGTGGATATGACCTCTGCTTCCGATTCCGGAGGATGTGGGTTCGAATCCGGCCCGGGGCATGCACCTCCAACTTTTCAGTTGTGTGCATTTTAATAAATTAAATATCACGTGTCTCAATCGGTGAAGGAAAACATCGTGAGGAAACCTGCATACCAGAGAATTATCTTAATTCTCTGCGTGTGTGAAGTCTGCCAATCCGCATTGGGCCAGCGTGGTGGACTATTGGCCTAACCCCTCTAATTCTGAGAGGAGACTCGAGCTCAGCAAACACAACCAATACTTCCGCCAGTGTTAGACTACGGAACCTCTCGGATTCGTAGGTGGCAACACGCATTGGTCGAAGACTTTCGTCTTCATGGCGTAAAACGTCGTAATACAAAAGAATACGGTTGTGACAGGAGCTGGCAGACACGCTAAAAGCCATGCAGACCCGCGTGGCGGAGCTAGTGGCGCGGCTGGCGGGCGAGTCGCCGCTCACCGCCGACCTGCTGCTCATCAACGACCGGCTGCACAACCTGCTGTTACGCCACTCGCGCTTCCTCAACAACCGGTGAGTGTTTGATGACCGGATTATTTTTATTAAATCTGCCTTCCGAACCGCTAATAAAGTCACAAAAAATACTGTCGATATAAACACATCAGACCGGACTGGATCCAAAGATTTAGTTATAGAGTTTGTTTTATACATTAAAAATAGTAATGGCCCAAACAATCTACCCTGAGGTACTACTCTACACTAAAATATTTGCATTAAGAATTTGTAAAATTATTTACACCATTTTGGACAAAATAATATAAGCCTGTCAGAGACTATTTAATAAATCTAAGGTTCTGTTTTGTCTTGTGTAAAACATAGTCAAACGCTTTACTAAAGTCGACTTATCAATATTTTGAATATTTTATACATTTTTTTGTTCGTTTAATGCATCTTAAATTGCCTGTGTATTTGTAATTTAGTATTTTATAACTATATAAATATTTCATTAAATGTTAATGATAAAATGCTCTAGAATCGCAGCAACCGGCGGCGCTACTCCGTCGGCTATCTTGGGAGCAGCCATGGGTGTTCCCGGCACTACTTCACGTAAGCTATTTTATTGTCTATGCTTGTGCTATAAATCCGATAGTAAATTTTTTTATTACTTTCACGCCTAAAACACTAAACCGATTTTGTAAAGTTCTTTCACCATTATACCAATAGATACATTACCGGCGAGTAAAATAGTCTATATTTTATCCCCGTATTTTCCGCAACCGCAGGGCTTAGATATATTGAAAACTATAGATACTTACGAAATTTTATCATAATCGGTTCAGTAGATTCAATATTTATACCGAACATACAACCTCATTATAAAATGAGATCGTGAAGAATTATATTTCTAAGGACTTACTTTATCAATTAACACAGTCTTAAGATGTTTGGTAAGAGGAATTTTCAGTTTTTAGTGTTACTGCCTTTTCAGTATTACCCTTAGGTTATTCTAAACAGCCAATTGATTTTAAATTTTTTTTTTCATTTCATATTAGCGGTGAAAAAAACCGACGATGATGCCCTGATTGATCTCAGCGACGATGTGCCCGACATTGCGAAGCTAAGTAAGTTATCTTACAAAGCCTATATTATGTCTAGCCTTTATGGTCCTGTTTAGCATATGTCGTCTACGGAATACTAACAAGCTTTTCTTTATTCTAAAAATTTAGTAAAAAATCTCAGACAGAAGTTGAAACTTGAAAGTAAGTTATCTTTCAAAACCTACTATGGTCCAACCTAGACGGTCCTGTTTATCTTATGTGACCTACGAAATATCTGTTTGTTCTGCTACTCTTTGATTATTTGGTTGCTATATTTTATTACAGTACTAGCTTAATTCCTTTCATACAAAGATATTAAAATTTAGTTAAAAAATGTGTGGGAGGCTTAGAGAGTGTAAAATTTCCAAGTTATTGTCATACCTACTAATAAAAATCATTAATATCTGTCGAGACGTTCTGGGGAGAATATTATGAAACCAGATTTTTTAAATATTTGATTTGATAAAATTAATGTTCCAATATCTGTTCTGTAATATTTTGTTTGTACATTACGTCTCATGTAAACCTATTTTAATGTTCTAATCACCTGTACATGGTTTATAACTTTTTTGGGATCAAAGATTTCATATTTTGTTTATGTATCCTGTTTATAAATTGTTCTAAATATTTTTTTTTAATTTTTAATTCGTTTGCAGCCGTTAAAGAAGATCAGACAGACAAGTCGCCGAGCAGTGCCAAGGACGAATTCGATATGTTCGCACAATCGCGCAATGTCACCTACGAAACTGCTAAAACCGGGTAAGTCTTGGTACATAAGCATAAAGATTTATTTCTGACCTTGTAAAACAGTATTGCGATTCAAAAGTTTTTGAGATATTACAAGATAAAAACGATGGTCTATATTTCAACTGTTTCATGACGTCATGAAACAGTTGAAATATATAACAGTGGCCGACAGGTGTTTTGGCTCGTATTGTCAATTGTTTGATCGAGGTTCATTAATTCATTCATTCATCGAATTTTATTAATAAAATTAATATTGTTTATATTAAAGGAGATGGTCCAAAATTGTATGGAGCCTAGGATCGGTCATTGTACCCTAGCGGAAATAAAAGAAGATATTTTTTTTTTTACTATTTTTCATTATACAAATCTACGAATTTACTTTAATTCTTTCGAAATAATATTCATTATCTCCCAAGAAATGCAACAGTAATATAGGTAATAATGGCAGATGACGTTTTCAATGCAGTAGTCGATTTGACGTTTGCTGTCAACTGTCATGTCATATTTGCTCTATGGGCGCCATTTTGATATAACTCAAAGACTTGGGTTTTAATTTTATTTATTTCTTTTTAATTAGTTAGATTTATACACTTTAATGAATTTTAATAAAATCTTTGTATTTTTTTAATTTTAATGATACGGGGTACAAGAGTGGAACTGAAATGGACCACCTTCTTTATATGAGTGAAGTACCCTGTTCTGTGTTCCAGAGGCAGCAGTTATGCAGACAACACAGAGGAGCAGTCCAATTCGGGGCTCGCGGCCGCTACCAGCATGCGCGCCACACAGGGCACGCCCCTGGTGAGTTCTGACTCTCTATATCTGTCTTCAGTACATACAATCACTGTCGTTGTTTTATTCATATATATTTATTAAGAATATATACTCAGAGGCACAATTATCCGCCCACTTAAATAAGACGCGAGTATATTAAAGTGGGCGGATAATACTGAGTGTATTATTGACGGAGAACCTGCTGATAGCGATATATACCTCTTTTTAGAAAGGTTGAAAGCTTATGGTCCCCAATCGGCTATAGGTAAACAGCCAAATGGGTATTTGACAATTGTTTTTAATTCTTTATTCCGGACCTGGTCATTTCTTTCCTATCGCTATCCCTACCCTACCGTCCTTTTTTCCTGCTCCTACCGTACCTTTTCCCTGCTCCTACCCTACCCAACCCTTTTTTTTCTCACTGGTAAATGCTTTTACGCATCTCTTCCTAAGGTGTCGCGGAAGAGACTCCTCCGCGGAACCCTCAAAAGGGTACGTGGGACTCGCCGGGTCCAGAACCCACTAAAACCCAGCGCAACCATCCGCGTCTTAAATGAAGCAACAACGGATCACCCTATCCAACCCTCCCGTACCTGTTCCCTGCCCCTACCCTACCCATACCCAACTACTCCTACCCTACCTCTACCCTACCCTACCGTACCTCTTCCCTACCCCTACCTTTGAAACATAAATACATATTTTTTTCATAATTAATTATACCTATTAGAACTATATACTGACAAACTTTCAACCTTTGTAAAATATCTGGCTACAATATGTCTGTCTGTCTGTCAAAATAATTAAATTTCTTTAAAATATCACAACTGTATCACAACAACTAATCGTAGTGTTAATAAAGAGAAAACAGTTTAGTTGTTTTTAAGTATATTTTTTAATATTTCTGTTCTTTCTTCTTTCGATTTGTTTGTATGATTTTTTTAATATATTTATTTATATGTTTATTTTATATTTGTCTGCAGCCGACAGGCATGGATCAGAGAGAGTTCGATGAGATATCCGCCTGGTTAGAACAGGAGAAGGTGATCATTTATTGTATTATTTTGTTTATTTATTTCATATTTAATTTTTACACACTGAGCACTTTTCATTTTATTTATGTTATTATTAAAACTTATCTATTTTTTTAAATTGAAATTAACATGAAAAATATTTATCGCAAAAAGCGAAAAGCACAATTTAAAAACAATCAATTATTATTATTAGGGCGAGTATTTAAAAGTATCATACACCATTGCAGTCTATATATTAACTGATTTCTTGTATAACAAAATTATGATAAAAGTAAGATCCCTAGAAAAATAAAAACATTATTATAAATAAAATTCATAATATTAGCTGAATAAATTAAAAAAATATTGTTGTGTGTTGAATGAATACATCAGCGTGTATTATGTTTATGTATGTATTATATATTATAAAAAAAGGAAGGAAAGACAGCGCGGGTGTGAAATCGTGCGTGCGGGGTAACTTACTTAATACCACTTGTAGACCAATTGTTATCATTGCAGGCCGCTTCAGAGGCGAACGGCGCTCAAGAGAGCGTGACCAGCAGCGACTTTGATAAGTTCCTCGCCGAGCGCGCCGCCGCAGCCGAAAACCTACCCAACGCCGGTGAGAATAGAGCTCAGAACAGCTCCACGCCACGACATCGACAGATCAAGAAGGACGAAGACACCATGTTCGCTCTCTGATGTGCTTAAACGTGAGCGTTTGACGAATTCACTGCTATGCGAAAATTAAAAAAAAAAACACATTTGTTTTTTTTAATTTGAATGGCTAAATGGCAGATATATGGCTTTTGTCTTTTGCGAAAATTTTGCGTATTTGCGTCATAATATTAAATGTTATAAAATCTACACCCAAAATAGTAGATTATGAAACGGTAGAATAATTAACATTTGTTTTTAGAACTTCAGTTTAAAATAAGAGTTTAAAACAAAGTGGGAAATTGCGTAACTTTATCGGGTCCGTTTTGATTGTTATGACTACATGGAAAAATAGTGTATTATTGGAGGAATTATTTACATTTATACCTATTTATCTTTGAAGCAGAATAATTCAAAGATAATTATTTTAAAATACCTTCAAATCCTTCCGTTTATTTTTTTTTAACTGTTTGAGGTCTGTGGATCTAGCACTTTTAAGCCTTAACAGGCCTTTTAAACCTGCGGCTGGACATCCGAATTTTTATGTTCTAACCTAACCTAACTTTTTTTTTTGACAAAATTTTACTTATAATTAACAATAACAATATTTTACTGATGGAAAAACTGTGTTTAAAATTAGGTGTTTAAAAAATTAATGAAACGCACTGGTCACTTTCTTTTTTTCTTTGATTTGTCCATTGTAACTTTTTACTATTTTTATTATGCCCGCTGTAATATTTTATTAACTCTATGGTAAATTCATCCTGACTGACAATTTAACGGTTTCACTTCGATATATTTTAATATACCGAAAAATAACACGTTAAATTGTAATCAGTATGTTCAGTTCACAATATATTGACAGATTACAATATATCGACAATAAACTAACGTATTTTACAATTTAACGGTGACATATCTAAGCGAGAAAAAACTGTTTGTCACTGATAGCTTTCATGCGATTGGTTAGTTGCGTAACTATCATAGCGAAGCTTCTCTGGGTCTAAAATCTAAAGGGATAAGGTTCAGTTATACAAATTTCCCACCAAATTATGTGCCGTTTCATACTCTACATTATCTAATCTCATGCAATAGGTAACAGTAATGTAATAATTTCAGTATAATATGCACATGATTTTGTCAATCTCATTATAATTTTATTAATTCACAGTTCAGGTTATTTGGTAGGGGAGCCTATGATGTTAAATGTGTACTTACTTGAGCGTTGCACGGTCTTATCAGATTAGATAGATAAGATACAATTTCGACTTTCAGCGGTGGGGGAAATAAACTGCAGATTTTAAAGACAATCTTTAAATTCTTCAGTTTTCGGAAATATTTTTTTTTATTTTGGGGTAAATATAAAATAACTGCGCACGTGGTTCGAGGACAAAAGTAAAAAAAAGTTTATTTTGCAAATTTGTAACCCATTCCCTTGAGTTAAACTTAAATTGTAAAATTATTGAACTGCTTGTACTAACTAACCCCACCGCACCCTTATTGACGTGCCGGTTGAGTATTTCTGAGTTATTTTTCATCCCCTAAGAGTATCCACCGATACTAAGGGCTTATAATTTAAGGTACTCGACAACATGAAAGTTTCCTCCCTTGGGTTTATCTGACGTTCTCGAGTAAATCTCAAAATCTCTTTGGCTCCCCATCTATGATATAATACGAGAGTATATTATAAACAAGTTTTTTTACAATATGTGATACAATTGTGTATGCATTGCGTTACACTCCTATTCCAGTACATTTATAACCAAACCTTCCTCGTAGGTTCCCTAATAAATCCCTAAAATTACCCCACATTTCAATATACAATCATAGGTAAAGTATGCTCCAAACTTTGAGTCCGTTTTGAACACAACGTATAAGACAAAAAGACATCCCTGCGGCGTTATAATAGCTACACACTTATAATGCGATATCAAACTAGAAATACATGCTAAGAGGGTAGACAGAGAATTTTTGCATCCATGGAGTGTACACATTGCATACACAACTGCTTGAGAAAGATCGTCAAAAGCATAATCGCCACTGATTGCTATTTATAATTAATTAAGTGCATTTTAGCGAGTATAGCAACACCGAGCTAGGTAGTACATAGCAATAGTGATAGCATTGGGAGGTAGACAGATAAGTCAATAGACAACTAATTGGCATGCAGGTGTGAGTCAAAAATGTATCTACAATTTTTTATGAATATATTTTAAGCTAATTGGTTACTTATACTGCAACAAGTTGAGTTTGTGTTTTTTGTTCACAAAATGACAGGTGGTTAAAGCAAGAATGTATAACATCACGTTTATTCTTGTTTGAACCATCATTGCGTAAGACAAGTCATGATACCGAATATCGTACCGCCTAGATTGTTTACTGCATACGTTGTTATTTTTTTCGTGAGAAATGAATGCTTCCTATCTGTCTATATACTTCTCTGTCTACGGTCGCGAGGAATCAAACGCATAGATTCAACACGGGAGCATTTAAAATGAACGTTAATTTTTATAGCAAAGGAGTATTTGGGAAAATCGTTAAATTATAATAAAGATAATGTAAAATGAACTTTATGTCTTTGTCTGAAAGTCGTACTAATAAAACGTCGCCGCTCGCATATTGATTATGATTTACGCTTCAACGAAATGAAGTTTTAGATAACGAGAGTACGGACATTTTTAGCTTTGACGTATGTTTAAATTTTTGACTATTCCGCTATCGATAAAACTATGAGAGCAAAATTATCGATATTGCAAGTATTACGAGTATAAAGTTGACAAAATGCAATACGAATTAAATTATTAAAATCGCATTTTTCAAAAAAAATATTATGTCGTTGCTATATGGAAATCGGCAAAAAGAAGCACGGATTAAGAGCTAAACCATCTACCGTTAAAAACCATCGCTTTTTATACCAGGGTCATCATCAAAAAGATGTTACATTTTGAAATCGTATGAAGAATTTTAAAGAGACAAAAATAGTAGTTGTATAGTATTTCTTATAGGTTATAGTATATGAAATCATGTACCAAAAATATTTTTATCGGTATAAAAACTTTATAAGCCATGAATGGATTGGCGATAATGAATAATGTGGCACATACATTACACTTGAACGCTGTTAGCTTCAGGCGTATGATACGCACTGTTTCTACTCGACGCTAATTCAGCGATCATTCGTTATCTTTGTAGCGTTTCTTTCGCACGAAAGAGTTTTTAACGAACGTTAAAAAAGCGTTTAAATATAGTATGAAGTTAAATGAAGGTCTATTTCCAAATTAAATGATTATGAAACACGGCTAAAACTCACGTGATATTACGTCGGAGTATGCCCGACTAGTTTCGAACCCATACGGGACCCTTAGTCATGAGCTGGTTCTTGCATCGCGGCACGATCCAAACTGTCTATTTCCAACGCCCAAAATTGAAAATGCAATACTGCTCTAAAAAAGCGTCGTGTTTTAAAAATGCTGTCGTGTAAACATATACTTAGGAATGCATTTGTTGTATTTGAACGTTTTTATAACGTCCGTTAAAAAATATCTCGTGCGAATGAGGGCTTAAGCTTGGCGCTGCAAACGTAAAGTCTTGATACTGCGTTTGCGTGACGCTAACTCAGTGATTATTACCACGGACCCAATACTAATTTTACGTTATCTCAGCGTGATGCTTGCCACTGCCGACGTTGTGGTATTTCACTGTCTGCACGAAGCTAACTTAGCGATCAGTTATCTTTGGAGCACTAGGCATTGTTTCGGTGTAACGATTCATGCAGTTAGCAAATATAACACTACGTAACGTTTGCGTTACGCTAACTCTGTGATCATCGCTGACCCAATACTAATTTTACATTATCTTAGCGTGATGCTTGTCGCTGCCAACGTTGTGCTATTTCACTGTGTCCGCAAGAAGCTAACTTAGTGATCATAGTTATCTTTGGAGCACTAGTGCATTGTTTCGGTATAACGATTGATGCAGTTAGCGAATATAACGTTACGTAACGTTTGCGTTCCGCTGACTTAGTGGTCACCATTTACGCAGTGCATAGGCGCGACGCTAATACGGCGATCATAAGTAACGTTCAATGAATGCCCACGACGGAGAAACATAACATGAATTTAAAATAAATAATGTCAAATACTCCATTGCAAATAAGAATTGCAATGGGTAAATATATTTGCTAATAAATTCAATGTAAAAAAAAAGTATGCAATGTCAAATATTTATCTACTATAAATAACGGCTTAGATACTATGTGATAATTTAAATTATATTGTAACAATTTTTAGATATCATGTTACAGTAATATAATGGTATTATTTTGTTTTTACAATGCGCAAAAACCAATGTATTGTGCAATAAATTTATACATTTACACGAAAACCATAGATCATGGAATGTAATTCATGTTTCGATGTAGTGAATTTCACTATTAATATAATTATACATTTTTTTTGTTAAATATTAATAATGATAGTTAGTTTTAAAATGATCACTGTTTCTTACTAAAATAGGTTGAGGGCTGATAAACTGTACATTTTTATATATAATATTTAATAGACAGAATATCTACTAGTAAGACAAGTAGAATTTGGAAAGTATCTTACTTGTAAATGTCACACATACTTGTGTTTTGTCTATGAGTACAGGCATATAGACGCATGGTTATTTTTAGTGGCACGTATTTACTTGAAAGGCAAGTATTCAAGGCCGTAAAATAAATTTAAAAATAAATTAAAGACAAGTGACAGATAGGTAACGTATGAATATTTAAAAAACACTGATTGTTATTCTAGTATAACCAAAGATATATTCAATTAATTTCTCATGTTTTCAATAATGACCTTCAAGTTATTATTTTCAATTTAATTTCAATTACAAATTAATATTTAATATCACTTACAAATAGTTTTCACCAAATTTCTAGTCCGCTCTGAACACGAGGCATATGGCTGCTGCAGTGTACAAAATCATATCCCACCTTGTTGTAATACGGTTCGGCGTGACTTCAGAGCGGACTTAAAGTTTGGCGCATACTATAACATGACCACCAATTTGCATTGTAAGAATTATGTAAATCTTAGCTCTTAATCACTCTGATATACATATAATTATATTTGAAGAACATAATATATTGTTTATCAGCTCTCAGATCTTATGTCTCGACGTTACTGTAACTTACACTTTCATACTAATCATTCTCCTTATATCAGAATGAAGGGAAAAGATAGACAGACCTCAACCATAGAAGTAAAGCTTGTCTGAAATTTATCTGAAGTGAAGCCAGTTTTATATCACATGCAAATACACATGTTACTTTGCTTAGTGTGTAATGCAATAATTTATTTATATATATGTATAAAATAACCGACGAATTTGTACATTAACATATGCCAGGAACATCCAAAAAAAAAACCTTCAACATATTTTATAGTTTACAAAGTTTCTAATTTTTTAATCTGTATTTAATTTTATTGTAATTATTAATATTGATAAGTACAACATTGTAATTTAATTTGAATATAGCACAATACACTTATCTAAAATGTATATTTTAGGTGCTTCTGTTTATAAAGTAACTTGCAAAAAAATAAAGAATAACGGATAAACTACACATTATATATATAGGAAATATTTGATTATATAATTTTTTGATGTAGGTCTGTCTGTATGAAAACTTTTTCCTTTTGTCTTGGCTTTCATATGTACCTATTGTTATTGTTTGACTATTAAATTCAACCATTCCACTTGTCTCAAGTATTTCGGTGTTTAATGTGATAATTTAAAATGGAACAAGCTTAATGTTAATAATTTAAAAGAGTTATTTTATGTTTTAATCGTTGTATTTTTAAGATAATAAATATTAATATTAAATATCTGGAAAGTTTTTTATTTTATTTTAATAAAAAAATTGCTCAATTTCGTAGTTCCAAAATTATTATTATTCTTTACAAGGTTAGCCCTTGACTACAATCTCACCTGATGTGTGTGTAAGTGATGAAGTAATCTAAACTTGTTAGGAGTAGGAAGACAATCCACACCTCTTACGGTTCTACTACATCGTACCGGAACGCTAAATCGCTTGGCGGTACGTCTTTGCCGGTAAATGGTCTTTTTAAGGATTTTTAATTACTTACTATTAAAAAAACATTGGAAACATGGTGGGAACTAATAGGCATGATAAAGAAAACCAGTTTCTATATCTTTATATATATATTTATTTATCAATTTCTGTATCCACAACAGATATATAACGTGGATTTGGCAAATACGATTCCATGAGAATATTTACACTCGTAGTAGAAAATACAGATATATCAAATATTATTTAGGCGTCACGAAATACGAAGATTCCAATTTTATAAAGCACCTTTCACACTTTCCAATTCATATTTTAACAAAAAAAAAAACAAAAATCAGAAAAATGTACAATAACAAAACTGATATTATTTCTTCTTATAAATACATTATATTGTTTTGTGATGAAAAATATGTAATATTAGGGTACACAATAAAAACGTAAAAAAATATTATTTTTCATATTATTCCATACTAACTCAAACTAGACTTGTTCGATTTTAAGATATAAAAATCATAAATCCTAAGGAATGTAAATCAATAAAAAAATCAGCCATTATGGTACAGAAATTATAAATACACTTAAACATTGTACATAATCTAGTTATGCTGCTGTTATATTTATTATACGAAATAAATTATGCTCTCTTAATAATATATTAAATAAAATTAAATTCAGAATGGATTTATAACGGAATTCGAAAATGGACAATACAACATGACAGAGTATTCCGCAGAAATATCAAATAGATTTAGAGAGATCTTATTACTTAGTGGGTTTAAATTACACGGATTTATTACGTAAAGCTTAATAAAAAAAAGTCAGAAAGGAAAATACAATGGCAGAGAATAACAAATTAATTCATCTTTCATGAAGTAGAGATAAATTTATCCCACTAACATGACTGTTATTTAATTAAATATTAGTCATAAGAAAGTAAAACCTCCTAATCCCTAGTATATTCTCAATTTAGTTAATGTTTTAACATCATAACACATACGAATACAACCTCAACACAGTAAGTAAAAATATATAAAAAAAATAATAATCATAAAGTCAACAGTCGAGCATACGAAATGCACTGGATTAGATTATAGTAAAGGTAAGCTACCACACATCATGGAAGTATAAAAAAATATTAAACTTTACACCCCAACCAAATAGCTGTATAACAAACTCACTTCAGATTCAGATCAGTTTTTCATTCTTTACAAGTTAGCCCTTGACTACAATCTCACCTGATGGTAAGTGATGATGCAATCTAAGATCGAAGCAGGCTAACTTGTAAGGAGGAGGATTAAAATCCGCACCCCTTTCGGTTTCTACACGACATCGTACAAGAACACTAAATCGCTTGGAGGTACGACTTTGCCGGTAAGGTAACTAGCCACGACCGAAACCTCCCACTAGCCAAAAACAGTAAGTACAAGTAACCTGAAAGGACATTAAATTCTTCCAAAAAATTTTGAAATGAAATATTTTTTAACTAATTTTAGACTCAAGTCAATAAGTATACAAATAGCAGCTATTTGGGAGGGGCATTGTGTGCTATGAGACGTGGAGTGTGTGTGGTCCTTAACAGTAATTAATTCTACACAGACTATATTATGGAAATGTGACGAGTTGGCGCTTATAACTCGTCCCTCGGCGCCGCTTCGTCGTCCTCCTCTTCTTCGCTCTGAAATTGACGAAACAAAAATTATTTAAATACAATTTTTTCATAATGCCATCTGTTCGTTTCATGTAGCATGGTGCGGGTGACAGTTCGTTTCACTCTTTAAAGTTTACCGCGATTCACGTTAATAGTGCATATTATGAACGTCATACAAGCGACTGTCACCGTACCCATGCTATCTGAAAAAAACTCAAGTCATCTACGCGCAACTTTTTGGCCGGTGGGTGGCTTCGGTCGTGGCTAGTTACCACCCTACCGGCAAAGACGTACCGCCAAGCAATGTAGCGCTCCGATGATGTTGTATAGAAACCGAAAGAAGTGTGGATTTTCATCCTCCCAACAAGTTAGCCCGCTTCCATCTTAGATTGCATCATCACTTACCATCAGGTAAGATTGCATTTTATTTTTTAAATTTACTATTTTACAATTTTTTGTAATTTACCTAGTGTTTTAATTTAATTCAATAATTCAATTTAATTAATTTGTTTTTTATGCTAATGTTTCAAAATCGTAAAGGTGCTAATTTTATTAATTAATATGACACAAAGTTTCTAACAAATTAGACATATAATTATGTAAGTGTTGTACAATTGTTAAAATACATATCGGAATTTTTTCAAGTGACATATTATGTTTTTTAAAAGTTTAATCTATACTAATATTATAAAGCTGAAGAGTTTGTTTGTTTGTTTGTTTGATTGAACGCGCTAATCTCAGGAACCACTGGCCCGATTTGAAAAATTCTTTCAGTGTGATATAGCTAATTTATCGAGGAAGGCTATAGGCTATATATTATCCTCGTATTCCTACGGGAACAGGAACCACGCAGGTGAAACGGCGCGGCGTCAGCTAGTATGTGTATTGTTGGCGTGCTTTGTATATTGCTAGTAAAGAATATAAGAAATAAACTCACCACAGAGGGCACCGGCTCGGCACCTTCTCCGTCAGTCTCCACAAACTTGGTGAGCGCCGCCAGAGTCCTCTCTCCGTTGTACTCGCGAACCTGCCGACAAATATTATATATTAACACTGATCCAGTGAACTATCTCCCTTAAATGCTCAGTAGCGATGCTGATTTTACTTGTACTTCTCTTTTAAAAAACTCATCAAGTTTATTTATTTATTTATTTTCTTGTCTCGAGTAGTGTTGTCCTTAAATGACTTTTTTTACAAAAATGGTCACACCAAGAAGGTGCAATCGTACTTATCGTATAACGTTTTATGTATGTTATTTAATATTGTAACATGATTGTAAACAGTTTTGTGATACAAAACTAAAACTACCTATGTATCCTATGGTTGATACAAAAATAAAACTATGTATCCTATGGTTGATACAAAAATAAAACTACGTATCCTACGGTTGCTTACAGCACGAGATCTGGCATAAGAGACTATTGGCCTAACCCCTCTAGTTCTGAGAGGAGACTCGTGCTCAGCAGTGAGCCGAATATGGGTTGATAATGGTGATGATATAAATTAGAAAATCGGTATGTCATCACAACTCATTGTAATACTAAGAATTAATCATCTCCTGTAACACAGTAATAACTAGTACAGGAGGCAGGGCTTCAACTTAATTTGTGATATGAAGTTTTGATGAATAAAGATTTATTATTATTATTATCTAAATATATATAACTCAAAGATGACTGACTGGCATAGTGATCTATCAACGCACACGCCTGTTATGACGTAGGTATCCGCTAAAAAAGGATTTTGATCAATTCTACCCCTAAGATAAAATAGGGGGTGAAAGTTTGTATGAAACTTTGTCAATTTTGCGGCGATTTGGCTGAAATTTGGAATGAAAATAGATTTTACTTTTTATTAACACATAGGCTACTTTTCATCCCGGAAAAATCAATAGTTCCCGCGGGTTTTGTGGAAAACTTAATTCCACGCGGACGAAGTCGCGGGCGTCCGCTAGTTACACATAATCGTGTTGACCGTTATACTTATCACGAAGACATTTACAAGCAATAATAATTAAATAATGCTTTATAGATGCTTATCGTTAATAGACTATCACGAATTGGTGCCAAGAAATCAATTAGCTGCTAAATCAAATGGATTATTTAATTAAAAACATTTCTCAATAACAAAATGGCTATTTTACGAGAATCTTAAAACTTACAAATGCATAGTTTCCGGACGAATCAAAGTCAAAATGATGTTTTATTTATATTCGTTTTTACTGACGGTGTTTCCGTGATATCATAAATGAATGTAACATTTATAATTTAAAAAATGAATTATATTTATGAAAAACTCGTGACATAACTTCTAGGTTAGTTGACACTTTCTTTAAATGGTCTTAAACAGTTCATTATCGTTCTACTAGACTGAAATATTTTATTTCATATTTTTTTGAGACGCGACTTGATGAAAATTTTAGTTTTTTAATAGGTTTTTGACAATACGAGTCAAAATGCCTGTCGGCCATGACAGTCTACATTTCAACTGTTTCATGACATCACTATAATAAATCCCATACAAATAGAGCGTTTGACAAAAATATTATTTAAAATTAGTTCGACGTTTAGTACATCAAGGGTGTTAGTGACGTCACAAAATGGACGACAGCGTTTTTTGACGTTTGGAAAATTAAAAAAAATAAATGATATTTAAATTAAACTTTTATTAATATATATCGATATATTTCGGACCATGTACTACACAAAAATAATATTGTTTATATTAAATTTGATATGAGTCAACTACCCTATTTACTCAGTTCAGAGATATCGCTTATGCCCATTGTCCTTTGATGTGAGACAACTACCCTCTTTCGTCTTACTGCTGGTACTGGTGGTAGCTCACCTGGTTGTCCTTGGTGTAGAGCTTGATGGTGGGGAAGGAGGTGACCTTGGTGTGCTCCAGCTCGTTGGCGGTGGCGTCGATCTTGGCTATCACCACATCATCATCCTTCTCGAAGTGTTCGCCCAGCTTCTCGTACATGGGCACCAGCTGCTTGCAGTGGCCGCACCTGTTCACAAAGTTCATTTATTTCAATGGGGATGATGACTAGGTTAGAATTTTTTTTTATTTTGTATAGGTAAGCGCTTAGCTGCAATCACGCCTGATGGTAAGCGATGATGCAACCTATGGTGGAACGCGCTTGCCTAGAAGATGCCTATTCACTCAGACTTGAAGATACCCATGTTGTGAATATATTGATTTTTATGAGACATTCGGGTAAATAAGGTAAAGGTTAACTAATTTATATGTAAAAAACAAAGATTGCCTGGATGTGTGCAAAATAAATAAGTTTATAAAGTTTCAAAATCTACTAAAAATCTTTTATTGTTTATTGTTGTATTAGATGAAAAATCATACATTTTAAGCTTCCGTAAATTAAGTGTCATTTTTCAATAAATTAACTATAAACATAAACGCACAAATAACAAAGATATTTGTGCGTTTATGTTTGAACGTTCATACAAATCTAACTATCATCTTTTCATTCCGGAAAATCCATGGTTCCCGTGGAATTTGTGAAAAACTAAATTCCGCTAGTAAATCATAAACTAAACGGAACTAAAATTCATAAAAAATGGTTTATATAATATAAGCCCTTATTAAAAAAAATACGTTATCTGATAAGCTAAAATGTTTCATTCAGAAAGTACCGTTTATCAGGGATACTTATAACTTTTAGATAATAACATTAAATTGATTAACAAAATCTACATTAATACGAGCAAAGTATCAAGATATAGATACCACAAAACGTCTATATCGTGACTCGAAAGTATTTACTCAAGTACGTACTAATGGTCTAAGAGCCGGCATTAGGAATATATACCCTCATCTGTTATTTATTAGTGCTAAGAAATAAATGATAGATGTTCACAGTGACACATTGCAAATAGGTTGTCTAGTTAAATTGCGACCAAACACATTTTTCATACAAAATCTAGGAAACTATGAACTGGATCAAAGACAACCTAATTCAGTTAAATTTCATTTTAAAACCATAAAATAAGCTGTCATTTGACATATTAGACGACTAAATAACTGATAAGGGTATATAAATAACATTACTAACTGTTTATATCTGGCAACCCCACAGTTGCAGTATAAAAGCAACCTTTATTCAACAATTCTTTTTGATATAAAAAAACAATTATTTTTGGTATATTATATTATAGTCTGGAAAGTTCGTTGATAACACTGCCATGATATGCGGGCGACAGGGGGAAAGACTGCGCGTATATGAAATCGTGCGTGCGGGCAAGTGAGGTGCATCAGTCGTGGGTTTTTCATTCATCGCTATACGCCCCTCGGCCCTAACATCGGGAGTGTTACGAAGGAAGTCGCCAAGACATAACCAGTGAACATTTTTTTTAATTTTTAAATCTACAATGTGGAAAAAATTAAATAAATTAAAAAACCTACGTGCAATGTGTCAATGTGAATATTTTCCATCATTTATTTCATATCTCAATTAAATAACAGATGAGGGTATACATTCTTTATGCCGGATCCTGTACTATGAGCAAAGTATCAAGATTTAGTTATAACAATACATCTTTATAATGACTCGAAAGTATTTACTCAAGTGCGTGCTGAAGTAAATTCGTTGTGACGCGTTCAATGGGCCGTTATTGAGTTGTCGCGAATTGCGCAACGACTCGAAAACTCAATTATGTAAATATACGTTAAACTCATTTGTTGTTGCAAAGTATATTTTCTTGTTGCCACTCGGCACCTACTCGATTACGCAGTATTGCGTCATATTATAAAATTATCCGTGAACAAAACTTGAATAATGATAAAGATTCAGAATTACTCATAGTTATATACAGGGTCACTGGAAACGTATAGAGATCCCTTTAAGGGGTGATAGTAGGGATCATTAGCTATCAAATTGAATTAGGTTATATAGGGCAAAAGTACCGATTTCGATAAAAAGAGGTTTTTTTCTTTTTTCTAAGAAATGTGGGTTACACTACTTCAAAGTGGATTATAAAATAAAACTTACTTATTTAGTACTTGAGTTTAGTGTTTTTAAGTTTGTAACAACTTATTACATAACAATTACTTAGAGAATCAAAAAATTTATAAATGTTTTTCTGTATTCTATGACTAAATGAAAGTTTATTTCAAAAAATTACCTGGCAATTTTATCAGCATAGCAAATTAAAAAAAAGAAGAAAAGCTTCTAGCGTTCAAAACTTTGAAATTTTTTTTCGAATCGAATTTTTGACCGATCGATAATGGGGTAAAATCAATACCTAAATAACCCTTCTTGGCAGTCGGGTAATCAAAATCAAAATCCATTTATTTCAAGAAGGCTTAATTTACACGCAATTTTGAAACTGCAAGTTTGACTATTTGTAGACTGCCACAGACTCAACAGTTAAATCTTCCCTACGTAAGTACTAATACCAATAACTGAGTAAGTAAGTAGCAGTGGCGTGCATTTCATAGATGCATAAACGAAATGCATACCCTGAGGATTTATTAGGTATCTGTATCGGAGAAGGAATTAGTTAAAGGTTAATTAAAGGTGGTAGTATCTGTACAAATAGTCAACTGACGTAATCAAGTGCTAGTAAACTGAGCCTACATAAAATAAATTAATTTAGAATTTTGGATTTCCTTTTTTGTACAATTTATACCTATAGTGCATACCCTAGTAGAGAACCTTGTGCATGTCACTGCTGAGTAGGTACTAGAAGGAAGTCAATAAGTAATAGACTCACCAAGGAGCATAGAACTCGACCAGCACCTTCTTGTTGCTGTCAAACACGACCTCATCGAAGTTGGTAGCGACCAGCACCTTCACCGGCTTGGCTGCCCAGTCCTCGGGCAGGGTCTCGCTGAGCAGGTGCTGCTTCAGAGTGCCAGCGAAGAACGATTGCACGAATTCCTGCAAATTGTTCTTATGTTATATTTGTTACATCCATACATATAAAAAAATCATAAACGAATCTTGTCTGCACATTCGGTTTCACCACCTATTTATATGTGTATATACATATAAAAACATTATAAAATCCCGGAGGATGTCGCTATTTCAAGATCTAGACCAGACATTTTCCTTTTTTCCAAACAAACTAAGCATATAGTATTTGTTGAGCTTACTGTGCCGTGGGAGACTAACATTCCAAAGGACCACAGTATAAAAATAAATAAATATTATCCTAACAAGTGAACTAACTAAAAATCGCTGTTGTTAGTCTGTACGCCGTAGAAGTAGGTGCGAGAGGATTACCAGCCTAAAATCTCTCTATAACTAGCTTATAGACTTGGCCTCTCTAGAAGAGCAGCTAGTTCTATATTAGAACAGGTATCCAAAGCTGCTCTAATAGGATCTTATCAAATTTGGTTAGGCAGGGAGAACAACACGAGTAGAGAATGGGGAGTGTTAATCGATCGTCAAGAAATTCCTTAACCCTCATCCTGCAGTCACAAGTCCAGGACTCTGATCGACCCCGCACCTGCACCGTGAATCCATGGAATGCTAAGATATTCGTCTCGGATAGTTTAACCACAAGGAGAATGCCCAGTTCCCTTGCAATTTACTTATATTTAAAAATCTTGATAATTCTTCTTTTTTTTTTATTGCGTTGGTAATAAAAAATTATGGAACTGGGACAACTTCAACGCTATTGGACGAAATTTTGTCTATATTTCTCTTCACTGGTCGCTTATCACCTCAGATGTAGTCTGAGGTGATAAGCGACTAAATTCTGGTCTGGTCAGGAGAAAAACCCAAAAGGATTCAATCAATATGTATTCATACTGTCACATACATTGCTCTATCTTCAATAGGAATTAATTTTAACTATTTACTGTTCCAAAGTACTTACATTGTTATCAAAGTGTGAGCTTGATTGCAATGGTTAATTTTCCACAAAGGAAAAACATTTAATTACAGTAACTATTAAAGTGTGCATAAATACTGTGAAAATGTGAAATGTGATAACGCATTCGTTATCGATATTAACAGCTCTGCTATATACATATTTTAAGAGTTAGTTAAATTATTATCGAAGTAAACCTAAACAGGTTTACGACGATAATAATTTATATTACTAGCGGACCCGGTCAAGCTTCGCTAACCTAACCAAGATTACGGATAGATAGCTATCCTCAATTATTAGTAACAGTCAAACTATCTGTCAATAGGTTATTGAAAAGAAGTTAGGTTAGGTTAGAAAGATAGATTTTCTAACTTTCGTAAGCGAAATGGCGGATAGATAGATTGTTTAAAACGGCCGTTAGTAACCAAGTGATTCCATCCAACTTTACTATTTTGACATCTACTCACAAATCTGCCAACATTTATATGTGAAGTCGAGCCAACATTATACTTCTTCACTATGAGACCAAATAATTCTTTGTGAACCCCATATATTTGTCACTCCGACGTTTTCAAATCTCCTGTGGACGCCTGTGAGTGCTGGATCACTTTGGAAATCAATGCTTTAAATGTATGCAGAAGTTACCTCGACAGTGTTGGCGTTGAGCTCGTCGCTGGCGGGCTTGTACTTGGCCATGTCCTGCTCCAGCGCGATGAGGCGAGCCGATGGGACCTCCTCCTTCTTCATGCCGAAGAACTCCAGGATTCTGTATACAATACATTTATAAATAAATAAATAAAATAAAAATTAAAAAGTTCATTTCAGTTTCTAAGATGACATTAATAAATACAAGCGATTTTGAAACCTTCTTTTAGGAGCAATGATATTACATTTCAACCTCAATAGCTCAACGGTAAGAGCGGTTGGACTCATCACCGAGGGGTAGTGGTTCAATCCTCACCCAGTTGGTCTATTGTCGTACCCACTCCTAGCACAGTCGTAATGAATAAACGTCTTTTATTTTTTTTTTAATTTTCAAATAATTTGCCTATCCAGCAAATTCAAAAAAATATCTATTAAACTTTATTAAACTAACGCATCTGTGTGAAAACACATATTACGTGTAATACGTATATATGTTTTCATACATACTGAAAAAAAAAAAATTTTTTAATAAAGAATACTTGCCATATCTTTTTTTTAAATACAATATTCCCATTCCCCTCCAATTAGTCGGGAAGGACTGTGTTTAGGAGTGTTTACGACAATAGACAAACGAAGCGGGGATCGAACCACCACCCCTCGGTGATAAGTCCGATCGCTCTTACCGTTGAGCTATTGAGGCTATAATTAAGATTTCAGCCTCTACTGTCATTAGCCAAACTCTAAGTACACATACTTTGCGGCGATTACGGCGAGGCGATAAGACCCCAATACTTTTCCGATTTGTTATGTGTGCTATGAGTATTATTTTATACTGTGTGGTAAATGTATTCCATATGTCGACACACCACCAGCATAGTGCTGTGCGATGTTTCCTAAAGGAAAATTGATATACCCCTAAAATGTACCTGGAGGGCGAGATATAGGCACAGCCAGGAAGAGTTTGGGGATGAATTATTTAAATGAAAAAAAAATTAAATACAAAAGCCCAGACAAGAGATAATTTTATAATTTTACTGTTTCAGTTTATGATAGCCAATAGAGCTGTGAGCTGATAGCCTAGTGGATATGACCTCTGCTTCCAAATCTGGAGGGTGTGGGTTCGAATTCGGTCCGGCGCATTCACCTTCAACTTTTCAGTTATGTGCACTTTAACAATGTGTGAGGCGACTCGAGCTCAGCAGTGAGTCGAATATAGGTTGATAATGATGATGAACTCCCAAATGGACATTGATTTGAAAGAATTTTTTTCTGAATTCAAAGTATCTATTAATTCCATGACCATGTAAAATATGTTTTTTTTACGATACGGTAATTATATACGAGATCAAAATCTTTATACATCATCATCATCGTAATTATAGGCCCATTACAGGGCCAAGCCTCCCCACTTGTAGGAAAGGGGATGTTGAGCATAGACCCACCACGCAGCTCCAATAAAGGTTGGCGGGATACGAGGTGTCTATGAATGAATGTATTACCTCTGGTGGTCATCTTCATCGGTGTCGATGGCCACGGACATGATCTTGTCGCGGTAGTTCTTGGCGACGGGCTTCAGTTCGTCGAGGTACTTCTCGAAATCGCCATTTTTCTAAAGCAAACAAAAAAAGTCTGTTATATAAATTTCCTCAAAATAAACAAAACACGTAAACATCCCGTCGTTTTGGTGTTGGTGGTTAAAATATCTCATATGAAAGTCATTACCAAATTAATGACATCCTACTAATATTAAAAACTCGATAGTTTGTATGTATTTTTGTTACTTTTTAACGCCTCAACTACTAAACTACCCTTTGTGCACAAAGTGATCAAAAAGCATACTTTAAAGTGCGAAATATTTTTTGACATGAAAATTTTATTTATTAATTACTTTAGTCCACTTTTGGAAATGTAATGAAATATTCAATAGGTGTGTCTATTGTAATAACATTCTATGTATGGATGTCTGTTACTTTTTAACACCGCAACTACTAAACCAATAAGGCTGCAATTTAAAATGAAGTTAGACCCTATAATAGCTTGAATAAACACATAGGTTGTCCCAAAAGAAACCATGGTTCCTGCGAGATTTGCGAGAAAGTGATTGTAATAATGGTATGAACCCTTTTATACAAAATCTACTGGATTTGGCTGGTATTTGTAACAAAAACATTGTGGAAACCCTAATTTTACGCGGACGAAGTCGCGACTATCAGCTAGTACATTATAATATGGAATGGCATGGAAGGAACATGTTATACAAAGTGCAGTCCTGTGGGCTATTCATCATTCTCAACCCATATTTGGCTCACTGCTGAGCTCGAGTCTCCTCTCAAAATGAGAGGGGTTAGGCCAATAGTCCACCACGCTGGCCCAATGCGGATTGGCAGACGTCACACACGCAGAGAATTAAGAAAATTCTCTGGTATGCCGGTTTCCTCACGATGTTTTCCTTCACCGTTTTTTGAGACACATGATATTTAATTTCTTAAAATACACACAACTGAAAAGTTGGAGGTGCATGCCCCAGATCGGATTCGAACCCACGCCCTCCAGAATCGGAGGCAGAGGTCATATCCACTGGGCTATCACGGCTTTGAAAAATTCTTTCACTGTTGGGAAGCTACACTATCGTCGAGTGCTATAGGCTATATTTTATACCCGTAATCCTACGGGAACAGAAACCACGCGGGTGAAACCGCGCGGCGTCTGCTAGTTCCATTATATCCATATTGATTTTTCGATTAATATGTGTGCCATGGGCATTATTTTATACTTTGTATTATATAAATGCCAATCCGCATTGGGCCAGCGTGGTGGACTATTGGCCTAACCCCTCTTCTGAGAGGAGACTCGAGCTCAACAGTGAGCCGAATATGGGTTGATAATGATGATTATATAAATGTATTCCATATGTCGACACATCACCAGCAAAGTACTGTGCGATGTTTCCTACAGGAAAATTGATATACCCCTAAAATGTACCTGAAAGGCGAAATATAGGCACAGCCAGGAAGAGTTTGGGGATAAATTAATAAAAAATATATTTGAAATACATTATTAGTCTAGACGCAAGAGAGAATTTTACAATATTATGCACTGTGGCACATTCAGGATGCATTTTTTTTATAGTAAGGTGATTTTTTACAGAATTAAAGACTACACAATGCAATTCAAACATATCAGACATTTTTCCATTTGATGAAAGAATCACGAATTTTTTGCTTTGCTGTATACTCCAATTTGCAGCTCATCACCATTTTTTCATTTTGAAAAAATCAAAAGCCTAAAAAAACATTGGTGATCTTCGCGGCAATTCATAAGTCAAAAAATGAATATTTTTTTTCTTCTTACACAAAATGTTACAGAATTACTTACAGAATTCTTACTGAAAAAATATAAATTCATTCACTTGAACAATTTATAGTACTCGGAATTATGTCTTTATATGGACTATTACAAATTATAAAAGAGGATTATAATTCATAGCACAGCATTAGCTAAGTTTACAGTTCAGTGAACTTTGAACAGTTCATTACGCTTTATCTACGAACGACAAACTATCCAATGTTTATCAAAGTCTACACACGAGTATACAAAATTACTTTTGAACTTTTGTTAGGTCTTTCTTCTTGCACAAGAAAAAACATACGAGTATGCATCATTTAGTATTAGAAGCGATATTAGACAGTATTATTGTAGCTTATATAAATAAATAGGAATTGATTTTGTGTTTGCTACTTTGTTACGAATTCAATAAATTCTTTCACCAATAGAAAGCTACATTATAAGCGAGTAACACAGGCTATTTTATTTCCCCACGTATTCCCACGGGAAGGAAAACTACGCAAGTAAAACCGTGGGGTATTTTCTCGGAAAGGGGAACTATGCCCGGGGCCGGATTCGAATCCACACCCTACGGAATCGGAGGCAGAGACTCACCACTGAGCTATCACGGCTCAGTGCTGAGTGGTTCATATTATATCTCAGACTAGCTGACGCCGCGCGGTTTCACCCGCGTGGTTCCTGTTCCCGTAGAAATACGGGGATAATATATAGCCTTCCTCAATAAATGGGCTATCTAACACTGAAAGAATTTTTCAAATCGGACCAGTAGTTCCTAAGATTAGCGCGTTCAATCAAACAAACAAACTCTTCAGCTTCATAATAGTAGTATAGATATATATTTGCACATATAGATTTTGTGTATGGCTGACCTGTGAAAGTATAACTTCAAATATCCGTATCGAGTGTCTGATCTCAGTTGTATCCATATAAAAACATCAATACAGTTATCCCAGCTGAAGATTCTAGGTCGTGTTTTTACAGTTACACGCAACTCTGAACTTTATACTACAGTGAATAATGATCTTATTGAAATTTCATTTGGATGAATGGACGGAAAGTTTATCTTAACTTTCTCATTACAGTGGGCGAGTAAGTCGATTGCTCTGGTTAAAGTTTTCTATATTTAAACTGGCTGACACACTTTGTTCTGCCATATAAATTTATGCACCTCCAACTTTTTAGTTATATGCATTTCAAGAAATTAAACACGTGTCTCAAACGGTGAAGGAAAAACATAGTGAGGAAACCTGCATACCAGAGAATTTTCTTAATTATCAGCGTGTGTGAAGTCTGCCATTAGACCAGCGTGGTCGACTATTGGCCTAACCCCTCTCATTCTGAGAGGGGTTGGGCCAATAGTCGACCACGAATATGAGTTGATAATGATGATGAAATGATAATGATATGAATCACTCAACGGGTGATTCATATTCAACACACTCAACGAGTTTTGCTTCACATATATGTTAACTTAATGGGACGCACCAGAAGATCTTTGGTTATGAGTTTGCCTAGTTTTGGAAATCTGTATGGCTTTGTATATATGGAAACATTGTAATAAAACTAAAAAAAAATAAACAGGTGTACAGCCAAGTAGACAAAAGTTGGTGTCAATCTAAAACTGTATAGAATTTGCCTTGACGCCGTGATATAAATTTACAGAATGTCCAGAAGTGGATGACCATTCGCTAATATATCGCACTAGCTGACGTCAAGCGGCTTCACCCTCATTTAAATTAATTAAACATTTCAGCAAAATTCTAGAACCAGAACGGAGCTCAAAATAAAAATAGATAAACTGATGATCCAAGCAATTAAGTACCGTTATGCACACACTTATTGTCGCATACTTCGATATCTCACATCACAATTCACAACCGGTTTTTAGGCCACATAATTTAGAGAGAGAGTATTATTTCGTAGGTATACTAAGCTATTGTTATATGTATTTTAAAACTAGTAGACGCCACGTGGTTTCACCTGCATAGTTCCCGTTCCCATGGGGATGTGGAGATAAAATATAGCCTAAGTTCATCAGGGATAATGTAGGAATATAATGGTGAAAGATTTTTAAATTGGCCATATAGTTTCAGAACCTATTCAATTCAAACAAACAAACTATAATTTTTTTCTGTTTAAAATATTAGTAATTATATTAAAATACCCGCATAGATCGCGTTCGTATATAAATATCGGGATAAAAAAAATATCCTATATGCCAGATTATAATCTATTTCAGTGCCAAATATCATACACATCGGATCAGCCATTTTGGCGTGAGTAACGAACAAAACAAACTTTGGCATTTATTAGTAGTAAATACGTATATAAAATCTTTGTTATTTAGACAAAAAGATAACACCTAATTAGTTAAAATGAAAATACCTTAACAAGTTGAAATGTGGTCAATAACTAATGATTTTTTTAATTATTGATTTGGACTTTCGATGTTCTTGAATGGTTTCATTCGTTTTTAACTTAAACCTGTTTAAACAGTAATTTGCAATTATATGTACCATTATTCAACCACAAATTAATGGCATAGATAATTTGCGGCAAAATTATGATTAACTTTTATAGTACTAATTGTCAAGAAACTTGATAGATGATATTTTAAAATATCATTAACTATCAATTAAAGTATGTTTATTAAGATTTCAAGATAGCATCACCTCTGCTTAAATATAGAATGTGTTGACAACAAATTTTAGTCTTTATGAAAGACTCCATACATCAGGCCAAGTTTACGGCATTTAGATATATTCCGATTTTATTAAAATTTATTTGTTACCTAATAAAAATATTGTTTTATCATTTAATTATAATATATATTAAAAATTAAAATTAAAGTAATTGTAAATTGAATTTACAAAATTTTGATTTTGAGTAAAGTAAAAAACTTTAAAAAAAAAAAACATTATTTTTAATAGATGGTTTAAAAATAAACTAGTGGGCAAGATTTTAATGCCACAAGACTACATAAAAAAACTAATTGTAGTCTTTATTTATATGCATCAATAGCTACATAATTTAAAAATTGTAAAAATTGTTAAGAAATTCAAAGGCATCAACCTATATTATTAATATTTTATCAATGTAGTTAAAATTATGAAAAAAGTTCTGGCTCAAATTCTCAAATTGTAAAAATAAATTGTAATGAAATTCGAATTCAATATAATTAAGTTTTGTCAAAATAAAGTTTTAGTTCATTTTTTTTTTATTTTTTAGCTAAAACTAAGGCCATGGTTATTTTATTTTTATTTTACGAATTATTTTATTTTTATTTTTATAATTCTTATACTTTGTCATTTTGATATTTTAGTATAATTTAGTTTACTTTAAGACTTATTTTTACATTATTATCTATAGTCTATAGTAATAAATAAAGCTGAAGAGTTTGTTTGATTGAACGCGCTAATCTCAGGAACTACTGGTCCGATTTGAAAAATTCTTTCAGTGTTATATAGCCCATTTATCGAGGAAGGCTATGGGCTATATATTATTCCCGTATTCCTACGGGAACCGGAACCACGCGGGTGAAACCGCGCGGCGTCAGCTACTACTATTATATAACTGTGGATTTTTATACTTAAAAAATTTTAATAAAAAAAATTCAACCGACTTCCAACTCAAAAATCAACCTAAACTAAAAAGCAAAAAATAACATCTTACCTATGTGCTACCTTCTGATCAGTTTGAAGGCGGTGCCAAGCCAGTGATGTTTTAATTCAAGCCTTGTACAACTTGCATTACACAATTTCTGTGGTTCTTTCAGAAACGGCTTGAATTAAAACATGACACTGGCACCGCCTTCAAACTGATCAGAAGGTAGCACATAGGTAAGATGTTATTTTTTGCTTTTTAGTTTAGGTTGATTTTTGAGTTGGAAGTCGGTTGAATTTTTTTTATTAAAATTTTTATTTTTTAATTTTTAGTGTTAGCACACCTAACTGAGTGTGAACAAAAATTAATGAGCAATTAGTTGAAACGTCATTTTCTTATGATAAGTATCTAAGTCCTACAATACCAATTTTAAAAATACTACCTTAACTCATATAAAAAATTTCATATGAATATTCAGAAAAACGTGAAAGGTGACTGTCCTCCGTCTTCATCACCAGACCTCCTATGCAGTCACAATCCATATGGGTGGAAAGTTCCCATCAATATAAAATTTATCAAGTCCAAACACAAGGTAGCTACTGTGAACCGTCGAGGAGATCCCTTAACTCTCCTTCATCTTCATCACCAGACCTCTAATACAGTCACAACCTATCCAGGTGGAAAGTTCTCATCAATACAAAATTATCAAGTCAAAACACAAGGTAGCTACTGTGAACCGTCGAGGAGTTCCCTTAACTATCCTTCGTCTTCATCACCAGACCCCTAATACAGTCACAACTCATCTAGGTGGAAAGTTCTCATCAATACAAATTTATCAAGTCCAAACACAAGGTAGCTACTGTGAACCGTCGAGGAGTTCTCTTCACTGTCCTTCGTCTTCATCATCAGACCCTTAATACAGTCACAACCATCTAGGTGGAAAGTTCTCATCAATACAAATAAATCAAGCCCAAACAAAAGGTACCTGCTGTAAATCGTTGACGAGTTCCATCGTCTGTGTATCGGCTCCATCATCAGACCAACTCCAAACCTTCATAAAATTGTAGTGGTTTAAAATACCTTATGGAAACACTAACAAACGCACTAGCCGTCTCTACGATTTTCGAAAGTTCCTCTCGATTTCTCCAGGACGCCATCATCAGATCCTGACATGAAAAAAATGGGACCACCCTGAAATCAAACCCTTCAAAACAAAAAAAGAATTTTCAAAATCGGTCTACAAATGACGGAATTATCGCTGGACATACATAAAAAAAAAAAAAAAAAAAAAAAAAAAAAAAACATACATACAGCCGAACGTAGAACCTCCTCCTTTTTGGAAGTCGGTTAATAAAGAATTATTATATTAACTCACCTTGGACAGGAACAACAGCAGGTGGTATTTGATCTGTCCACCGAAGATCTTGGAGGCGGTCTCGTGCGAGAACTCGACAATGGTCGGCATGCTCTGCACAAACACCCAGGTCTTCAGCAGCTCCTCTGAGAACTCCGCCGCTTCGTATTTGACTTTCGGGTCTTCAAACTGTTTATAACAAAATTATTTTTTTTAATAAAAAAATTTAGAAAAATTTACTTCATTTTGACTACTATTACCCTTAATTTTCAGACTGAGAATCATGTTCTGTCAATCTCTTAAATTTTGATCTGTTGTTAAAACTTAATATAGCTTTTTATCATTTGTCCAAGCGAAATAGACTATGTGAGGAAGGTATGTTAAGCGTTCATTTGTATATGCTGCACTCACACCGGCGCGGCGCCGCAATTTCTTGACATTGTAAGCACCTTTCTTTAAGATTAATATATCATCATAATCAATTAATTTTAAGCACCGTTTACACAGCATTATCGTGTACGGGACTATACATATTATGACTGTTTTCTCACATTGGTATACGTATATGTTCTACAATGTCTAAGTTGGGCGAGAAAAAGTAAATTTTACTTGTTTTTTTCTACACAAACAGTGGCAAGAACAAAAGTTGATTTTTTTCCGTCTTTGTCTTGAATAAGTCTTGAGTTATGGCAGAAATTCTTTCTATAAATTGAAAAAATATTTTTGTATTGATAGTCAGTCCATTTATTAAAGAAGGTCATAGAACAATAGAACTGGAGTAACAATGAAAAATGTAGCGAAAACGGCCAAAAAAAATCCTTTTAAGAGCTTCCATTTCGTTTGCTGTGTAATCGATCACACTTATGCGAAAATTCAGCTTATCGAAGCTGTTTGCCTATTAAAGTTCTAAAAAGAAATAGCATAATAATAATCTATTAAGGTTAACTCAGTACAATCGTAATCAATAAAATAATGCATCGTTTGCCAAAGTGTTTAATAAGCATGATCTTATTGTTTGTTAAAGAGTCTTTAGGGTAGGAAGTGCTTTTTTGGATCTTTGAAGTTGTTGCTACTGATTAGAAACAAAAGATAATTTCGTAAGTGTAACAAAATAAAATAATCATTGATTTTAATTATGCTGACTTTACTGAAATGTTCTAAGATATTATACCCGTAAAGTAATATTTTACAAGTTTACATCTTCTAAGATAAAGTAAAACAATATTAATTTTTGCTACAACTTTACTTTTTCTTTTTCGGAAAACTTCATAACTTAAATAAAAAATATTTAACTAATATTTGTTTCTATTTTGTGATCAGCAGATCAATTTACTATCTTTGCCGTATGTTAATGGACATCTACAAAGTTTTTGAACTAGTAATTGTTAGTAATTTTTAAATCACGTGATTTCGTATTTACTATTTAATGCTAACTGATAAAAACTGAGATTAGAGGTTAAAATGTCATCCGGTGCCTACTGACATTCGTGGATATCATAGAATAAGTAAATATTGCAGAGTTGACGTTATGTTTATTGTTAATAATTTGCGTAATACGAAAACTGCGGTTGTTATTACTTTGATGTTAATTACATTAGGTAGCTAATATACGTCTAGTGAATTGGCCGGCTGATCTAGTATTAGATTTAGTAGTATATATGAATAAAAACGAATTGTATAAAATTATCCTATTAATAGCTATGTGAAAGGTGCTTAGAATTTTCACTTCATAAAATTACGGCGGCGATGCGGCAGCAGTGCAGGTGCGGAGTGGCGCTGAAACGGTAGCGGGGCGGGTGCTATGTGGCGCGGGCGCGGTAAAGGTTCAAGCGCGGGTGTGGTGCGGCGCCGGTGCGGTAACGGTTCAGGTGCGGGTGCGGTGGGGCGCCGGTGCGGTAAGGGTTCAGGCGCGGGTGTAGTGCGGCGCAGGTGCGGTAACGGTTCAGGTGCGGGTGCGGTGGGGCGCCGGTGCGGTAGCGGTGCGGGTGCGGTGGGGCGTCGGTGCGGTAACGGTGCATGTGCGGGTGCGCTGGGGGGCCGGTGCGTTAGCGGTGCAGGCGCGGGTGTGGTGCGGCGCCAGTGCAGTAGCTGTGCGGGTGCGGCGGGGCGCTGGTCCGGTAGTGGTACTAGTAGTGGTGCAGGTAGTGGTGCAGGTAGTGGTGCAGGTGCGGTTACGGTGCGGTGCCATTGCGGTATCGGTGCGGGTGCGATGTGACGCGGGTGCGATTTTTGCTTTTGTACACCAATTTGCGGTGCGGCGCCGGTGCTGGTGCGGTGTCGTAAAGACGGAGCCTAACAGTTCAATGGGATTATCTTTTAAACACTATGAATAGTCCCCTTTCTCCTTTAGTTACATTGGTGGTTTAAACATGACAAATAGTTATCTTTTTTATGTATCAAAGTTACAAATAATCAAGCAATTGAAAGTAAACTACTGAAATTTCATATTGTACATTAATTGTTAGTATATGAAGATGTATGAAAGAAAAAATAGCACAAAAATCTTCTAATAAAAGAAAATAACAACTTTAAGTCCTACATTGTTAGTTACGAAAGTTCACACAGTTATGAAAAAAATATTAGTGGACTATTAATAATTATAATATGTATATAAAATATAAAAATGTATATAAAAAGGAATGAAATAGGGGTTGAAAGTTTAAATCGAATTCCACGCGAAAAAACCGAGTTTTGTAATAAATGTGATGAGATTTGGATGATAGGAAATCTACTTAAAATACTTTGATGCAATCATTCATATGCATGGACAATATATATAACTGTTAAATACAACAAATTTATCACTTAAAAATAAAAAGCTGTAACATTAAAATACCCAATGACATGGTGACATTCTGATAAGAAACACATTTGAATGTCTTATCATACCAACAAATAAAATCATTTATATTTTTACTCATATTAATTACTTAACAGTATTTCAGGGTCCCTTAGAAAGACAATCCTCTCTAACCTAGATTAATTCTCTACGCGTGTGAATCGGCATTTGGCCAGCATGGTGGACTAAGCCCTAAACCCCTCTCAGTCTGAGAGGAGACTCGTGCTCAACAGTGAGCCGAATATGGGTTGTCAAAGATGATCACTACTGCTGTGCTACAATGAAAATTTAAATTCATTGTAATACAGCCTGTAATTGCCAGACCTTCTTTTAAAAAACTTAGTTTGGGTACTGCTACCAATAGTTAAATATGGTAGTCAAATCTGGACTTGGGTTACAGTAACTGAGAAGTAGCAGGCAAAAAATTTCCATATTGTCTGTGTAATTTTTTTTCTATATTTTCTTGGGATAAAATGAGAAAATATTTACAACTAAGTTTTAATACAAAATAGATTTAAGTGTTCAATGTATTGTACCAACAAATAAATTATTATCTAATCTATTGTATTTTGAATCATGCCCTCAGTCACCTGAAACATAGGTTGTTGCTACCCTTTGCCAGACTTGGTGGTGGATTTACAAGACGGAGGTCCTGGGTTCCCAGGCTGGGGCAATTGATGTTTTCTTAATGGAACCAGGATCTGGCTGGTGGAAGACTATGGCCGTGGGTAGTTACCACCCTACTGGCAAAGAAGTACCGCCACTAACAAGTTAGCCCGGTTCCATCTTAGATTGCATCATCACTTACCATCAGGTGAAGACGTAATCAAGGACTAACTTGTAAAGAATAAAAAAAAGGTCTGGCCATACAGGCAGACCAATCAGAACTTATCATATCAAACTTTAAACAATTGTTAATATTGATTGTATCATTTTAACTATTCATTATAATTTTAATCATTACTTACGTTCTTAAACAGCACAACATCATCAGGTTGAGCTCCGAGCTCTGCTGCGACTTTCTCATCAGTGACAATGGCAAACAGTTGGTCATCAACAGAGCTGGCGGTGTTCAGGAACGATACAGCTCTGTCCGAGGTTTGGTCGGGGAAGAAACCAAATACTGCAACTGGGTTCTCCGAGGTGAGTTGCTTGGCCTGCTCGGCTGATGTAACTTCGATAGCTGGCGGGCCAGTCTTCTTCTTCAGCCATGCGACGATGTCGTCAGCTTGACGGCCACCTGGTTTTACAAAAAATTGTTCTGAGTGCTGAGAATCTTAATCTACTGTACTCAAGATATGATTTAAATTTACAACAAATAGTGGTCATAGCAAAAATCAAGTTACAAAAACATGATATATATACATACTTTCTTTTACTTGTCTATTAAATTGATTTATATTATGATAATTCTTTATTAAAGCCTGTGATACTTGTTTAATTATTTTTATCAGATAAGAAGGATTAGTTTTAAAAAGATAAAAATACTGAGATTTTAACAGGTTTTCTAAAGTCTTTAATACTGTCTGTATGTAAATGTGATATATAGTATACACACACCCATCCTACTAATATTTATAAACACAGAAGTTTAAATGGATGTTTGTTACTCTTTAACGCCGCTACTACTGAACAGATTAAGCTGAAATTTGGAATTGAAATAGCTTTTATTCTGGATTAATGCATAGGCTACTTTTATCTCGGGAAAATCCATGGTTCCTGCCGGATTTCATATTTTCCTCTCCCGCATTATACATTCAACTTACTGAATTTACAAACACTCAGATTGTATGGTTATCCATTAATTAAAGCATGCAGAATATGTTAGGCTGTGTAATTACAAGTAACAAAGCATTACAAGCTTGGTGTATGTTTATAAACATTTACCAAGATTTTATTGAAAAAAGGCTATGGTTAATTAGAAATTTAAAATATTTCTGATATGCTAGATTTAAGTACTTAGATATATAAGCATTTTCTTGATTAAGTATGATAAAATGCTTTTTTTTGGCCACCATTTAGGAGGTAAAGTCATATTTAAGAGGATCAGGGTTTATTGTCACATCCACTATTAACAGGTTTTTAACATAAGGATGCAATGTTAAAGTTTTTATAGGTTACATCTTTCAAGACAAAAAAATAAATCCATGTGACATGTGGTTAATGTAAAAAAAATAAACCTAACATTATAGTGAATATGAAGAAATTTATCTAAATAGATTCTTACCAGAATAATCAACAGTGCTTCCTTTCTTGAAGAAAATGAGAGTAGGGTATCCCTTGACTTTGTAGAACTCTGCAAGATCTTGCTCCTGGGTAGCGTCCACCTTGGCCAGCTTGATAGGAGACTCTTCCGCCAGCAGCTTCGTGGCAGCTTTGGCATACTCCGGCGCAAGGGATTTGCAGTGGCCGCACCATGGCGCATCTGTGACGTACGCATATTTACAAAGTTAGTGCAATGCCGCCCGGCACATCGTATTGATAAAAAAATCAACAATTATGAAACTTTAAACAATACGATCGATAGATTATTGATTAATATATTAATACTGCGATGTATACTTACAGAATTCAACTAAAACGTAGTCGTTTGAAGAAATAACATCATCGAAAATTGGTTTACTAAGTACAAGCACATTATCTTCGGTGGGAATATCGTCGGCGAGCGCAACGCCCAGTAGGGCTATCGCTACAGTTAACAACAAAGCGCGCATCTTCAATTTCCGATGGCTCAAACACAACTACTAACTTAATACGGAAGACAAATTTCTACAAAATGCCGAAACTGCCACTTCATTCACACTTGCCCAGTCTTACTTGACGTGGCAGCGTCGATCGTGTGTTTGGCGCTGATTGGTTGGTTTTGTTTTTTTTTAATTACCGTGACATGCTTTGTTTATGGTCTCCTCATAGAGTAATTATCTTTATAATATATATTTCAGACGAATTAACTATCATATTCGTCGAATAAATACCGAGTTTAAAATATTTTTATTAAAGTAATATGTTAATTAGTCCATATCAATATCATAAATATTTTCTTGTAAGTTTCTTTGTGTATTAAACCTACAGCTTTAACAACTAATATGGTTTTCCCATAATAATATTGCTAAAAAATAAATCTCACTCTCAATCGTCAATCGATATAAGGCTCAAGTTAGTAAACGGCCTAAAGATAGTGTCTTTCTTTCTTCCCTCTACGGTAAACAAGATCCATAGAATTAGTATTAGAGAACCGGGAACTGAAACTTTCCACAATCGGAAAACTTCCACAGACCTCAAATAAGCGCGGCTGGATTGCGTTTAACGCGTGTCGATGTAAGACGATCCATATCGTTATACCAAAGGATCGAAAAGTTGTCATCGATATTTTTTCATTTCGCGAAAAACAGTCACAATGGACGGTATACATGTTAAAATTTATTTTCGTATAATTTCTTATCAATATTTTAGATGAAAAATACTTGAAAATCAACATTTTCAGCCTATTATTTTATAGAATGACTATTAATTATAAATTACATTAAATTATAAATTCGTTTTGTAGCATAAATTGATCGATGGGACGTCACTACACTTTCGATAAATTTTCAAATAAAGTATTTTGTAAATATGACCGAGAGAACTATGACCGAGGGAAAGATGTTATAGCATCGACGTTGCTATACGAAAAAAAATAGTATTTATTTAATGTTAAAATAAACCTAATATATACTAATTACAATTAGTATATATTATAATTGTGTTGTTAATTATCAGTGATAAAATTATGATGTTACCCAAAATCAATGTTGGGTTTGTGATGAATAATCTTTGGCATTAAAGATAGTGATTAACGAACATTGATGTTAAGCTTTCGATTATGGCATCGATGTCAACGTTGATGTTTTTCAGTTACCGATCTTGGTTCCTTGGTCGTGACGTCGCCGTTTCGTAAGCAAACTGACAGCTGATTGTTGTGAATTGTGATTCGGGTTACTCAAGTCAGTAGAAAGAATAAAGATTAAATAAAATACTCTTAATATTTTCTCATGCTATAAATTATTCTTATTTGTTTGTTCTTCGCTTTCATTTGTATTTTAAATTTTTTATTATAATGATGAATCCAAATGTGTATCGGTGGTGTGCTGTTCCTGAATGTGGTAATACATCTAAAAAATCGCCGAATAAGCTTTTTATTCATGTTCCAATGAAGAAAAAAATTAGAAATACGTGGTTAGAATCTGCAGGGCGAGATCCAACAACTATATCTCCAAATTCCGTACTATATTTTTGCGAAGACCATTTCGATGTAAGTACTAATAAGTATATGTAATTACCACAGAATAGAACATACAGCACTTTAGAACTATATATATCCGTTTCCGTTGGATGTGATATCTGATCTCGTACCAATTACAAAAACGAGTCAACATATTTTTCAAATTTTTAAATGAATATAACCTGTATGGTTGAGAATATCGGTGTTTTAAAACCTCATAAATTTAAATTGTGAACAATACTATATGAAGACTTACACCTATTAAACATTTACCAAAAATGTTATCTTTTGCAGTTACCAAATGATATGGAGAACTATGTTAGGTATTGTGTTATGGGCGCTGCTTCACAAGTTCGTATGAAGCCAGGATGCATTCCTAGGAAGTACGAGTGTCAGCCAGATAGAAGAAAACGTACTTCCAACATTACACAACGACCGTATGCTATTAAAAAACAACGTAGAGCGCTAATTGAAGAGTGTGAAAAAGATTTGACAGAGGCTACATCTACAAAACAGTTGGAAACTATTGGCATTTCATCAAAAAGTTCAGGTTCATAGTAGTTTTCTTTATAATATAAAAAAAAAATAACTAAATCATTGGTTCCGCTATGTAGCTTTGGAACACAAGATCCTAGATGACAGAAATTCTGATTTTATTTTTCTTTTAAAAAATTTTCAGTAAAAATTCTTAGATCAGTGTTAGAAGTTTGGTGATGTTACGGTCCTATGCCTCAGAGCATGCTAAGGTCTGAACAGTACAAGATTAGCCATTTAATTAAATCAGTGCTCATCTATAATAACTGCCTCATTGGTTCAGTGGTTAGCTGATTCAGCTAAGGGTAATCAGGTCCAGAGTTTGAATCCTGGGCCAAGCCAAAAAAAAATATTGGGATTTTTCTTATTAGAAAAATCTGCCTTTGACAGTATGTAATGCCGGTTAGTCCTGCATATGATATGATCTTTCACCAATCTGCATACATGGTTAATCTCACCACGATACTGGCCACCATGGCTGCTAAAAGAAAAAAATTTAAACAGACAGTGTTCCAATTTTTTTGGACCTTAGGCCACATCTACACTTACCATCAGTGGTCGAGTGCAATTACATTATTTAGCTTTATCACAAAAATTCTATATGATTATTTCGAAAATTAGGCAGCTAAAACGTTATTCTAAACCACCAATAGTAGACCAAAGTAATCATATATACTAGCGGACGCCCGCGACTTCGTCCGCCCTTTGACCTCCTTATTCCAGCCCTACCGCAAAATCCGATCTTAGTGGATACCTACTAACTCTATACTACCTCCCTGCCAAATTTCATCTTTATAAATCAAGGAGTTTCGAGATTTTGTGATGACCTTTTGCATTTATATATTAAGATAGGTTGCTGTTATGTATTCAAAAATTCATGTACCAGATTACTATTCCTAACATTTGAAAAACTTTTAAACAGGACAATCCAAGGACTCTAGTTCAAACAACATGGAGAATACTATTGATGATTGTGATGACAAAAAGAATATAATACCATTGGTACCCAAAGAAGAGGTGTCCAGTCTAACAGATGAAGACATGGAAGAGTCAAAGTGTTACATAGAAGTGAAGATAGAGCCGTGTGAAATCTCTGAACCACAACAAGAGACAACCATTTTCACAGAAACAAAATGTATGTCAACAGGACATAAACTTATAGAAATTAAAGTAAGTATATTTTCAAGTATTAGTTTTAATTTATTTTAATTTTATAGGTTTAATTAATTTATTTATTTTAATTTAGTTTAGTTGTAACTTTTGTATTTTAATACATTTTTGATTCTTACAATATATAAAATTTTCAATATATACAAGTATATTTACATCTTGAGCGTTATCTTCAACATATAAATATATATATATGAATTCATGCAATATATAAAATGGCAAGAGTTGTAAAGAGAGAAATTTATAAAAATATGAATTTTGACTGTGCATAGTCAGTAGTCAGTCAGTCATATTTGAGAATTTAATTTATGCGGTTTTAAAAGAAGGTGTGATTGTAATATTATTAATGTCAGAAATGAAAATAAAATTATTGCACACCACACTAGGTCATACAAAAAAATTGTAATTCTATTAAGGGGAATTACATACATAGGCTTCTACTCGTATCTTTAACTGACTGCATCGTCACTTGTAACTAACAGTCTAAGAGGGCTTACTTGTCATAGAATATATAAAAAAATGAAAGATTATAATTTTTTTTTGTTTATTAAGGAAAACAAACAGCTTAACATATTACTTAAAATTAAACTTATATAGTTGTTGACATTAAGCCAGTGAAGTTTTCACATATAGATTGAGAAATAATTACAATAGTACATAAATAATAATATAATAGATACACTTGGTTTTTTATTTTGGCTTGTATGCATTTGTCTAAGGTAAGGCAACACCACAAAGTACATCTGCAATCAGAAAACGAATTAATCACATTTCCTGAGTGCAGACGCAAACCCAAAACCTATAACAATATGATATAAATACATCAATGTGTTGTTATTTCTTATTATATTTATCACAAGATCTCTGCAAGAATTTGTTTTTGCAGTAATTGAGATAAGCTTGTGATAGTTGAAATGTATTGTACTGCCGACATTTTCTCATTGATGGTTTAGGTACATTATATTTAATTTTATTTAATAAATTAGGACAGTCGATCATACCATTAACTAATTTATAATATCATGTCGAGATATGCCGGAAAGGGGACCCCACAAAGTGGGACCACACTAGGCAGAAGAAGAAGAAAGAAGATTACCATACATTAAAAATAGGGTCAGTACATAATAAATAGGTAAAAATAATGATAATTTGATTCTAGGTGGAGCCAATGGATGAAATTCCTGCTCCAGAAGAAAACTCAGTAACTTTGGGTAAGTGCAGATACTTAATTGATCATGACTTTATGACATACTTCTTTCAGGTTATTCATCATCATCATCAACAACCCATACTCGGCTCACTGTTGAGCACGAGTCTCCTCCCTTTATTTACTTTTTTTATAGTATTTACACAAACAGTTTCCCGATGACGACTATGTTGTATCACGTAATACATTTTTTAGCCGTGTTTTATATATAATTAATATGAATAACACTCACGATAGTTTAAATTCTATAAAGACATCTATTTGAAGTAATTTGAAATGACTATTCCCACACAAAATTAAAGACATTTTGACTATTCTTTGTTCTCTTTAGTTTTTAACTTGTGTATTTAGTAGAGTCCGACCGAAACTGGTTTTCTCGCCAAAACCGAAACTGAATATTCGGCCGTGGCTTCAGTTTCGGCCGAAACCGAAACTCACGTGGTCAAGTAAAAAAATCTTGAAAATACTGAAGTTTTATGCATTTTACCCATTATTCTGCATTAATTAGGACATAAAATGAAAACAGTATATTAAGTTCGTTATAATTTATTTATTTAACATAATATAAAAAAAATATTATTAATATTTTTATTATTTTTTCAAATGAAGTTCTCATTGCAAAATAATTACGAGTTATCAATAATGAAATCATTATTTGTTACTGTTTCATTAAATACTAAGTATTGGTATTTTGATATCTTATTAATTACCTAATACTTTGTTTTTTCTCTGTATTTAGAAGAATAAAAAAAACAGTTTCATCAAAAAATAATCTCTAAAGAATATTTGCGTCGGGCGATAAAGCACTGAGTAAGTTTTGTTGGTACATATAGAGCTATCCGAACGGGTTCCGACATTAGGGTAGTTGACTAAAATTTAATATAAACAATATTATTTTCGTGTACTACATGGATTAAAGTCCGAAATATATCGATATCAATTATTAAAAGTAAAGTAGTTCTTATAAAACTTTATTTAAATAAGACGTACTTTTTCAAATTTTCCCAGCGTCCAAAACGCTGTCGTCCATTTTGTGACGTCACTAACACTTGAGCTACATCGAACTAATTGTTCACTAATATTTTTGTCAAACGTTCCATTTGTATGGGATTTATTAAAGTGACGTCATGAAACAGTTGAAATATATAACTCGTGGCCGAAAAATGGAAAAATGGACCCCTATAAGAACACTTTGTTGTCCGCCTGTATGTCTAGACCCTTTTTCTCGGGAATGGAGGTATCGAGTTCAACTTAAACCATCTACTACTCGGGTATAAAGTCCCTTGAAAATAAATACAATGGCAATGTTGCCACAATCTAAAGTTACATTACCGTCTACTTGCAATTAAATCGCATCGAAGTAGCGTGGTTCGTTAACTACTAGGTACTCGTATAATTAGATTTTTTATTTTTTCAGACGATCCTCTGCCGAAGGTCCAGTATCCTGAAGCTATAAAGAAAAAGACACTTCACATCTGCGACTTTTGTAAAAAAGAATGTAAATCGAAGACTGCATTAACGATACATATGAGCACTCACACTGGCGAGAGACCGTATTCATGTGATGTATGTCCAAGGAAATTTACGCAAAAAAAACATTTAAAGTACCACAGAAGAACGCACACTGGGGTGGATCCCTGCTTTTGTCACATGTGTTACAGAGAGTTTGAAAATGTTAAAGGTTTGACAGAACACGTCGCAAAATTTCACACCGGAGATAAACTTCTTGCCTGTAAGCTGTGTCATGCAAAATTTACAAAACAGCATTACTTGTCTACACATATGATTAAACACTCCGCAGGTTATTCTTGTAACGAATGTCAGGCGAAATTTAAATATAAAACAAGTTTAACTTATCACATGAGGTTACATATTGAAGCGCGATATTATTTCTGCAACATTTGTTCCTCAAAATTTACGCAAAAGAGTGATTTAATTGATCACATTCAGTCTCACACTGTGGAAATTCCTTTCAGTTGTGACGAGTGTCCATTCAGAACCGCGTATAAGAGTAAATTAAAATTACATAAAAGGAAGCATACAGTTGAACTTTTTACATGCGACGTGTGTCAAGCTAAACTCAAATATAAACACCATTTAGCAGAACACATAAAAATTCACTCTGGACTCAAACCGTTTGTCTGTAGTTTTTGTAACGCCCAGTTTGCGTTAAAAAAGTATTTAGACGTCCATTTAAAGAGTCACAATCAAGGGATACGACATACATGTGAAGTGTGTCAAAAGAAATATTCAACCAAATGTTCTTTAAACGATCACATGCAAACACATTCTGAGGAAAAACCTTTTTCGTGCGGAATATGCTTTCGTAGGTTCACAGTGAGACGGTATCTGACTACTCATTTACGGACTCACGATGACAATATGAAACCACATTCATGTGGGCTCTGTGAAAAGAAATTTGTGAGCAGATGCAATCTAAATGCCCATATGGCAAATCACACTGGGGACAAGCCGCATGTGTGCGAACACTGTAGGGCAAAGTTTGCGTCAAAAAAATATTTAAATAATCATTTGCGGACGCACGGTGCTAAGAAACTTAAAGTAAAAACTAAATAAATCTTAGTACTAGATCCGGCATAAGAAATATATACCCTCATCTCTTATTTAATTGGGATAAGAAATAAATGGTGAAAATGTTCACATTGACACATAGGTTTATTTTTCAATTTAATTTAATCTCCTTCCCTAATTTTTTAATTAAAAGAATTGTACACTAGTTAATAGAATATACCCAAACAGTTGAAAAAGTTTGCCTGCTTTCACACTGCAACTGTGGGGTTGCCAGATATAAACAGTTAAGTAATGTTATTTATATAATAATTATTATATCATAACAATTATTTATACCATGATATATTTTACAATGTTTGCCCCTACTTTACAAATATATGCCTACTACATACGTTACTGTGTATCGTGTCTAAGAATAAGGATATCAAATAACCATTTCACAATATATTACAATTCGTGCGCTGTAGCATGGTGCGGATGAAGGTTGCCTTATGACTTTCATAATACTTACTATTATCGTGAATTGCAGCAAACTTTCAAGAGTGAAATGAACTGTCACCCGCACCATCCTACAGCGCACGAGCTGTAGTGCCAACTATTTACTTGTGATAAAAGAGGATGTAGGGACTGAAATTGAGAAAGGTATACTGAGGATGAACGAAAGAGGCAAATGACAATAACAAAAGGGGACAGTGAATGGAAATGTTGCAAGGGGAAGGTCAAGGAGAATCTCGTATACGAAGGAAGGCCTGCCCCTGTAGGTCGCTCACATAGGCTGATAAATAATAACACATCATTACTTTTAATTTAACTTACCCTGTAAATCAAGTAATTTGAAAATTTACTTGCTTGTTTAGTTCTGTACAGTGGTGTGAATAAGTTCTTTATCTAGGGTAAACAAATACAAATTTTCTCTCCAGTACAGGTTTGTAAGGAATTTTCCGGGTAAGCAGTGCACGTTGCATCTGTGGAGTGCACGCCAGTGGTTCTGCAGTCTACAAGATCATTTTGTCTATACATTCTACACCATAAGAAATAGCATAAACATCGCTTTCTATATTGTTGCGATGTGATGAAAGAGAGCGGACTTCAGAAGTACTTATCGCAACGCCGTTCACGGTATGTGGCACATACCGCGAACTTACTGCCTCCGACTCCGGAGGGCGTAGCTTCGAATCCGGTCCGGGGCATGCATCTCCAACTTTTCAGTTGTGTGCATTTTAAGATATTAAATATCACGTGTCTCAAACGGTGAAGGAAAAACATCTTGAGGAAACCTACACACCAGAGAGTTGTCTTAATTCTCTGCGTGTGTGAAGTCTGCCAATCCACATTTGGCCAGCGTGGTGGACTATTGGCCTAACCCCTCTCATTCTGAGAGGAGACTCTCAGAATGAGAATGAGCGCTTTACACGACGAAAACGATTACAACAATGAAACATCGATTCTATAGCAACAGTTTTTATAAACGCGTTAGATCATTGATTCTTGATCTTTGGCAGAGGGGTAACGGTTTACCAGGCAGGTCCTTTCTTTTTGATGGTCTAAGGTATAAGTGATAAAATTATCGATATTATCCAAAATCGATGTTTAGTTTGTGATTAATTTTTAATTTTGATTATATTATCGAACATCGATACATCGATATTTATTAATCTGTGCACTTGACAGCTGAGCTGCTTAGTTGTGTACTCCTGAGTAAATATGTTCCTTGGTTGTGTATGTGTTCCTTAGCCATAGAGTACATTGAATATAGGGTATCCTTAGCTCATCATCAAATCAAAACATTAAAGAATATTTTCAATAATATCTCTTGCTCTAAGTTAATCTTAATTCATAATTCTTATTTGTTTGTTATAAAGTTCGCTCGTGTGTGTATCACGCTTGAGAAGATTGATTTTGAACAACCTGTGTGTGGATCAAGCTTCTAAAGATTGATTTCATACTCATATCATTTTGACCTTTTTTTTGTTGTTTTAACCTATTCTTGTCACACTCTAACTTATTTCACATGTAGTAAAAAGAACAAGGATGGCATATAATCACTCATAACCTGTACAAAACACGTGTTGAAGTGTTACATAGAAGTGAAGATAGAGCCGTGTGAAATCTCTGAACCACAACAACAAGAGACAACCATTTTCACAGAAACAAAATGTATCTCAACAGGACATAGACTTGTAGAAATTAAAGTAAGTTTTAATTTATTTTAATTTTATAGATTTAGTTATAACTTTTGTGTTAATATAAAATGGGACCTAAAAAAGGGAGTTTAAAGAAATTAAAATGATCATTGTGCATAGTCAGTACATATTTGAAAATTTAGTTTTATGTTCATAAAAAAGCAAGCAATTTTAAAAGAAGATGTGATTGTTATAATATTAATGTCAGAAATGAAAATAAAATTGTTGCACACCACATTAGGTTATACAAAAAATTAGTAACACTTTTAAGGGCAATTGCATATCTTTTTATAATAAACTCCCTAAAAAATGTCTCTCATAAAGTTCAAAGTTTTTATTAAACAAAAACTTAGAGAACAAGCTTCGTATTAAACACATTGTAGCACTATAGGATTGTGCACTTAGTTCTAGACACAAAAGACATTCAATAATTTGTTGTCTTGAATTACATTATTTAATTTTAATGGTAGATTACTTTGACCATCTCTTTGGTGCAGTAGGTAGTTCTGTGGTTCTCAACAGAGGGGTCCTGGGTTTGATATTTTCTACATTGGCTAAGGTCAGGTCTCAATTCCTTCTGCCATCTCTAGGGTACCATTCCGTCACCAGTCTGCTCCACTTCCCCCAGAAGGAATCGGGGCAAACAGTTCCTTAGATGGGAGGATGACTTAAAACTCACAGCAGGTCCAAACTGGAGAAGGGTCGCATTAGAGAGAGAGCAGTGGAAGTCGCTGGAGGAGGCCTATGCCGAAAGGCACACTATGTTAAGAGATATTCTTTAAAAAAAAAAAATGAAAACAAAGTGTATTTTATATAATATTGTAATTTCTTAACACAGAATAAAGGGCTTATTATTATTATTATTATTATAAGGTCAGGTCTGGTGGTAGGTTTCGGCTGTGGCTGGTCACTCTACTGGCAAAGACGTATCACCAAGCAATATAACGTTGATATGATGCTGCATAGAGACCGTCAGAGGTATGGGTAGATTAAGCTTGTATGTTTCTAAGTAAGCGTGCTTCTATCTTTGACTGATTGCATCTTCACTTGTAATTAACCGTCAAGGACTTGTCATAGAATAAAAAAAAACGAAAGATTATGTTGAGATTATGCCGAAAAGTAGACACCACTAGGCAGAAGTAGAAAAAAGATTATCATGTTTTTGCATTAAAAATTAGAGCCAGTACAAATAGGTAAAAATAATGATAATCTAATTCTAGGTGGAGCCAATGGATGAAGTTCCTGCTCCAGAAGAAAACTCAGTAACTTTGGGTAAGTGCAGATACAGATCATGACTTTATGACATACTTCCTTCAGTTAATTCATCATTATCATTAACAACCTATGTTTGGCTCACTGTTGAACCGAGTCTCCTCCCAGAATTAAACCCTGACGCCTTTGTACACCATGGTGGCCCAATGCAGTTTGGCAGACTTCACACACATAGAGAATTATGAGAATTCTCAGGTATGCAAGTAAATTAGCTTCTCTTAATTATTTGCATAGTATTTGGTAAATTCTTGATTGGGACTCCAAACTCTAGACATCATATTTAAATTTACAGTAGAGACTGGCGTATAATTGGCATTTAAATAATGGGAAATCTGGTTAATTTAATTCATGATATAAAAAAATGTACATAGGTACTATATTATTTACTACTACATTTTCAAGTTAGTTTACTATTGTATACTATTGCGTTGTTGGTTCAATTCTCTGAAGTGATTAAAAATCGAAATTTGAATAGAACCATCTACTTTTTGATCTCATCTACTTACCAAATAACTATGTTTTCTCAAATGTTTATAATTATTTACACGATACCAAAACACAATCTATCTTTTTAAAAATTTTTGTCAGTCTGTCTGTCTGTTTGTCTGGGCCAATCCTTGGAATTACTGAACCGATTTGAATGGGACTTACGCTGGTAGATAGAGAACTATAGGCTACTTTTTTTACTTACTTACTTTTTTATACTACTAAAAGTTTTTTTTTTTTAATGAGAAATTGAAATTGGGTCCATTTCAATTTAGGCCTTTCTGAAATTTAAAAATATACTTGTATTTTTAAACATTGCTGCATTAAGTAGTTCAAAATATAAATGGCGGAAATATTGCAATTAGGGTGTAAAGGCAGCCTAATCCCTCACAGAAATTTAAGAGTATGAAATGTATGGAATCAGAAGTTTTTTCATGTATCTCAAAATTTCTTCTCATTCAAATTTATCTTTCAGCCTCCACCATACCGAAGAAAACAATGCAGAAGGAACACACTGGTGCCACAAAGAAAACACATTCGTGCAATGTTTGTGACTATAAATGTAAATTTAAAAGCGTTCTACTTGTACACATGAGAACTCACACAGGCGAGAAGCCTTTTTCATGTCACCTATGTCAGACTAAATGTGCGCTTCAAAGTAGTTTCACAAAACACATGAGAAAACATTCTGGAGAGACACCATACTCCTGTAAACTATGTCAGCAAAAGTTTAAACAGCACAGCCATTTATATAATCATATGAAAATACATAATGGCGAGAGATCTTTTTCGTGTGACATATGTCAATCCAAGTTTACAAAAAAATATCATTTGATCAATCACATGATGATTCACACTGGTTTAAAGCCTTATGTTTGTGATATATGTCACATTAAATTTGCAATGAAATCTAATTTGACCACACATATGAGAACACACACTGGTGAAAAACCTTTTCTTTGTAACATATGCCATGAGAAATTTACACTTAAAAAGTCTTTGACTAAACATATGTTACTTCATATTGGCAAAAGACCATTTTCTTGTGCTTTATGTCCTAAAGAGTGCAGCACAAAATACAATTTGAGTGTCCACATGAGAACTCATACTGGCGAGCAACCATACTCTTGTGGTCTATGCCAGAGGAAATTTACGCAGAAAAGTCATTTAACTTTTCACATGAAGGATCACATGCGTGAATCGCCTAAATGAGAAAAAAAGTTTGAGTTTTTATCTGATTTAGTTGAACAAATATATCAACTATCTATACTTATAATAAAACTGTTACAGGTCTAATTCTGTACATTGAAGATATTTTGAAAATTTTAGTTAGATGGCATTAAAAGGGGTTGAAAGTTTTTATGGATAGACCTTCATTTTTCAAGTTATATTTGTAAAAATTGGTGTGTGTACTATCACGTCAAAAAATACTAAACTAAAGTAAAATAAATTTAGAAAATGTGTAATTATGATATCAAAACTTGCATAAATCATAAATAGCTTTTGAAGATACTATGATAAAAGCCGAATTATTAGATATCGCCAAAAAAGAAAAAAAGACCCATTAACGAACGATCATTGAAGAAATGGCAAAGGGGTATAACAATTTTAAGACTGCCCCCTTACCATTGTGAACTCAATCCGATTAAATTGATCTGTGCTCAGGTAAAGGGGCATGTCGCTAAAAATAATAAGACATAAAAAGTTAACGATGTCAAAAAACTATTTGAAGAAGGTTTTTGGCTGGTAACGCAGCGATGGATTAGCTGTATATAACGTGTTATCAAAATGGAAAATGAGATGTACCGTCTGGGCTGGATTTTTAATTGAAGTTGGTAATGACTCTGAATAAATATAATATAAAAAATTGAATAGCTTTTTTTCATTACCTTGAATGTCTAATTGCCCAAACGCCCAATTGCCCAAATGCCCAATTTCCCCATTGCCCATGGTCAGCTAATTGTTACAAAAAATGTAAACTTAACTTAAATGACACTAAAAGAAAAAAAGTACAATAACAAAAGTTCGAATTATACGTTTTTACATATTATACGTTAACAATTTACTTTATACTATCCAATTATTAATATTTTGCGAGAAATACTATATTGTAATTGAATTATGAATACATTGGTAAAATCGTGAATTAGTTAAATATTTTCATCAATAATAATTATTTCAATGAAATGGACATTATTTTATTAATTTTTTGGTCCATATCCAACAAATCGATACTAAGCAATCATTTAATTCCTGAGTATCGATTATGAGACGTCCCTATTTACTGCATATAAAAATCAGGAACCATTGAAACTCCGTAAAAAAAAACTATAACTTAAAAAATAATGAAATGAGTTTTGTTTTACAATAGTACTGAGGACTCTGAATTAAGTTTGAAAAACTGTATCTCAGGAACATCGCTTAGGATTAATAGAAATTAAGATACGTACGTATCTATTAATCTGTGAATAAGACTAACATGCATGTAGAAGTAAGTGTGTATATGTGTATGTGTCTGTGGTGGTGGTGCGTGTGTGTTTCAGCGTTAACCGCCACGGGTCAAACTCCAAATCAGCTACCGCACCTACCTATTAAAAAATGAGATATAGATTATTTCAGAAACTAAATATCGCAGGCTCCCCGTCTAATATTATAAATTGACATTGTCTAATATTATCAAAAATCGTTTGTGATCGACTAAAATACTAAGGTAATCCGAACTATAATAATATATTCATTGCCTTTGTTAAAGCATGCAGTATTTTAGTGGAGTACGAACGATTTTTGGGTGGTAAATCCAAAAATTGTTCGTACTCGACTAAAATACTATAGTAGTCTGTACGGCCTTTAAATGACAATGATAATTGGATATTTGGCAGCGGGCACCTCAGACGAATTATCCGAGGCTTGTTGTCATGATTGATTGTTCAATAGGTCTGTGAAGTTAAATGTCAATGTCAGTGTGATGTATGTCATTGTCATACATCACACTGACATTGACACTTGACAGTCTATTTTTGCAGTTGGTCGAATTAATTATGTTTGAAATCATAGAATAGAAGATAAAAAATAATAACAAAATCAATTCAGGGTCAGGGACACTTTAATAATGTGCTAAATTGTATTCACCTTTCTACCTAATACAGTCTAATATTCATTTTACAGAATTTGCGCCGTTTAAAGGGTATTTCATGAAATACATTGAATTTAAAATGTTTACGAAATAATTAATATAACTGTAAGTTTTAATTTAAGTTTTATTTAAAGTACACAGTAATATTTTACCAGCATTAACTAATCCATACTATACGTAATATGTAGATTTTTTATTGTACATACATATTTATATGTTTTTTTTTTCGCTAAGTATTTAAATGTTATAAAAGATCATCAGTTATGTGTACCTATCATATAAATTAATAAGTCTCAGTAGAATTGGCGAATCACTGTAGACGACCTTCACGCATCAAACCAAAGAAATAATTTTAGAATTTTAAAATTTGGATGTTATCCAATTTTTAAGTCTGAATGCTCACAAAGTTCAGTAATGTGCTATTCTTCAAACACAATATTACAAAGCTGTGTATGATAAAATATTTAAGGTTCATATTTATTAATTTTTTGTCCAACTAGAAATCTAATTGCTTGATAATTTTTTAATATTCAGTTGTTGTGTCTCTTCAGATGCCAGAATATACAGTAACTTCAGAAATATACACAGAATATGATTATAAAACTTGTTTAAAGGCAAGTAGAGAAGGAAGTAAGTGCACTATTGGTAATAGTTTTTACAGTTCAAACTTCTGTAGGCCCAGCATGCAACAACATAACTTGTGAAGTGAAAAAGACATTGTAAACCAAATAGCAGCAATAGTTGATATTCTTTGCTATCAGTTATTAAAAAAAAAAATTACCAGAGAGCTTATCATACAATTCCACAAAAATATATCTCACAAAGATAGAAAACTGGAAATATCTCTATCACTTTCATTGTGTTAAGATGAAAGAGACAATACTGGGACTACTCTGCCACTATTAGTGAATATTTTGTCTTGTACTTTTCAGAATTTTTTGGTTGCATGCTAGGCATACTAGACTGACTACTTAGCATACTTTCTGAGGCATGGGAATGTTACACCACTTCCACTACAATTTCATACCTTTGGTCTGTTACTAAAAAATATTGAAAGAAAGTAAAAGAAAATTATAACCCAACCTAAGATCTCATGGCCCAAAGTTATATAGGTTTACTACAATTAGGCAGACAGAAATGAGGGTCTACATGTTGAGTTGAGATCTTAGACACTTTTAGGTTTATTGGACAGAATATACTAATTGCATTTGAGCCACATCATGCACCCATATCACATAACATAAATTTCAATTTCAGATGTTGTATCCGAGTTCCCTTTTTTGCTGCCTAAAGGAAAAAATGTAGTAAAGTTTGATGCCGACAATGATTTAGATATAGACAGGCCGCAGAAGGAGATCATAAAAATAGGTAAAGTAAATGAAATAAAAAATCAAAAAGGATAAAAAAACAAGTAATGATATTATTAATTTATTATGCAAAAACCTGCTCATGACTAAGGGCTCTGTATGGGTTCGGTTAAATATCTATAAGATTCTTTATATATTTTATTAACTGCTATGCAAAAAGAGGGGTGTTATAAGTTTGACGTGTCTGTCTGTCTGTGCCACCATAGCTCCCGAATGGAAGAAGCAATTTTAATTTATTTGTTTTGTATGAAAGGAGATTTATGTGCGGCTTAGACATGTTTGATGAAAATCAGTTGAGCCGTTCCAAACTTCTGGGGTTAAAGTGAGTAAAAATAACAGAATGTCAGCAAATGTACTCAAGTAGGGTCTCAAATGAAAGCACACTGAAAGAGAATATTGATGACTTGACCGAGAGTGTAATTAATAATTTCATGGTCTATGGTTTCAAAATTTTCAATTTTATGTTATGGTTTTACAAATTTTTGAAATATGTATCTACAGACCTACATTTGCACACAATACATATTATGCAGATAAATAAGGCCGCCTTTGCATGCCTATATTTGTTGATATACAATTTGCATATGTTTCTTTCAGAGCACAGTTCCAAAACAAATATATCATTAGTTGGTTTGCAAGTGTGGCGAGGTGCATTCCTATTGGGAGACTTGCTCATACACTTGGGCCATACTGGAGGCCTTACTGATAAGACTGTACTGGAACTCGGAGCTGGTACTGGCTTGACAAGTTTTGTTGCAGCTATTTACGCTAAAAAAGTTATTTGTACAGGTAAATAAGTCTAAAAGTAAAACAGCCCTATTCAATGTGTACTGTTTACCAACAAACAAATTGAAAATTAGGATATAAATTGCTAGTTATTTCACAACTAACAATAATTATAAATAACTTGTTCTTAAATAAATTCGTTAGATAAGATTAGAACAATTACATACAGTTAGATAAGATTAGAACAATTACATAGTTGCAAACAATACATAACTTTAAATAAATAAGTTATGAAATGACAAGCGTTTTTTATCTTCATTTGAAATTTGTTATTGTCTCTCATTTATTAATTTACCTTTTTTTTAATTTTTAACAATGTTAATATAAAAATATAATGGGTCATTCCACGTCAAATCGACCAATAGTTGGACTCGACCCCTTTCGATTTGGATAAATTTTGGTCAGAAGTTTTCTTTTATCCTATAACGAAATTCTGCCGAAGAAAAAAAATTAAAAATTTTTTTTCAAAAGTTATGCAAAATCCAAAATTTCACTATTTTCCATATTTTTTAAATTTATGTTTTAAAAATCTCGAAAACTATTGCAATTAAAAATATCGCTTATGGTAAACTTCAAAGGGGATACTTGGGGCTATTAAAAAAAAAAATTCCAAAAAAAAATTTTGAAAAATCTCCTTTGTGAAATTTTGAATTTTTGAAAATTGTCAAAATTGACCGTCGACAATAAATTTTTGGCTCAAATTTTTTTGTGTACTACCTTGTACCAATCTTAAAAGATCCTGAAATTTTTGGAACTGTGTTTTTTGTTTTTTCAAAAATATGAATTTTTGAAATTTGTTAAAAAAAAATTTTTTCTTAAATTTTTTTTTTTTTTAATCAGTTTGGCGAATCGCGTAATTTTGATATTTTGAACAGTTGAAATTTCATTTAGTGGCATAATGATGAGAAAAAAAACATTAATGACATTTTTTGGGATCATTTTCAAAATAAAACTCGTAAAAAAAATGATACTGACACCTGTATTATCATTTGATGTTAAAGTAGAAGAAGTGGTGACATCTGTGGCGTGACGTTTGAATCTTTACGTGTAAGATAAAGTTAACCTTTCTGATTTTTATTTCGAAGACAGTCATCATTCTAAGTAAGTGTCTAGAAATAACTCTTTACAAAACACTATTAAAAAATTATAAAAAAAATAAACCCTCTCGGTGCGGGACATTTGAGTGCCCAAGCAACCGGTGGTCAGGGCTCTAGAGTGAACACCTCCTCACAATACGCGCCATCTCAAGAATCACTGCCTTCTGTATCCGACTCTTGATCCAACAGTTAAGTGAAAGCTTCTTAGGGTGTTGGTCGAAGCTTTTCGCTATAAGACCATTGACTGAAACAACTATCGGAACAATAATAGTTGACTCAACATTCCACATAGAGGTGAGCAAGGTCCAAGTATTTTGATACTTTTTCCTTTTCAGCTTTAACCAGATTATCGTCATGTGGAACAGTGATATCAACAATTATTACACGGCGCATCGACCGGTCAACTAGCACTATATCAGGTCTATTGGCAACAATATACCTGTCAGTGATAATCGTTCGCAGTAGAGCAATGCACTGCTATTATATTATATATTAATCAAATCTACATTTATTGTTACAGATATTGATTTAGGTGGCATATTGGATTTAATAAAACTAAACGCTAAATATAATTCCAAACTGATGAAGTCGCCGTTCAAGGTGATGCCGCTTGACTTTACCAAAACAAAATGGAATCCATCTTTATTGACTGAAATAAAACAAACGGACATTATTATAGCTGCTGATGGTAACAAATATATACCTACTCTTTTAAAATATTGGTAAAATAATAAATAGACTTTAACTATAGATGTTCTATTTTCGGAAGATTGGCTTTAATTGTAGTTGTAACAGACAGATAAAAAAACTCTCTTCGTACTTCAAGGAATATTCTAAAAAATGAATTAGCCAAATCGGTTCAGCCGTTCTCGAGATTTGCGCCTAGACAAAAAACACATTTCATACATTATTTTTTATGTCTATGGATTAATTTGTCTATTGCTTAGATCCTAAATATGAACGTGCCAATCCTTGGATCAAACACTTTCATCCAGAGTAAAATTAGATTCCGTTGGTTTCCGTGGGATTTGTGTATAACAAAATTTTGCGCGAAAAAAATTTGCAGGCGTTTCCAAACCAAAGTTCAACCCTGTATGAATATTTATATATTCCTCTCTATCTTAGTTGTTTATGCGTTGCTTTATAAATGCCCTAAATTCGGCAAACAGGATTTAGCGTACCTACATAATATAGCAGGTATAGCTACTATATGCTAGATTTTAATAAAAAATGGCGGTACCTTATTTTTCGCAAGTACTAACGGTACTTTTAATGGTACCGACTACTGTCCATCTTTTTTTTTGTCTATGACCATTGACATGCGTGCTATGTAGTGGTCTACAACGATTGACACATTTATAGGCTTATAGATCGGATAATTTGCAAATGGGTGAAACTTCGTCGAGGACCGAAGCCCTGAGCCACACTGCATTGGAATTCACAGATATTGTGAGACAGATATCATGTGATTGTTTACGCCTTATTAACAAATAACACGCTTTGAGTGTTTTTGTAATGCTGAATTATTATTATTAATAATGTTTGTGTCACATTGTTTTTCGCCTTAAGAGGGTCAAAGTTTTCGTCAAATCATTCAGAATCAGTGTTTGAAGCTTATGTAACATGCCTTAATAAAATAATCAATTTGGACCAGCCTATTTGTCTAACATTTTTGATATTATCCAACGTAATGGGGTGCCTTATTTGCATTTCTTACTCTATAATAATTATACACTAATCACTTCAATACCATACGTCCAATAATCTCTCGCCCTTTGATGCTCATCGATCATCATCATCCTCATCATATCAGCCCATGGCCTTTTGTAAGGACTTCCAAGCCGCCCTACCCTTGATATCGTCAGTCCACCTGGTGATGGGTCGACCAACACTGTTCTTTCTATTGCTGGGTTCCAGAATCTTGGAACACTAACGTCCATCGGCTCTTCGAACTATGTGCCCTGTCCATTGCCACTTCAGCTTCGTGACTGGTTGAGCTATGTCGGTGACTTTGGTTCTTCTGCGAATCTTCTCATATCTGATTCGATCACGCAGAGATACTCCGAGCATAACTCGTTCCATCGCCCGCTATGTGATTCTGAGCATCCCTTCCCGAGACTTCCAAGTACCAAGTCTCAGCACTGAAGGTCATCACTGACTTTTGTCTTCAGGCACTGAGGAATCGTCCTTGTAATTTTTGCTTTAGCTTTTTAAAGCATCAGTTTAGACACACAGAGACGCGTCCTGTTAACAATAAACTACATTAAAAATTAAACTTAAAAAGTAAAGAACAATTAACATTTCCAGTAATATACGACGATGATGTAACTGCAGCGTTTATATCGACCATACAGAAAATACTAGGAACAAATCCACCGAAAACAATTTATATAGTTCTAGAAAAGAGATACGTCTTCACCATAGAGCACATGGACTCCGTTGCGCCGTGCTATGAAACATTCCTCAGTTTGCTGGACCAAGCGAAGATCCATTCCGACTGGTCAGTGGAACAGATGTCTACGGACTTTCCAAAGTATTTCACATACGACCGTGTTAAAGATTTAGTTTTGTGGAAAATTTCCTCCAAATCCAGTTGATAGAATTAAGTGTTAAATAAATCTGTTATTTTTTATCCATGCTGTTTTATTTTCTTTTCAATTTAATTATACGTAGGTACAAAAAAAAACATACGTAGATACAGAAGACTTGAGCATATCCTCCTTTTCAATTTTCAATTGTGTATGACAAAAGTCAATGAAGTGTCTGACACTTTTGATACTGCTTCAGAATAATGTCTATAATATATATATATAAATCAGTAATATGAATCTGAAGTGTTACCTTTCTCACCTGGTACTAGCCCAGGTATCACTGAGCAAGTTCCCAAGAAAGCACATTAGAAGCTACTGAAAACCCAAGGTTATCTTTGTGAAAATAAGCTGTTTTGTGTCAGGTCGCTCTGGGATCTTACTCTGTAAAGCTTCTTGAATAATAATACCATACCACCATAGGTAAGTAAGTACGGTAGCCAATTGTGGGGTTTGGACTGTGGTAGCTTTGGAAGATAGCAAGTTTCAAGGGTCCAAAACCTCAACCGTACACGTTAAAAACCGTACACGTATAAAGCGTATTTTTTTCAGGGCAAAATTTTGGCCTTGTAAGCTTTTGGGCTTTAGATGTGTTATAACAATCTCAGGTTTGATATATTGGTTTTTAGTTACAATACAAACACTAAAATAAAACAGCATGTTAAAATGCGAGATATTTATTTAGCTGTAAGCACATGTAATCTGATCCTGTGTTAGGTATTGTTCCCAGTTTCGCAACATGCAGAATATGGAACAGAAAAACAATGCTCCCAAAACGGCAGGATTGTGTCAAAAGTTGAAGACAATTTAGTACAACTAGGATAATTTATAGCATTTTAATAAACGTAACATTATTGGGTGTTGGGTAGTGCACGGATACCTTAATAAATAAACGAAACAAAACATCGGCTAAATAATTTAAACGTACAAATATAAAAGATATATAAATAATATATGAATTAATAATATTTCCAATAACTTAATAGTACACAGTGCTTTAGAAATCGGTGCTTTGTTATGTCACCTTTATCGCTATGTTAGGGGTATTATTCTAGACTTAAAATTACTTTTCCGAGGGCCAGAGTTCGTTGTATTTGGTTAGAAAAGTTTTCCTTAGCTCCGAGTTTCTAGCTTGTTGATCTTTCTCTTTGCTCAAGGTTTCGATGCTTTGCCCCACGCAGAGGTCGCCGGTGAAATGGATTATCAAAACTTCCGTGTTAAATGAAACGTTTTTGTCCGGTATCTGTTTTGCATAGTTCGCTTGTGCTCCGTATTCGTAAGTCGGTAATGTGTCGTCTGTTGTGAGAAAATTTTCAATCAACACATAAATAAAACTAGCGGACGCCCTCGACTTCGTCCGCGTGGAAATCAATGTAAACTTTCAACCCCTATTTCACCTCCTTCTATTTTTTTTTAGTGACAAAAAGTACCCTATGTTTTGCTCCAATGTCCCATTTATCAAACCAAAATTAATCTTGATCGGTTCAGCCGTGAAAAGGTAAGAGAGAGACAGAATTACTTTCGCATCAGTGATTAGATATCGCACAAAATAAACAAAAATGTTTTCTTAAAATAAAATATGACAGTGACTTAACATATTTGTATAGGACGTTTCCAACTTTTGGGCGCACGGGAAGTGGGAGTGAAGGGGATCATTTCTGAAGTGAAATTCTATAAGCACTTTTTTATATATTTTTTTTCGGGACCCACCAGATTGAAGTGTGATTTCTCAGGCCTACCGCCTGACTATGTTTTATACGGTGCTTATTAGTTATAAGATACTAACAACAAGATTATAAGTACCTGTTTGTCTGGGCTTATCTTTTGAGCCAACCAATTTTAATAGGACTATTCAGTGTAAGATAGAGAAGTTTATTTGGCAACATCGGTCTATGCTGCCGCCCCGTACCTGTATTAAAATCTTCACCGTCCTGAGCGGACGAGTCTCCCGTACATTCAGGACCGCATCCGCCGTCTTTTAGTATACCGCGCATTGTTGTGAGCTTGCTGATAGCCTTCTCGCCGTTTTTGCTTTGATCGTTTTTCTGCTTATCTATATTACGGAGAAATTTCTTCATCTGAAAATTGTACAAGAAATTTCTCAATAAGCGCTTTAACGTTGGAACTATACGAGCTTCTATCCAGAGTACCTAGAAAACAGAAAAGTAAAATACATATAATTTGGATTCTGAGTTCTGGATTACAAGTCAAGTTCTGACTAACTCAGAAGGTCTGAGGGTAAACCTCTTCGTTTTTTGAGAGGACGTCAAATAGTAACAATTATTGTAATCATACAATCAGATGTTTTACTCAATTCAGTCAAACCCCTTACTTTAGATATGCATTGAAGCATGTGGCCTAGAGCCTGGTCCTGTAGGTAAATGGACCGTTAAAATATGTTTATAATGGTGAAGGAAGGGTGGATAAGTAAATATGAAAAAGAATAACTGTAACTACCGTTTTCGTCATTTTCTTAGGTGAATCTTTGTAAGACATCTTCGGCTCTCCTGGATTACTGCCTATTACGTGCATCGTGTTTTTTGGCAAATCGAAATCAGAGTGTACAGATCCTGGCACTTCCGTACAATCCTTCTGCCATCCAGGACTCGTAGAAGACTTACTGTTTGTTGGAACGTAGGAAGACTTAGACGTCTCCTGCTGTGCTTTTTGCGTTTTCTTGGCTTGTTTCTTCTTTCGTACAGCAGGTTCATCGTCATTGGAAATGCTTTCGTCTGATGTGGAGGGAAACACTTGGTTCAGGCTAAGTACTTCCACGTTACATTCGTCTAGATTTGCGGGGTTTTCTGTATCTGTCACTTGGCAAAGCTGGTCGGTTGAGTGGATGCTGATAAATGACTTCTGGCCTACGCATAGGCCCGATGTCCCTTCTTCAGATAGAGATGGTTTCTTTGAAACTGTTACTAAAAACAAAATTGAAAACAGTACCTAAATTTACCTGTACCTTTTATGGTTTTTATTCGTAATAATATGATTAAGAGAGAATTTTTAAAACGGGATAATAAGTAAGACAAACGTAGAAAAATCCTGTGGCGCGCCTAGGTCTACTGAATGATTGATATTGACAAATTAGTATCATCATCATCATTATTAACAGCCGATGGACGTCGACTGAGGCCTATGCCAGGAAATGGGCCTCAGTGCATATGGAAGAGCATGGACTTCATAAATAAAAGCTGTGCAAGATAAATTCAAGACAGTATTGACTAAAATATGTACTTAGATATAATTTGTAAAGTTACCAGCATAAGTACAGCTCTCAGTTCTGTCACAATTTGTCGCATCTATAAAATAAAACAACACTTTAGTTTATTGCCTATCATGCGGCAAACTATAGGTACGATCTGTTATTGCAACATGCTGATGGAATTCGCTGGGATGTTTCGTACATTACGCAGCTATACGCCTCGTGTTCAGAGCGGACTCGAAGTTTGGCGCATGCTATATCTACTACGGTTAGCACTTAGGTAGATCGATAAAGTCCAGTGGATACGCCTTTACCTTCGATTCGGCGGGTGTAGGTACGAATTCAGTCCGGGGCATTCACCTCTAACTTTTCAGTTATGTGCATTGTAAGAAATTAAATATCTCGTGTCTCAAACGGTAAAGGAAAAACATCGTGAGGAAACCTGCATAATTTTCTTAATTCTATACGTGTGTATAGTCTACCAACTCGCATTGGGCCAGCGTGGTGTACTGTAAGCCTAACCCCTCTCTTTCTGTTCTGAGAGGGGTTAGGGAGCGATGTTTCCAACTTTTGGGCACATGCTTAACCCGGGTTGACTATTGTCATTACTGAAGTAATAACTCTATAGGCAGTTTACGTTATTTTTCGGGAAGCACCAGATTAAGTGAGATTGTGGATTACATTTAACAATTTTTTGCTTTCACACATGAGGTCCTGTAGGCCGGGGATCGGGGTCCCCGACGGTCGGGGCTAACGACAACGATACGTAGCTACGCCCCTGCCAGAACTTCAAAAAGTTTATAAAGTTTTTTTGATATTACTATCGCAAGTTCTCGGCCAATTAACTTACGAGTACGTATCATAGAAGTGTACTCTTACTCAATGTACCTTTGTTCACATATTCGTTGGTTGGTTCTACGTCTAATATACTTTTGTCGGTTAATTTGTTAACATTCCTCGAATGTGACATATTGTAACGATGAATTTCAGTTTGCTAGCTTTGTCAAATGGCTTTCCATTTTTCCTTTTTGTATGACAATTCTAATTTTAATAATTTTGTTGTTTGTTTCTACCTTTTTGATACATCGTGTGTCGACCTCGTTTACTCTGTCTTGTCTATGTTCCTTTTTACAGCTGGCGCGATTTAATTTTCGAATAACTAATAAATTATATACTTGCAAACTTAATACTTCCGGGTTAAAAATATTCTGCTCCAAGGGCCAATTTATATTTTTATCAATTTTCATTCAAATTGGCTTAGTGGTTTAGCCGTGAAAAGGCAACAGAATGACAGACAGAAATAATTAGGTACTTTCGCATTTATAGTATTAGTATGGATTTACACTAATAAATATTAAAAGAACGTCAGTTTTACAGATTTAAGCTTCAAATATTATTAAATATTAACTTCTAATATTATCAAACATTAGCTTGAAGCTAACTTGGATGAGGTACCTTCGATGATGACGCAATAAAAACAATAGAATACTGAAAATAACCATTATATTCATTTCATAAGTACAAAATAATTACTGAAGTTACTGAAACATTAGAAAAATAACGAAATGTTCAATTACACGTTGCAATTCAAAAACATTTAAGTTATTAACATAAACACACAATTAATACCTATCATTTCAATAAAAGAGACTTAGCCAGTTTCACATTAAGATGCAAACTTTAAGACGTTTCGGAACATCTTGCGTTGAGATGCGTCATACAAGATTTGAGGTATCACCGGCAACGTAGGGGCGCGGCGGGCATCACCTCGCGCGTCTTGATTTTAGCGTGGCCTCCGTAGCGCATTAGTATGCGCGGTAAATTATCAAGACGAAGGTCCTGGGTTCGATCCCCGGTTGGGCCGATTGAGGTTTTCTTAATTGGTCCAGGTCTGGTTAAAGGCTTCGGCCGTTTCTAGGTTACCAACGGAAAAACGTACCGCCAAGCGATTTAGCGTGTCGGTACGATGTCGTGTAGAAACCGAAATGGGTGTGGATTTTCATCCTACACCTAACAAGTTAACCCGCTTCCATCTTAGATTGCATCATCACTTACCAACAGATGAGATTGCAGTCACGGACTAATTTGTAAAGAATAAAAAAAACGTACCTACGACCTGCGCGTAGCGTAGCGGGAGCTTATTTCCGAGATGTCCTAAAGTTTGCATCCGACTATACCATCTGATAGCTTTATCATAAGTTTTGTCTTTGTCATTTGACATAAAGAAAGAAAGTAACAAAAAAAGACTATTTACTTAAGGCCCGTTGCATACACTGGTTTTCCTAGTCCGTAATTTCGATTAGGAATTCCGTAAGACTAAGACTAAAACTAGACTTAACGTTTTTCTTTATTCGGAATGTATATTGTCGCAGGGACTACATTACGTACGAGCGAAACTTGTCCCGTTCGGAAAAAAATGTACATGTGTGTAATTTAATGAATTTTATATCGATTTCATGCATTCGGTTTTCCGAATACGGAAAACTAGTGTATGCGGCTGGCTTATTACTTATCAGATGGTAAAACCGAGCTTACAGTTTCACAATCGCTGACTGAGAAAACATATCAGGCAATTGAACGTTACAGTCTTTGTATTTTGTAATTTCATTCATACCTATTTTTAATTTAAATCGGATTTTTAAACAACGTATCACGTCACTAGCCATAGTACATTTTGTTTTTAGGATTGTAGCGATTAAAGAAATACATCAATTGTTTCTTTTGGAGTTAAACCATAGAAGGTATTAACACATCCCACTTCTTAACCTAGCTGAGAATTTTTGTTGAAACTTTCTTAGAAGAAAGTTCAGAACTTCCTAGCTTGAGCCAGGACTCGAACTCGGGAATTTATTCATTTTAAAAATTATATTAAAATTGGAAAAGATACAGCGAATAACTAATTTATATAATATTTTCATGGTTTTGTTTTTGTTTGAAAAATTAAATATGAACACAGAGCTACAACCCTTATGAATTTCAATATCTGCTAATTTTAATAAATTATTAATAATTCGAGCAATTTAATTCTAATTTTGATTTAATACTTAATACTATTGTAGAAAAATTATTGCCCATAAAATTTAAACTATTAGTGGGTATATATTTTGTTTATGACTCGTACCTAAAACAACACCCAAGGCGCGCCAAAAATCTTTTCAAACTACAAAATCTATCTATTTCGCATTGACGCATTAGGGTCATAGCACATATTAACTCGGAAAGGGATTGTAATAAGACTCGCTATCGACCAGGCGTCGACTCGGGTATGAGCGATGCCGATAACCGACAGCAGTTTTTAAAACGAAGCTATACGAGACGTAAGCATGTCCCAAAGCGAGGCGATTACGTAAAAATTTTGATTTGTGTGTGTTGCAGTAAAGTTTCATACAAAGAATACTGAGCAGCTTGAATGTTGATGGTGACCACAGAACGCTAAACCTAACTAACGATTTAGCAATAGAAGGAGCAAGGGGGCGTCGCCTGCGTATCCTACGACGTACGCTTACGTGTTTGTATTTTAAGAAAATATACTTTAATACAGTTTGCATAGAGTAATTTTTAGTTAGTAGGTACTATAGCCCAGTTTCTATGCTATGCTATGTTTTCTATTACTATAAATTCGATTTTCTCGATAAAACAACAGATCACCAGTGACAAATGGGACTTTTTTGAAAGAATTTTGCCATATATCCATATCAATAAAAAATAATAAATAGTTGTAAAGAAAAAACAACTTTCCATTGTAAATTAAGGAAATTATGTTATTTTTTCAAACACTGAAGAATAGCATATCTCTGATTTTCAGTCAACATCATAATTTCCAATCATGTAAGGAGTTTTTAGTGTACTATATTTTTACACTCCTATGATATGCGGGCGACGGGGAGAAAAGACTGCGCGGGTGTGAAATCATGTATGCGGGGAAGTGAAGTGCATCAGTCGTGGGTTTTTCATTCATCGCTACATGCCCCCGGCCCGCGTGGACCATCGGGAGTGTTACGAACGAAGTTGCCGTTGAAGAAGAAAATAGGTTCGTTTAGGACACGCCCCAGGGTACGAAGTTTTCAAAACTAAAAATGACAGACGCGAATTCCAGTGTATTTAAAACTGCATGGTGGTGACGATCCCTTTTCGAGATGATGTGTGCTTTGACCTTTAGAATTCTAGATATTTTTTCTTTTGTTCTAACTAACTTGCTGAGAGCTCTATTCATATTGTAGTCTTAATTCAGTCGATTAGTTTAATATTATTTGATATTCTTAATTCTATTGTACATGTGGATGATGTATGAAGTTCTTTTGAACTGTATAAATAAACACTTATTATTATCATAGATATAATAAAAAAAACTCAATAGACATTGACGATTGGCAACGATTAAAAAAACATTTAAATATAAAAAGAAAACATTTTGTTGTAGGTTGCAAATTCTCTACGACCTATTCACAAAAATATCATCAAAATCGGTCGAGCCGTTTTGGAGTTTGCGACCACTGACACTGTGATATGAATTTTTTTATACGTTTAAATTGTTTAATTCAGGTTATATAAACAAATGTTTACTTTTGTATTTTTGACTAGTAACTGAAAGGGACCTCGTAAAGCTGATGTCATCAACATTTGGTCTAGCACCACTGCGGTACGCCACTGGGGTCGCGAACGTTTATTGCAATACTACCAGTGAAGAATATAAGACGTCCGAAATAAAACGAAATTCATACCGCTTGATACAAACTTCGGTTTCTCATACATCCATATATCTATATTCATATCAATCTTAATGTATAATTGCGATGGGTCATTCATCACGAAATCCACTTGCCGTCCATAGATGAAATTTGGCAGGGAGGTAGTTTACAGTTAGTAGACTTCCACTAAGAACGGATTTTCAAGAGGATTGGATTGAGGAGGTCTGCGGGCGTCCGCTAGTAATGAATATGTATGTATGGATTTTTAAAGGAATCGGCCTGTATGGTCTCTTCGCCCTTGGTAGGTACGTCAGGGAGCACAAACCTCTTTTTGTTTATTAAATAAAAAATTGTAGCAATGACATGTAGATTAAAAGCAATGACATGTAGATTAAAAGAAACATTTTATATACGTTGAAATTTTTAATCCAAAGAGGAACAACCATTTTCCATACATTGCTGGGCCCAAATTTGATGAATGAACCGTTACTATGTCCAAATAAGTCTCATTAATCAAATAATAATATCAGTTTTATTTTAGATTAATTGACAGTTGTATAATCAAGATATGGGCAAGTACATACATTATAAAATGCACAATTTCATCAAAAAAAAAAAAACACACATTTCAAAAATTTCAACAACTGTGAATCCTAATTATTTTTGGTGATTTTTATTCTGTAATGTGTTAGGCCCAAAATGGTCGGTCTCCTTAAAATAATTAAAATGTTTTTTATATTATATTTCAATTCATGATTGTACATGACGTGAAATATATTTAAAACCAATCAATTTTCGCTAACAAATGCAAATCTTCTTTACCAAGTGATAAAAAAATTAAAATTCATGTAAAATAATATATAAGATGACACATTACTATTAATAAAGACATAAAAAAAATACATATATGTATATATATTTTTTATAACAAATTGTATGAATCGCAACTTATAAGAAAAGAGATCCAAGATCAGCAAATTGAATAATACATTACATTATAATCAAACTTAACTATTTGCCGTCCATTTTATGGACTTGTGTATGACTATTTTGTATGGGACAGTGGCAGTACAGAAATATTCTATATACTCAGACTAATAACATAAGGACTAGTATCACGCCCGATTTCACAAACAAAATTGTCTGTAATTTTCTGAAGAAAACAAGCTTGGATTTGGTGTTTACTCGGATCTTTTTTATAATTCTTTACAAGTTAGCCCTTGGTTACAATCCATTCCGCCCGAATCATTCAGCCCGCTTCCATCTTGCATCATCACTTACCTTCAGGTGGTAAGTGATGATGCAAGATGGAAGCGGGCTAACTTGTTAGGAGGAGGATGATAATCCACACCCCTTTCGGTTTCTACACGACATCGTTCCGGAACGCTAAATCACTTGGCGGTACGCCTTTGTCGTTAGGGGTAATTAGCCATGGCCAAAGCCTCCCACCAGCCTGACCTGGACCAATTAAAAAAACCTCAATCGGCCCAGCTGGGGATCGAACCCAGTTCTTCAGTCTGGTAAATCCACCGCGCACACCACTGCGCCACGGAGGCCGTCAAAACTATTATCTTATACTAAACTAGAAGTTTTTGCCCATTTTTTACACCAATCAACTACACAAAATAGTATTCTTACGTCTTTCTTTAACCGAAGAACACGATTACAACTATGAATAATCGATTCTATAGACAGCTTTTTATAATCGCATTAGATCGTTGATCATATGCTTTGACATAATAGTAACATCTAGCAGGTCTTTATCTGATTAGTCTGAGTATGTATGGGACACAATTTAATACGGAATGACCCTTTAAGATAGAACTTGTCCAGGGATGCATACTATTGCTATTTCGGTGTGAAGAATATGTATTATAATCTCCTTGTTATACCACAACTTTAAAAAGGAATCCAACATTCATTGGCATTAAGAACTTTTTTCATATCAGACTAGTAGATTTCTACAAACTACCGAATAATGTGACAATTGATTATTTCTGTTCTACCCACGTCCCACGTAAAATAGACAATTATTTACGGATGATTTAAGATAAAACTTGATGACACCACTCCTAACAGTCTTTATGACGACGGCAGAGGATAATATTGGCCATATTTAAAAAAAAGATATATGGCTAATGTTATTTTTTAAAGTTTTAAAAATTCATGAAAACTCTCATGATTTTTTTAATTTATTGCTTAGCATAAATCATCCTTAAATTAAACTTAAAGCTACTGGGCAGTATTGAAATTATCTAATCAGTATTGAAATTATACAATCACATGACAATTTTCATAATAAAAAACTAAAAAAATGCCCGCTTTTTTTTCCTCTTCGCGGTACTTTCTTTCTAAATGGTTTCTAACAAAGTTTCTAGCAAATTCCAAAAAACACGCAACAAGATGTCTTTACAAAAGACAATTTCTTTTTGGCATCAAACTCTCGCCAAAGGTTCGACTTGTGTTTTAGTTTTTTTAATAATTCACTTATATGTATTTTGTGTACTAAACTATAATACATTGTCATCGATCTCCTGTTAAAAAGTGGATGCACAATCAGCGACCAAAAAACGTCCCAACTCAATGAGTGCCAAACACAACTTCTTGGCACTCAATTCGAGTAGTCGCACTTGCAAATTCAATCTTAAACTCAATCCTTAAGGTTGAATTTTCTGAATTTGGGATTTTATTGAATATTGAACTATATTTAAAGGCCTTTAGGTATAATTTTCTTTACCAATAATTCTAAAATTGTCGAAGCAAAATTGGCTAGTTTTTAAGTGAAATTTTGTACATGATTGTGCGCCCTTTTATTATAAGAGGTCAATGTATATTGTTTAAAAGTGTTTACAGGTATAGTGCAACACAAAAGAGTAGAAAATAACTAGTTAGTTCTACTGAATTAGTTCATTTTTTATTAACTTCTACTCTTTTATGTTGCACTATAACTAAGTTAATATTTGTCCATAACACCAGGTGTAAGAATCCTAGTATCTCATAGTTCAACCTTCGGTTTGAATCTATGGCATTGCTTTTTCCTGGGCCTTTTGCCAAGTTGCACGTCGATTCTCTTTCTACAAACGCTAACGCTACGAAAACTATAGTACGATTATTCATCCCAGTCCGTAAAATGACAAGTGCAACTGTCACTAAAATGTCATTTTACTGACTGGATTTAATAATCGTACATATGATTAATCTTACTTAGGATTCTTAATTCCAGTCAAAAAAAATGACATTTCAGTGGCAGTGGCACTCGTCATTTTACTGACTAGAATTAATAATCGTACTCTACAACTTGATCACGGGACCCGTCGACATATAAATTTTTGTATTTTCGAAGCATTTGAGATTGTAGAAAGAGAATCTATAGCACTAGGCGACAGGCCCTATATAGTATTTTTAAGCGGCACAGTCTATATTACTAATTAAATAAGATGCAATTCCTGAATTAACAATCAAAATATCATTCTTGATACAAAACATATGTATTCAAATATTATTCAAAAAGTTACTTTAATTTTTATTATAGTACTCAAAATTCATATAATAGAATTTTTAGACATTTAATAGAATTAAACAGTCTACTCACAGCTTGCTGCTCTTACCAATGACTTCATTCACAATTTCAGTACTAAAAATTCTTCTTTTCTTCGCTGCACTCTGATCAGCGTCAGGAGACCAGTCCAAGTAAACACAAAACAAATGCTATACAGAGCTCTTTCTCTCCGATATAGAAGATCTTTTCCTGCTCTGTATACTCCCGGAGGACATTTTCCTTTTATTCTCACCGGGAACCAATCCCGGACTAGCTGACTTGAAATTGGTACTAGCACTAGCCATCCTATTGGCGTTTTGGAGATTGGAGATCTTTCTCCGGACAGACGGTGAAGCTTCAACGTTATTAAGCTTCGCAGTCGTTGTAGTCGGTTTGGGTTCTATAACCACCGGCTGTTGGTACTTCCCAACAGCGTTCCAATGTTCCCGTTGAGCTTTCAACGACTCCCTCATCTTCTCTTTGGCTTCGTTGCTATCTGCTAACATTTGATTGAGCATTTGCACCGTTTGATATAAAGCTACCGGGCTGAGTAGCCCAAAGTCGTGTAATGAACACATGTGGAGGGTAAAGTTTCTATATAAATTCTTCTCCAATAACTCCTTGCCCTTCATCTGTAAAAACATTTGACAGGCCAACGGTATTTGACAGTCCCCAACGTAGTTGTACTTCATGACGTGCAGGTTCCACATCTTCATGAGCTCCTTTTCACCTTCGTTCACATCTGTGAACTCGTCGATCATCATCATCGTCTTCTGTTGGAGCCATAGAGGATCCGTCTCGCTCTCAGAGTCTATGTCCAATTCGTTCGGATAAACTGGCAGACATGATATTGTGTGATGATAGAGCCTGAAATAAAATTAAATCACTGAACTAACTTTTTAATAAATGAGAATATTTGTTTTATTTGTTTACTTTGTAGTAAGCAGACGTCCGATAAGATTGCTTTTTTGCGCCAACGCCGTATTAAGGAGTTTTACGCGGACGACGTCGCGGGTGTTCGCTAGTTGAAATATAAGTTAATAATTCTTTAAAAAACCCTGCGATAATTTGTAAAATTTTTATATAAATAAATTCAAATAGCAATGCATAGATGAAAGGAAAAGTGATAAAGTACCGTACCAATGATAGAAAAAAAATACGCATGACCTAGTCACTAGGTACTTACTTATTTATTCACTAGCACTAGGTCCTAGTGCTAGTGAATAAATAAGTAAGGGGGCGTTCATAAATTACGTGAGATGTTTTAGGGGGGGAGGGGGTCGAGTCAAATCTCATCTAATCTTACGTTGGAGGGAGGGGGGTCTCAAAAACAAAAAAAAAAATACTATTTTGGTCAATTTAATCCAGATTGTACATGCTTAAGATTTAATCTTAAGCGTAATCGTAATACGATTAAGATCATTTCCTAATTCGTTCTAAAAAAAATAATTTCATTTATACCTCGACGTTATACATTTACTGACTGTCCAATCACCATCCCTCATGAAAAAAAAATGTAAATTACTACCAATTCAACCGCTGAATGCCTTCATCAGCACGCCTTATGATCTCTATTGCTCAAGTGTACGTGATGATTTAGAGAAAAGATGCTGCAGTACATGCGGTATTTATTTTGCATCTAGCATAAGAGTTGCAGAGCACAGGCGAGCAGCCCATATCGCACCAGCTAAGCAAGCACGTATGTTCCGCAAAGTGCGGCCCTCACGGATTGTCACGAGACGAGCTAATGAGTTACTGTGCGCAAGTGCCAACGGCTTAGAGTGGGTAGATCAGAACGAAGTTGAAGGAGCAGATGATTTTACTGTCGTAAATAAAAACAGGAAGCAAATTTTCTTTTCTTTTTTACAATAATAATCTAACACATTTACGTAAGAAACCCACATTTTGAAAAATCTCACGTGAGATTGGGGGATGGGGGGAGGGGGTTGAAAAAAATCTCACGACATCTCACCAAGGGGGGGGGAGGGTCAGAAATTTCGAAAAAACACCTCACGTAATTTATGAACGCCCCCTAATATAATATCCTTACCTGTTATGTCCAGTAAGATAAGGCCTCTGTGCATCAACAATATCGTTGTCATCTAACTCCAAAAACTCCGCCAAACTGTGCCTCTGAGGCCTTCGCCGGATCCGAGGCCTCCAAACCAACAAATGGGTGAGCGAGGCCCTTCTTGTAGGCCCCGCACGAGGCCCTGCCGCACTGCTGCGGCCCTGCGCAGCTATTAGATCGTGCGGAGACCCCGTGTAAGAGCCGTCGTACAGTTCGTTTATTGAAACGTCGATGCGCGCGCCCCCTGGGATTGGCTGTGGGTTTATGAATATTAATTAGAAAAAAAAAACGTAAGCGTCAAATAGTAGTTACAGGGTGACTCATATCAATTTTAATATAGACCATATAAATTTGGTACGTCATGGAATAAGTCCGAAATAAACCGTATAAAATAACTATTCCGCCATCTTGGGTGGTCTGCCATATTGTATTTAGAATAACGTCATATAATGTATCGTGCATATCATCCAATCTTAACGTGTATACAAAATTTCAGCTCAATCGGTTGAAGATATCTACTTCAAAATTGAGCTCAAACAATCCACCGTAACATCCTACGGCTAACTATTAGCTTTTAAAAATTAATAAAAGTTAAGGTTTTCTTATATAACTTAATTTAAAAATCATGTATTTTTATTTTAATTTTCCAAACGTCATAAACCCGTTCATGTCGTGACGTCACAATGTTCTTCGATATACTAAACGTCAAAGTAATTGTTAAGTCATGTTTTTGTCAAATGCTCCATTTGGTATTTGGATTTGTTAATTTTATTTTTGGAATAAGCTCGCGCTTGACCACGATCTCACCTGATGGTAAGTGTAGATGTGGCCTATTAAAATATAATATAGACCATCTTGGCCAACAGCGTTTTGGCTTATCAAAATTTTTATGTAATTTCAAAAAATATGATATTTTTTTTACAATCTAGTAAAACGATAATATAAGATTGTTTTATGCTGCGTTGCATGAACAAACTTGAAAAACTTGAAACATGACTTGAAACTAATCAGATTTTAGTTGCTTTTCTATTGCAATACCTATGTGAAAATTCATTATAATTTAAATTCAATTCTAAAATGTATACTAATAGGGAGAGGAAAGTGAGGTTGAAGTGTATTCAAATCTCTGGATCTCCGATTTTGAAAATTCTTTAACCAGTAGAAAGCCGTGTTATTTGTGATTATATGATAATTATCTATCTATATATATAAAAATGAATTGCTGTTCGTTAGTCTCGCTAAAACTCGAGAACGGCTTAACGGATTTATCTTATCTTGGTCTTCAAATGATCGTGGAGGTATAGGGAAGGTTCAAAAGGTGAGAAAAATTAGAATTATTGCCGGGAAAACCATAAAAACAACTCTTTTCTATTTCCCATACAAACTTTAAGAGTCAAGGGGTAGGGTATGGTAGGGGTAGAGTAGTGTAGAGTAGGGATAGGGAAGAAGTGCACATAAGTCAAAGTGAAGCTTGACCGGCTCCACTAGTATGATAATAAAGGCTATATTTTATGCAATAAGGGTAGAGGGGTAGGTAGAGCAGGGATAGGGTAGAGTAAGTGTAGGGCAGGCGTAGGGTAGCTGGGTAGGGTAGATTAGGTGTGAGGTGGGAGTAGGATAAGGGTAGGGAATGAGTCAAAGCGAAGCTTGACCGGGTCCGCTAGTAATAAAATAAAGGGACTCACGAAATACGTAAAGTTGAACCGCGAATGGCACAGCTTGAGATGTTTGAGCAGAGAGTATAGAGTGCCGCAGTCGAGCGAGCACCACGGACAATGTAGATCGTCGCAGCCCTCGGTCTGCTGTCTCGAGTTGTTGTTGTATAGGAACTGGTATATGATTTGTTGGCGTTTCGACTCGCCTTCGCTGGCTTCACTTTTAATTTTATCACCTGCAATTTAATTTAGAATTAGACTCAAAGTTAAACATGGTTCACGGTTACTATTGTTATCAACCCATATTCGGCTCACTGCTGAGCTCGAGTCTCCTCTCAGAATGAGAGAGATTAGGCCAATAGTCCACCACGCTGGCCCAATGCGATTTGGTAGACTACACAAATGCAGAGAATTAAGATAATTCTCTGGTATGCAGGTTTCCTCACGATGTTTTCCTTCACTGTTAGAGACACGTGATATTTAATTTCTTAAAATGCACACAACTGAAAAGTTACACGGCTACTATGCCGCCACAACACAGCTCGCGCTGCCACGATGTTGCCCTTCTTGCTTTCTCAATACTCTGTACGCTCAGTCGAGTTATTACCGAAAAGGGGGGCTTTTAATTACGATTTAAAAATCGGGACGTAACGCCAAAATCGGGACGTCTGACAGCGCTGTCAAGATGACACTGTATCATGTTGATCGCTTCCAATGTATTGTGATTCATAGATTTCCCCTTCAATACTGGTTGCTGCCAGTGATCTGCTACTCGCTACTTACAAGCGACACTCGTGCAGTGTGTGGGGCCCCTAAACGTTACCGATGATACCTAAGGCTTGCGCGTCTAAACACATGTTGTCGATATTCGAGCCGACATACAGCTAGAATCGCATTATACTGTGTAGTATAATGCGATTCTGACTTTATATTATTAAATTGTGTTGATATGCTATGATAAAAGTCGCTTTTGCCACTGTTGGAGTTTTTTATAACCTTGAAACATATGCATATGAACTTATTCCCATACTGTTTGGTACAATAGAACAATGTATTAATAAATTACCTATTTGATACCATGGCTATAATTTTGGCATTCGCAATGACACATACATTCCTATTTATTATAATTTATAATACTATGTCAAGCTTTGCTTTGACTTATGTGCGCTTTTTCCCTACCCTTACTCTAAAAATAAACTCTCTGTAAAAACCATTATCATACTTCTAAAAAAAATTAACCAAATCGGTTTAGCCGTTCTCGAAATTTGCGCTTAGCAACACATTTCATATCATACATTAATTTTTATGTAGGCTTAAATATACCCTAGATATAGAATGATGAACCTCTATTGACATAACATAGATAACATGAAAAATATTTTTTTTTATCAAATTTGATAAATTTTTCGTTTACAAGTTCATTGCCTCATAGTCAGTAAACCTTGTTATCTATAAATGACATCATAAATAGATTGTGTACCTGAATGAATAAATATTTTTTTAATATCAAAAACTGAAAAACAGTAAAAAAAGACTACAAATACAAAACAGATTTGGTTTTTTCCTTTTGGACCCTAAAAAACAATTCCTTATAATCTCATGTTAAAATTAAAATATAGAACTGATTTTCATGCAGTTTTTACAAGTAAATTAAGCTAGCTTCAAAACGCTTTGTATCAAAAGAGTTAGGGCAGATTAACTAACATGAAAAAATATAAAAAAACAAACAGATTTCCACACAGCATAGAGGGACAGTCAAGGAAAATGTAAAAATGCTCACTCTTATTATCACTAGTGGATACTTTCTGTGTAGATAGTCTCTCTTTGGCCGAACATGGGTCCTTTTTAACTCCATTAGTCTCTCCTGGCTGATACAACTTTGGTCTGTTCACTAGTCCATTAGTTGGTTCTTGGCTCCAACTTAACTTCAGTTTTAATAGCGGCCTCACTTTGAATATGTTGAAAGGATTTGTCTCTGATGTTACATCATTTTCCTGAAAATATTTCTTCAAATGTTATATGGTGCAATAATAAGTAGTAATGATATTGTCTATATCTTTGTGACAATTATCTTATTACACTACCCACTAGGTCCTGTGAAATATGGGGATAAAGTATAGCTTATGACACTCACAAGTATCAAAGCTGTCTATTGGTAAAAGAATTTACAAAATTAGTTTAGTAGACCCAGAGATTACTTCCTACAACCTAGAAGTATTTGTATATAATATGATTGATTGATCTTTTATTATAACTTGTATGTATGTATTGCAGTAATGTATTGTAGTAATAAGAGAGGAATGGCTGGAGGTATATTGTTTACTAGCTGACGACGCGCGGTTACACCCGCGTGGTTTCCTTTCCCGTAGGAATACAGGGATAATATATAGCCTATAGCCTTCCTCGATATATGGGCTATCTAGCAGTGAAAGAATTTTTCAAATCGGACCAGTAGTTCCAGAGATTAGCGCGTTCAATCAAACAAACAAACAAACTCTTCAGCTTTATTATATTAGTATAGATTAATTTATTATTTATATTTAACATTTAAAAAAAATTGTCTAGGGCAATTTTAGTCGAAATTAAATATTTTTATTATTAATTAGCACTTCTAATAACACTTAAACACAAAATTGCTAAAACAAAAATGTTTCATGGAGTTTCTATTATATGATAAAGATTATAATTTAAACATTTAATATGCAACCTAAAAAAAATGCTGTGAAATATTGCATATTAATTATATATAACTTACATTAGGTATAGTTTCCCACTGAGCCATCAGAGCCTTATGAGGGGACCTGGCTATAGTAGCACTGCGACCTCCAGGTGTGACGTCATGTAACACTAAATCATACTCCCCATTCGTAAGCAGGCAACGGTTATGCTTGTCATAAACAATGAGTTCACTACCATAGAGTTTGCTCCACTTGTTGTCTGTGGTAGAAGAGTTTAGGTCTGCTGATGATTTAAGGCGCTTTGATAGAGGTTCTGTAACATAGAGTAAAGTATTCAATAGGTGTGTTTTGATGTAATTATCTTTTACACAAAACTATATCATTGCATGGACAGGCAAGATTTCTGAAGCACAATATATGTGATGCCTTGATAGTGGGTTATGGATTATATAAGCTCAGGTCAATTTAGTAATTTCTAATTAAGTTTTGGGCAGCTGGTTTATCCAATTGATGTGCCAAATACCATTGCTATGTTTTTTTTTTTTTTTTTTTTTTTTTTTTTTCTTGTACGGCCAATCTGCGATCAGTCCTAAGACTATAAACAAATATGTTGCGAGTGTCTTTGTCTTGTGGAGGTCGATCCTCATTAGGAGTCGGCGCTCATTTGGTGCGTCCTGTTTTTTAAATGTCCAGGTCGAGTATGCGTTTACGTTTAAGACGCCTCGGACAGTCATCAGTCAAGAGTCTGTTTGCTAAGATATTAGGATGAATAAGGAGTCGCTTCTTGTATCTTTTGGCTAGCCCCCTAACTTCGTCCTTTACTGTGCAAATTTGCAAATTATGATGTAGTTCCTCATTCGTGATAAACCACGGCGAGTTGGCGATAGTACGTAGTATTTTATTTTGCATTCTTTGCAGGATATTTAGGCTAGTGTCGCATGCACTACCCCACAGTTGAGCGCCATAGGCCCAGGCCGGCTTCAAGATGCACGTGTAAATAAGCAGCTTGTTGTCAACGGACAGCTTAGAGTTTCTGCCTAAAAGCCAGTGGAATGTTTTAAATCTGATATTCAGCTCTTCTCTTTTAGTTTTTATATGCTTTTTCCACGTGAGTCTGCGGTCTAGATATAGGCCTAAGTATTTGACGTGTTCATTGTGAGGCAAAGTATTGTTATCTAGATGGACCGGCGGACAATCTCCTGTTCTTAAAGCAAACGTGACCTGAACAGATTTATTGGCGCTTGTCTTAATCCTCCAATTCCGCAGCCATGTTGCAACCTGATCAAGACCTGTTTGCAGCAGTGCTGATGCTGAAGTAGCATTTTTATGGCTTGCTAATATAGCTGTGTCGTCGGCAAATGTTGCTGTTGTAATATTTGATAGAGTCGGTAGGTCGGCTGTGTATATTGTATATAGAGTAGGCCCCAAAACAGATCCCTGCGGCACACCAGCGCTAATATTGAAAAACGAAGATGTTGTGTCTTTTTCTTTTACTTGAAAAATTCTATCAGACAGATAGGAGGAGAGAAGTGGTATGTAGCTATGTGGTAGCACTGATTTGAGTTTGCACAAAAGACCTTTGTGCCAGACCTTATCGAATGCCTGCTGAATGTCTAAGAAAGCAGAAGCACAATATTCTTTATGTTCTAGGGATTTTCGAATTTTATCGCACACTCGATGGACTTGTTCTACTGTCGAATGATGCTGTCTAAAGCCAAATTGATGAGGAGGAATCAAGTTGTTTTCATTTAAAATTGGTATTAATCTTTCCAGAAGGGCTTTTTCGAATAGTTTTGACAAGGTTGGTAATAAGCTTATGGGTCGATAAGATTTGATGTCATGTGGTGGTTTCCCCGCTTTGTGAATCATCAGTATCTGAGACACCTTCCATATTCTCGGAAAATATTGTGTTCTCAGAATACCGTTAAATAGGTATGATAAAAAAACTAATGCTTTCTTGGGTAGCTCTATCAAGACCTCTTTTGTGATTAAGTCAAACCCGGGTGCCTTCTTGTTGTCTAATTCTCTAATTAGTCGTGCTATTTCACGAGGTGAAACCGATTTTGGAGGAACATTTAGCTGATAGGGAGCATTTACAGTTGATTCTACAGAGTCCTCAAAGTAGCTGTTATTCCCTGATTCATTCGGGGTGAATACTAATGCAAGGTGTTCAGCAAAAGCATTCACTTTCTCTTGGCAGCTCCTGGCCCAGGTTCCATTTTCTAGTTTTAGAGGTGGTTTCACTTGTATCGGCCTGCTTATTGTGTTAGTCAGCTTCCACAGGGAGTAATCAGAGCCAGAAGTTGGGGAGGCTGATAACAGTTTTTGGTTTACGGTACTATCTTCTATTTCCTGTAGCATATCCTTTAGCTCTTTACATGCTAGGTTAAAAGCTCTCTTGTCAGAGTAATGTCTGCTGGTATGCCAAACGCGTCTCAACCTTCGTTTTTCCAAGATTTTTATTTTAACTTGCATGGGGATATTTGAGGATTCCGGATCATTATTTACAGGAGGTGTGCTACTCCAGCAAGCTTCCTGTATTAGATTAGTTATATGAAGAGTAGCATTTTCGACGTCTTCCGGCGTTTTTAATGCAGTATCTAATTTGATTCGTGGCTCTAAGACCTCCCGAAAGCAGTTCCAATCTGTATGTCGGTTGAAAAGACTTTCAGGTTTTTCAATGTGAATAATGGTAGTGCTTACAGTTAGCAATACAGGGGTGTGGTCAGAAGAGCTATCATAGCAGGAATCGACTTTAAAATAGTGTTGAGACAGCCCTTTTACGAAAAAGAAATCGAGAAGATCGGGTATTTTATTCCTGTCTGTTGGCCAGTATGTTGGTTCGCCTGTGGAGATAGGTAATAAATTATTAGAAGTCATAGCTAGGTTTAGTTGTCTGCCTCTTGTTGTTGTCAGTCTTGAACCCCAGTAGGTGTGTTTTGAGTTCCAGTCACCACCAGCAACAAAACGATCACCAAAAGTCGAGAAAAGCTCTGAAAACATGGCTGCACTAATGTTATATTTTGGTGGGCAATAGACAGAAGCCAAGTTGAAGAATCCACATTTATCTCTCACAGACACAATAGTAGCTTGAGTATGGCTTAACTGGTAGTCGGGGAGGCTATGGTGTTTTATAGAGCTTCTGATTATAATAGCTGTGCCACCATGAGCTGTGCCATCGGGGTGATTGGTTAGGTATGTACTAAATCCATCAAATTTAATGCAGCTGTTATTAGTACAATGCGTTTCAGTAATAAGTAGGGCGTCAAGTTTGTGAAGTTTTAACAATAACTCTGCCTCTTCTTTGTTTGGACTTAGGCCATTGATGTTCCAAGTAGCAATTCTTAAACCTATTTTTGGGCTAATTTATCTACAAGCGTTGTGATGAGGCTCATTAGAGTACTCATTTGTTGTAAGATGAGATCAAATTTTTCACTTTGCTTAATGAGAATTTGTTCTAAGTTAAAGCTTAAGCGATCATCATATGTTGTTTGAGGTTCTTGAGATTGTTGTTTGTTTTTGGTTTTGACGGCTTCTGCATAATCCATCCTGAGTTTTGATGATTTTGGTTGTTCAGAATTCTGCCCTTCCGACCTTTTATTTGAAGAGTTTATTGGTTTTCTGGATGGTTGTTTGGTTGACCTCCTAGCTAGAATTTCTTTATAAACCTCGCATCCTTTATAGTTGGCAGGATGTGATCCAAGACACAAAGCACATTTTGCAGGGGTATTTCTGTCGCGTTTGGGGCATTCTGATGTTTTATGCGATTGGGCACACTTGACGCAGCGAAATGGTCTCATACAGTAGTTTTTGGAGTGGCCATATTGCTGACAACGTTGACACTGTACGATCGTTTTACTTTTTCTAGGGTCTTCAATTTTGACAGACTGATGGTAAATGTACTTAATGTCTTTAACAAGTCGATTGTTAGCATGGGGAAGGAGATTCACAAAGAAAGTAGATGTGGGTTTCTTTTCTGGGCCATATCTGGCATTAATTATTTCACCAGATACTGTATTTCCCGTTTTCTCTATTTCCTCTTTTATAACCTGAATTGGTGTGGTATGGTGCAGATTTCTAATCACGAGCCTGCAGCATCTGTTATCTTTTCTGTTGAACGTATGACCAATTAGTCCTTGCTCTCTTATTACGGTAATGATTTTCTTGTATGTATCTACATCACCAGAATGAACTCTTAGCTGGTTTTTGTTTACAATTTTGTAAGAAAATTGTTCTTTCTCAGCTACAGTTTTTAAGAGATCGGTTAACATATTTAAATCCTCAATCCCATATAGAATTATTGGAGGTGGTTTATTTGATCTGACTGTGCTTGGAGCCGCAGTTTCCTCAGGAGAATCAACATCCAGATCAGAGAATTGGTTGGAGGTTTTAACAGGATCTGGCGAGGGGCTTAACAATTTCCTTTTTTTAGAGTTCCTATTAATGGGCACTCTTTGCCAAGATGGAGGTTGGTTTTCCAAATCTGGGGTGGGTTCCGACCTTGATGGTGGTTCCTCCGGCTGCCTGTTCCCAACCGAGGAGGATTGTGGCCTGGATATAAATAAGCTTGGGTGAAACGCTTGCTGTACAAGCTTTTTGGTGGTGTTACTGCTGTTACTTGGGCCCACAGTGCTGGTGTTAGAGGGTGAACTATCTTTTTGCCATTGGTGTGTCTTCTGTATTTTCTTCGTAGTTGTTGGTGGAGTCCTCTGCAAGCCTCTTCTTTTAAATGGGTCTTCTTTTTCTTCTTCATGTTCTTTCTTCTTGTTTACGTTTTCTCTTCTGTCTTCCAGTGACAATTTGGGTGAGCGGACTTTGCCCCCCCCAGAATACGCGGGGCAGACAGACGAATCTGTGAGGGATTCTCCTTCCGCAATGCGGTCGGTACCCTCCTGGGGTAGTTTATAAACCTTGTTTTGATCCGCCATCCAAATTTTCCCCAAGTTTCCCCCCCTGTTTGGCCGTTTGTGTTCAGAGTTGGCCTTCTCCTAGATGGATTACCAGCCAAGGTTGACGAGGCCCATCTCCCCGAGCAAAGAACCTAGTTTATAGTGGCGGCTCTCACTCGCCACTGACGTTACCATTGCTATGTAGATATAATTACATGAGGCTTAACACCAATGCCTCAGGATGTGTTCCTTGCTTGCCCACTGAACTATTACTCTATTAATTATAGCCAAGGTTTTTAATTTACGTGTGTGAAATGGGTTATCTGCTTGTCAGTTATTACTATTAAAAAAATTTAATCTCTTCTAATTTAGTGATGTTTTTTAGTTACAGCAAATTTTTAACTATAATAAAAGCTCTTACCATCATCACCATTTGTGATTTCTGTAGAACATGACCCATTGGGGCTAGTTGAAGAGGCCTTAGTGACAGTTACTCTTAGCATTAACATGTAGGACTTGACATTTGGGCCGTGGGACGGACTGAATGTCTCACTAGATATACTGACAGCTGACGCCATCGCTGGAGGCTCTGAACTCGATGGGTTGAGAGGTACTGAACAACTTCCCACCTAATAAAAGAAGATAATGATTATTTAACAACTGTAAAAAACTTCATCTAAAAATCTATAAAAAATTTAAACTAAAACATATGTTAAAAACATATGTCATTTCATACATAATTTATTTAAAATTATGTCTTGTTTTTTCCTAAAATGTTATTCAAAAGATATTAACTAAATCTAATCTAAGCTTATTGAATAAAATTTATTGTCATTTAGGAACAATTTACAATAATTATATACCCTTATTTTTAATTTGCATATAAACAAAATAAACACTCCATCACATATAACTTTAGTATAGCTATGCTCTGTGGTTTCATGTATATGAAATTGTCACATAAGCTGAAGGCCTTCCTCAATTATAAGGCTACTATCCAACACTGAAGGAATTTTTCAATATGAACAACTAATTCCTGAGATTAACATGTTCAATAGTTTTATTTTTAACTCCAAACTTCAGCTTTAATAATATTAGTACAGATAATTAGCATTTGGACAACATTTGCACAAACTCATTTTTCACATTTATACAAATGAATTGAAGTAATATTTTCAACCAAATACATAGCAAGTTATTAGAATGTGGGTGGTTCACAGATTAGGCCAAATTTATAGTTGAAAATCAAGATTAATTTAATAATGTCTTGGTCTAGAAATGCTTTATAAGATAAATAATTAAGTTAATAGATAATCCCTTTCAGTTTAGCATGGTAAATAGCAAAATTAATATTTAAGTAATTGTTTAGTAAACTCTTAAGATGTAACATTTTCTATTTAATGGGTAAAAATTGTTAAAACTATACTTACCGAAACCTCCACAATGGCTGAAGAGCTTTCTTTTCTCTTTTTATGACAAATCTTTAACAAAAGTGTCTCAACTTTAACCTGAAAGTCTCTGGCGCATGGATCATCCAAGCTTTTGTCATAAAAGCCAAGGAATGTTAGAGTCATATAACCACCCAAGCTATTTGGCTGTAACTCTGTGCTTTTTTTTAAAGTGATCTTTTCTAATAACGAGTCCACTTTGAAACCGACGCGGCCTTTGTTGCTCCTAGACATTCTCCTTTTCATATAAGACAATGTCCTATTGAGAAATATAGGCTGCAAACATAAAACACTGTTCACAAACACTTGCCAAACGAAAAGAGCAATTACAACCAATTTAGTCACAACATACGAACCGATAGCATATTTCGCGTCCGCAAAAATCTGTATATCTGTGTTGGTTCTGAAATAAGAAATATATTTGAATAATACGGTGTGCAAAACTCTCAAGAGAACGCCACTTCTGTTGGCTTCGTATCGTGACTTACTTTCGAAAGCTTGCAGGAATAACTCATGGTCAGCCTGTAAGTGATCAATTTTAGAGTTTTTGTTTGTTTCACTATCTTTTTCACGCTTCTTTGGGGGCATTTTAGGGTTCACCTAGTCAATTTAGGACTGAAACCGCCAAGTTCATCAGTTCGTTGACTTGACAGCGTCAGGTCAACCATAGACAATATTTTTGTTTTTGTTTGACTAACTAACCCGACCCCAGACGAATTAGATTATTATAAGACCGATTTGAAGTAATATTAATGCTTAGAACAAATACAAATGGACTTGTATCGCATCCAAATTCAACTTGGAAATCCTCACAAATGAAACGTAACTTCAACATTTATGTAAACTAGAAGTTGATGACCGTTTTTTAAGCCATTTTACAACACTGGCATTTGTAAGAAGCTCTTTATACGTCATGAAAGATTACAACAATGAAACATCAATTCTTTTTAACCATACCGACTCTTAAATCTATGTATTAAACAGTATAAAAGAACGAGTTAGATCGTTGAGTCTTGATCTTTGAGGGAGGGGTAACGCTTAGAGAAGCAGGTTCCTAGATAATTGGTCTTAGTACTTAAGTAAGGTAATGTTACAGCAACATCTGAGGATTAATATTCTATGATTGTTATTTTTATTAATCTGTGATAGTATTTATTAATGAAGATAATACTTAAATTAGCTAAACTTATTATAAAAATAAAATATAAGGAAATATAACTACAACTACAAAATTAAAATAAATTAAAATTAAAACTAATACCTAGAAATAATTATCGAAATTTGCCGCCCTTGGTAGGGTGCCCATCACGCAGGCAGCATTCCCGCGCTGAATTGCGATAGAAATTCTTTGCGCGAGAAAGCTGCCCGCCCGAGGGTCGCCTGTTGCCTCTCTGAGGCGTTTACTGATCTCCTTGTGGAGATTCTGAGCGCTCCTGCCCCACGGACCTAGTGTCTCGACGCCAAACGGGACGAATTCATATTGGGCGCCGAGACAACTGTATTTTAAAAACTTTTGACGTTCCCGTATGTCTGCCGCCGCCCCGCCATGTCTGCCGGTCGACTGGATGTAAGAAGCAGCTAAAGTGTCTGCACAAGTGGCATCCCACACCAGCGCACGACCCATACTCCAGGGAATTAATGACATCCCGTCGGGACGCTTGCCATCGTTGCGCACGATCTGAGGCTCCAGAACGGCAGGTACGTTAGCACTGACGAGCGCCCTTCTAAGGATGTCATTAAGCGCGGAATGGCGGGACAAGCGGCCGGCGCCTGAAGGGCAGGCGAGTCCGTGGTGGCCGAGCTCATCTACACGGGCTCCGCAAGATGTGCAATTGTGCTCCGCGCATAGCACAGCTCCAACCCGAAGAGCAGCGGCAATGCGGAATGATTCTGGGTCTATTAAAGTGCCAGTATTAGGTGATGGATAAGCATGGAGCCAATGGCCTGACTCTGGTCTAGAAGATGCCAGAATCCTCGCCCGGTCCCTGCCAGATGTGACTTCAAGCAGAGAATTCAACGTTGAAGCTGATATTATAGTGTCCCAAGCCCTTTGTGTTTTTGGTCTGGTCGGGAAATGATTTGATCCAGTTAGCCATGCATTCTTAGCCTCATCCAAGCATGCAATCTCGCAGTTTGTAGCCGAAGGGGCTTTGAGGATTTTACCTGCGAGATTGAAAGTGCTATGGATTGAAGCCAAGAATGCTGGCAGAGCAATATCGGAAATTTTGCGAGTACCCAAACCACCATACCTAATCGGTAGAGTGGCTTGGGTCCATGCCTGTTCGTTCAAACTAATATTTAAAATGGATTCGATTTGTGATTTTAAAAGCAAATCTATTTGTAAAATTAGATGGTCATGTTTCCATATAGGGCAGCAGCGGAGCAAGTATGTGAATTTTGGTATTAGTAAACAGAATTTTACAATAAAAAGAGCAGAGTGGCGGCTAATTTTGAGGAGGCGGTCCGAGTGGTTATTAAATTTTGAAATCGAATTAGTTAGAAGAGGAGGGATGGCTTCATCAAAGACGGGTGATCCAAGGAGATGTAGACTATCCTTGAAAACGGTTTTAATATTTGGCGCGACGTTACTGAAATTTTGATGAATTTGTGATGCCAGATGAGAATCTACGGAGTCGGAAATATACAACTCGCATTTATTGAAGTTTAGCTCAAGGCCAATATCTCTAAATTTATTGTAAATTTGTAATAAATCAGCTAAAACTGTTTGTGAATCACCACCCAAAGTGCCGTCATCGAGGTACCATACATTTAATTTTGAATTTAGACTATGGATTATTGAATTTATTGCCAAACTAAATATAGCTGGACCGAGGGGATCACCTTGTTGACAACCTACTGCCGAAAGGATTTCGTTGTTTTTATATAATAATTTTGATGGATCGTGATAACACTGCATTAAAAAATTGTAAATTTCCGGAGCCGTAATTTTGATTTCGTTTAACAAGGTGTCTCTACTTATCGAGTTAAATGCATTTTTCACGTCTAATTTTAAAAGTACCTCGCATGAGTCGCTCATCACGAATGTACGTACAGCATGCACAGCCGCCTCGCAACCGCCGCGGGTGCCGAATCCGACCTGTATTGGTTCAAAAAGATTTTGAAATTTTTTACGAGTGTGCCTAACGCAGACTTTCGCCGCTAATCTCCGTAGAGTCGATCCCACAGCGATAGGGCGCACGCCACCGTCTTTTTTTGAAAGTGCAATGAGGTTTGCTCCGTAGAGCACTGGTGTAATTTCTTGATACACATCTCCCAGCAGCATAAGATTGACCAGCTTAGTGATGCTTGAAGCAAGGTGTTCCCCAGCAATACCAGTTCCATGACTAGTTAGGTCAATCAGATGCTGCGGAGAAATGCCGTCTAGGCCCGACGCAGACCCTTTTGGGAACGATGTGAGGGCTGCTATAATATCCTTTTCAGAAACTTAAAATCTGTGATAGTTCTATAGAAAATAAAAAAAAAATGTCATTGTTGTCAAGTTGTCTGTCAATGTCAAATTCAAAATTTTACTTCCGTGTTCAAAATAGAAAATTCTAAATTTCTAATTATTTAGCTTTAGCCGTAAATGTTAGTTATTTCATTTACATTTATTACAAAAATTTGAAGAATGAGACAATGCAAAAGCTCAGTAAAGAAAAAAATATACAAAGAAAACTCAAACTTACACAGAAAATTGCATTAGAAAAAGGGATTGACGAAGTTTTAATAAAAAAGTTTAATTATATCTGTTACATTGGAGAAAAGAAAGAAAAATATTTATATACAGGATTAACGCGAAAAGCAATAATTACACTAGGGGTGACTTTTACATCAATATTGTTATTTAGTTTAGCAGTGGACTATTTGCTAAGTGCAAGATGTCTGTTACCTATTAATCACTTGGTGTGGGAAGCAACGCGCCCTCTCTCCGACTGCGGATATTGTGCGAATGTTACGAAACCGATTATACTGATGAACATTACGCGCCAAAAATTTCGGGTACGAATTTTTAATAAGTACACACATCACTACTAAGCCCCAAAGTAAGCGTGCTATGGGATAGCGGATTTTAGTATATATATTTATATACTAAATAAAACTGCTCGTCATCATAAACCACCCATATTCAGCTCACTGTGGAGCACGAGTCTCCTCTCAGAAAGAGCGATAGGTTACAGCCCACCATGCTGGCCATGCATTTAAGTAATGTATAAATAGACCCAGACACTGTAAAACACCCATATCCTCATAACACAAATATTTTCCAGTTGTGGGAATTGAACCCATGGCCATAGATACAGAATGCATGCAATATGTGTGTAAATAAAATTCTTGGTTTATTGCATTCAGCCGAAACGGCTCAACAGATTATAATGAATTTTTTTTTTTAATTATATTTGATAGATTAATACTTTACAATACATATATTGCACAGTATTAATTATCTATTTTTTGATTGTGATGTAGTATTTTGGTAATTAAATGTATATGGTACAATGTATATGGTGGTGGTTTGCTAGGTCGGCTAGGAGTCAAAATTTCATGGTTGTACTTACCTTTTTGTAGTTTTTAAAAACATTACACAATAAAAATATGTTTTTATTGTTTATTTTTAGAAATACGCCTATTCATCAAAACCTATAATTGTAAAAAATGCAATAGTCCATTGGAGAGCCATCAAAGAGTTTAATTTTTACATGTTCAAAAAGTTGTATGAACAAACTGCAGGTAGCTATGAGAGTCTTGAAGAAGGTTGTCAGTTCCTGAATTTCAAAACAGATCTCTTTACATTAAAAGAAGTGTTTAGTATGCCAGCTGCGAGAGTGAGAAATGAGCCTGGTCAAGAACCTTGGTATGTTGGTTGGTGAGTATGATTGACAATGTATACTTAAACTTAATCATGTCAAAGAATATCAAATTGTAACAAAATGGTCTATCATGTCAGGATTAAACTCAGCGCTCAAATTGAATCCTTTCTTTAACTGTTGAATCTATTTGCATGTTTAAATGTCTGTCTGTGATTTCAAAATAACTATGTTTTCACTAGTGCTTATAATTAGTTACATTTTCACTTGTAAATAGTGGTTCTTGATCAATAAGTAGACTACATTTTCTTAGTGGAAAAACACATAGTATAGGTTCTTAAAGAATTTGTAAATACTTGATTTCACATGTACAACATTGCAGGCACTCACTAATGAAAAGTTCTTGGTTAACAAAACTTATGGTTTTAATAAAAATAAAAATGTATAGGTGAAACCATGCACAAAATGGACATTCTATAATTTGCTTAGAATTGGCCAAAAAAATATCAATCAGTTCCATCATGACCAACAAAACTTAAATCTCGTTTTACTATTTTTCAAAAACATAAATAAATATTGTCTTACAGGGGCAACTGTCATCCAGATATTTTAACCAAGGTCAGAAAGTATTACACAGTACCAGAGTTTCTTCCTGAAGATGCAGAATTCCCAGTGACTGAAAATGTATTCTTTGGATATGAAATGGGAGCTGTTATGCATGTAAACGATTCTTATCTTAATTATTAATGGAAGTCCATCATCATCAACAACCAATGGACATCCACTGCTGGACATATGCCTCTTGCATAGACTTAGGCCAAAGCCAGCCTAGCCAAATCAGGCAAGGATATGCTCACTGTGGGGCCCCAATAGTAGGGAGGCTCTAAACAATGTGACTACTAGTCGCGCTTTATTAGTAAGATGCGACGTCGAAGTCCATTGGGAATGCGACAATATAGATGTGAGTGGTCTTAACACGAGCATCATGGCATTGAAGTTTCGAATTCACCTCAGTTTTGATGTAGGGCTCAGAATAGTCTGTAGATGACTTATCAATGTGGAAGTCCATATTGATTAATACGAAATCTGTCTTGTTACCTTTTCACTAAACCATTTAACAGATTTAAATTAATTTTACTATAGATGTAATTGTGACTTACAGACTTACATACCCACCCTCTTTATACCCCTATTGATAGTCATATTTATTATATTTAAAAATTAAGTTGAAAGATTGTTAAAATGTTACTGGTTAAAAGGTTTTACCATAGAAGTAGTGACTGTTTGCTACAAGTCTACAATAAAAATCTATTTTGCAAAAGCAAAATGAAAATTTTACTCTTATTAAAATTGTCATTGAACAAGAAATTATGTTTGGGGGGTTTCTTAGCAGAATCATATTGCCTTTCTAATAAGATTAGTTATAAACTAAGTAGATTGATGTTATTTAATAAATATAAAAGAGAAATATGGTTAATGTAAACAGGAAAGGATTGAAGTTCATCTAGCCATTTGGTGTTGATGAAACATGTGACATTGGAGATAGAAAAATTATTTTGTTGAGCATTCAATTCTTGTCTTCAAAAAAACACAATGTTGATATATTTTTATGATCTGGAATAATGTTCTTTATGCATTTCTCCTTACAAACACGCGCATTTGCTTTATAATAATCATCTATTTAACCTACTTGTAAAAATGGTTATATTTATATTTAAATGAAGTTTTATATTATAATTTTAATTTATGTTACCTAATGCCATTGCAGTTGGACTATATTCCAAGACTGATGTGGCAGGGTCAGGTGAAAGGTAACAAGACTTGGTCGGTTGCTCCGGTGCCAGAATGTGAACATGTATGCAATAAATTCAAATATTATGTGGAGCCTGGAGACGTAGGTATGTATTAAATAATAATCTATACTAATATTTTAAAGAGGCAAAGTTTGTGATGTTGCATGTGGTAATCTACTGAACCAATTTTGAAAATTCTTTTACCATTTTAGAAAAAAAAAACATACATACAGCCGAACGTAAAACCTCCTTTTTGGAAGTCAGTTAAAAAGACCATTGTTATATTGTGAGTGTCATAGGCTATATTTTTCCCCACAGGAATGGGAAATATATAGGGTGAAACCGCGAGACCTCTTCTAGTCTTGTATATCATCATTATATCAGCCGATGGATGTCCACTGCAGGACGTAGGACTTTTGTAGGGACTTCCAAACATCACGATATTAAGCCACCTGCATCCAGCGAGTCCCTGCGACGATATCGCTTGATGTCGTCAGTCCACCTGGTGGGGGGTCGACCAGCACTGTCTTGTATATATTAATAATTATCTATTTATAAACGCGAATAAACAGCTGGACAAACAACAATGAAAAGAGAACCGGCAAAAATGTATGGGAGCCTGCCTAAATATCAATATAGCTCTCACATAAAGCTTGTTAAACCATTTTATTGTTTTATGTTTTGTGTTTCTTTTTCGAGCCATAACTTGTTCCACACAGTAATTAGGAGCTTTTGACCTTATTATTAATTAAAGTACATAGAAAATCCTATCCAATGGTATGTCGCATGTTTTTATTGGTATTTAGGCAGGAATGCTGGTTCTCCATGGGCAGGGAGGTCGTTTTTATCTGTAGCGGTAGCAGATAGGTATCTGCTTAGAACGGATGTGGCAAAAAGGTCGGATTAAGGAGGTTTAAGAGCGGACGAAGTCGCGGGCGTCCGTGAAAACAATATAGTAAACTCCAACAAAGTTACGCCTCTATTTAACACTTAGTATCTATTTTTTTTGCAGTTCTATTGGATACAAGAGTTTGGTATCACGCTACAAGTATACCAAAAGGGCAATTTTCATTAACTGTGCAGTCTGAATATGGGTGATGTTGTTTATATTGTTTGAGAAATCAGTATTATTTAGACATATCGAATGCCAAAAATTTTATAACTTTATTTAAGTAAAGGTGCCATTTTATTGTAGTCTGACTATTTATAAATTAATGTTAAGTATATACAATTACTTCTTTTTGATGTTCTATTTGAGTGAATTTTGTATTTTTTTTTTAATGAGTGATGAAATAAAACGAAATCTAGTTTATAATGCTTTTTTTATATCTAATTCTATGATCAAATTCTCACGAAGGATTCGTAGGAATATAGTAGTCAAGATATATATTTTTGTACGCTAAAATAGAGAAAGAATATGAAGTAAAATTTTCTTGCAATATTCCGGCCAATCCTTCGATTCGAGTGAATTTTATAAAGTTCAAATAGAGATCAGGTTTCGAAACACAGAACAATAAGCTCATGAGTCGTGAATACTCGGTACTGTGGTACCGTGAATTCGTTAATAGCAATATTTTACAGCTCAAAACCCCAAAATGCATAAAATGCAATTTTACAATAGCAAATAAAAAATTCTCACAAATGACCAGATAGATGCCAAATTTATTATCAATGGACAATTTTTAATTGACACAGCATAATGATATCACAAAAATAAATATTTACCAACGTCTCGGTACATAAAAACAATACAAATATTCACAACAAATACACAATTATAAAATCAGATTCAGGGACTCGGTATCATTTATCGAAATGTTGCAGATTTCGACAGTTATTTGTATAAGAGAGACGGCACGACTACCCTAGCACTAATTGGTATTTTAGCGTATAATAATTTTCAGTAAAATTGTATAAAGTCAACTGTTAGTATGAAGTTCTAAATATAAAACATGGAATATACATACATGTGCTAGGGCGCGTTATTTATTTATTTTATATATATATATATTGCAACTACCCAAGTAGCTCACAGGATTTAGTAACAGCAGACAGATACGGTTCAACAGTATTGTAATTAGAAGAATTGCCACACACCAAGAACTGCATCCTTTATGGCCTCGACATATTGTGCTGGTACCCAGTACACCCAATATTTCGAGGCCTCTGTTGGCCCCAGTTGCAATGCCTGAAATAATAAACCCAAGCTAAATATTGGCATGATAAAACAAAATTAAAAGACATAATAGGCAAGTAGGCATTGCATTTATGCATCTATATGTAGTTATATAGACTATCATGTTTTCCCTGAAAGTTCCATGGCTCCTAAGGGAATAGTGAAACTAGAATTTAATGCAAACTGAGTTTCAGGGTTTCGCTTGTTTCTATATACTTTTATGACAAATGAAATATTATTTAAAATGTCCAATTCCTTACCATAATATGATATTCCTCATGTTCTTTTATTGGTTCTGATGTGATACCTGAAAAATATAATAAAAACAGTTTGAAATCTAGGTTCTACGTTCTAGATTGTCTATAGCATAGAAACATTATTTTTAACCTTTAATAGAGGTCATAGCTAGTTTCTCAGTACGTTCTTTGGTTCCAAGCCATAGCTGGTCCTGTTCAGGCTTAAAGGTGAGCCTGACTTTGCCGCCGTGTTTATTTAACATCCCACTTAATGGCACTGGGGGAAGAGCTTCCTGAAAGTGAATGTCATTTATATTATTCATATATATCCACCTATTTTAAAGGCCCACTAGATACTAGAATGTGGCCCCCCTCCTACTTAACGGCGGAACTTAACCCACCACATTGCTCTAAAGTGGTTTTGTGGGCTCAAGATATTTTTTATAATAGGCTCGCGCTTAGCCACAATTTCACCCAATGGTAAGTAGATGTGGCCTAAGACGAACATGCTTACCTAGAAGATGCCTATTCGCTGTCATCTTAAAGATGCCCAGGTTTTAAGAGTTACAAAACACTGACTTTGGGTTCCATACCCTAGCCATGTGTATAAGTAACAAAGAAGTCAATTACTTCATAAGCTTTAGGGATGGAAACCTACCCAGTGTCTTGAAGGTGACAGTGGTACGAGCTCAAATAGCTCCTGTGCACACTCTCCGAAATATATTTTTATGGAAATGTTAAATTTTTTCAACCACTATGTTAATAAAAAAACCAACCAACTTCCAACTCTGAGCTGAGAATTTATAATACAAATTATTAGAAGAATATGCTTTAATGAAGAAAGTTCAATATGCTACAGCCTGACCCAAGGCCTCATGATCAAAAGACTAGCCACTGGACCAACAAGGATAAATAGCTTTTTGAGACACAAAAATAGCTTCAATAGCTCAACCGTAAAGGAACCAGACTAGACTGAGGTGTAGTGGTTCAATCTCTGCTTGTTGGACTATTGTTTTACTCACTTCTAATGCTGACTTTCCTGACTAGTTGGAGGGAATGGTAATATTGGACATATTTAAGTGGGGTAGCCATTGGCTATAGGCAGAGTACATAGGTTGATGGATGTTGGATTCCCAAGGAGCTGTTAGGGTTACATTGAAAAGACTCAGGGTCAATTCAATTTTTAATTTTATGGCTTACACTACTAACTGGGTACAATTCACTTTGCCAATGTTGCATGGAAAGGAAGACAAACTTTTAGAGATAATAACCAACTTAATTATGACACTACAAATAGCAGATTTTTTTGTTACATTTTGTTGTTTGGTTACATTGAAAAGACTCAGGGTCATGGCCCAGATAGAGTCTGTCAACATCAAACTGCTGTACACAGCTTGGCAGAACAAAACATACACAAGCAGTTCTTTAAGGGTTCCGTTTTTGTACTAGGATGTTGTAAATAAATATTAATGTACCTTAACTCCTTTGATACCAGGCATTGCATCTGGAGGAATGCCTTTATCTAACACTTTCCTATGGATCTTCTGCATACATAATGGTTCCTTATTAGCCTGGCTACTGTTTTTTTCTTCTAGTATTTCCTGAATTGAAAATGAAATACAATTTTTAGTGTGGACTTAGAAATTATTCTAAGGCACTAAGCACTAATACATGGATAGTATTCATTATTGTAAGCATTTTGAAAGGAAAGTAATAAAAAGATATTTAAATATTGGAAGTGTGAGTAATGAGTAGTTATTATGGCATTTGCAATTTGCATGTTAGAAATTTCACAATTTACGTACACTGACATAGACCTATTTTGTTGGGACAAGATGGTCAATTAATTATTGAGTACAAATCTAAAATTCAATATTGTCATAAATAAATTAATGTAATTAAATAAAATATGTACATTGTATATTTGTATGACTATTGTGTTTTTTAAAATTTGCAGCAAGTATGTAAGTAGAAAACTTGATGTACTGTAGTAATTTTTGGGTAATGCATGACCAACAAAAAAAAGGCTTAGAAGTTTAAACAAGGTAGAGGGACAAAAGTATTAATAAATTAAGATGTACCAGTGTGTATATTATGACTAAAACTTCTAGTCTGATATGACATTGCTGTACACTGAATAGCACAGCTGTTATCACTCAATGGAATATTTTCAGTCAGTGTTATTATTTCTTTTCTCTCCTGATAGAGAAAGTGCCGTAGGCTCCTTAATGGGCTCCTAACCTAACCTCAGTTATGTACAGTTATGAAATTAAATATAACGAGTCTCAAATAGTGAAGGAATACATTGTGAGAAAACCTGCATACCTGAGAATTTTCTTAATTCTCTAGGTGTGTGAAGTATGCCAATCCACATTGGGCCAGCGTGGTGTACTTAAGCCTAACCCCTCTCATCCTGAGAGGTGACTCATGCTCAACAGCAAGCTGAATATGGGTTAATGGTTGGGGATAATAACGATGATAGTTTTACGTCCAGTGTGATGGTAGATCCAAGCACCTTTATTATTAAGGAACTCATCAATGGTGTAGTAACCTTGACTAAGTAAATGTTTTTTAACATATTGCTTAAAGCTATGCATTGGCAGGTCCATCACAGTCTTGGGGTTAATAACATGAATATATTGTTGTATTCTTAATTATATTTTTATTACTAAAAATTATATAAAACATTGGCATACCTTTGGTGCACTTTTCACAGCTAAAATATCATCCATTTTAGATCCGACAAGCATGACTTTACCACCCTTGACTATTCCCGAGTTTCTCAACGTAACATTGTCACGTGCCATGCCTTTGATTATAAGTTTCTGGGCGGACTGTGGAACACCGGATATTCTCTCTAAATGCGCTTTAAGTTCTAAAACGGTTGCATCATATGCGAACGAAATTTCGTGTTTATTTTTGTTAAAAACTACGGTAAATTCGACCTGTTCCGGAATCTCGCACAAATCCGAGTCTTCTGTTGTCGTTTCTGAGGTACTCGAAGTGCTCTCTGTGGGGCCTTCGTTGTCTGACTTCCCATTATCAACACAATGTTTGATTTCTGTATCAGGTTTAGAGCTGCCGTTCGCTACTAAAGAGTTGGCTTCCTGATTTTCTGCAGTATCGCCTTTTTCAGAAGCTAAAATAAAAAGCGTGAGTTAGCACAATTCTAGAACAAAAGGCTCCTCCAGGCCGAAACTATATTGTCAAAAATAATTCAAACGATCACGCTGGTAACCTGTATTAAACCTTACCTTTATGATCCATGTTGGGATGTTAATTATAAGTCTAAATTAATTTGATATACAGGAAGTCAATACTTATGCAGCAATTGTTTTGAAAAAAATAATTAAAAATACAGCCGACTGGCTGACGTGAAGCAACAAATTTTCATCAATCGACAACGACAATCGACACTCTAGGTTCCGTTCAGAATTCGGAAAAAGTAAATGTAAAATCACCTTTGTAGTTTATTTTTCATTTTTAAATATGAAAATAAAATTTAATTGCATAGAATAACACGGTATTACTGTTTCGACGACTGCATTACCCGTAATCGTTATTTTATAGTTTATTAAAATTAAAAAGCATTTATTAATGCAGTCCGTTTTATGAACGCCTAAACCAAAGACAAGATTTTCAGTTTTTCCGTTGCTATGGCGCCAATTTTTCAAACAACGCCACGCAATTCACTATTGTAAACATTTTGAAAGAAAAATAATAAAACGATATTTAAATATTGGTAGTGGTCTAAGTAACGAGTAGGTATTATGGTATTTGCAATTTGCATGATAGAACTTTCATAATTTACACTAGAATACTCTCAACATTTTCAATAATGAATTTTAATATTGAAGATCCTTTAGCAGGTATTTTAAGTGATGGTAGTGACGACAGTTTTTTTGACGATGATATACTGGGAAAGAAGAAGCCTCCAAAGAAGAAAGAAACGCCTACAGCGGAAAAGAAGAACGCTTTATTCGAAATTGGAGAGCCATTGACACAAACAAGTAATAATACAAAATTTGAAGATAAAGATATAGTTGGAGATGCAAGCTTGAAGCGAGAGTCATCATACAAAGACATTAAAAATGTACAACGAATGTCTCCAACTCCTTTTAAGCGAACAATATCTAAAGATTCTATCAACGTTAGCCAGAGAGAATCGAAAACTAAACTTGGTAATGAAAAAATAGATTCCTCGAAATCACCAGCTAAATCAAAACCAAGCGTGAGTATCGAAAAGTTAAGCATGTTGGATGATAAAAAGAAAGATTCAGTCAAACCTTTAGAAAGAGGTAAAAGTTCCCAATCTTTATTAGACGATATTTTGGGAGGTCCCTCAATAAAACCAAGCGCATCCAGTCATTCTACACGACCAGTTGCTGCTGCGAAAAAACAGGACTTCGATTTAGATACTATTTTAGGAACAGAGCCAAAACAAACTGTATCTACAAAAATTGAAACACAAAACACTTTAAAAGTAGAAGCTACCAAAGATAGTAAACTAAAAAAAGGTAAGGCCGATGATTGGCTTGGCATTTTTCAAGAAAAAGACGATATAATTGAAGAAGAAGATGATGATGTTCCCGAATGGTTGGGTGGTGGTAGCAAAAAGAAAAAACCTGTCACCCAACCAACCACAGAAACTAAGCCAACTAAGCAACCACATCCTGAAGAAAAAGTTAATCTTCAAGTTGATACCCCTGAAGCTCACAAATCTACTATTGACTTAGACACAGACAGAGTAAAGAAAGTTGATATCCCTGTAAATCCCAAACTGGATATCAATCAGGAAGATTTGACGATGGAAGGTGCATCACTGTATTTACAACAACAAGAATCTCAACTGATGATTGCTTTGCAATTGAAAGCGCAGGATGAAAAGTTAGCCTCAATGCAATGTAAGTTTTTTATGCATTTTAACATTACGTATGCTTTTAAAAATTTTCTTTATTTATTAGGTACTATCACTGTTTGTGCTAATTACTTAGTAAATCGGGGTACTGTAAATTAAACTTGATTATACAAATATTTCCAACGCAATTAATTTTTAAGTTACCTATCCACTCAAAATTTTCTATGAATGTTATTTATACTGGACAAATAAAAAACTGTCAACTTTCTGAACTTTAAACTCTTCCTGTATTTTAATGTAATATTATTTTGTAAGTTTTGATTTTGGTTTGCTCATTGGCGTATTTAGGGTGGGCTTGGCCCTCAACATCAAGTCTATTATTAATATCATAATTTAATTTCATATCGGTAGCCCAGAATCCTGGGGTGGGCACAGGTCCATTCTAGGGTGGACACGGCCCACCCGGCCCCCTCCCTATATACGCCTTTGCTCTACAGTTTAGGAAAGTTGTAAAATAATTTCCGAGTGTATTGATGAGGGTTTTTTAAATAGTGCGTCAGAAGGAAAGCCAACGGGTGCAACGCGAGGCGGCGCTGGCTCAACACGAGCAGATCGACGCGATGCTGCGGAGACAGGCTGATCACAGGCTGCAGATGCAGAACATCATAGCCGCCCACCAGGAGCGGATCACGCAGAGGATAAAAGTATCTGAAACAGTCGTATTTTCGAGGCTTTTTGCTTAAAATGTGTGTACTGTACAGGGTGATACTATTTGTAGTGCGCAAATTTCTATTAGTGCGTCTGTATCGTATAGTGGATATATTTTCATAGATAGTGTGTATTTTACGACATGTGTTTGTTTTAATTTCTGTCTCCAAAAATAACAAAATAATGGCCACAGTATTTTCAAACGCCACCGCCACAGCCGCCGAGCGATGTAGCGCGCACGACGACTTAACTATAGCTGATCGTTCTGTATATCTTCAGGTAATAGGGTGTAGGTGATAGGTTGACCCTAAAAATCCGTTTTGTAGTAAATATCTTCGGCAAACTATAATAACTTTGGTAGTTTTTAGTCCCAAGGTCACAGAAAACATATGTACCAAGGTGTAGAATGGTGGTGGTGGTTTCCCCTTACAATCAGGCAAATTATCTAGTGTTCCGTCAATTATAGCACTATTTGGCGTAGTCGCACAAAGCCTTGATTTGTATGTCTTGAAAATATTAATATAAGATTGAGAATTTATAGGTCTGCATTATTTCAATTCATATTTTGTATCAATAACTGATAGGTAACGTTTTAAAAAACAGGCTTTACTAGGCGATGTTAATCCTGAACAAGACGAAGTTTATGGAACATCAAATGAATATGAAACAACAGGTGATCGCAAAGAGAGTCCATTTGCAAAGGAGAGAAAGCAGTTGCTACAGCTTGTACAATCATTGCAAGAGAACCATGATAAGGAAGTTGATTTAATGGAAACTTCCTATAGGTATGATAGTTGATTTGTTTACCCATAAATTAGGTATATAATGAGTATAATGAGAAAGATTTTGGGTTTAGATCTGCGGTTATAGACAAACTCGCTGCTGATTCTCTATTACAGATCTCAGTTCGTCATTCCTTATTTGCACAGCAAATCTATGCTTTGCTAGCTTCTGTTTTCTCTACCACCTCAACCTTTGTATCTTCAATTTAAGAGACTGCATCATTGCTTATTAATAAACAAAATATGTAATTATTTCAACAGACGTCAATTAGCTTTCTTAGAAGTTTCTTTTACTCAATCAGAAGAAAGAATGAAAGAAGAAAGTGACAAACTGATTAAATTTTACGCAGAGAAAATAAGTTGGTTAGATGAACATCACCAGTTATACAAGAGAATGTACGAAGAAAATTTAATCTCATTAACAGAGAGACATAAAAACGAACATGATATGTTAAAACAACAGCATTTAGAGAACATCAGAGTATTGCAGGAACACCACGTCGCCTTGATGGAGAATATAAAGTAAGAATTGATTAATAAAATATGTTGATGCAATTAGTAACAATAATAAAGAAACTAAAATCAGAAATTAAAACCATGTTAAACTAATAAAACTAAAGTATGGTTAATATTATGCTTCAACATTGACTGTTTGTTTAGAAGGTTGAATTTTGATGATGATTCAATTTATTAAAAAAAAGGAAATATACCTATACCTATGTATTTTTTTGCACCTAGTAATAAGGCGTGAATTTTTATGTAGAGTTTGTTTGATAAATAATCTGATATTAAACTTAAAGATTTTTTTAGAAATGCAGTAAAACAAGAACAAGTACTCATAAAAGAGTCAGCTACTTTCTCTTCGGATCTTCAGGAGTTGTTGTCGAATTTGAAATCGAGTAATGAGAAATGTGGTCAGTTATGCGAAAAAGTAGAATCAATTTCACAAAATACTCAGAGAGATTCAGAAAGAAGTTTGCAAATAAGAGAAACACAGATATCAGGTAATATCATAAATTAATTTCATATTTTAATTTACTTTAATTTTCACTTTATGTAAATTTATCCTCTTAACAGATATGATTGAACAACTGAGAAAAGAAAAAGAGAATTTTGAAAAAGAGAAATCTGAAAGCAAAAATTTGGTTAACATGTTAGAAGCAAGACTCAAGCAAATGACATCAGTAAGTAGGGTTGTCTGCATGTACCTATATATATCAATAACAATAATGAAACTGTTTCATATTTTGACAATATTGTCTATCACTTTCATATTTTAATAATAGGAAAGTATATGAATAATATTTGCACAAATACCTTGAATATATAAAAGAGAAAAATCCTTTTCAGACGATAGAAGAAGAATCAGCGTTATTAAGGCAGAAAAAAATGGAATTCGAGTTTGAAAAGGCGACTTTTAGCAAACAAACCGAATTCGCCAAAAATGTTTTGAAGAAACAAGATGAAGAAATTAAGGTAGGAATGAATTTGAGACATTTAATATTGTTAAATGAATATATTAAATTAGGTACACAGTAAAATCTAAAATAAATCACTTTTAAGATGTTGAAAGAAGACATTCAAAAGGAATATCAAGAAAAAAACTCAAAGATAGAGGAAGAAAGGGCTAAAGCATTAAAAGACAGTGCATTAGTTGCCAAAGAGAAAGCTTCAATACAGAGCTTAAAGCTAGAACTTGAGGTAAGTTTAATGCGTTAAGTTTAAAGAATATATATTTTTTCATTTTCTTATACTGATATTTGTGTGATAGAAAACAAAGGCAGAATTGCAAGGACAGTTGGAAGAGTTAGCAGAAGAAAGGACGAAGTTAAATACTGAGAAACAGGAATTGCATTTAGAAGAACAGAGGGTTATGTCAAAGTAAGTATTTCCTATATTTATTTACAAAAGACATGAAACAGCGGACACCACTGAAATACGCCGTGAATGCATGTGATCTAGCTTACAATTATTTGATAAACATGATAATTATAATCCAACAATTCTATACTAATCCTTTTTATCAGAAGCAGAGACTTAGATCTGCTCGCCAAAACGGCAATGGAGAAGCAATCCCAAGCGGACAAGAAATATTCTGAAGCTGAATTCTTGCAGAAGAAATACGAGGATAGGATACGAAGGGTCCAAGAGCACGTAGTCTCACTCAATGCTAGAGAAAAACAAATTGCCAAGGAAAAGGTGGCTTTATCTCGAGAGAGATTGAGTTTACACAACGAGAGGAAAGAGATCGACAATCGCCAACAGTGTTCCTTGTGTAGAAGCTCCCAATATAATACGGATTATGTATACGCGCCGTATAATTTACCTGTATCGAGGGATTATAGGAATTTAAGTTCTCCCATCAATGTGGTGGAAGCGGATATGGCGGTACTGATGAGCAGGGTTGGACATGATGGCAATGTTGATGGAGTTGATGGTGATCAAGAATCAAGGCCATATAAGGTAGGTCAGGATACTTTAGTACACATTATTCGGTGGCTTAGGGCAGAGCTGGATTAAGATAACTTGATGCCCTAAGCTAAGCGGATGAATATCCCCTGTGCCCCCCCCCCCCCCTATTCTTAAGTGAACTACAGAGAATTAATTTAAAAAATGTTTTTTTAATTGCTTTAACTTTTGTGTGCTCCTTTTTAGGGTTCCGAACGTACGTAGTACAAAAACGGAACCTTTATTTTTTCTTGGCCGTCTCTGGCGACCCCTTATACGGGATGCCCTAGGCGATTCCTTAAATAGCTTATAGGTTAATCCAAGACTGGTTTAGGGCTATCATCATGAGGATGACCTCAAAAAACATAATGGTTCACTTTTGGGACATCTCTCTCTTTTTTTTGTAGTGGTCATTCCCTATACATAAGGATTAAGAGGCAAACTTTTTTTTAATTCACTCTAATTTTAAGTAGCCTTTGATAAGAATTTAAGAAAGATCCATCAGGTTACGTTTGTTAAAACGAAACAAGACATAGGTAGATCGTTATGAGAAAAAGGCATTGTCAACAAATAGCGAAAATATCGTTTTTTTTCTGCCCATGAGAGCTATATTTTCGATTTTGCCGTTATTATGGACGACGGGCGAAAACATGCCTTTCTTGTTACGAGTTTCTTTGAATGTTAGCTACATATATTTTTATTTTAATGAAACCATTGAAATTAATAAACAATTACATATCTAAAACAAAAAACTTCTTTCAGGATTACATGGATCCGAAGTTAATGATGCTACGCTTAGACGTGCAGCAAGTCATAAGTCATTTAGATCAAACTAAGAAGGATAATGTCAACAATGATCTTCAGGAGTAACAGTTTGTCAATTTTTTCATCTACATTCATCCAGCTTACCATTAAAATGGACAAGTCCGACGTATGGTGTTATAGGTAGATGTAGACACCGGCAAGCAAGCTGAACCAAATTAAATCCTCTGCGCAAGTATAAATAAAAGTGTTATACGCGTGCTTCCCTGGTTGCTCGGAACAAAAAGATGTCGAAGTTGTGATCGTCGGAAGGTTGCTAGTCTCTCGCAATTTTACAAAATATATTTCGGAGTGTGTGCACAGGAGTTATTTGGGCTCGTACAACCGTCACCATTTTACCATCGCACTGCAAGACAGGTTTCCATCCCTATAGTTTGGCAAGTTTTATGACGACACTGATACTGACACATGATATGCGAGCGACGGGAGGGAAGGACTACGCGGGTATGAGGTCGTGCGCGCGGGACATTGCTACCCCCCTCCCGGTCCGTGCGGACCATTGGGAGTGTTACGAACGAATTTGCCAAGCTATAGAACTCGCACGAAGCGATTTTCTTCTTTTCTTTTACGCATGGCTAGGGTATGGATCTCTCCCGAAGTCAGTGGGCATCATTACGAAGAGAGAAAAAAGGCATCTTATTCTCATTAGGCAAGCGCGTTACCATCAGGAGACGATCGTGGTCAAGTACGAGCTTATTCCAGCTCGTGCTCGAAAAAAAAACATTTCGTATGCGATTGCAATGGCGTCAATGTGTTGCTATGGTTACTCGATTTTACGTCACTAACACTCGAAAATGTTACTGCGAATTGTTCAACTTATAGACCACGTACTGTACTTACTTACTGCTAGTCTAATAATTTCTGAAACTGCATTAAAATTTATTGCATAGTTTGAAAGATCTTGGCGTACAAATGGCGAAAATCGATTTTGTCTTAAACTTTTTATATGCCAAAATGTGTTCGAGATGAGAACATGGAGTTATATTTAGCTAGACAACTCTTTTTCATATAAAGAGTATCCATTTTTTTCTATCTTCGATAAATCCCGAGCTTTTCACTTTATCAAAACCAAACCAAATTAATTAGTATTAGAGGTGAAAGTTATGTCGATTTTCGTCACATCTGATTTTATTTCAAAGATGAAAATCGCGACAAATAGGTGCTTTGCACTAATCTTTCGGTTTTGGTTTCGCTTGCCGTTATTAGCTAAATCTAAGTCCATGGTCAATATACCTAATTAACTTGTAAGATTATTTTTATGTAGGTAGTTAAATTTATGTATTGATTGAACTTGGTAAAAAATGTGTATGATCGCGTAAAATGTTTTTATGCATTGAAATAAATAAAAGACTGAAAATATATTAGAACTGTTTCATTTAATTTACTTCGACGATTATATAACATTTTTATTATTAGGTATTTTTTTATTCATATTAATCGTGTTATCAAAATGTACACAAACTCTTAACTTTAAGTAATATTACTAACAACATTTCAATGTAAAAATAGTATCCACTTATACATAAATTCCATTTTTTATCTATAATAGGTACTACGTATGCTACTAAACATTTAATTTAGAAGTACATACGCTTAATGGCTTTATCATAAAATTCATAAATTATAATAATATTCATTAAAATATATATTTATTACGTTTCGGATTGCTTATTGCACCGATTTTTCTACTACCTACATCCAGTCTTTAAGTAAAAAAAAATGTTTTTAGGTAATACATGGACGGCCTGGCCTTGTATACTATAACATCGATGTATATATATCTAATACGTACATAATATAATATTTAGCACTTTTATTTACTTTTATTTATTTTATTTACTTCCGCAAAAATATTGTAATAGGCGTTAATATTTATTTTTTCTATATATTTAAATTATAAAAACTATGTATACGATGATAAATAATTTGTGTGAAAGTGTCTTTTTAAAAGCCTACTAACATTTTAAAACTCTAGATTACGACTTTCTATTATAACGAGTGATTTATATATAAGAATTAATATTATATATTGGTCTATCTATACATCGATGGTCTATAACTACACCCAGATCTAAAACCTACTCTATGGTCTAAAATTATATTACAAAATTAACACTTCAAATATCAACTGGATTATAGAATAATCTTCAAATCAAGGAACGACACTTTGTTTATACTATACATTATTTACATTTAATATTAAAGAATTCCTTTATTAGCAAAGAAATCTCGTTTATATTTTTAAAAATTAATTGTATTACATTTTAATATGATATATAAAAAAAAGTCAATTTTGTTAGCTTTCTTTCAACTTTGTTCCTAAGTGCATTGACCTCTTATAATAAAGGACGCACAATCATGTAAAAATTTCACTTAAAAATCGTAGGAAGGTTGCTAGTCTCTCGGCATTTTACAAAATATATTTCGGAGAGTGTGCACAGGAGTTATTTGAGGTCGTACACCCGTCACCATTTTACCATCGCACTGCAAGACACCGGGTAGGATTCCATCCTTATAGCTTGGCAAGCTCTGTGAAGACACTCCCATGATATGCGAGCGACGGGAGGGGAAGGACTACGCGGGTATGAGGTCGTGCGCGCGGGGCATCGCTACCCGGTCCGCGCGGACGATTGGGTGTGTTACGAACGAATTTGCCAAGCTATAGAACTCGCACGAAGCGATTTGCTTCTTCGTTTCTTTTAAGCATGGCTAGGGTATGGTACTGTCTTCCGAAATCAGTGGGCATCATTAAGAAGAGAGTGAAAAGGCATCTTTTAGGTAAGCGTGTTATCATCAGAAGAGATCGTGGTCAACACGTGGTGAATAAGCTCGTGCTTGACCACGATCTCTCTATAATATATAAAAAAAAACATTTCGTATGCGATTGCAATGGCGTCAATGTGTTGCTATGGTTACTCGATTTTACGTCACTAACACTCGAAAATGTTAATGCGCATACGTTAATACGCATCAACTTATAGGCCACGTACTGTACCTACTTACTGCTTGTCTAAAAATTTCTGAAACTGCATTTAAAATGCATTGCATAGTTTGAAAGATCTTGGCGTACAAATGGCGAGAATCGATTTTGTTTTTAACTTTTTATATGCCAAAATGTGTTCGAGATGAGAACATGGATTTATATTTAGCTAGACAACTTTTAAATTAAAGAGTATCTATTTTATTATATCTTTGATAAATATTATAAAGCGGAAGAGTTTGTTTGTTTGATTGAACGCGCTAATCTCAGGAACTACTGGTCCGATTTGAAATCTTTGATAAATCCTGAGTTTTTCACTTTATCAAAACAAAAGATAATTAAGTATTAGAAGTGAAAGTTATGTCAATATCCGTCACATCTGATTTTATTTCAAAGGAAATTAAAATCGCGACAGATAGGTGGCTTGCGGTTATTAGCTAAATCTAAGTCCGTGGTCAATAAACCTAATTATTCTGTAAGATTATTTTTATGTAGGTAGTTAAACATTGTATGTACTTATGTATTGATTAAACTCAATAAATATACACAAACTCGTGCAAAATGTTTTTATGAATTGAAATAAATAAAAGACTGAAAATATATTAGAACTGTTTCATTTAATTTACTTCGACGATTATATAACATTTTTATTATTAGGTATTTTTTTTCAAATTAATCGTGTTATCAAAATGTACACAAACTCTTAACTTTAAGTAATATTACTAACAATATTTCAATGTAAAAATAGTATCCACTTATACATAAATTCCATTTTTTATCTATAATAGGTACTACGTATGCTACTAAACATTTAATTTAGAAGTACATACGCTTAATGGCTTTATCATAAAATTCATAAATTATAATAATATTCATTAAAATATATATTTATTACGTTTCGGATTGCTTATTGCACCGATTTTTCTACTACCTACATCCAGTCTTTAAGTAAAAAAAAATGTTTTTAGGTAATACATGGACGGCCTGGCCTTGTATACTATAACATCGATGTATATATATCTAATACATACATAATATAATATTTAGCACTTCCGCAAAAATATTGTAATAGGCGTTAATATTTATTTTTTATATATATTTAAATTATAAAAACTATGTATACGATGATAAATAATTTGTGTGAAAGTGTTTTTTTAAAAGCCTACTAACATTTCAAAACTTTAGATTACGACTTTCTATTATAACGAGTGATTTATATATAAGAATTAATATTATATATTGGTCTATCTATACATCGATGGTCTATAACTACACCCAGATCTAAAACCTACTCTATGGTCTAAAATTATATTACAAAATTAACACTTCAAATATCAACTGGATTATAGAATAATCTTCAAATCAAGGAACGACACTTTGTTTATACTATACATTATTTACATTTAATATTAAAGAATTCCTTTATTAGCAAAGAAATCTCGTTTATATTTTTAAAAATTAATTGTATTACATTTTAATATGATATATAAAAAAAGTCAATTTTGTTAGCTTTCTTTCAATTTTGTTCCTAAGTGCATTGACCTCTTATAATAAAAGGACGCACAATCATGTAAACAATTTCATTTAAAAACTGGCCAATTTTGTTTTCACAGTTTTAGAATTATTGGTAAAGAAAATTATACCTAAAAGCCTTTAAATATAGTCCAATATTCAATAAAATCCCACATTCGGAGCAAATTCAACCTTAAGGATTGAGTTTAAAGTTGAATTTGCAAATGCGACTACTTGAATTGAGTGCCAAGAAGTTGTGTTTAACACTCATTGAGTGGGGACCTTTTTTGGTCGCTGATTGTGCATCCACTTCTTAGTAAGAGATCGATGCTATGATATATTTATTACTACGGATACGTTATCTAATATTTATAAACAGTACAACAACCCGCATATAGACAAAATAGGACGGCATACATCTAAATAAAAGAGTGAAATAATTTATAGCTAAGTGCAGTGTTTTGCTATGTTGCAATGTGCTTCTTGCAGATCGTGTGTAACTTATCCACAACTTGATATTTCTGTAGATAAACAACGTTTTGTGTCACAGTTTAAGTATAACAGTAGGTATATAAATTAAAATGTAAAATTAAAGCCAACAAAATTGAATAATAATAATAATAGAAATGTCCTTTTATGCCCAAATGCATATTATATTAAATAAAACATTATTAACGTATACATTTCATAATTAATTAATATCAATAACATTATTTTGTAGATTATAGAATTTATTAGAATTGTAGATAATATTTGCATTTATAAACATCGTTGTGGGTAGTTGTTGATTTTAACCTAGTTGTAGGTATATACCTATGTATTTTTTTCTGTAATTTTAATTAATTAGAATTTATTAAATTACTACACAACGAATTTGAAATTACCGAAATATACATTACATATAATATATTTTTTTATTTTAACTACTTTTATCACAGTGTTAATATCCGATTTGAAATAAAAATGATAACAAAATATACAAGAAAATATAATGGAATATTATAAAAATTTTGAACGTCTTCTATTATTTTTTTCATTTGTATCAACATTAGGCCTGGGTTACATTAGGCCATTTTTTAGGTCCAGGAACTTAATGCTTCATATGTGCAATTTTGTATTTGTTTTAAATGGAACTCTTTATATTTGGCACGGCTTATTTCCGTTTCGTCAAGAGATTTATCGTATCGGTACGAAGCCACGAGGTAGTCCCAGTTGGGGGTATGGGTTGTTACCATCTTACACTGAACCTGTTTTGCATTAGTACGTTTTACATTGCAACTTCATTGAGTGGTACAAAATATACTTCGTAGAATATTTTCTATGAAAACCATTAAGTGTCAAAAGAATTCAGTGATTTTCATATTCTTTTGTCGTTAAATTAAAAAAAATGTACGACATTATAAAATTGGTGTATGAATATTAAGACACATGAACTAATGGGCCATAGCTTATAAAATTAACATAATTTGTTCTATATTTTTTACAAGTGTTATGACTTCAAGTTTGGTTTCTGATGTTTGACTTCGAGCAGTTGTGGGTAGTTCTCGACGATGGACAGGAGTATGCCGTCGATGTAGTCCCGCAATTGAACGTTCACGTCCTGTTGTTCTTTTAGAGCCTTTTGTAACTGCAAAAGAAATAACAATTTTTTTTTTTAAACAGAATTTTTGTAAAGTAATTTATAGCCCTGACAAAATAATAAAAAACCGGAAAAAAATAAATAATATATTTTACTAGTATTTTTATGCATAGACACATACCAAAAAGTGTGTGTCACCCTCAATCTAGGTTTTTTATTATTCTGGTTAGGCTATAAAATAAATCAGGGTATGTGTGTCCTTGGTCTAAATTTTCAAAAAAACTATACTTGTTTGCCTATTTATAATTAAATATATTAAAAAAAATCAACATATTTGTATATGGCTTGTACGTTAGAATGAAAATTTAAACCAGGGGCATGTAAGCTGACCTTTACGGTAATTTGACCATTTTAGGTATTTTAACAGAAAGGACAAAAGGGTGTCGTGCGAGAAATAAAACGTGTGTATGACAGGATCTTGCTTGTTCAAAACGTAAAATAAAATATCATAAAGTGAAAAAGGTACTAAAAACAATATTAATTTAATGAATACTAAAACTATTGCGCTTTGAATCGACACTCCCATAGTATATAATAACACCCGTTTTTGATATGGCGAAAGCAAGGCAGCCGAGGCAAATGAAATCAAAGAATTGCATGCGTTTCCCGTACATTCTACTTCTAGTAATGATGAATTAAAAAAAATCATGCAGTTAGGCTAGGTACATGACATGCACACACATTAAGTGTAAACGGCGTACCTTTTCCAACTCTATGCTGTGATCTGTGTGTGTGCTACCATCGAGCTGCAAAAACGCATATTAAATAAATTATGTAGCTTCGCAAATCATACATCATATGGCTTGCCCTTAATTGCCCTTATTATGAGATTATACACCTCGCGAGCATCAATATTGTATTAGAGATTTAAGAGACTTCAGAGTCTTAGATTTAATTAAATCCTTCCATCAAATGCTAAATTTAACGCCACAAATGCTGCGTCAACGCACTAATTGCTACGTCAACGCCGCGATTGCTACGTCAACGCCGCGATTGCTACGTCGACGCCGCGGACGCTACATCAACGCTACGAACGTTACGTCAACGTCGCGAACGCTACGTCAACGCTACAAAAGTTACGTCATCGCAACGGACATTAGTACCCAAACTTTAATCTATTTATTACAGTTAAGGTTTTTTTATTATTAATCCATTATTCACATTCTGTGATTGGTCACATGCAGTGTTAAAAATGTATACCCGTCATTTAATATCTTGAAGTGGCAGGTATGGGCAATACAGAATTTATTCAGATTTAGTTAATGATTTACTAATTAATTAATACTGAAATGTGCTCGCGAAATGTCTATCTTATGGGTAATAGGCTTTATAACTCTATCTTCTCTAAACGTAATAGTGAATAAAGTTTCCTTTTGCATGGAATGATATTAACGATGTGCAAATCTATCATCGAAATGTCATTTCCATACAAATTGGATTTCATTTCACCTTTTAGCTTACAGAAAATAGTCCTTGTTTTTTACACCCCCCGATAAGCAAAGCGATGTAAAGTATTGTTGACATGGTTCACATATTAATTTTAACACAGCAAAGCTGTTTTAAAAACGTGAGATATGATAATGAAAACAAAACATTATTAAATTATCATTTAAATAATGAGATAAGAGACTTTCGTGAAATGGGAATGATAAAGAAAATTAATGGAAATCGCTTGTATTAGTGTTGAAATGAAAATCATTCAAAATGCTAGATTATCTCAAACTTATTGGGGGTAAGATAATTTTGTTATATTTATTTTTTATTCATTTTTATCGTATTTGCTTTACCCAGGTCTCATTACTTACATTAATTACCTACTTATTTACTTACACCCAATTAGTTTTTTTTTGACTAATAAGATACTATGTATTCATCTTCAAGGGACAAGATTTTTGAACGTTAAAATTTGTATACTGCATATACCGCATCGGATGTGATAAACTCAAAAGCATCATTTTTTTTTATCTTTCACAAAAGTATGATCAGTTTTCCCCATGAATGATCTTTTAAAGGCTGTATTAAGCGATATACTACTACTACTTGTTTATGGTTTGATATGGAATATTTACCTCGTGATCGCTCATTTGCGAGAGTTCGTGCGCTAGGGAGTTAGTGGCCACCAGCGGTCCGCTTACTCCGTCGAGCAAGCTGCGTCCTTCTTCTACGCCGCGGGTTAGGATTTGAGCTTGAAGCTCCTCTTGAGCTTCTGTTAGAGCTGAAATATGCAATAGTTTATTAAAGAACAGAGTTAATGTATTTAGTGGGTACTATCTATTAATGAGTTAAAGTTACTGAATTTCAATTTCTGAGTGCCTTCATTGTGCCTACTTGAATTAAACGAATTTTGATTTTTAGGAGAGTTCCTAAAAATTAAAATTCGTTTAATTCAAATAGGCTAAGTTCACAATCACTTTCACAACATCAACTTTGTTTGTTTATAGGGAGGTAAGTTATAGTTGGTAGCTTACGCTAAGAACTGATTTTGCAAGTGAGCATTGCATTTGCATTTGTTACTCAATTACGATATGTACCTTTGTTTTGCTTACGAAGCAACATCAGCTGTTGACTCAGCTCATCAAGACGCGGCTCTGAGCGTTCTTATCTCGAGATTCTACGTACGAAGCAACGTCACGTCTCAGCTCGTCGAGGAACTGCACTGAGCGTCCTTAGCTCGAAATAAGCGGAAGCAAGCTGTGCTTGAACATGTGTTACTTACATTTGTTCTGCGTACGGAGCAACGTCAGCTCTTGTCTCAGCTCGTCGAGGCGCGGGTCGGGCGGCGGCGGCGGCGCGGCTCGGAGCGTCCGCAGCTCCAGCTGAGCGGAAGCGAGCTGCGCTCGGACGCTGTCGGCCGCTTCCCGCTCGCGGCGTTCCGCTTCCCGAGCGGCGCTCAGCTGCGCTGCGAGCTCGCCCGCTGCTTCCTGCGCCTCGCGGGCGCTGCGGGTGCCGATGTCGGCGTTTGCGCGCAACGTCTCTGCTACGCCTCGTAGCCGGCCAACCTAAAAACATAATAAAATAATGTAAACCTATTGGAATAATAGCTAATCGTGACAAAGCGTAAATTTATCCTTTTCAAGTAAGTATCTATACTAGAGCCTTTCTTGATGAGTACTGTTTACCAACAAACAAATTAGAAATGAAGGTAGAAAACGCATGTCATTTTATAACTTATTTATTTCAAATTATATACGGTTTGTTTACTTATAAAATAAAATTTATTTTCATTAATTTAAGATCAGGTTAATTATAATTATTATTAGGAGTGAAATGACCATTAATTTATACCCTCATTTTGAAATTGTTTTGTTGGTACATTAATCATACAGAAAGGCTGTAGTATATTACCTATAAGTGTTGGCACGAATCTTTAGCGCAATTGTTGCACAGAAATCAAAAATAAGGTATAATGTTTTTTCCAGTGTCTGCGTGGTATTTATACATTATAGAAGTATTTATATGTAGTGTATGAATATTATAATATCAACTATCTTAGTACCCATAACACAAGCTACTCTGTATGCTTATTTAGGGGCTAGATAGCGATGTGTATTGTTTAAGTATATTTATTTATTTAATGAGAGCTAGCGGCTAGAGGGACGAAAACTAAATAAGATAAGGACTAGACACGAGAGGGACGAATGCTAAATAAGATAAGGGCTAGAGGGACGAATGCTATATAAGATAAGAGCTTGAAGGACGAAGGCTAAATAAGATAAGGACTAGAGGGACGAAGGCTAAATAAGATAAGGAGTAGAGGGACGAATGCTAAATAAGATAAAGGGTAGAGGGACGAAGGCTAGATAAGATAAGGGCTAGAGGGATGATGGGCGAACGTGCATTCTTCGGCTTCGATTGGCTCTCCAGTCGTATGCCGTCCCCTGCACTGATACGACATCCCAAGCACGTCTATAGTGTACTGTGTGCGACAGTACCAATGCCCTCCGTTTTCAGTGCTACTATGTAGAGAAAGTCTGCAGTAGCAGTACAGTATGTGGAGAATGTCTGCGGTGGCAGTACAGTATATGAAGAATGTCTGCGGTGGTAGTACAGTATGTGGAGAATGTCTGCGGTGGCAGTACAGTATGTGGAGAATGTCTGCGGTGGCAGTACAGTATGTGGAGAATGTCTGCGGTGGCAGTACAGTATGTGGAGAATGTCTGCGGTGGCAGTACAGTATGTGGAGAATGTCTGCGGTGGCAATACAGTATGTGGAGAATGTCTGCGGTGGCAGTACAGTATGTGGAGAATGTCTGCGGTGGCAGTACAGTATGTGGAGAATGTCTGCGGTGGCAGTACAGTATGTGGAGAATGTCTGCGGTGGCAGTACAGTATGTGGAGAATGTCTGCGGTGGCAGTACAGTATGTGGAGAATGTCCGCGGTGGCAGTACAGTATGTGGAGAATGTCCGCGGTGGCAGTACAGTATGTGGAGAATGTCCGCGGTGGCAGTACAGTATGTGGAGAATGTCCGCGGTGGCAGTACAGTATGTGGAGAATGTCCGCGGTGGCAGTACAGTATGTGGAGAATGTCCGCGGTGGCAGTACAGTATGTGGAGAATGTCCGCGGTGGCAGTACAGTATGTGGAGAATGTCCGCGGTGGCAGTACAGTATGTGGAGAATGTCCGCGGTGGCAGTACAGTATGTGGAGAATGTCTGCGGTGGCAGTACAGTATGTGGAGAATGTCTGCGGTGGCAGTACAGTATGTGGAGAATGTCTGAAGTGACAGTACAGTATGTGGAGAATGTCTGCGGTGGCAGTACAGTATGTGGAGAATGTCCGCGGTGGCAGTACAGTATGTGGAGAATGTCTGCGGTGGCAGTACAGTATGTGGAGAATGTCTGCGGTGGCAGTACAGTATATGAAGAATGTCTGCGGTGGCAGTACAGTATGTGGAGAATGTCTGCGGTGGCAGTACCTCCTGCTTGAGGTGCGACGCCTCAGCCTCGGCGGCCCCGAGCCGGTCGGTGAGCGCGGCCAGCTGCGCGTCCCGGTCGCGCTCCACGCGCGCGATGGCCTCTCGACATCGCTTCTGCTCTTCCGCTATGCGCTCCTCGCATCGGCACTCGATCTGAGAATTAACAATAAATAGTTTACATTATAAAATCTTTGACTATTTAAACTATGGACCTGTTTCGCACCCAAATTCACCAACAAAAAAGTCTGTCGTTTTTTGAGGGGGACGAGGTAAACTCATTTTTTATTAATGGGCTAAGTATAAAATAGTCAGAATAAACCAACAACAGCTTGCTCTTCTTATTTTATAATGTAAACTATTTATTTATCTTATAAATAAATGAGAGAGAAATAAATAGTTTACATTATAAAATAGTCAGAATAATCCAACAACAGCTTGCTCTTCAGTATGGCTTTATCGATTTTGAGATGCCTTACTACAAGTACGACCCAGCGTCAGTTCTTGAAAATAGCAGTGCATTGTTCTACTGGGTCCGAACGATTATCACTGACTGATATAGTGCTAGTCAATCGGTCAGTGCAATATCACATGACGATACGGAACGGGAACCACGCGGGTGAAACCGCGCGGCGTCAGCTAGTAATAATATAAAATACGTATAAAATTGGAATAATGGAATCGAGAGCTTCTTTACTAACCCGATCTGTTTGAATTGGGGATTTGGAAAGAGTTCTTGTTACATTTTAATTTGAAAAGTATGTACCTGCGTACTTTGGATTGAAGGTGATTCGTCTCTCTTTGAAAAACGAGTGTTACGAGTACCCAGGTATATAGGTAGGTATGAGATAGCAAAACCTTGGATAAGGAACTATTATACTTGAATAACTACGGTAGGTATGTACCTACCTAATTGATTCTCTGTGCATAATGCGTTTACTTAATTTCCTTCCTGTAGTCCGTCAGCTTTCTCTATCTTTCAACTTTGACGATCTTGGTTAAGTGAAAACACATTAATCATATTCGTAATAAAATAAAGAAAAAGGCTCTTGTTAACTTTTTAATACTCAACTCGCGTATGTACATTATTTTTTAAAGATACTGGCCCATGGATGGATGGATTTAAATTGTATATAAATTAAGAGTATACTAATAGTAAAGCAATTTTGTAAAAGCAACAGGGTATCTGCGATCATTACTTTCGGAGCTACAGGGATTTAAAGGGTCAGATTTGCGGCGCTGCCGCGGATCCCTGAAAAACGCTTTATACAAAATGGCACGTCGTTAGCTCGCTGATCGTTAGGTTTGTATGGGCATTCAAACAAAATTACTAATATCTTTGTTACTTGTGCGTTTATGTTTATAGTTCATTTATTGAAAAATGTCACATTTAATGTAAGGAAGCTAAAACTGTATGAGTTTTCATCTACTTACGATAAAAAAAAATTTAATAGATTTTGAAATTTTATAATCTTATTTATTTTGCAAATATCCAGACAATCTTTGCTTTTTATGTATAAATTAGTTAACATTGACCTTATTTACCCGAATGTTTCATAAAAATCAATATATTCAAACCTAGTCTTCATCCCCATTAGTAGCTAGTTGAATCTATAGTTTACTAATATTAGGTAGGGGGTAATTATTGGATCTACTGAACCGATTTTAAAAATTCTTTGACTTTTTTAATTTTAATAGTGGGTAGTAGGTGTATGTACAACATGTACTGAATGGAAGACTCCTTTTCCAATACAGGATCTTCACCAAGGCAGTGCATTTTTTTTCTATGAAGTTCACGCAACTGCCATAACTTACCATCCGGTGGGTCAACTGCTCCGTCCGTCTGTTACTACTATGAAAAAAAAAAACAAATGCATCGTATATAATGATTTATTTGCTTTGCAATTGCACGTTGCAGAGTCAACATCTCCTGAGGATGCTCCGGTTTCGGGGTGAAACGTACATAGAGAGTATTTTGTCGGACCTGGGTGACGTTGTCGCATGGGTTCGTCGACTTTTCGCGGATGATAGCAAAATAAACAAATCATTATATAATCATGATGAATTTCCGCAAAGTAACGCCTGCTTCTATCCAATATTTAAATGCAAAGTATTAGTACCTCTCTGATCTGCTCGTCCAGCATATGTACGCGCGCCTGTAACACCGCGTTGTCGGCCTTGGCGCGGGCGTACCGCTCGTCCGCCGTGCTCTGCGTGTCCGCCAGTGACGTCACTTGCTGCTGCAACAGCTGGACCTACGGACAAACAGAAGAACGGTTAACAATGTATCTATCAGAGGAGACGACCTTAGAGAGTTCCGCCCACATCTTCTGCTTCGGGCCCCATCAGGCGATGCTCTGCCCTCGTCTAAAACCGCCCGGTGATACCGTTGAGGTAACACTGTATCTATCAGAGGAGACGACCTTAGAGAGTCCCACATCTTCTGCTTCAGGCCCCATCGGGCGATGCTCTGCCCTCGCCTAAAACCCCCCAGTGATACCGTTGAGGTACCACTATGAAGCCTAAGGCCTTTATACAGTTGGGAAAAGAAAAATCTGTATCTATGTTATGTAACCCTAACCCTTAATTGTACCCCCATCAGGCGATGCTCTGCCCTCGTCTAAAACCCCCCAGTGATACCGTTGAGGTACCACTATGAAGCGTAAGGCCCTTACACAGTTAGGAAAAGAAAAATCTGTATATATTTTATGTCAAAGACCTTAATTGTAGTGCGTTCAAAGAGCAATAAAAAAGGATCGAATCGAAATTTTCATTTCAACGGAGAATTGAAACTGAAAAAACTGAATTTAATCTTTTTTCAAGTTGGCGTAAAATGCGCATAGGAAATCTTGGTTGAAAGTTTGAAGTTAATCTTTTCTAAGCAGATTTTTCCGTAGTAAAATCAAAAATCAAATTATAAGGAAATGTTAGCTAGGTACATATTATAGGATTCCTCGATCAACTATTAATTATAATAATTATTTTTTTTTTAATAAATAATATAATATATAATATGTTCATTAAACGTAATTTAAACACATCTACATTGAATAATGTATCGAAATTTTTCATCAATCATTTATTTTTATCACACCTCTCAGCGATAACGTTATCTGTTTTGAACCTATTTCGATGGAGTATAATATTGAATTTTATACAACGCATAAATTGCACCTACTACAGTAGATAACTTTAGTATTTTAAAATGTTACCAAGAATAACTAATAGGAAGAAGAGTTAAAATCGGCATACAAAATATTTTTTTTCTTTTCTGTGGTAATTTACTTGTACTCCAAAAGGATTCTTAAAAACGGATCTTTGGTTTAGGCATGAAAGCGTAACAAACAAACTCACATTCGCATTCATAATATTACTTAGAAATTAGTATAATGACATTGAATATTTCAATTATTCGTAAAACTGAAACAAATTATTCGCATTATTCTTACAATATTTAGAAAAGTATCAGTGTCAAGGGTACTTGGTTAAAAGAAGTGGGTAACTAAATTACCACGTTCGTTATTGAATTAATTAGATTATAAGAATTTTGTATAATTTTTATAATTGGATGATTACACTGACGGCTATCAGTTGATACGAGTATAAAGGATTTTTAATGTCTTCGACGAACTCATAAACTAATTTAATAAGATTTGGTGAAGAGATTAATTATTGTCTGGAATTTATGTAAAAATCTTCCCACAGGAGCGGGATCTACGAGGTAAAAACAGCAGGGCATTAGTAGTATATTAATTGTGTTTTAGATTGTATTTTTTTTTGAGATTACAGGAGATTAAATTAATTAAAGTAAGGAACTTTTATATATACTTTTTTCTTCAATTAATTCGAGAAATCGTTCGTAATTATTTAATTTTAATTTTACAGAATTAAAAAATCATTAAAAATGTAAATTAGGGACAGATGATTTGAATAAGAAATCTCGAGACAGCTTAAATTTATCGACTTTCTCATATGAATGAATTGCAGGTTTTTAATTTTGTTCTAAATGCGTCTACAAAACTAGGTCTCATTGTAAAATATTTTGACTCTCGAATGGACTTTGATTTTTAAGATTTAAGATATTAAATAGTGACTTTTAAAGGGGAGCCCCACACGACATGACTTTGTCGAGGAAAATACAAAGTATAGACTAAGCCTTTAAATAAACGCCGATAATGAACTCGTACATCCGATACAAAGGTTTTTTTTTGTTAGGAATTAACTCAAAAACTACTCGACCGATTTAAAAAATTCTTTCGCCATTCGAATTCCAATACTCTATATCTTCACCGAGTAACATAGGTTTAAAGTTTTTCGTGTCAAAACTAATTTGTTTTTCAAGTAAATTTAAGAAATACTTGAAAAAAAAATTAGTATTTTCAATACATCACGATATTGAAACTAGGAGGCAAAATGTATTCGTTTATACCGACAAGCAATAAAGCGCGATCATATATCATTTAGTACTTAGTTGACACAAGGTCACAGCGCCCACAGAATCAGTACTAGCTCTCAGTACAGTACAAACATATAGTTGTCCATAGTACAGTGAGTTAGTGGGTGAGTACAATATTGAATTAGAATGATTATAGTGCACGTACGTCGGCCATGAGTCACGTAAGGAGCTCGGTGACAAACAGGAACGGCGTCGTTAAGAAGTTTATACTATACTAGGAGAGCAATGAACGTTATGAATGAGACGGCTGTTTGCATAAATGGAATGATTTAACCGAGATATAATATCAGGAGCGTAGCTATCTATCAATGATACGGGGTTCCGGATGATAGGGGCCTCACGTGTGTAAGCAAAAATTAAAAAATAAATAATGTTAAATATTACTTAATCTGGTGGTGCTTCCCGGAAAAAATAACATAAAAAATACTGCAGAAATGCCGTGAGAGCCTAGTGGATATGACCTCTGCCTCCGATTCTGGAGGGTGTGGATTCGAATCTGGTCCGAGGCATGCACCTCAAACTGTTCGGTTGTGTGCATTTTAAGAAATTAAATATCACGTGTCTCAAACGGTGCAGAAAAAACATCGTGAGAAAACCTGCATGAACTAGACTAGAGAATTTTCTTGATTCTCTGCGTGTGTGAAGTCTGCCAATCCGCATTGGGCCAGCACAGGCCTACATAGGAAGGTGAGTTGGAGAGAGAGTTGGAGAGAGAAAGAGAATCGCGTTACGGGCGACATAGAACCAATAAAACAAGTTGATTGTGTCATAGTGTATTGTCTATACTAATATTATAAAGCTGTAGAGTTTGTTTGTTTGCTTGAACGCGCTAATCTCATAAGCTACTGGCCCGATTTGAAAAATTATTTCAGTGTTAGATAGCCCATTTATTTATTCATCGAGGAAGGCTATAGGTTATATATTAGCACGCTAAAACCATTTATCGAGGAAGGCTATAGGCTTATATTATCACGCTAAAACCAATACGACCGGAACACCAATGACCTATGATTGTTTTACATCAGGGGATTTTTTCCTAATGAGAGCTTACGCTGCGTAAACGGTTAAAGTTTCGCAAAAATCATGTATGACAGAATTGTTCCCCTTTAAAAGTTCTAAAAAAAGTCCGCTACAGTTCCTCCGGGATTTGTGAAAAACTGAAGTTGCGGGCGTCCGCTAGTCAATCATATTATACGAAAATCGGAATGAAATCGACTTGAGCGTCAGCAGCTGTGAAAAGAATAGAAATTGACCGTGTGCCAAAATGTTATTCACGTTTACGAATAACTGCGAACATTTCATGGGACTACTATAAATTATTTACAACTGCTCTTTGAACATGGTATTTGTAAACAATAGTCTTATAAATGTCCACTTCAATGTTATCTATTATTTAGTAAATTAATACTTTGATCATCAGTTACTTTCATCTGGTAAAGAATTTTGGTATCCATCTTTAAATATCTAGAGTAATTTTTATTTGTTAAGCATTAACATAAACTAAAATTATAATTAAATAAATAAATTTCTTGATTATCTCATAAGTTAATAATAATCAATAATATTGTGTGCATAAATTTTGTTGGCTTCTCTAAATAAATAAATAATCAACCGGTAGATATAGTAGTAGGAAATTATTGACACAAGTCAAACCTTTCTATATAATGAGGTTATCCCTTTATCTATCAGATTAGGTACTTATGCCATAATGTGTTCCAGTTGTTACACCATTGGCAACTTTCATTTGTCATTTAAACCAGTTGAGGTTCTGTTTGTTGAATAATTTGTATGTTATGCATAGGCCATACTGGGTTCATTTGTGAACGTAGTAGCTATTAAATGTTTATGAATAATGAAAATATCATATTGGAATCATTATTAGACAAATCATTGATTAATCACGAACTTACATAATTACACCTAACTATAAACAATAAATAATCGTAAAATCGATACATAATAATCGTTAGTACGTAAATTAGAGACAAGTTTAACGGAGAATGCCACCACATGGGCAGTGTAAAGACATGGGTCCCATCTGAACTGTCATGTGCCTGAACCAAATATTATTATAAAACTATATTGATTATTTTCGAGATTGTGTTATCTAGTCACTTTATTTGAACTTGGGAGTAAAGTTAATAATTATTAACAACAGCGGACCCGGTCAAGCTTATGACAACTTATGTGTGACATATGTATTACCCCTACCCTACCCTACTCCCACCCTATACCTACTTTACCCTACTCCTACCCTACCCTATCCCTTAAGCTCCAAATCCCATTTCCTATAATGAATGGCTTGACTCCGACTATGAGCGGGGCACATAGTTCGAAGAGCCGATGGACGTGGAGTCCCAAAGTGCTGGAATGGCGACCCCGCACTAGAAAGCGAAGTTTTGGTCGACCCCCCACCAGGTGGACTGACGATATCAAGCGAGTCGCAGGGATTCGCTGGATGCAGGTGGCTCAGTATCGTGATGTTTGGAAGTCCCTAAGAAAGGCCTATGTCCCTCAGTGGACGTCCATCGGCTGATATGAATGAATGAATGGAATAGCTTGACCGTTGGCAGTGAACCGTTATAAAAAGCTAATTATGTTGAATGCAAAAACATTTAATGCGGTAGTTGTAAACAACTATTGACCGGTAATCGATTTATGTATATGGAAATTCAAGATCTGGTATATATACGTAACTGTTTCATAGGTATTAAACTATTATGGAAATTAACTTTCTGTGCCAATTATTCTGTTTAAATTGTAATGAGTTGAATTGCGTGTAAATATGTCCCGAGACTAGATAAGCACTGAACCGACCTCTGCATTTAAAATTGCGTTTATAATCCAATTTACTATAATATTGACGGATATTACAGTTATTTTTTTTGCAGCAAGCAGAGATTTAAACACAATATTTATCTGTCTATACAATAGGTGTAAGATTTATTACTTACGAGTACTATCGTAGACAGAAAAGTCAAGAGACAGTGTGTGCGTGTGAAAAGACATGATTTTGGCATCTCAGTACACTAAGTCTGAACCATTTCTTCACCATTATATTTTTGCTACTACCAGACTAATATTATAAATGCGAAAGTTTGTGTGAGTGTGTGTGTGTGTGTGTTTGTTCCTCCTTTGTGCTGCGGCTACTGAAGTGATTTGGTTGAAATTTGGAATGGAAATAGATTTCACTCTGGATTAACACATAGGCTACTTTTCATAACAGAAATATCCATGGTTCTCGCGGGATTTGTGAAAAACTGAATTCCACGCGGACGGTGTCCGCTAGTACGATATAATAATTTACAACAGGTTTCTTGCTCACAAAACGTTAATTTATTTTTGAACCATGTCTCGTTTTTTTCAGAGTCCACGCACAGTTGTCTCTTTTTTGAGGTAATGCGATAGACACTTTCTATCTGTCTAAATTCTTCTTTGTCTACACTTAGGAGTCCTTGAAATTGAATGTTGATAATCAAGTACTTTGATCAGTCAACACTACGAGTATAAGTACATTTAATACCAGTTATTGATCGTTAACTTTTGAGATGTATGTATAATAATCAAGTACTTTGATCAGTCAACACTAGAAGTACATTGATTAACAGTATTATACCTTTTGAATTACAAAATTCTCTCTACCATACAAAAACGACTTAGTAAGTAGATGTGTAAATGCACCCTAAACATGTATATTTACGTCTATCTTTTGTTCAATTAAAAGTTCAGTTTCTCAGCATAATATTCGGTACATCGCGCAAGTTTGTACATCAACCATAAGTGTTTAAAAAAAATCATTAACTTCGAGTGTGCGATCAATAAATTGATTGTTATTCAATCTTGGTTGATTGTATAATAAAAAGCACGTGCGTATCATACTATCATAGTATACTGGTATGGATTTCGTTGATTGTAAATCCGGTCTCTGCGTAGTAAGAAAACGAAGAAACCACTCAAGCATATCATAAACAATGCAGCCACTGACCCAATATATTTCATTTCAAAATAAATATCAACTATCGATTTCAAAGCTACTAGCTTGGCTTCGCGTGAAATTCCGTCTTTCACAAATCCCGTGAAAAGTAGCAATTGTGTTAATTTAGGACAGAGTTTCTCAAAGTTTTCTCAAAGTTAGTGACAGAAACCCCCAAGAAAAAAAAATTGACTGTTGAAGAAAATAAGGTTTTTATTTGAATAAAAGTTAACACATAAAGTACAAAAACAAATATCTTATTCAATGTTAGGAGTAATTTTGGACCATTTTTAACCTTAATTCTGACTCGGTATCAGTTATCAAGCCACAAAAAATAAAAAAATCTTGTAATAAATCTTGTCACGAACCCCCTGCCGTCGAATGGTACGCGAGCCCCTATTTGAGAAACCCTGGTCTAGGATATAGTCTATCTGCATTCCGAATTTCCGTCAAATCCGAACTGATTATGGATTACTAATGCTATTTAAGTATGTGTGTAGTTTTATAAGACAGTAATAGTATGAACTGTTAAACTTTTTTATGAACACCAGAGAAATTACGATCATATTTATGAAAGGAGTGAAAGTGAAATTGATTTTAAAGTAACGTTATGTGATTTATAGCTCAGTCGCTATCTATTGAATAATATGCCATAAGGTCTGTAATATTTAAAAGATTGGTGTTATTTGTCTAAACGTAGTTTCGACTGATGTAACGATGCATTTATTACTATATACTGCATTGTTTATTGTATTATACTTCCTGTATCAAGCTTAATTAAAGCAGTTTTTAGTTTCTTTTTTTTAAAAGAAGAAGGAGAATCCGAAATTGTCCTGTTGTAATTATCGCAGTTGTTATAAAATGAAAAATAATTGAGGTAAGTACTCAATTATTTTTCTTTAATGCTAAGATTTGCAGTCTTAACACTAATAACTTACTGCTTCTGTTTCCAGTGAAATTGAGTTACTACTTACTAGGTATTATGACATTCATTAACTATGTAAAAGCACACAAAAATCATCAAAACCGGCCTCTCTGATATTATTAATATTTTAATAAGGAAAGATTTGATTGTTTGTTTGTATTCATTCATATAGGCTATGATACTACTAAACCGATTTGAAAAATGTTTTAACTGTGGGGAAGCTACACTATCCCCGTCTGCTATAGGCTATATATTATCCCCGTATTCCTACGGGAACGGGAACCACGCGGGTGAAACCGCGCGGCGTCTGCTAGTCGTTTATAATTTTGGTAAGTGATTTTTATTTATATAGATTAAACCAAATAGCACTTACGATAGTGTAAAAAACATAAGCGATAACCTTGTTAATTAGATATGTAAACAGTTATCGCACTAATGAGTAAAATGAGATCATTCCAGACGAATGTGATCGTCGGTAGTAATGTATGATGAAGCAAACAAACTCGTCGACAAGCCAATTAACGTATTTTAACAAAAATTCATTTACATTAGTCAATTTTGTATGCGTGCCTGTTCACGGTTATTTTTTTTTTCTGCGGCTACTAATTATTTAGGTGTTGATTATTCATTTATAATAATTTTTGTTGTACGTAAATTTGTGTAAAAAACATTATGTATTTTTCATCATTAACAACCCATAATTATCGGTTTAATGAGATGGGTTAGGCTAATAGTCAACCACGCTAGACCAATGCGGATTGTGTGAAATCTTTCACACACGTAGAAAATTAAGCAAATTCTCAGGTATGAAGGTTTCCTCACGATGTTTTTCCTTCATCGTTTGAGACACGTAATATTTTATTTCTTAAGATGCATGTAACTAAAAAGTTTCATATCCCCACTGGGCTATCACGTCTGTCTATGTAATTTATTTCGCCTATTTATTTATTAAGATTTTTATTTTTTCATTTCAAAAATCGTAGTTCTCCACGATGTCACTTTATAAAAATTTGTGGTATTTCTCGCAGTTTCACCCACGTGGGTATTATTATAGTGGTAATAGGTAAAAAAATTAAAATCGGTCTATTACTTTCGGGGCCTATTTGCTACAAAGAAACAATGAACTAATTTTGTCAGATACTAATTGACGCGGAGAACTTTACAACTAGCTACTTGTAAGACAAACGATTTTTCGGTTCTTTCGGGTTACCCCATCGATGTTATGATATGTATCGATGGGTATTTTTAACAAACAGAAAATAAACGATATTCCAATAAATATAATATGATAAACACAGTGTTTTTTTCATTTATAATATTTACAAGCCTTAACGTAGAGTATGAGGTAAAATTGTGATAGTTATCGGCAAGGCAAGTGCAATAGGCGCTTGGGCTGTATAGCCCCTCGTGACTTCCCAGAGCATTTTCCAACAACTCGTCTTGCAACTTTCCACTGTTTGTTCGCAGCTTTGTATGAATATTTACACATTATTGTACCATGCCCTGCAACTGACGTAAGTTGTCCGCTGTAGGTCTAAAAACATACGCGTGGATTTGAGAATCTTCTTTTGAAAGTTGCTCAAAAAATTAAAATATCAAAATGGGTGAGAAGGACACACATTACATAATATTTAAATACGATTTGAGGGACAGAATAGTTGTATTGTATCTAGTATTAGTAGTATCGAATATAACTTCTGTACGTATAAAATTATTCAGCAAGACTAAACTGACATACATACACGCAAAAGACAAAAACATACTGGTATTTGAAAATAATTTGTAATATTCCTAGGACGGGTTGTATCGATAAAATAGATTTGGAGGCTTTGTACAACCTTTCGAAAAACCATCATGATATTTGTTCATTTTAGGCGTAAGTAATATTACCTTAGTAAGTGGTACGAATTGAGTAAATGATTAATGGTCGATGAAGTCCTAAATCGCTATACGAAACAATCCTGCAATAAGCTTAAAGGCATTCAGGATACGAAATATCGAAACTTTATGGAATTATGAAAAAAAATATATAAGAACAGCTAAACTGGTGGACCTAGAACTGTTAAGTGTGCATTTTACTAAGCAGAAAGATTTAGCAGACCCTGCTAAGAAAGATACAAATTTGTGGAATACAGACATAAGAAATGCCTAATTAGTGACGATGTTTCAATAGATACATTTAAATTATTATAACTTGTCACGTCAACACATTCTCACACTATGGAGTGTCTATGAACCGTGACGTGATGAAATGTGACGTCACGCTTAAAATGATCTAGCGTTCATCCATTTATTTTTTCCGGAGTTTCATTTCAGTGCACACGAGTCGCGACAGATCGCGTAGGCCGTTCATCTTTTGATTGATAATTACTGCTTGTCGTCGAGACACGAGTTAAATTACTGTAGCAAGTGAATGTTTGTCATGTTGTAATAAAAAAGAAAGTAATCCGACATGAATGGTTAATCGTTAACAATTTCTTGGAATTTGATCTCGTTATTTGAAGGACTTGTGCATTTTAAGTGATTGTAGTACCGTATTGGCTTTCGAGTTCAGAATATCAGGTTCCATAGCAAGTTTATCTAGATTTTGTGGTATCAGTTACATATACAATTCAAATGAGAGGTTTTATTATGCGTTCTAGTTTACTAGAATTTGTAGCTTTTAGCCAAACGGTATATTTTATTTTAATAATCATCTAACCATGTCATTAGTATTAAAGGAGATTTTGATACCATCATAAACATTCAAAACGATTATTTTCTAAATTGTGACAGTAATAAAGTTAAACATCTATTGTTAAAGACTTTGTATTCAATCATTAAAACATGTTTCCTTTTCTAAAGTATTCAGTATGTAAATCTCTATTAGTTTATGATTTCACCACAGTACACACTCTATACTCTATACTGTCTTTATTTACGATTTTCATTTAAAGCAGCAAAATGTTTGACGTAACTACAACGTTTTAAGCTACGAAATTTTCCTGATACCACTAAAATTGCAATAACGTATCTAATTGGATTTTTGTATCACAAAAGTAATCCGTATCTAATTAGATTTTTAGTGTAGTGTTTTATTCAACCTCTATCACTTAATTTAATAATGAAGCCACATTTGCATCTGACCTAGCAACAGAAGTAAATCAAACGCGATGACCGGAGCGCGGACGAATCGATATGTTGTATGTATGCGATGCTAACGGTCGTTGTCGGTCGCCGACCGCTTTCCTACTCAAATTACCGCGTGAAATAATTAACATTCACTGTTTTACTCACACCATTCATTGACACTTGAGACTTTGTTGAAAATACCAGCTTCTTATTGACCACTTTGATTAAATATACGATCGTGTAAGTTAACAAAACGTTTCACAATGCCCAACATGCGAACAGCGAAGACGAAGAAGCCGCACTGAGTGAAGTTAATACGGCGACTAATTCAATAGTTGAATTACATACATACATTGAACAAGAAAGTCTTTTCGCAAGTAGGTACTTATCAGTGAATTGGAACATAAAATATCGTTGATAATACGACATTGAAAAATCGATTAAGAAATGTCAGTATTGGGGACAAAAAGTACGAACGAAATCCCAAAGAGCTATTAGATCTAAAGCAGCAGAGCTTTTCGCTATATAAAAGAAAACCAAACTCATTTTGATTTCCGATAGACTTTTATTGAAGATTGCAAAGGACTACATTTTGAACATTCATTGAATTTGGAATGATAAACGCACCAACGACTAATAAATCTTATCACCCGAATAACACTTAAAAAGCAGAGAGAAGTGGCTAGACATACAACATAACTGTACTATTATTATTTATGTCAATATTGCAGAGAATCAAAAATATTTTGCTATTATCAGTTGATAATAGCAAAATATTTTTATCGCATTATAAAATTTGCACATAAATATTGGCTAATCAGAACGTAATTGTCTATATTTGGATTGTGTAATAATAGAAAAAGTAAAAGTATAATAGGATGAGAACGTAAATACATAAAAAACTTGTGAATTGTGATGGATCGCGCGGTCAAAGACCGAGTGATAATCTCCTACTCTAATGATCGTAATAACTAAGATCATGTTATATTAGTTACTTGTGATAATATAATCTCAACCTTCGATCTGATATGAACTGCAAAATATCTAATAATGATTTTATATGAATATTCATTGTTCATTACAAGGAATATTTAAATTAATAAAAATATTTATCAGACTTCAATAGTTGACCTATTGTGAAGTTCTTTCTTGGATTTGTTTTACATTGAGTAAGATACACACTCGATAATGAATTCAACTTACATGTGTTTTAAAGTTTCTAGAAAAATTGATATATTGAGCATTTTAACCATAGATAACGTTCGTGGCTTTATTTTTATTGTTCTGTATATTTATGACACTATCTTGGTCATATACTTATTTTTGAGATGACAATGATTTAACTGTATACCTACCTTCAACAAGATTATAAACTGATACATTTTTATTATCTTATCTCTAGCTAAGATACCAAACAAGGACAAAATCTTCTAGCAAAGTAACTCTACCTATTTGTATCAATTCAACTGCAACAAATAATATCACTCTTTCAATGAAATAAAAATTTACTGTTCAGATAAATGTGTCATAATTACTGTGATCTACTTTTATTGTTTTTTATTGTTTACCTGTTTGTTGAAGTAAACTAAGATTACGATTAACAGTTATGTATATTACATAATTGGTGAAATCCAATTATAATTTCAACGCCAGTAGTTAAGACACGTTTAAATGATCAGTGGCATATTATTAAAGTTGATTGGCGTTGCACAACATATTAAAATTTCTCGCGAATTCTCTAAATATGCAATAATTGAATACTTTATGCGTAACAGTCTTTTCTCTTTATTTTGCAAAATATTCAGATTTCCGGTTTTTGATGATTTTGACAAAAATATCACTTACCTGAGCGATTTCACCTGCGGTAAAAAAACTCCAGTAAATAAATTTTCAAATAGTCCTTCCTCAAAGATTGATTATTTAAGTGCCAAACGAATTTAAATAAGACTTCTAATAGAAAAAGACTATGCAAGCATATCGGAAGGTACAAAAATCTTTATTTGATATGCAGTACCAATAGCATAAGGGTCCGTAATACCTATGATTGTACTGATGATGTTTCCGATCAAATATTTACTTTAGACGTCGAAATAAATGAGGAATCACTTTTTATAACTTCGCTTTGCAAACGTATAACACAAAGTACAAGGATCTTTAGTCATTATAATATTGAATTGCCGTATTTCCTGTTGAAATTAAACTAAGTGTTCATAATCAACATTGTAGCTTTGTTGCTAATAATAGTACTTCCTAACTCTGAAAATGTTTTAGAGATAAATTAACTAGAGTAATTAAATAGACAAAGAAAAGGTGGTATAGGAAGCTGGTAATCTTGATATGAGGAGCACGCTAGCCTCATATGTTTAGCTAGACGTAGGTTTACTAGTATGAGGCAGTGACCATGGCATACTTACTCGCACAGATATACGTCAATTATTTTCATTGACCCATATTAACGGTATAGGGGTTTTATTATGGAAGTATGCCATTGTATTGACCAAACAGAAAAAAGAAGAAACGTCACGATTACAATTATTTTATAGAATCCCGCGATTTTATCCGTATACTTAACGTTCCCGTGGGAAAACGGGATCTTTATAAATTTAAATATAGCCTAAGTTACTCCTTGAGAATATAGTTTTCCACTGTTATAAAAAATATCAAATCGGTCTAGTTTAAGAGCGTATACAATTCAAATAAACAATCAAATCTCTCCTCTTTATAATATCAGTATAGACAAGTCGAAGACTCAAGCACACTCAAGCATATGGTCTACGTAATACTCGAAATCATCGTCTATATTAGAGTAAGACTTCAAAGGACATGCTATTAGGAATATATCATACAATGCATTGACCAACGCCCGTGATCCTAAATCATATATCCTCAATCAAGTATAGTTCCATTATTATATTTAACATTTATTGATTTTAGTTTTTTTATTATTTTAAGTTAAATTTGTAATAGTTTTATGTCACTGCGTGGCTGCGTATATCCGTAGTGTCATCTGGATGAGGGTATCAGCTGAAAATCAGTGTTGTGCGCTCCAGCAATTGCTTGGATCATGCATCAAAATGCTGACCTGATACCTTTTTAAAGGTTGTGCCAAACATGACAGCATGGTGTTTGAGGTTCTGTTACTTGAGTTTTGGTATTGCCTTACTCAGTTGGTTGATGCATCGGGCGCTACAATAGTGTTTCGGCAATTTTAGAATAAACGCTTTTTCTTTTTCGTTCTTAGATATTAATTACTAAATCCTTCAGACAAGAATGCAAAGCCAGGGGACAAATAAGTTTGGGGGAAGTATTTCCCGAAGGAGCTCTTGTACAAAAGCCCCACTACTAATAAAGTGCTAAAGCAGATTTATTAAAGCCGTTATAAAGTGATAAAAACATGATTTCGATTGAACTATGTAAGTTCACTGTTGTCTGTTCTGTAGGAGGAATAAGTTTTTATTCTTCTGTGATTATTAACTTTAAAGAAGATTAGTCTAATTTAAAGGGTTTGTTAATTAGTTACATTACATTTATTAGATTTCAGTTTTCAAGGTAAAATGTTTGTATTAAATCAGCACGGATTTGAAAAAACAAAAATGATTGCTTATAATCATACAGGAGTGTTAACGAGGGAAATCTTGATCAACTAATCAGTTGATTAAGTAAATTCTCGTAAACCTAACCAAGTTTACAAGAATTTATTTAATTTCTTAATATCATAAATGTAGCTCAATTACGTTGTTCATTCGTTATTATTAATATAACTAGCGGACGCCCGCAACTTCGTCCGCGTGAAACTCGATGTAAACTTTCAACTACCTCTACAATACCCCTACACAAAAAAAAATAAAAAAAAAGTATTCTATGTCCTTCTCCTGGCTCTAAACTACCTCCCTGCCAATTTTCAGCTAAATTGGTTCAGCCGTTCTTGAGTTATAAGTGGAGTAACTAACACGACTTTCTTTTATATATTTAGATTACTTATATCTGTTTTTATTTAAACTGTATTTGATACAGTTTACTATGCACATAAACCTGCCATTTCTTTATGTCACCTGTTACATAAGTGGCATAACATGGTTACATGCTAATGTAACAACAACATGCAGTCACCTGTTTGCAGCACTTAACAGACCTCAAATGCAAATTGAGTATATCAAGTATCTTTGTTGAAAATTTCCAAGACATTCTATGAAAGTTGTTGATTCGATCAAATTGTTCGTTATTGCAAAGATTCGTTATAAAATGTTCTGCTGGCCCATTCACTAACTTTGGTCTATCAGCTATCTAATATAACTAGCGGACGCTTGCGACTTTATCCGCCCTTAGACCTCCTTAATCCGGCCCTCTCGCAAAACCCGTTCTACCTACGGACGTCTACGAACTACGTCAATACCAAATTTCAACTTATACGTCAAGCTGTTTTCGAGAATTGTGATGACCTTTTGCATTATATTAAGATTATCATCAAATCAATAACTACCACATTTTTCGTGCGGTGTAAATTGATAACGAAAAACACAATGTCAAACACATTGGTTAGTAATTTTGATCAGTTAGCAATAAAATAGTGAATACGAAACCACGTGACTTCAGAAATCCTAACAATGTTGTAAACAGTATATTTATAGGCCAGCGGGAGCCATCATTATCATTATGTGGTAAAAGTGACGAAAGCTGATAACAGAGCCTTTATTCCATAATTCAGATCATTTACAGTAAAAACTCGGTTATCCGGACCTCATTTGCACGGATTATCTGGATTGCTGTGGCACAGTATTCCCTTAAAAGATAAAAAAATCAACCGTGATCAAGAAACTTTTGACAATCTTTTGTGAAAGCGTTTAAGGCTTTGAAAACTGCTCAATAATCGTTGGGATAAGTAAAAACGTATCTCTCCATGCATTAAATTATTCGAGTTTTAGAATGTTTTATGGCAATTTCGTCCTAAACGAGTCTCTGTTGTATCATAATAGAAAAGGTTATAAATTAACGTCATTGGTTAAAGGGATTATTCTTGTTGTTCATGATTACATAAGGTCCGATCCCTTTAAATTGTTAACTACTTGAACAGTATGTTATGGTAGTCAGATTATCGGGACATGTTTTTTTATTAACAATTCTCCGGGCTTTCTATTATCTCGTTCACTATGTAATATGTACGTAACGGACCGACGGCTTGTCTTGTCAATGCATCGTTATGCAAAGCGAAACATTATAGACATTTCCTTCTTACGATCAATTGTTTAACTTGACAAGTAGTTTGTACCGATTTGCGAGGCTGTGAGAAAATATTGCTCACGTTGCTGAGCCTAATCACGCGTGTAATTTAAACATTAATTCGAATATTAATGAAAGTGTTATGTGTATCGATTTTTTGTTGAGGAAAAAGTATTTTTTCCTTTTCACTTTTCTACATACATACATACATACATAGGAATAGGGCATTGATCATCAACGCCTTTTATTAGGCAGAGCTTATATCCTTCCATTTGATATGATCCATGCATATCTCCCTTGGTACTTCCATTCTCATATGGTCTCTATTGAGAATGTCCTGGATTGGAACGTTCGCTTTGGCATTTCCCTTCCAACATTTCCATTCAACCTCGCCTTATAATTAAATGCCTTTTGTTAGTCGTCTTTCATTCATTCTTTCTACGTGCTCAAACTATCTAAGGCACACTTAACTCGATTTTAGTTAATACATCTTCTTTTATACCAGTTATATTTATTTTTTTTAAATGACTTTTCAAAACATTATTTTTATCATAAAACACCGATAGGATAGGATGTACTATTTGGGACACTAAAAATTAATAAACACATTTTCTTCAACACAGCTGATCGTCAGTGGCTGAGCAAATAGACTTATTAAAAAGCTACGATGCAACAGACAGACACACAGATACACTGACAGACTCGTCAAACTTATAAAGCCCTTTTTACCTCGGGGTTAAAACAAAACATGTCAAAGTTCTTGTTCATTGTTGTTGTGGATTGCACTTTTGACGTTTGACACGAATAAAAATAGCTTCCGGTGGGTGAAACATGAGACAAGATGGTTTACTATCATGGTGGTACATTAATAAACAAACAGAAGTTAAGAGAAACATACTGTTTGATCGAAAACACCTTTCGTTTAGTGAAAAGAGAAAGAAAAGTACAGTTTATGCTTCCATAGTACATACAGATGATACTGGAAAGTCAGGTGATAAATAGCAATAAAAAATCCTTTACATCTGCCAGTAGGTAGAACCGGTATTGGATACCTGAGCGTAGGTACATTAAAAAGATATGATATCAATTGATACTGAAAGTAGTTCTGCGGCGCAGACGATTTAAATGTTGATTTTCAGAATTATCTATAAAGATTTGGCCACTAAAATAGGGAAACTCTCGTAGGATTTATAGGCCGAATTTATACGTATCGTCATTATCATTAACAACCCATCGGCTCACTGTTGAGTTTCCTCTCAGAATGAGAGGGGCTGGTAATAGTCCACCACGCTGGCCCAATGCAGGTTGGCAGACTTTACACACGAAGAGCATTAAGAACATTCTCAGCTATGCAGGTTTCCTCACGATATTAGTCCTCCACCGTTTGAGACAACAACTGAAGAGTTGGAGGTGCATGTCCCAGACAAGCTTCGAACCTACGCTCTCCGCATCGAAAGCAGAGGTCATATCCACTGGTCTATACGTATAGTTCAAGCAAATGGCATTGTATATGGTAATTTGTTTCGTACAAACTTCGACATCGCGTGCAATAGCTCTGCGGAGTTGTAAATGCGTCAAAACTTTTCACGCGATTTACCGTCTTGTATTGTGACGTCTGTGCAATAAATTCGTTTGATCTAATCGTAACTTTATCTATGGTAGAGTATGGTTCGCGTGACATGAGCCGCGATGGCACGGACAGGAGGATTGGAGACGTCGCGCTCCAATCGGCCGAAAAAAGCACTTTTGATTTCGATAGAGTTGGTATAACAGTTATGTTATCAACTATTACAGATTATTTAGTTTCAACAAAATCTATCTTAACATTAATAAATGCTATTTGATCAAGTAAATAAAGAAGTAAGAATGACATTCAACAATTATATAAAACTAATGAGTTAACACATTATATGACTCAAATAAGGACAAACACGGATGATATCAGTAATTTAGGGACGTCATAATGACGACAGTAAAATTAACACAAATACAGCTCATTTTATATCTAAAGCTGGTAATTCTGAACTCACTTGATCTGACAAATTATCGCACCATTGATGAGCAGCTGTTTTCTTTCCCCCATTCACACCATTGGTCAAATGTGGTGTCAGAGGTCCTCCAGTAAACAAATCCTCTGTAACACTATTGTCCGAAGTAATCCGTACTCTCACAGGAGGATCCTGAGGTCCTACGAAGTCAAATTGTCCATCCCACATATCGTATTCCAACTCTAAACTATCTTCAACTTCAATTGATTCACCCATGGTTCCGCCCGAGCGGTTGAACAGTCCCGACTTAAACATTTAGATGTCGGTGTATAAAATTACGTTGTCTTTGGATTTATTCATATATTGCACACACATTAAGCTCTAATCAACATCTAATTTGACTTACAAAACGGATTAGATTAGTAAAGATAAGTCTTTGAATGGCACACTGAATTGACTATACAAAAGTCGTTGTAACTTGTTACACAGCACGGTGCAGCAATTTAATTGAGCTAATTGACCACTTTGTCTAACATTTGTATAATCTCACACTTATTGTCACATAGCGTAAACACTTCACAGCTTTCGCACGGTTTTATATTATCAGCACTCGTAAGTTACGTACTTGTCAATTAATTGTCGTCGTACAAGAGGATCAAAATATCCGGCAAAAAGAGACATTGACGAAGTCTATTCAAAACGTTTAACGGTTGCCCTAACATCGCGTAGCACTCCCGTCACGTCCACTGCACTGGTTCTTAAAGCTCCATTAAATTACGATAGGAGAGCTTTATATTGACTGTTTTTTGTGGAACAAAGTTGTACATAAACGCGAACGTTACGTTGAGTCAGAGTCACGCTCGGCACTGAAGTATGAACGGCTGGCGGCCGGCTCGCCCCACCCATCGGTTCGGCGTGATTATCAGCCTGCCAACGCCGCACTGCCATACAAATAAACTTTATTCGCTCCCTGCACATATGCACGATCGTGTGATGGATAGTGCCAAGGCAATAACCCCTTGCATTTGCTCCCCCAGTCTGGCTGCATCTCGTTGTTTTATGGGCGAGGGGACACCATGATTGCACGGTCATGAGGATCTACAATTTTAATATGAATACACGTCTCCCATAATTGTTATTGGTGCTATATTCAAGCACAACACAAGATTCAGAGTACCTACCTAATGACTGATGAAAGAAGAAGTATTGTATTGACTAAAAAGCCAAGTTAGATAAAGCTCATTCATAAACACGGACTATCAATATAAGATCAGACTTATGAATGAAAAATATGATGTTGAATATAATAGAGTACGAGAAAGTGAATTTAATTAATAATAACCGATTAATCTCGAAAATAAGCAAAGGGGCTATTGAGATGACACGATAAAAAAAATGTTTAATCCAACATCGAAATTGAAACTATTGTCAGTGAGAGCGTGTATAATGGGAGGTTGTATTGAATGCCACCATCGCCGCGGAGTTATTTTACGGCTAACTAACATCGTTGTATTAGAAGTAATTAAATCAGAAGGTATTCTAATTTACGTTACGTTGAATTACATTAAAATTTGTGTAACACAAAACGTTTTAGCTTACGGATTAAAATTTTCGAGATCAATGCTATGTCAAATGTAATCTTTTGTAAACACTTAATTCATTAACGGTTTTTTGTTTCTACAAACAAAGATGATTGAGCCCATATTGCGTACATGAATGCATCAACCAAGCCGTTCACCTTATCTGCTCAAGTATTCTCGAGGAGGCATGAAAATAGACGCTACTCCGTGCTCCATAATGGGTCTTTAAATGTCCATATTATGCGTTATGCTTGTTTCGTCCTTAAGTGTTCTATATTTTCATTCAAATGAGTCTAATAAATATAAACAAACCGACACTCTGACTAATTGATTTACAGTTTCAAATATTTCTTGTTGTACACATGTTAGTTGATCCATAATTAAAATATAGAGACGCTTAATTTGCTTTAGCAGTGTAAGGTCCCTTGTCCTTACCGTAATAGCAGTAAGTCACCGTCTCACCACTACACTATAATGGCCAGCTGCACACGTCCGCCTCCTCTCGATGCCAGCCATAGACTGGCCGCTCTCGCCCACTACCGGTGTATATATACACGAACACTACCCCACTACCGGTGTATATATACACGAACACTACATCCCTTCCTATTTAACAAATTTAATTATTGTTATATTTCCTTTACTCCTACCATACTCTCCACCTATTGATTTCCAACCACATGTGGTTCAGGATTAAAGTAGTCGAAAGTATCTTCCACTTTCTTCCAATACTCTCCCTCTTTTTTTCCTTTCCGAAGTTTTTTACTCGATTTCCATATAATGACATTCCGAAGCTTTTAACCTATTCCCAATCTAATGGAATTCCAAAGCCAATTCCAATCTAATGGAATTCCGAAGTTTTAATTTCAATTTAATGAAATTCCGAAACCTTTAACCTAATTCCAATCTAATGGAATTCCGAAGCCAATTCCAATTTAATGGAATTCTAAAGCTAATTCCAATCTAATGGAATTCCGAAGTTTTATTAACCCAATTTCAATTTAATGGAATTCCGAAACTAATTCCAATCTAATGTAATTCCAAAGTTGTATTAACCCAATTTCAATTAAATTAAATTCCGAAGCCTTTAACCTAATACCAATCTAATGGAATTCCGAAGTTTTATTAACCCAATTTCAATTTAATGGAATTCCAAAGCTAATTCCAATCTAATGGGATTCCGAAGTTTTATTAACCCAATTTTAATTTAATGGAATTTCGAAGCTAATTTCAATCTAATATAATTCCAAAGTTGTATTAACCCAATTTCAATTAAATTAAATTCCGAAGCCTTTAACCTAATTCCAATCTAATGGAATTCCGAAGCCAATTCCAATTTAATGGAATTCCAAAGCTAATTCCAATCTAATGGAATTCCGAAGTTTTATTTACCCAATTTCAATTAAACGAAATTCCGAAGTCTTTAACCTAATCCCAATCTAATGGAATTCCAAAGCCAATCCCCATTTAAAGGAATTCCGAAGCAAATTCCAATCTAATGGAATTCCAAAGCAAATTTCAATTCAATGGAGTTCCGAAGGTTTTAATCCAATTCCAATTTAATGGAATTCCGAAGCTTTTAACCCAATTTCAATTTAATGAAATTCCGAAGTTCCAAATACATTTTTCTTCTTCCGATTCCTTCTTCTTTTGGCCCGACTTGACTTTTGGACTGAACTGGCAAATCAGTTAACTGTGTGATCATTGGGCAGAGAACTGCCTACTGCAAAAATAGATAAACCGCATACGTCTGGAGTTCATCACGCCCATTGTAATCCAGTGCCACAGCATGTACCAGAGCCACTGCGAACAACACGGTCCTCCGCGCTCTGCATAAACTTCTGCAGCATTGCCTTCATGAGCACTCGCCTGCACGAGCATGCGTCTGCATGAGCACGCACCATCACACATGTTTATCTGCAACTTAATAAAATTAATTACGCCAGCACCGCCTTAAATAGTCTGTTGAGCATTATGAGACATCGCTAAGATAGCGATTTTCGCATAACGGAACGTAACTATCAACCAGGCATAAGTTACAATTCCAGTATGTTAACTATCATCACAAAATAAGAACATCCTTTTGTTTGGTTTTAGAGATGTCCGTACCACATAGTTCCAGTTAAGGCAAAAGCTGTGTACTTTTTTAAACCAGATGACAGTTTTATACTTTAAGAGTTCCTTATTCAAATTCAATATACTTTTGTTTTTACTAATTTCCGTATTACAGATGACACTCGTAAGAAAGTCTGTAAGCATCGTAGGATCGACCACTAATTGAACCCCCTGTTCCACAAGTGACACTAATGCAGTCAGATTTATCAATACACTGGACGGCACTCTAATACTATTACTTTGGAAGCAATGATGACAGAGAACTCAACAGTTCCTCTCTCTTTCTTTTTTTTTTTTTTTACATAGCGGTCTTACATTTTGACTATCTTTCTCTAATTTTTTTTTTTGTGCAGAAGACAACATATAAAGCAAATCTGATGATATTTCGAACATTCGTTTGGTTGAACCTGTCACAAATGTCAGTTTTCATTAATCAAGTATTATTAAGTACCCGTCAAAAGCTGTCACAATAATTGACAGATAATTCTAACTTTGCCGCAATGCTCTTACTTTGTTGTAATATTTAATTGTAACAAATAGTCTTGTAAAATTGAAACTTACGCTGACCCGCTCATTCGTTGTTAGTCTCAATGTTGTTTGACTTCAAACCAATGGCTATTGTTTCTCATTCTAATATATATATATAGGACTGTTCTCCCTGCCATTCACAGTCCACTGCTAACACCTGCTAAACTCAATCATGCACCTATACATAGTTAAATTGCGTCAAAACTTAAACTTAACTGCGCTAGGTCTTGATGAAAGTATTTCCACCAACCTACATTGCAAAATGACTAATCAATAATTATAGCTTGTTGTAATCCGACCAAATGATGATCCTGTGCAATTTCACTTCACAACGCATTGCGAGCACCATCATAAAAACTCTTTGAAAATAAGAAAACTAAATTTCATCAAGTTGTACAAACTTGCAGGTTAAACAATGGCATCTGCTTGATCAATTAAGAAGTCTATCAAATACACCATAACACACACATAAGGGTGAAACGACAACAAATTTAAATTCAACGTTCAACAACAAATCTTTAATCGAATGATACTAAATAACTCAAATGTAAAACAACTACAACTTTTAGCGACTCCCTCAATGTCGCTCACATAACACGCCGCCTGACTTCGGATGTTCCTTGGCTATTTATAACTTCAAACTAACACAGTGATTTAGTATTAATACCCTAATACAATGACAAATAATTATTATTTGAGTGTCACCTGCACGATGACAGAACAATTCTGCACCACCTCACCATCGAACAGCAACTCTTAGTGACATCTCCGTGTCCACATTCGTTCAGAATGGTCTCTTACTATGAGATCCTTTACACCATTTTGCGTTCACAACACTTAACCACCTTAACCACAAGTTGAACGTCCCCTTCTATCACAGCATAGCCCATGTTATGCTCAGGACCAACACCCACGACGCAGTGGAGTGACCCCTTTGACCACGACACAACTGCAACAACCTCACAACACTCCCCATACCAACATTTTATTTAATCACTAGCTTTGCTCAACTTAAATCCCAATTAAATCTCTCGATTATTCTTATCTTTCACTAGTAAAACCTTCACACCCTTTTGTCATCAAATCTCCTTCTTATCTCAAAGATCGATGTACGAGTAGGTTATATCCATTATTTATTTATTTATAATATTATTATTATTTGAAATATTTAATTTCATATTTTCCACACCATCGTCATACATACACACTTACATACATACTTATATACCAACACTACATATCCATTTACACGCCGCACCCACAATATTTTGTTATCACACTTCACACGATAGATTCAATTCACGCACAAACCCGTGCGCAAATTGCAGTATGCCAATGTTTATCGACGCGGGCGACTTATGCGCTTGACACAGTTTATCACTTCTATTCCTTTTCAAATTATACAAACCATCAACCATGGTTTTAGTTTTAGATCACGTTTGTAATGTATTAGCTGAAATGTTATGAGGGTAAACATAAAACATTTATAAATCAGTCCGAGATTGACCGCCGTTAAATGGCACAACCGACTCCTTATTTTATTAATTTTACTACTTTTCAGTATCTCTAGCGATTTACCTAATCACTAATTTGTTCACTCAATTAATTACTTTCACTTAATTGTGTACTGTAGCACCGTATTGCTATCGCTGTAATACTGGACTCTTAACACCACCATTAAATAACGTTGAAGCTCACGAATACCGCCTTCCTCATTATAAAACGTTGAGACAAGGCTATCGCTTATTCAAACGCTAATTCACACTACAACTACTATGGCCATACCCGATGTTTATCATAAAGTTTGTACAATGTGATACCTGCAACGAATATCGATACCCATTAAACTTTAATTTTGAGGGTAATACTTGATGTGACGATAAATAAATTTAAATTCCTGTATACGTCATTTAGTAAATACGTAATGTATGTAAGACCGTCACTCCAACTGGCAAACAACACAACAACTTTTGTCTTACCGTACTGGCCGTACCAGCTCAGGTATAGTGAACTTGACAGTCTAGCAGGCAAATCGGCAAGGCGTACTCCACAAAACGGAATATGTCTATTCCAGCTAATCGCTGCGGGATATTGTCCCGGCTTACGGATCGCTCGACTCAACGAAGGTAACTAATTTAGCTATTTGGCTTATCACTTGCCCACTTAACGAAATTGCCACGCTACGACATGTCTATCACTTGTACACTCATAAAATGCCATGTCATTTGGCACCAATGACACAATGTCTTGATAAACAACATTAAATTTATTCAACAGTATTAAAAGAGTAATTATTACTTCGACCTTCTGTCCTTTTCAAAAATAAAACTGACTAACCGCATTGCTGTATTCATTTTACTTTTTTTACTTATTCTCTTTCTTTTTTTTTTTCTTTTTAGTCGCTGTAACCTAGACCATAGTCTACACAGCGACTTAGTTTAAGCTCAATCGCTGCAAACCAGACCGGCAGGCAAGAACCGGGTCCGTAGTCTGGGCAAGCGATTTTGCCAATTACCAAGTAACAGAACACAACAATTTACGGATAATAATTATAACTACTTACAGTTATTTATTTATTTTTTTTTTCACCTCGTCGCCACTTGTAAGGTCCCTTGTCCTTACCGTAATAGCAGTAAGTCACCGTCTCACCACTACACTATAATGGCCAGCTGCACACGTCCGCCTCCTCTCGATGCCAGCCATAGACTGGCCGCTCTCGCCCACTACCGGTGTATATATACACGAACACTACCCCACTACCGGTGTATATATACACGAACACTACAAGCAGCAACTTGGGTGGCCATATTATTATAGTTTAATTTAACTATCTTAATATGGCCACCCAAGTTCATGTCAATTGTCATGTATTTGAGCATTTAAAAAATCATTAAATATAAAATAAATAAATATACTTAAACAATACACATCACTATCTAGCCCCAAAGTAAGCATACAGAGCAGCTTGTGTTATGGGTACTAAGATAGTTGATATTATAATATTCATATACATTTATATACTACATATAAATACTTATATAATGTATAAATACACACAGACACTGGAAAAAACCCATGTTCATCACACAAATATTTTCCAGTTGTGGGAATCGAACCCACGGCCGTGGATGCAGAAAGCAGGGTCACTACCCACTGCGCCACACGACCGTCAAAATGTTAAATGCTCAAATAATAAAGATGGAGTTTCAAGTTTATTTATGCCTATTGTATAACAATTCACAAGGAATGTCTCAAGATTTCAGGTTGTTGATATACAAATATGCCTTAGATTTGAGGTTGTTTATACTTACACATCAATTCACAAATAATATCACAGAATTCTGATTGTTTAAATTCACCATTTCAACCATATCAAAAGAAACGTTTCAATGCCTTATCTGAATACACGCCGAATTTATTTCTAATAGAGCATCATTTTGCAATCATATACCTACGTAAGATAAAATAATTTTCAATAACAATAAGACTACTTTTTGTAATTGCCCAATAACACTTGGAATGTTGCTCTACAAAGCGTTAATTCAGTAGGTTTTAATTACACTATTTCTGAACGTATTACTGTCTTCGTAAACCATTCGTTACAACTTACATGTTAATCTTAATCACCGCCATGTGAAATTCACCGGCAACTAAAATAGACACTACACGTAAACAAATGAACGAGAAGAAGTAGATTGTATCAATGACTTCAAAAAAGCACCGGCACACACAAATTACACAAAATTACAGAACAATGAACTATTATAGAGAACTTTTTGTCAACCAGTATTGTAATAACAAGTCGTCAGTTATGTCAGTTTGCTTTGCAAACAATGGAGCATTTACTTCTTTCCAAATGGAATTTGGAATATTCGCGCATTTTATTAAATGTACGTTGACTGTACATTTTATGAATGTTATAGGCTAATTTCGTACATATTTCCATTTGATGGAGACGTTAGTCAGTTCTAGTTACAGAAGCTTTAATAGTGCCAATAAATAATGTTTATATTCAGTACAGTCAAAAAGTGCAAACGGTCGGTAGCTGTTTACATTATAGATAGATCATCCATTGAAATATGGATAGTTGTACTACAGTACTAACAACAAGATTTAGGTTTGGCTATGCCAACCATTCTTGCTTATTATCCAGGGAAAGATAAAGGGAAAACGAAGGCCTGGTAGACGTACGTCTTGGGTCAAGAACTTACGCCAATGGTTCAATATGAGTACCAGATCACCGTTTCGGGCAGCAGTGGATAAAGGAACATTAACTTTAATGATTGTTAGCCTCCGGTTCCAGACGGAATTAACAGAAGAAGAAGAACCATGTTTACCATTACACAGAATATAGCTGTCATCTTTGATCTCTCTTTGAGGACACTCATTATTAAAAGGACAATAAAGATGTAATTTACTACTAACTTTGAAATCAGGAGTAGCTTAATATAAAACGCTCATATGAAAATAACAATTTGCATGTGTCCAATGATTCAAAAGTACGTTTTACGTACATTTTCCAGGAAAACCATTAATTTTCCAGGATTACAATCGACCATGCGATATTCATCATACGCTCGGATGAGTAAGGGGGAAACCCTTGCTAATCTATGGATTAACGTAACGACAAAATTATCGATCAATCAGGGTTGGGAAAGTCCTGCCCTTGCATTTTCATTATAAACTCGTATTTTCTTCGATGCTGAAAAAGTTATTTTAAAATGCAGCTATTCTTCTATTACTAATTCTATATTAATATTTATATTATAATTTAACTTATATATTTGCTAAATAAAAACTCTATTGTATAAACTTTTGTATATAATGATATCATTATACTTTGTGGTACCTATTGTAGGGGGTAATCTCTGGATCTACTGAATCGATTTAAAAAAATCTTTTACCAATCTAACAGCCACGTTATTATGAGTGTTATAAGCTATATATTATTCCCTACGCGGGTGAAACCGCGGGGCGTTGGATAGTTGTTATATTAAACGATCATTAAATAGCAATTGTAAGAAGCCATAGTTTTCAATATGGCATATCGCTATGTTATATAAATTGACACTAAAACAACAAGTTGTGGAACACAAATAACTAGTGGAGGTCGAATTCATTAATCAGTTATTTAGATACATTACGTAACCTTATAAACGACTTGCGTGTAAACTGTTCAAATGTAAATAAAGTACGACAGAACTACAATTATCACATAAATACTTACTTTTCACAAATGCAACAAATAAATACAATTAAAAAAAAAAATATTCAATATGAATTTAGTAACTACAAAACATCTAACAATTATGAATTATTTTAAATGCATTACTCTGAATTGATATATTACGTCGGTAAACTTTAAGAAGTTTAAATAACCAGTTTGTATTACTTATAATTATTTTAAACAGTTGTAAAAAGTTTAATTTTTGAACTATGCACAATTGATTAGGTATATCATTATATGATTGATATTATGTTAAAATATATAATATCTGTTTAATATGTTGCTAAGTGCTAATATTATGCAAATTTAAATTGTTCTTTATTCAACACTGGCCTTCACAAGGTCTTACGGTTATGATTCATCAAGTTTATCTGCTAAGGCTGATACTTGATCATGAGTAACGATTCTATCGCACACTCTCTATTTATATTTCGAACAGATGCGATACATATCGAATGGGCACGAAATAGGATTTCGAGGACACGAAGAAGACGAAGAAATGCTTTATTGCACACAATATAAATATAAAACAAATTAAAATATAAAACAAATTAAAAATGAATATTTACAACTAAAAATTAGCATGCAGAGGCGGCCTTATTGCTATAAGCAATCTCTAATAGGCAACCCCTGGTGACAGGAATGTGGACAAAGAGCTGGAAGGTGGACTATAAATAAATAAACCTAAATATGTAATATACATATACGACATAGATCTGTCAAAAGGTATTCAACTTAAAGTGCTATTTATGTTGCAACGTCATCACCATCATTATTAATAGCCCACTGTAGAGTACTTGCAGGACTCATTTCTTCCATAGGAAAAGAAGATTTAGAGCTAGAGACTTCTCGAATTAGCGGCCTGCCTTAGAATGATAATGTTCCATTAATGATGACTATTAAAAAAATTGCTATATCTTTTTTAAATACTAGGCGACTTCGTCCGCGTGAAACCCTACCCTTATACTAAGTATCCTGAGTCCGTCTCCTGGTTCTAAGCTACCTCCACCAATTTTCAGCCGAAATCGGTCCAGCCGTTGTTGAGTTATAAATAGCTAACACGACTTTCTTTTAAAAATACTTATATTAAGATGATCAATATTCCCGTTCCCCTCCAACTAGTCAGGAACGACTGTACCTATTAGGAGTGGGTACGACAATAGCCCAATTAGGCGGGGAATGAACCACCATCGTTGAGCTATTGAGGCTTTGACAATGACAGAGATCGAAAAGCACAGAGCCTAACTAAAACCTACCTTATACCGGATTGCTATAGATAATCTTTCCATACGGTAGCAAGCCATGGTTCGGCTATGACTTAAAGCCTATAGTCTATATTATAAACAGGGTTAACTGCTATGAGGTAGTATTCTTACTTGGAGATTAAAAGATTAGAAGTTAGAGGAACTGCCTAATAGCATTTTATAAAGCTATTATTAGATTCGTGACATCTCACGCTGAGTTAGTCTCAATTAGCTTCTAATTATACAATTAGTCTAGAATTTAAAATCTAGCACAGATAGCTGGAACATGTGTCTGTCAATTGTTACGGCTCTAACCTAGTTTAGTATCGTTGCCCCTTGGAAAGACTACTTTTATTTTAGTCCTGTTTTAAAATAATATTGTTTATTTTGTCTCTGGCTAAGACCGTGATTAGTGAACTACACATATCATCATCATCGTATATCACACTAATATTATAAAGGCGAAAGTTTGTGTGTATTTTTGTTCTTCCATTGTTCTGCATCTACTAAAGCGATTTGGCTGTAATTTGTAATAGCCTTTACTTTGGATTAAAACAGTCTATTTTGCATCCCAGAAAAATCAATAGGTTCCGCGGAATTTGTGAAAAACTGAATTCCACGCAGACAAAGTCGCTGGCGTACGATAGTAAAAAATAATTTTAAGCACTATATTATGAAACAGATAAAAAACTCAACCTGCTTAAATTAGAAAATGATTTGTTCGGAACACCTTTGGGGTTTCAAGTCAGGAATTTGTTTGGTTAACCCCTCGTCGCAATGAGCAAATTCATTCAAATTTTATAAGGCAGATATTGAGAAAATACATAAGTTATCTTCTTTATAAACTATTATAACGTGTAGTAGACTTCTTAGTGTCAAAGTTCGACCGGGGAAGTAGTACCACCTACAAATTAGTGATACAATATGAACTTTAGTTTTTTTTTAATTTAAGGAACTATTCGTATCTAACTACTTAGTCACAATTTGACATTACGTATCTAAATAGCACTAGAAACATTAGCAAATACAACGAGGACGCAACTTCCTCAATATAAACTTAGATTGCAATCCTAAACTTCGATATTATTATAGAAAACAGATTCAATATTGCATAACCTCGATTTGTTTTTATAGAACATAGCACATACTACGCCTTTTCATCTAAAAAACAAATAAAAATTGTTAATAATTTCATTAATATGTTATATTGTGTCGTGGATAAATATTGGAAATTACTTCACACCATTTTACGATGTTACCGACCATATCATTTATAATCAATCTAAAGCAATATCCAAATTTAATTATATTCCTATATTCCTATATAGCCTCAATAGCTCAACCGTAAGAGCGGTGGTGGAGACTCATCACCGAGGGGTGGTGGTTCGATCCCCGCCCCGTTGGTCTATTGTCGTACCCACTCCTAATACAGTCTTTCCCGACTAGTTAGAGGGGAATGGGAATATTGGTCATATTTAAAAATATGGCAAATATTCTTTTTTTTTTTCAATATTCAAACATTTTTATTAAATATTTTAATATTAATTAAATATATTATTTAGATATTGCTTGCTTGCTTGCAGAATGTGGACATTACGATGCTTAATGTAGACATTGCGATTTTTTATATGTATCTATAGATTTAATTTGAAGAAAATAAAGAAATAAAACTAAATTGATATTAACGTATCAATGATAAAATAACACTTATTGCTGTTATGCAACTGAAAGCATTAGAATTTAGAAAGTTACACGTGATAAATAATATTTAGTACGGAATTCGAAAATCAAATCAAATCAAATCAAATCAAAAATCATTTATTTCAAGTAGGCTCAGTTTACAAGCACTTTTGACACGTCAGTTGACTATTTGTAAAGATTTTACCACCGGTTCGGAAGGCAGGTTCTGCTGAGAAGATACCGGCAAGAAACTCAACAGTTGCTCTTTTGAAAAAGTCATACAGTATTTTAATTTACAATTGATAACAATTACTGTTTACATTTCTTATAGTTTTACTTTCTGTGTAAAGGTGGAAGCTGATCCAACGGCCTCCAAGCATCTTTATCATTAAGGAACTCAAAAAAAAAACAAGCCAAGCATAAAGAATAATAAAATGATATTAGATATCATCGAATCTACCGCAAAAGGTATAAATATAATTTCCAATACTAATATATCACGTTATAATAATTTTATTTTCATTAAACGTATTACTTCAAGCGGCAAATACACATGTAAATATATTAAATTACAATGAGCTATCTGACAACATTACACGAACGATTACCTACGCATAACCATTCCTTAGGCATTCTACAAGTCTACGACAAATGACACTATTAAATATGCATTAAAAAATGTTGACAAAAACAGAAAATCGCAAATTGCAAATAAGGTTCCTAATGTATTTGTTACACGTCATATAATTTATTTATTTTTATAATCATTAAACATAAAAGCGATTACAAATGAAAAAATCTGACAGAAAATTAAATATCAATTCTAAGAAATAACTATTGGCTTTCTAGTTGATCTTCGTATTAATCAGCAGAATTTTTTGCTTCTTAATCTTAACTTCTATGTTCGCCAGAACTTCTATATTTAATTTCTTTTTTAAAGAATATTTGCTATATCTTTTCGTCTTCTAATGTGAATGTAGGTTTGTTTACCTGCAAGCACGATTATGTGCAAAAGCTACGAGTAGTTTTCCCTAAAATTCTAATTGGGAGTTGTAACTTTGTACTAACGTGACTTTTCAGTGCCTATACTGTAAATACCAATACAATTTTTAGTATATGCGAATTTTTGAATTAATGTTTACGCTTGTAATTGACCTTATTTCTAAGTAATTGGTTACAAAATTTTAACAAAATAGAACGCATCTGCAAACAATACAGCGACGTTCGCACGCGTTTCTTCACTTTCCGTTTCTCAGTTTCTTGTTGCAGTTGGCAGTTGCCACTCAATTTGCTATTAGATAACTCTACACTTGTGGGGCTTGCTGGATTACATTTATAAGAGCTTAACTCGAATGCAATGGAATTCTTTAGACATTTTATATGCGTAATAGGATTGGTCGTTATTCTAAATTATTTTATTAGCAAAGACATTAATTTGTTCGACTACACTCTATTGCATATTGTATTTGCTGGCCAGTATTATATGCACTACAATTCTCGTCCAAAATTTTCTATTTGTTTTATTTAAATTTCCGTTGTTCATTTTCTAATTTACTTTTTTGTTAAACTACCAAATACTCAAATTAGCGGGACGAGTGGTGAGCAGTAATTTTAGAATTTAGAGCAACAATCAGCGGTTTACTTACCTACGCCTACAAAAAAAATATAGGTTCTAGAGACATTTAAGTTGAGTTTCCTTGAAAACAATTTTAGTGACATTAAAACATTTTGAGAAACTGTGATTATACCGTAAATGCCGAAAATCGAGCAGATTTTTATTCACAAAACGTTTCTAGCTAAGACCGTACGAGGAGACGTAAACAACTTTGGCAAACTTCAAGATTCAAAGGACAAGGTACTACAGCTCTCTCCAGTTTCTCTCATATCTCAAGGACTCTCAGGATGCAGGGTTCCTTTAAGAAAAAGAGGGTAAGTAATAATGGCGAAATTCTTTTATACCAAACAAGTTATCCTCTCCCTTGCAGTACTTACATTTTTAAGGGCGATTTCTTTTTAAATGCAATAAAATTATGCAAATAAAACCTTAGGGATAACTAAAAATGAGCCTAAATTATTCTGTACTTTAGATTTTAGGAGCCCTTTCCAATTGAGAAGTTGCTTGTGTCTGTCAGTCTAGTTATCAAAATGTATCCTGTTTAATAGAATTTGACTGGACACCATCCCAACAATTATTATCACTCCGCAATTTCGGAGATTGGAACACCATGGCTGTTTTAAGTTCTAATTCCCTTGATATTATAAGGAAGATGATTCCATACTTATTTTTCATTATGCCTTCGCAGTTTGTGCATTTAGACAGTTCTCCTCAGGTAATAACTTTCTATCAATAATTTGCCCTCTAAGGGTGAAAATTGTCAAGTTTAGTCCATCGTTCGTCGTTGTCCGTCAGTCGGTCCTAGATCTGTAGCCACGTGGCACATCTATTCTCTCTTTACAAACATACAATTTGATAGTGTTCGAAGCGTTAGCGTTTGTAGAAAGAGAATCGACGTACCTCATGGCTACAGGCCCTGGTCAAATTAATGGAAATAAAACGAGAGCCACATGTGATTCTTGGTGATCCAAACTATGTATCATTTTATTTATAACAATCTGCCAACAATTGCAGACAAACGTTTAATTTTCGGCTATGCCCATAATTCAATAATTCTACACATCCTTGACACACTTATCCCACATCAACGCCCACTTTCAGCACATACCTAATCTATTGTATACAATAATATACATACATTATACTCCCGATTTGTATGTAGATTTGAGCGGTGACTGTGTGTCTAGACTTGACGATGTCGTAAGAAATTAAGATGCAGGTCCTTTACTTTACAATGTCTTCAATGTAATCATTCCTTGTATACTTGAAATTTTCTTAGATGTCAATTTTAAACAACAATAATGGCTGACTATGAACCAAAGACAATCAGTAGGGTTGAGAAGTTAACCGCGGGCATCGTAACGATATCAAGTAGGTATCGTTATATCTGAAATAACTAAACTAAAATATCCGTTACTATACGTCATCTTAAAAAACGAATACGTTCCATATTCGTTTCGTTTTCCAACTTTTCAGTTGTGTGCATTTTAGGAAATTAAATATCATTTTAAGAATATATACTCCAAGGAGAAGAAGTGAATCATGAAATACATGAAAATGTTGGATATAGTAATAATAATAATAATAATAATACAAATAACATAATCAAGTAGCCAAGATAATCCACCAACAGCTTGCTCTTCAATATGACCTTATCGATTTTGAGATGCCTTACTATAGGTACGACCCAGCGTCAGTTCTTGAAAATAGCAGTGCATTGCTCTACTGGGACCGAACGATTATCACTGACAGGTATATTGTAGCCAATAGACCTGATATAGTGCTAGTCGATCGGTCAGTGCGTCGTGCAATAATTGTTGATATTACAGTTCCACATGACGATAATCTGGTTAAAGCCGAAAAGGAAAAAGTATCAAAATACTTGGACCTTGCTCACGAGATTACCGCCATGTGGAATGTTGAGTCAACTATTATTGTTCCGATAGTTGTTTCAGTCAATGGTCTTATAGCGAAAAGCTTCGACCAACACCTTAAGAAGCTTTCGCTTAACTGTTGGATCAAGAGTCGGATACAAAAGGCAGTGATTCTTGAGACGGCGCGTATTGTGAGGAGGTTCCTCACTCTGGAGCCCTGACCACCGGTTGCTTGGGCACTCAAATGTCCCGCAGCGGGAGGGTGAATTTTTTTTATAAATTTTTAATAATGTTTTGTATTTTATACTTATATTGTTAAAAATTTAAAAAAAAAGAAGTAATAAATAAATGAGAGAGAAAATAATAATAATAATAATAATAATATAGCCTTTATTTCCAAGTACATAAATTACAAAAATTTTACAGTTTACATTTTTAAAAATTACAAAAGATACAAAAGTTACAAAAGTTAAAAAACATTAACATTTCATTACATTTTGTTGGATATAGTAGCGACATTATTTCCGCATACGAATATTTTTGAAATAAAGTCAGTGGCAATTTATAATGGAAATTTTTAATTTTTAAATTGTTGAAGAAAACAATTGAGAAAAACAAAAAAGCGACAAAAATATTTTTCTATTGAATTAAAGATTATTATTTCTTTCTTTTTTTACCTTGGTTATACACCACTAGTCCAAATGACTATGTAGAACATAATTGGAATTAATGTACACTTACTGTCTGTCTCTAATTATAATTCGTAACATTTTTCTAGCTCTAGAACCTACTAAATTTATTACCGCATAATGTCATATATTCAAAAATATTTGTACTAAAGTTTCGGCCCCTTGTACATCACTATCTCTCAATCTTCTTTATATAATATCCTAATAACTCTGACTATCACGATTTACGTATACCAGAAAAATAAAAATCTCACCATGTTGCGAAACAAAAGTAATAACCTTTTTTCTATTAGTATTTCAAATCTTTTATTTATTTTTCTGATCCAGCAATCATAATATTCAAGTCGTATTTGTGTATTGTTTTCTTTATTCTTAATTTAAAAATTTTGCAAGTGGTTGAAGAATCGGTTTATCGGTTTTTTAATAATTTTTGATCGTGCTATATAATTACAAACATTCGGGAGCACTCGCGCCGCGATCGGTTAAGCTGGGTTTAGGATGAGTTAACTGCGAGCAAAAAGTGCCACATTGTCGCTTCCATGCTCACAGTGAGGTCGTGTCAATGTTTGTTCCATATCATCATTACTTATTTGTTTCGTTTGCAATTGTTAGTCTTGTTATTTATTTGTTGTTTGGTTGTTATATTATTGCTGATTGCTGAGTAGTGTATGACTAACAATAATATAACTAACCGAAAATTCCGACTTTCAGATGGGTGGATTTTAGGTTGAATTTCATATGGATTGATTTATTTATTAGGTATATTAAAAATATAAAAAAAAAAATATTATGAAAAAATACAACCGACTTTAAAATGTTAACGTATCCACGAAACTAAAAAGGGAAAGATAACATTATTATATTTTCTACTTATTGATCATTTTGAAGTCGCTGCCAAGCCCGTCTGATGTTGACTTAAGTCGTTACTGAAAAAAACACATGACAGACAAAAATAATGTCTGAGAAACAAAAATCTTTACGATAGGGTACACCTTGAATTAATAGATTGAATACACTGGCTTGGCAGAAAATATAATGATATTATTTTTCCCTTTTTTAATTTCGTGGGTACGTTAATATTTTGAAGTCGGTTGTATATATTTTTTTAAATTATTATTTGTTTTTTCTCAATTAGGTCCTTCAACTATTTTAAAATCAAAAATCTCCATTTAAAATTGCCACTGACTTTATGAAAAAATATTCGTATGCGGAAATAATGTCGCTGCTATGTCCAACGTTTTCATGTATGTAGATTTACTTCTTCTCCATGGAGTATAATATATTCTTTGGTGCTGTGTTAATAAAGATACACATTTATTTTATTTATAAGCCACAAAGGACACAAATATTAAAATTAAAAAATATGTACATAATTATCGACAAGTTATAATTTCATGTATCTTTCCCGTCTCTTCAATTCATAGACAATCTAGCATTACGAAATGTCAAATTCGCAACATTTTCATTTTAAATGAAGTGATGTGTATATAAATGATTTAGTTTAAACGGACGGTTTGTGAGAAATATGTGAATGTCGTGACGACGGATCTTTGTTTATTTTTTTTGCCATGTAAGGAAAAAAATACTATATAAAGGGAGTCCCGTAGTTAATGGATAAAACGGAAGTGGAAGATACTCTACCAAATTATCTAAAAAATTTATTCATTTTGAAAAATCCATAGTGACATTGTCCAAGTTATACTTTTCTTTCAGATTTTTTAAATTTCTCCACCGGGGTTCAGTTTTTTTAATACACTCCGAATATTTTAATAATCTGATTATTGTTAAACATTACAGATTACATGACATGATACTATCTTGATCTTTATACTATTCATCATCATTCATCTTTAACCTACTCTTATTATTTTTTTCATTCATGATTCAGATTCAATTCTTAATGACATTTACGGAATTGAATGCATAATCAACATCAGATGTTAAAATTACGAAAGGATATAATCCTTCATAACGTCTATTCCTTGTTATTTAAAATAAATAATAATAGTACTTATTGTCTTTTTTTCTTGTTCAACTGCTTATCTTCCTCAACTTCTAGAAATGAATCACAAGCGATTAAAGAAAAGTCATATACGAGTACACATATAATCAACTATGTTCAAATATAATCAAATTATCCTTTTATTCTCCAACATTATCCTTATGGAAGTATTGCGTAACATCATTGAATACAACGCAGCCTTAATGACAAATTAATTCAAGCGCACAGTACCAACGCTATTTTGTTCTAATGCATTATTTATGTATGTGCCTATCTAGGTAATGTTGCGTGCAGTTTCTCCCAGGGCCCATTGTCCGTTGCATTATGAGCCAGTCGCAAACTTATGTCTGCGATCAATATGACCTTTATTCCAAAGAAATAGATACCAAGTTCTCTAGTGTATCGTTGTAGCAATAAAGTGGTCGCAAGGCAGTCTAAGGGAGCCGCCCACGTAGTCAAAATGACCCTATGCGTTTGCACTAAGCTATATTCGAAGAATTGCTGCACTGATTTGAATGTTACATTCCTGAAGTGAAATTGAAAGCGAAATTGGATTGCTGTTTGCTTGTGCCAATTAAATATTATAACTGTTAAGCAAATGCTTTCTAATAATATTTCATATCATCTTATTTGTGATGCAAAAACGTCGTTCAACATAAAATTTGAAATTATAATCAGACTGATTGCGATTAATGGAATCAAATTATCACGAAGAAATCTGAGTTTGTTAGGTTATAGTAGGTTATCTCGGGAGCAAGTGTACTCTATATTATTTACCTACCCTCGTATTCTCAAGAGAATGGAATTACGCATGTGAAACCGCAGAACGTCTGCTAGTCAATTATAAATTTGGTACGGATAGTGTTAGAAATAGGATACACAATGAGTTTAACTTGATACTAATCTCGATTCATTAGTCTCAGTTTAAAAAGCAAAAGCGGAACGCTAAGATGAATCTAAAGATAAAACTAATTACAATACAGACAAAACATCAACATGGTAACAAACATTATGTAAATATAACATAGCCCTGTAACCAATTGAAATAATCTAATGATGATGAAATTCATCATCATCAGATAAATCAAACCTGCCTCTTTATAGAAAGGAGCTTCTAGACTCATAAGGAGCAACTGCAAAACTTTATTGTACGTACCTACAGTTAAAATCTTTAACAATCATGGCCAGTGATGTTTATGAAAATAATCAACGGTTTACCTTTAGAAGGCACGGGGATGTAACATCCCAACACTAAGAATTATTACTTGAAATTTCTTAGAAGAAAGAATAGCTTAGTGTTTTATATTCCGGCTAAGGGCTCGAATCTAAAATTTCGTAATCCAAAGTCACACAATCTAACGAGAAAGTTCTGGAACAACGAGGCATTTTAATAATGCAGCTAAAAAGTATGGTTGATATTCTAACAGCAATCACCATAAAGCCGGCATAAACAAACCTAATAAAGCCAAAACTGTCCATAAAGGTGGGCATTATCCGTAATTTCTGTTCAATGACCCCAATATGAATATCAAGGAAAGGTTTTAAACAATAGACCGAGCTGGTTCATTAGGTACGTTGGTAGGACAGCAATGGCGGGCGGAAGAGACGCCAGTGCGCCTTCCGGTCAGATGCGTGCGGCCCATATGATAAACGATTGATATGTGGAATAACAATCGTACTGTTTGATTTATTAGTGGGTGCGCGTGCGCAGTTATTGAGTTTGTTGTGGGTTTTAGAACGAACTTGTATAATGCCCTCTTCTGTAAGGACGGATTGATACAGATTGTAAGGGATAGCACCAAGTGATGATGATAGTGTAAGGGGAGAGGCCTGGCTCTACAATGGGCCGTTTAAATAGGCTTGTGATCGTGTACTCTTTAGAGTAGAATATAGGTATTGTTTTGTAGATAAAAATATAGGCCTTTAGCCTTTAGCCAAATAGGCCATAACATTATATTCCTTCAAAATTTTAGTTTGATCCACTTCCTGTGTGTGCTAATTCAGTTTGCTAATAGTGGATAGCATGAGATACAAAACGTAATGTAAAATATGGTATTAATAGACAAACCGTGTTGTATACTAGCGACTTCTTCCGCGAGAAAATTATTATAGTAATTTTGATTCAGGATTATTATTCAAATAAAAAATTAACTTTTTTAGTGTTCTCCGCAACTTTCTAACTTTTTTGAACCTTCTCCTGGCAATAAAAACACAACAAAATAAGAAATAGCGAAATTGCTCCAGCCATCCAGGTTCATGATGACCGGAAAATGAGGATTCATTTTTATGCATATTATAGATTATGCGCACTTTTATCACGTGCGGTTATCACAACTTTATCAAGTTGAAGGCCGATAAAGGACTTTTGATTGTGGTTTGATAAATTGATAAGCACGTGTGAAGTAATTTTTGCCATTGTACGGCTCGATGGTCATCATTATTATTTATCATGCTATTATTATTGTCATCCGATAACAACTAATTGATTTTGTCACGTTATTTTTGCCAAACAAATGTTATTACATTGCAGAGGTAAATAATACAAAATATGAGGCTTGGTATTCTATTTTGAATCCTCGATAACTTAACTGTAAAGGGGTCGGGCACATCACAGAGAGGTGTTCCTCGCCACATCTAACACAGTCTTTTACGACTAGTTGGAGGTTAACAGGAATATTGGTCATATTTTTAAGACAAGGCAAATATTATTTTAAAAAAAAACCTACTCCAGACAGAAATGTTATTTTTTTTCGGTCACGAAGGCCATGGTGAGTTTAACCATGTATACAGGAGATATCATAGTGCACAAAAGTGTGCACAAGCACAGGTGCACACTCTGTTCTCTCCTTCTCATAGTCTAATCGGACGGCAGACCGACACGACTGCTGAAAGATCAGGCGTAGAAACGACGGCTTTACGTGCTCTCCGAGGCACGGGGGTGTACCAACATCGCCAACTACCCAAGATTTTTCTTGTAAGGAAAATTCCAATAACGTATTTTTTTGGCATAACCCGCGATTCAAACTTTTTCAACTCCCCCTGGCCATCATTGTCCGTACCTGAACCACTGTCACCGTGCCCACCCAATATTCTGGATTCTGGGATACTAGAATTCTGGGATACCGATATAGAATTCTATTATGATACTAATAATAGACTTGATGTCGGGAACCAGGCCCCACCAATGAAATAATGCTAATGCCAATGAGGCAGTGCTACCACGACGAGTATATACATTTTAAACAACAGTCAGCCCGTGCCGACTCACTGGAACTTATTCATTTATTTCGTCGTAAACTTCGTCATTCCTTTTAGTGTATCTACATACAAATCGCGAAATACTTATTTTAGGATTTGGCTGGATTCCAATATGACCTTGAATCGAATTACAGATTCGAGCCGCTATTGGAATGTGCTGTTCATGTAGGTACTTGAACAATATTTTGAAATTGGAATCTTGTACTAGTTATGAACAGTATTTTGAAAATGGAATCTTTTATTAGTTGCCAGAAGTTTAAATAGTTTCATAAAAGTATCGACTCATAGTTTATTATATTTTACATAAATTTTATTAGTCAACATTATACAGTGGTGATTTATGTACAATTTTAAGATTTTCAAGCTTTAAATTTTCCTTATTTCCATTTCACATTACAAAAAAACATTACTCTCCTTCTGACTTCTGACGCAGGCGGGTAAATAAGTTACCCATTATATACTAAAGTGCAGAACAGCACGTAGGGTAGGTACTGCTTATCCCAGTAAGAAAAAGTATCAAAATACTTGGACCTTATTCACGAGATTACAGCCATGTGGAATGTTGAGTCAAGTATTATTGTTCCGACAGTTGTTTCAGTCAATGGTCTTATAGCGAAAAGCTTCGACACTATTACCTTAGGAAGCTTTCACTTAACTATTGGATCAAGAGTCGGATACAGAATGCAGTGATTCTTGAGAAGACGCGTATTGTGAGGAAGTTCCTTACTCTGGAGCTCTGACCGCCGGTTGCTTAGGCACTGAAATGTCCCGCAGCGGGGGTGTTGGTTTTTTTTTATAAATTGTTAATAGTGTTTTGTATTATATTTTGTATTAATATTGTTAAAATTGAAAAAGGACATATAAATAAATGATAGAATAAGAAATGTTTATTTGAAATGCTACAGAATTACAATGGCGTCCTGTCCCTGTCAGAATGACAGTTCTTGATCACGTGACCCGTCGATAGTAAATGTCATTCCCATACATTTTTTTAGTTTTGGAAGCGTTTGCGATCGTAGAAAGAGAATCGACATGCCACTTGGCTACAGGGGCTGGCCCTTAAACTAGGTATTCCCACGAACCAGAGGTTTACATGCGGGTGCAACCACGGGAACAGTTAGTAATATGTAATTTTCGGGAGTCAGATTCGACGAAACGGTCTCTATAGTCCGCAACTTTAGGCTTTTTACACAACAATATCACTACTCAAAAAGGTTCTTTTAGGCGACACTTTTCGTTTCGATTCACATACATTTTATTTTTAATAATAAGCTTTACGGCTCTGGGTTCTAGCCCTTTTGAACCCGGATTCACATACAATTAATTAATTATCTTGGACTAATTATAGAAGGACCTGCCTCGCAAGACGTTACCTCTCTGTCAATCAATCAACGATCTAACGCGTGTATACTTATATCGTATCGATGTTTCATTGTTGTAATCGTTTTCGTCGACTGAAAAAACTCCCTAATCATTCCGGTTTGTGTAGTAAGTAGTTCAATGGCATGAAAAATGGTCAACAACTTCTAATTCACTAAAAGATGAAGTGACGTTCGATTTCAGTTTCACCTGATGGTAAGCGATGATGCAATCTAAGATTTTTTTTTTTTATTGTTTACAAGTTTCCCTTGACTACAATCTCACCTGATGGTAAGTGATGATGTAGTCTTAGATGGAAGTGGGCTAACTTGTAAGGAGGAGGATGAAAATCCACACCCCTTTCGGTTACGGCATCGTACCGGAACGCTAAATCGCTCGGCGGTACGTCTTTGCCGGTAGGGTGGTAACTAGCCACGGCCGAAGCCTTCCACCAGCCAGACCTGGTCCAATTAAGAAAACCTCAATCAGCCCAGTCGGGAATCCAACCCAGGACCTCCTTCTTGTAAATCCACCGCGCATACCACTGCGCCACGGAGGTCATCAAAAACATAATTATAATAAATAATAAATTTGTAATAAAAACAATATCTAAAAGAAAAATAGATACTATTCTTCTAACGAACGAACAAACAGCAAAACATCGATCCATTAATTTAATATTCTGTGTACAGATTATATTATTCTTATTAAATATTTTATTATTTATTTTTGTTAAATATTATCGATGACTGAGTTTACCTCGTACCCTTCAAAAAACGACAGACAATTTTGTTGCTGCATTTGGGTGCGATCCATTTCCATTTCTAATTCCTCTATGTTAAATATATAGAGTTTGCACAAAAACAATACAAACGACATAAAAAGAACCCAAGCAGACATGAGTCACAAACCATTATGAAAAATAAAGATATTGAGTTTTATGGGTATTAAATGTGCATTTATAAAATTAAATTATAACTTTAATTATTTTATAAATGTCGTATTTTCATATCAAAAGAAGAAAGAAGTTGTAATTAAAACGATGATTTCTTTTATTTTAATGTGAATTTAACCTTTCATTTATTGCAGAATTACCATATACTATGATATTTTTTTTGATTTTGTATTAATAAGTGAAAGAAGATTGACATTTGACAGTTCACACTTCACAGCACAGAACACATTTATTTGCTGTCTATGACTAATACTCCTACTTATATATCAGTATTCGTTAATGATTCGTTAACTAAATCCAGTCTGTCGTGCGTATTTTCTTCCCTTGTAATTTTTGTTATTTCGTTTTGTTCTCGTTTCGTTGTTATTGTTAATTATGGTTTATTTGTTGTTTGTTTACTGTTTTTACCCGACTGCAAGAAGGGTTATGTTTTTCGCGCGTATCTTGTATGTATGTATGTAATATTCTTTATTACCTCATATCTTCCAAACCGTTGAACGGATTTACGTAATTCAGATAACGTTAGATTTGTTTTAATAACCCAAGTGTTCTTAGATAGGTGAAATTAGAAAAAAAAAACCAACAAGACGACTGTGAGACGCTATAGAATCGGGGTGAAGTTTTTTTTTTTGTGAATATTGCAACATGCGAATCAAATTCAAGGGATTTTTGTGAGAATTTCAAAATAGTATATCATGGCCATGTTAAAAAAACTACAATTAGGAAAACGTTATTTATTAATTCTAATATTAATTAAGTCTATACATAATACGCGAGGCGGACGACTATAAGGTGCGAGGTTTATGAAGTGTAGTCATAAAACACCTAAAATAGACTAAAAGAAATATATTGATTATAAAAATCGGACAAGTGCGAGTCGGATTCGGCCACCGAGGGTTGCGTAGATTTTTTGAATATTTACTTAATTTCAGTTGGACTTAGGTATACATTATCGTACTTTGTAACAAACGTAACCAATAAATCCGAAATTCACCATCTATCGTAACTAAAAAGTGTGAAATAAATTAATTAATTAAACAAATATAAAAACCCGGCATAAATGATATAAAAATTGATCAAACTAAAGTCGGGACCTAATAAAAAATGTAGACGAAAATCATTCTATTCAATATAATAGGTCCCGACTGTTTTCTAATTGTTTTCTACACTTCTGGACTGAGCTTTTTTTTCTTTTCAGTTTTTTTATCATTTATGCAGTCGGGTTTTTTATCAGTTTAATTAATTAATTTTATTTAGTTTAGTACGAAAATTAGTGAACCGGAGCCTGGAACTAGCCGGAGCAGTTATTCCGCGTTGCTATTGTTTCCGTCACCAAAAAAGAAACGTACGAATCAATCACCCTTATCGTCCTCCGAGAAAACCGTTTTGATTAATGTGTTTAAATATGTCGAGGAAACCTTATGCTTGCTTCTACATAATAAAGAAACAAAACTATAAGAGTTCTTTATTGCCTACGGAACCCTTAATATAAGTGAAGCATTATCTGTTTGATAAATAACAGGATATATTATATAGGAATATAAAATTAAAAAAAATATTTGTTTACCACAGGAAGTTTTATTTCATGATAATATTCGTAAATAATGATAAAATGTTGAGCAAACCTGAGTCAGCTGTTTTTGTTTGTTTACATAGTTTAAAATACCTACTCAATCTGACTATAGTTTCATTAATCTTTTCAGTGTACAAAATTAAACCACGTCTTAGTCACTGAGGAGTGGATGACTCCGACGTATGACCGAGTGCTCTGTTTTGCCTCTGAGTAAACGTTTATTAGTAATTCGTTTTGAACAATGCCTTTATGCACTGGCTACCGCCTCATTTATTTTTTACTAGCTGACGCGTCGCGGTTTCACTCACGTGGTTCCCGTTCCCGTAGGAATACGGAGATAATAAATAGCCTATAGTCTTCCTCGATAAATGGGCTATCTAACACTGAAAGAATTTTTTAAATCGGACCAGTAGTTACTCAGATTAGCGCGTTCAATCAAACAAACAAACAAACAAACTCTTCAGCTTTATAATATTAGTATGCCTTATGCCTTTATGCAGGTTTTTTTACTTTATGAAATTTGACGGAATTTTCAAAGCTATTCTTGCATTGCGAATTGTCTAATCTCTATTTATACTAGATACTATTTTAGAGAGGTAAAGTTTGTGAGATTGTAAGGAGTAAATAATATTTGAATTGACTTACAACACTGAAAATAACACAGGTTTTGTGTTATTTTCAGTGTTATCTCACAAATAATGTAATTTTACAACGTATTTTTTGTTGACCTGACCCATATTCGAACCCTGGACCTCGTTGTCCGTAGTTGTGTTTTCAGTGAATTAGTTTGACAGTTATTTGTTGAATATAACCCAGAACATTGAGGTAACGCAGGATGATGGGAAGAAGTGTCGTTTCTCCGTTAAAAAATGTTAGTAGGGGGTTCCTCAAGGATCTATTTTAGGTCCACTTTAATTTATCTCATACTGTGCAAATATTACTGATAATATTGAGAGTTGTAAATACCTTTTATATGCCCATGATTTCCTTTTGAGCCACATGAATGTAATTTGGCGGTACAGAGATTAAATGAGGATCTTCAACTGATAGCAGATTGGTCTCACAAAAATTCGTTAGCTTTGAATTTTTTACCTTCAAGGAAAATTCCATTCACAACGACCTCGTACAGGTACCTACTTATAATAGCAGATAACACCGGAAGGAAATTGACATAACTCCACTTTTATCACTAAAACAATGACATACCAATGACACACCATAGGTAATTACAATTAGTAATTACCTAACCTGTTTTCCAAGAAAATGAGATAATTTTCGGGGAAACTTGTTTTTAATCGCGAATTTTATACCTACCTGGTTGGTTTTTTGCAGTATTCATTCGCAAGTTTCGGTAGAATTTTGTCTACATATGACTCAAACATTGAATTTGTAGACCACAAACTTAGTTTGAGGCACAACTAAATAAAAATAATATATTCAATTTGTGAGTCAAGGGAAAATTTAAGATTTATAGTATAAAATTGATATCCGTATTCATTTTATCCAAAACTGCGGCTTACTTCCTGATACCCTCTAACATTTAAAAGTAACGTGGATGTATTTATGTGTCTGGAATAAAAAAAACATGTACCTAATGTTTTTGTTAATTTTATTGGTTTCATAATGAAGCTAAACAAGCATTGTGTTGAGAGAGCAGAGTTGCCATCCTTTATGTAAAATATCACATTTTACATAAAGAATGACAACTCTAGATAATATACTTGTAGTAGGCAAGATTAAGGCATATATCTCATCTCATTCATTGACCTATTTAAAAATTACCACTACATGAAAAAATATGCATACAGCTAAACGAAGAACCTCCTGATTGGATATCGGTTGAAAATTACCTTTTCTTCTTTAGTCATTCTAGTCTAATGTTCCATGGCCCCATGGATATACTTATAAAAGAAAAACTCTTAATAGGTCGGTATATTGATATCAGAAGTGGATGTATGGGAATTAGGACTTACCTTATAATTGAGGCCTTGTACATCCTCCTCTAGCGAGACGTCAGAGTACATGTCGTCAGCCGGCTCCCCACCCGACCCGCACCCGGACGAGTTGAAGGACGACGACCGGTACAATTGGCTAAAACAATAATAATGCACTCCATTACCTAGTCACAGCCGTCAGGACACCTCAGGAAAGAATTTTGAATTAAACGTTTGAATTAACTTCATACTAGTGGCGCCATCTATCAGATGTTGTGCGAGTAAAATTTAGCGCCATCTATCAGATGTTGTGCGAGTAAAATTTAGCGCCATCTACATTCAGTTTGTGGTACTACGTTGTAGTATGAACGATAAAGTTCGCCGGTGTTTCAATAGATGGCGCTGTTATTAAAAATTACAAAATAAAGGTGAAGGGCCCGGTCTCACCGAGAAGTGGTCATGGGTTCGATTTCAGTTGGATTATTGTCGGAACCACTCCCAACACTGTCATTGGAATTAAATGAAAGGAAAGGTATCATTTTCATTGTCTACTTTACAGGTTATGGGTTTCTTTTAAAAACGATAACTAATATTACAATTGGTTATAAAATATTAAGAATATATTTACCTAGCTAAGACATTGGAGCCGATTTGTCGCTTCCCAGAGCTGAAACAATTACAACAAGAATTAAAACAAGATATTCAACATTAATGATCTGCTGAGCAATATTTTTTTTAGTAGGTACGTATTGTGTTTTTTCGTAAAACTTGCCGACCTAACTCGTTATAAATAAATAATAAAAATCACATTCAAGTCCGAGCCTGTATAGAATGCTGTAGTTATTTGTTATTATTTATTTTTAAAGATTTTAGTATTATATATCGTTTTTTATATTGTAGAAATTTTGTGTGTAATAAATTGTCAGTCTTGGAATTTTCATTAAGCCGCAATGTTACCAATTAATAATAGTTGTTGTTTAATTTACTAATCAGGGAGTTTAAGGTTTAGGTTTATAAAGGAGATGGTCCATTTCAGGTCCACTCTTTTACCTCGTATCATTAAAATTTAAAAAATACAAGGATTTTATTAAAATGTAAATGACATGACATGATAATTGACAGCAAACGTCAAATCGACTACTGCATTAAAAACGTCATCAATGCGCCATTATTACCCATAATAGTGTTGCATTTCTTGGGAGAGAATGAATATTATTTCGAAAGAATCATAGTCAATTCGTAGATTTGTATAGTCAAAAATATTCGAAAAAAATATTTTCTTTTATTTCCGCCAGGGTACAATGACTGATCCTAGGCTCCATACAATTTTAGACCATCTCCTTTAGCTGTTTTCGAGTTATCGGTTGTCTAATAAACTATATTGTATGTATGAACTATATTATATAGGAAGAAGGAAATATGTTATTTGGTATTTCTCGGAACATTATCGCTTTTGTGCATCTGTTAGTGTAGTCGGTAATTACAGTTGTCAGTTATATAAACTAGAATGATTTATAGATGCAGACGCAGTATAATATTTGCTTCTTGAATAAGTAGGTATATTCTAAATAAATATCTAAGCAGAATGTACTCCCGATATACTATACTATATATACATAAGGGTTCCTTGTGGAATACGGAACCCTAAAAACGCTTCGAATTGAGACCCTCCTCCTTTCTTTGAATTCGATAATAAAACAAAACTATACAATCCACACGTCAACTTTGCGTGGGCTGAATGTAACATTGAGAACAACAAATTCACAAAATGTTAAGTAAACTTGTAAATACCAAGGTTGTTGAGTTTACAAATGGCAGTTAAGTGGATCTCTTTTTGAAATTATTTCAAATATTGCGATAGATTTATAAATGGAAACCTGAATTATTTTACGATTTATGAGTATATGGGCTTGCGTAATTGGACTGAATTTTTGAAACTGCACTTTTAATATACACGTACGTATATGATAGATTTACTTACATCATACATATTTGTTCGTATCTATATTATTATTATAAAGCTGAACAGTTTGTTTGTTTGGTTGAACGCGGTAATCTCAGGAACTACTAATCCGATTTGAAAAATTCTTTCAGTGTTAGATAGATATCGAGGAAGCATATCCAATATACATTATCCCCGTATTCCTACGGGAACAGGAACCACGCGGGTGAAACCACGCAGCGTCAGCTAGTAATTTTATAAAGAGGAAAGATTTTATTATATTATTTGTTTGTTTGCATTGAATATGCTCTGAACCTACTGACCAGCTTTGAAAAATTCTTTCACTACTTTTAAAGTTGCATTTGTAAAAATTGGTATGTATGTATGTATAGGTAATGTTATTCAATATTTTGCAAATTCTACCCCTAAAGGGTTAAAAAGGGGTTCCATATAAATCGTTCATATTTTGACTTATAGTTTTGTAAAACATTAATGAACTATTATATTATAAAACATGCGACAATATAAATAGAAGAGGGTGAAATTGGGGGTTGAAAGTTTCTATCGATTTCCACGCGGGCGAAGTATAGAATATGAAAGCCTAAAAATTACAAAAGAAATGATTGGACGTATCGCACTGCATCGCTTTCTTACGTTTCACGCAGTGAATGCATTCGTACTCGTATCTATAAGACTACATCGATAACCACACCATGACGATTTCACCATAGCAGTGCCTAGCCACTGCTTTTTAATGCACTTGCAATGACGTTAGTAATTAAACCAGAGAGGGGTAATCACGTAATGCACTCGCAATCAGTTTTGATGTTGCTAATTGACTACTCAGTGACAACATTTAACAATTTGCCCGACTGCCGAAGAAGGGGTTTTTTATGTTTTCCGAACGTATGTATGTGGCATTTATTGGTACGGTCTATATAGTCTAAAGGTAGGCGTCCACTTAACCGCATTGTACGTATGGGACGCATCGTATTAAACGAATTTTTAATTATACGTTAGTTAAATCCGTTCGATGCGATCTGATATAAACTACGTCAGTAGAATCTTTGTTTCATTGTGTTAAAATTACATGTGTATGTATGTTAACAATGTATTACCAAAAATATATAGTGTATTTAGTGTAAGGACAAAAAATATTTAATTTTATTTACTAGTGTTAAATATTTGTTGATGTGTGAGTTTACCTCGTTCCCTTCGACCATTAATAACAGGACCTGCCTTGCTAACCGTTACCCCTCTGGCAAAGATCAAAAAACAATGATCTAATGCGTTTATAAAAAATGTTGGTATAGAATCGATGTTTTATTGTTTTAATAGTTTTCGTCGTCTAAAGAGCTCCCTAAAAATGCCGGTTTGAGTAGTTGAATGGCATAAAAACGGCCAAAAACATATAGTTTAGTAAAAGATGAAGTAACGTTTCATTTGTATGTATTGCTATTGCTATCTATAATTTTATCAAATTCGTAATAAAACAATTTCTACAAAGAATCGATTCTTTTGACGGAACAGCAAAAAATCGATCAAGTAATCGAATATTCTATGTATATATTCTGTGGATAGTCTACGCGATGTTTGTTAGTCTCTGTAAAAATTACGCGTGTGTGTATTGCGAGTCTAATTTATAGTTGTGTGTAGTGTATGGACACAGAATATATTTAATGGTGTTAAATTTTTTCGATGTATGAGTTTACCTCGTCCCCCTCGAAAAACGACAGATATTATTGTTGGTGAATTTGGGTGCGAAACAGGTCCATAGTTTAAATAGTCAAAGCTCGTCCCCCTCAAAAACGACAGAAAATATTGCTGGTGAATTTGAGTGCGATACATGTCCAAAGATAACTGGTCCGAGTAACGATATAGATCGATTAGTGACAGTAAATCGCTTCGTGTGTTAACAGCAGAGCATCGGTCAAATTATATCAAACAATACAAACACGTAACCGGCTTACATCACTGCTCGGGCATCATTATGTTGTTCGTTTACGTACATTTTTTCGTACATAATAACAGCGAAAGGAAATACGCAAAAATAAACTAAATTCCACAAACGAGCTGGTAGGTATTTCGTTGTTTTTCTGGTCTTTAAAGTGGTGAGTGGTAACCATGTAATAATGTGTGAAGAAACCAGTTAGGGCTTGTTAAACCTTAATAGCTCAACGGTTAAAACCTAGATTCAAATCGGAGATGACTTCGATGTCCGACCGTTAGACTATTGTCGAACTTTTTCGGTATTATATTGGTAAGACTGTCTTAGTTGGAAACATAAAGGTTGGAAACATGTGACGTACCTACCTCGTGAAGAGAAATAGATAAATGTCGACCAATAGCGGCATCTCTTTGGGACAAAAGAGTTAACGATATCACTTTTGTTTTGGGACAAAAGAGATGGGACTGAGAAAGTTCTGTAAATTAAATATATTCCAGAATAAAATTATTAATAGATTACCTTAAAAACTTTAAAATTCTATCAGGGGGTGATTAGTGATCGATACTGATGCCAAAAATGCAATCAGTAAAATTTTTATCTGTCTGTATGTATGTTCGTTATAGAAACAAAAACTACTCGACGGATTTTAACAAAACTTGGTACAATTATTCTTCATGCTCCTGGGCAGCTTATAGTATACTTTTCGTCACGCTACGATCAATAGGAGCAGAGCAGTGAATGGAAATGTTGAGAAAACGGGAGAAGTTACTCCATTTTTACAACCATAATCCTGTAAGGGCTGGATTAAAGAGATCTAAGGGCGGACGAAGTCGCGGGGGTCAGCTAGTTTAAAATAAATAAGATATGAAATGACATGCGTTTTCTATTTTAATTTCTAATTTGTTTGTTGGTAAACACATCGTAGGGCTGTTGTATAGAATGTGTTGCACTAGAAACTGACGTAAAAAAACAGTTATCCAATTAAAACAGAAGCTATACGGCAGCTATAAAATAAGACTTAGAGAAAAACACTACAGAAAAAAAAGAAGCCACGCTAGTGAGCTAGTGCAACATGTTTAATATATCAGTAATTAAAAGATAGCAGTAAAAGATTCGGTGCACAAATGCGTGAGCCAAAGTCGTACATCAAATGCTTTTCCAACGTTTCGGATGCACTTAGTTGCCTAATTTCTCTTTCAGTAATTACTTTGTGACGGTTGGTAGCAGATGAAACGGATCATGAAGGTAGATAAAAACTTTGTTGCAGGCGTTGATGAAGAAATATGAAAAACCATGCACAACTTGGGTTTTCCAAGTAAATACAACTGCCGTGTTGTGAAACAGATAAATTGTTAAGTCACACTAACGTTTTATTATAGTATATGTTATGTATATAGGTTAGGTAAAGAAAGAAAGAAAATAAGTTTATTCATTTTTACTGTCATATCTAAGATATTATATGATTGTCTGTGACACCAAACAAAAAGGGTTTACAGCTCAGCATTAGCCGTTCATCGCAGAAAAGCAATGTCTAGCACTAATTTTCAGCTGTGACCCGGGTGACGTCACAGACAGTTATATTTAGGTAGGGACATATAACGGGGCGAATATCTTAGTATTCCATAGATTCAGCGTGCGGGTGCCAGATCCATCGCGTGGCATAGAGAAAATGTCCGAGGAGATTCCTGGACTTGTGACCAATAGACGTAGGGTTAAGGAATTCCTCGACAATCGATTAACACTTTACTCCGCTCGTGTTGTCCTCCCTGCCTAGACAAATTTGGTAAGATCCTACTAGAGCAGCTTTGGATACCCGTTCTAATATAGAACTTGCTCCAATTCTAGAGAGGGCAAGGTCTTTAAGCAAGTTATAGGAAGATTTAGCGTAAATTAAAAGATTATAAATCCTCAATAGCTCCGCAGTTAAGGACTCAACACAGAAAAATTAAAATCTCATGAAAGATTAGGTTCGAAGTTAGACTTCAACCTTACCCGTCATAGTCTAACAGTGGAGTTCATAGAAATTGTAAGGGCACCCACAGGGGATCATTCACCCGCTAAGTGTCAAATTCTCAAACAAATAGAAGTTAAATTCGACACTCAGCGGCTGAATGATCCTCTGGGGGTGCACCTACAACGAATTCCACTGTAAGATCCGAATTATTAACGATGTTCACCCGTTAAATTGTATGTGTAGTTTCGGAGCCTATTTGCTACAAACAAACAAACAAATCTTTCCTCTTTATAATATTAGTTAGAATAAAGTCTGTCTCATAAACTTGTCATGACCTTTTTGGTAAATGATGATGTCAATCTGGCATTGATGATTCCATTTTGGAGAACCTTGCAAAATACATCGGTTATTTAGGAACTAATGTATAGTAAGATTTGATTTCTCGTTTGTTTGTGTGTTACGAATTAACTCAAAATTTACTTTAAATTTAGAAAGCTACATCGTCACCGAATAACGCTTATATATTTTTATCCCGTATTCCCATGGAAACGGGAATTATCCAGATGAAACCGCGGGGGCGTACTATTTACTCGTAAGTATTCGTCAGGACATCCCGTGTGATTTTTTCATTTTACAAAAATGTCTTAACGGCTAATTGTAACGGATCGGATTAGACAATAGCGATGTTTTTAAATTGTACTTAAATTAGGAGTATGCTAAAACTAAAGCAAATTTGTAAAAGTAACAGGATATCTGCGATTATTACTTTTTGAGCTACAGGGATTTAAAGGGTCATATGTGCGGCATTGCCACGGATACCTGAAAAACGCCCCATACAAAATGCCACGAATTAATGACGTCGTTGATCATAATGATCGTTAGATTTGTGTGATTGTGTTTAATGTATGAAAGCTAAAATGTATGAATTTTCGTCTAATTACGATAAAAGATTTTTAATACATTTTGAAATTTTATTTATTTATTTTGCAAACATCCAGATAATCATCTGTTTTTCTGTTTCTGTTTTTACGTATTCATTCATAAAAATCAATATATTCAAACCTAGTCATCATCCCCCATTATTTTCATAGATCGGTATATTATATTATATACCGATCTATGAAATATATACAGGCTCAATGAAATAATTGTTCGAAAGATTACATAACAAATTAAAATTACATAATAACTATTTAAATTCAAGTTTCTTTAGTTTATTTAATTAAGTGATAGTGTTGTTCATGTTTCCTTTAATCGTTAAATTCTACCGGTTATTGACCGTGACTAATCTGTAAATATTTTGAAATAAGTACATTTACAGTTTTTTAATGTTTATTATCAAGGTAAATAATAGTGAATATCAAATTTTATTAACATAAGAACATATTGTTAATAATAGTCGTGGTATAATGTACATATTTAAAGGTTTGACCTCGAAAATAAAATATTTTTGCGGAAGACACGTTGTCTGTGAGTGTTTAGGCTGTGTTTTGACCCGTGTTCCAAGAGGAACGGAAGCTAAGCGGGCGAAACCGCGTTGCTTTTGCTAGTATGTAATAAAATTTAAGCTAAAAGTAAAGCTATTACAAAAAACTATGTTAGACAATACCTAAGGTTGAATAAACAATCGATTACTTAGTGTCGCGTGTTAGACAATATCACTGCTCGTCCGAGCTATGGTCCGAACAATGGAATGTACACCATAAAATACCCATTGCGTACACATTGTTGCCTTGTTCTCAGTGACGAACGTTCAACCTTTGCCTGACGATTGCGATATAAAAAAGTAACAAAGACCGAGCTCAGACAAAAAATAATGAGATTTGATGGATATACAAATTATATGGCTCTCCCACCTAAACTATATTAGATTACTTAGGTGCGTTTGAAATAATACGTATAGGGACGTATGCAGAACGTAATGTTATGGCGATAAAAATCTTCATTTTTCATCTATTTTGTATATATTTACAACTTGTATACTTACTTATAATAAAATTGTAACATATTTTGAAAATTCTTGTTGGAGGGCGATCATCAATCAATACTGAAGCCAATAATATTTTTTTTTTCGATTTTTTGTCTGTCTGTCTGTCTATCGTGTTTTTGTTAACCAAGCATCACGCTGAAACTACTGAATGAATTCAAATGAAACTTGGCACTGTTTGAGACCATAATACGGAAGAGGTTATAAGATACGTTTTATTGCGAAAATAAAATAAGAAGAGGGTGAAATAGGGGTTGAAAGTTTGTAAGGAAAGTCATAAATCAAAAAAAAAATACGAAATATAATGTGATTAAAGATTTTTTTAATTCGACTTATAAAGAGAGGTTTAAAATTTAAATTGATTTCCACGCGGACGAATACTAGTGGGCGTCTGCTAGTTATAAATATTTAAATAAATTTAACACGTAATATATTTAATTACAGAGTAGTTATAGTTCCCTTATTAATTAAGCAGATTAAAGTAAAACATAAACTTCTAGTTACTTACGCAAAGTTTGGTAAATAAATTGTTTTGAATAAAATTGTAATATAAATTAAAATCTTACTATTAATTTAGAACGAAATAATCTTAATTACAGCGTAGATTCATATATGTAACTTAATTAAGTACATTATAGACAGGCAGTTAGTAACATTAATTGTTTACTTACGCAAAGTTTGTTAGATAGCGATTGTAGGATAAAATTTAAATATGAATAGATTAACGGATTGAAAAGTATTTCCTAACGTTTAATTAGAGCATGAAAAGTGAGGTCGGTTAGTTTATTTGAACAAATGAATTCAAATTCAAACTCTTTTTATTCAATTAGACGATATAATTGTGTTGTTTTTGAAGCGTGAACATGTAAATATGTATAATATGGACTTTTTTGTTAATTTTTAGATCTGTTCTGTGATAGGTCGATAGGTAACAAGGTAAAGTCAAATGCGTTGAGCCTGAGAGGCTTATTTATACAACCAGGTATTCTTTTTGTTATCATTATCAATATCTCTGAATAGTACAATTCCCCCTCAGGGAATGTTTCATATTATTAAACAACAGTTTTTCTCTAAAACATTTTAAAGTTATGTAAATAATGTAAATGTATTTTGATCTTGGCAAAAGTTATTTATAAAAGAAATATGATAAAAATGAAAACTTTTCAATTCGGAAAATTGTTAGGTTTTTTCTTATTTTGGTCTTTAAAATAAAAAAAAAATATTGATTGAAGTGTTATTGCTATTTAATAACAATTAAATAGAAGAAACCCTGTTTAAGAAAGTGTCATCTGAACCCACAACAAAGTTAAAAAACAATAGTTCTACTTAGAAAAATGTTTGCAAAAAATACAATAAGTAAAATTATATACAGTTTGGTCAATAGAACTACTTAATATGAATAATTCTAAATGTTTGACACATAAATGATAGAATTTAATAGGTAGGTGTTTGGAATACTAAATACCATAATACTACATGTAATATGTAGAACCATTGAAATAATAGAACTAACCTGTAGGGACGCTTTCTGTAATGCATGTGTACACTGTTCCGCTCCAGCTTTACAAATAAAATGTACACTGATTAAATCTCAAATGTATTTGTAATCCGGTTTCAGTCGCGTGGAATGGACGCGACACTTCATCTACCTACATAGTACATCACTAATCGTATTCCGAGCACGTGCCAAGTCGACTATCACAGCACTATTAAAAAAAATATCAATCGAAATAAATTAATAAGAAGTGTTCGAATTTTAATTTCAGAATTTAAAATTTGAATGCAGGTTTATACATAAATCGTCTATTCCGATTTTCACAACACTGTTTTAAAAAAAAGATCGGAATAAAAAATAAGTGTTCGATTTTTAAATTCAGAATTTAAAATTCGAATGCGTGAGGTACACGAGGATCGCGCGGCCGCGGTATACTGACGCATCAACAAAACATTAGAGTGGACGGAGGCTACTTGCGTTGCAACTCGCAAGGCATGAATTATCCACAATAGTCTGCGAAATACAGCCCGTTATTAAATTACTAAGCAGTCCTCGACAGCGCCGGACGTAGGCTATATTCGTATTAACATTGCAGGTTTATGTGCCAGTCTAACAGGCTAGTTTTGACATCTGCTGATGCACTTACTTATGTATTGGGTAGACACAAAGTTCATGTACCTCCCTACCTATTCAAAATTAACTACGATTTTTTTAATGTACAGAATTGTACATCATCATTAATATTCGTTGGACGTCCACTGTTGGACATAGGCCTTTTGCATGAACTTCTAAACAAAACGGTCTCGAGCCGCGAGCTTCCAGCGGTTCGGTGTAATCCGCTTGATGTCCTCGGTCCACCTAGTGGAGGGTTGACCAACAATGAGCTTTCCAGTCCGGGGTCGCCATTCCAGCACATTGGGACCTCAACGTCCAACGGCTTTTCGTACTATGTGCCCATGTCTGCACTTTTGGTATATTTAGATTTTATTGTTGTAAAACTGTATTACGACAAACCTCAAAAAAGGAGGTTCTATAGTCACCTCTGTTAAAAAGATAAAAACTTCACAAATCTTTGAATTTCTTTCCTTTTACAAAACAAGTTCTAACTTACCGTGTTAGTACGAGTTTCAATGGAAAAAACAGCCTTTAAGACCTCCTCCTCCTGCACACTAAATTATATAATAAGAGTGAAAATCGCATGAAAATTAATCTATCAAACGAGCAGACAGTCTGTCGTTCGTTTGATAAGACTGATTTTCAGGCGATTTGAGGTGCGGTTTGAGACTTGTATGTTTTCTGTGCTTGGGGAGATAATAATATCTTTGATAATTATAATTATTGACTATCAACGATTACTAAATGTGTAAAGGTGAAGTCTGCCAATCCGCATTTGGCCAGCGTGGTAGACTAAGTGGACACCCATTCTGAGAGGAGACTCGTGCTCACAGTGAGCCGAATATGGGTTGTTAATGAATGAAAATTAGATGTTAATGATAATGACCGGGACCGACAATGGCTTATCGTGCCACTACTCGTAGTGCAAAGTATTGATTTAATGTGACGCGATATAATCTTTCTAATTAGCTCGTATCATGAAAATATCACGTTAATTTTTCACGTTCACTTCACATATCAGGCTTCGATATTATACCGCCAAATTTAATTAGGACTCCGGATTATCTGTTGGACTCACGTGCATATTTGCGTTGTTAACTTTAGGTAGGTACCACACGTGTGTTTTAATGCTTATAATAAATTGGTAGGATAGCACCTCCTCATTCGCACGAGAGTTTTTTTTAACGGACGTTAGTAAGCTTCGTGAAAATCAATGTTAAAGTAAAAATTAAACTCTAGCCATGGGTGTTCACGAAGCAGACAAGTCTGTTGCCAGGGATATGATTTCTCATGATATTCCGTAGACTGTAGATCAGAGGTTCCCAAACTCATTTTCTAATTTAACTGATTCCGGTGGACCCTGCAAAATTTGAATCCAAAACTCCACAAAAATTGTGAGTAGCACCTTTGGAAATTTTCAGCTGAATCAACAGCCACCACGAACAGTTTAAAAAATAGTGAGAATTGATTACATAGTTAATGAATCGATTGATTGTGCACTGAGTGGATGACAAAAGTTAAATTGTCCAGGGAAAAAGGTATTTCAACCAACTTTAATTTTTGATATCTATTCACAGTACAAGGAAGCAATCAATTTACAAATTATTTTATTCAGACAACTTCCCATTCGGTATGAAACCATATACATTTTCGTGGACCCCGCTTACGAATCGCGACCCCACGTTTTTTGTGTCGTTGATCCCTGGGGGTCCACCTGGACCACTTTGGGAATCGATGCTGTAGATGATAATTATCAGAAATATTTGACTTTTTGTTTATTCTTCTGGTATTTTTAGGATTCTTGTGCTTGTGCTCGTGCATAATATTACTCCTGACTGGTTACATCTAGATTATAGAATTATTAAATCACACTGCATATTATAGTATAATACAAAACTACGGTTATTATTAAATAACTTTAAAATTATATATTTTTTTGGAAAGCATGTCATCATGTAACTTTGCAAGCGTGGAAGTGTATCGGCTTGGAACAATGTGTTACTTTCTTAATATAGTTACGGATTGTAGCTTTGTTGCTTTACTTGTACTAATATTACAAATATGTACCTATTCCCGGCTGGACCGATCTTGATAATATAATTTGGCAAATAATAGGTCATAGGAAACTCTTTATCCCAGAATCGGAGGTCCTGGGTTCGATCTCCGGCTGGACCGATTGAGATTTTCTTAATTGGTCGGGTCTGGCTGGTGGGAAGCTTCGGCCGTAGCTAGCTACCCTACCGGCAAAGACATACCGCCAAGCGATCTAGCGTTCCGGTACGATGTTGTGTAGAAACCTTTTTCTCCTTCTAACAAGTTAGACCGCTTCCATCTTAGACTGCATCATCATTTACCACCAGGTGTGACTGTAGTCAAGGGCTAACTTGTATAGAATAAACAAATTCCTAAAGCCATGAGCGTCTAAAAATTACTCGCATCTTTAAAGTTATGGTCGGATCATTTAAGTATGGTTGTCTTTGCATGCTATTGGTGGATTAAGTTATAGTAATTTTGTTGGTTTCTGAATTTTAGAAGTACAGGTATTTCCGGCTGAATTTATCTTGATGTAATTAACCTACATAGTGTGCAATAAATAATTTTAAATAAAATAAAAATACCTATAGTTCACAAAACTGAAAAGTAAGTTTTAAAGCATTTTTTGATATATGTATTTATTCCGACACAAAATTTTCTAAAACTACTTTAACGAGAAACACAAGTTTCAAGTTACGAAACACTTCATTTAATATCAAAGGATGACATAAAGCAATTACCTACCGTAAAAAAAAAAAATCAGTGCGGTGGTATTTATGGTCGGACCAAATTGCGCTGTTTAGAGTTAGAGTCACTGTGACCATAATTACAAATGTTATGCAACATTAACATTATTTCGATTGTTAGAACGTAGTGTCGCGTGTTGGGCAAACGTTGGACATTGTAAAGGCGATTTGTTAAGAATAGCCGTTGCCAAATTTGATTTCAGAATACTTGTCTGTAATAAAGGCTTTGTGTGACCTAGGTAAGGTTTGTAGGTAAGGTTTGACCTAGGTAAGGAGGACCTAGAAAAGGAGGACCTAGGTAAGGTTTGACCTACGTAAGGAGTTGTGTCAAGTCGGTTTGAAAAAACAAGATTTTTTATTTGACCCTGGTTAATTTCTCATACATTATTATTAAGTACAAATTTTCCAATAAATGTATTTGTTTTTCCCTCAAGTCTATCTATTTATCAAAATGTATGCCCCACGACTCAGTTAATAACGAAATTATTAGACAGTGCATTCTTAAATGTCAATAGAAAGATTAACATAGGGATATATATCTGATGGCCCGACGACTTAGTTGATAATGCACTTACTAATACTTTAGACCGTAGAATGGCCACTAAAATACGACTAGTCGGGGCATGGTGTTTTCAATACTTCTTTATGGTGCTGACACTTAGACTATGAGAGAAAATAAGAAAAAAAAAAGACGCCTAGAAATGTGGTGCAGAAGAAGAATGCTTGGCATATCCTGGACTGTAGTCTAGTAGATTTTTTAGTTACAAATAAACCTAAAAAAACTACTTGCCAGAGTTGAAAAATTCTTTCACCAAGAGGAAGCTACAATAACAACAAGTAACATAGGTTATACCTATTTTATCCTCGTATTCCCATGGGAATGAGAACTATGGGGGTGAAACAGCCAAGTTTTGGTAGTCATACAGTCATACATACTAATTAAACTGAAATAACCTGACCACCTGTTCCTGTATCTCATTAACTAAAATTAGTCTTCGCTACGGAGCGTCATGAAACAATAGGCTTGCAAATAGATGAGCAAAAAAGTCATCTATTTCCGGATGTACCAAGATAGGCCGCTCAAGATGTCCACTGATCTCGGTTTGCCTTGTGTTTGTCCTGTTGTAGCGAGGTTTAAAATAGGTGGACATCTATTAAGGGCTTGGCTTATTTGTGGTGACTTGCTAACGCAGAACTTGAAAACCATTATAACAAAGATAGGTGAATAGTGTTTACTGATATACAGGTTGTCCCGTAACTAACTTTTGACGGCCGCGTGGCGCAGTGGGTAGTGACCCTGCTTTCTGCATCCACGGCCGTGGGTTCGATTCCCACAACTGAAAAATATTTGTGTGATGAGCATGGGTGTTTTCCAGTGTCTGTGTGTATTTATACATTATATAAGTATATAAGTATTTATATGTAGTATATAATTGTATATTAATATTATAATATCAACTATCTTAGCACCCATAACACAAGCTACTCTGTATGCTTACCTTGGGGCTAGATAGTGATGTGTATTTATTTATTATTTATTTATTTTAAAAAAGAAAAAAAAATCTCTTACGACATACTTTAGAAGGTGATTTTAGTAGGCTATCAGCTATCACCCTGTAAAAGTAAAAGTATGTGTACTATCTACGGGACACCCTGTATACTTAGATATTCTTCGCGAAAAACTGACGAATCGAAGAGAATCTTACATAGGATGTCCCGGTTCTAGAGTACCTACACAACAACTGAGTAAGCTCCGATTCTAGACAACAGAAGGTCTTTCGTCGGGTCTGGGTGGGTTACCGCGTAGATTCGTGGGAAAATAATAGTGTCATTGTAGTACTAAGGAAATTTAATGGTAAGAACTTAATTTACATCGGCAAAAGTACAGAACTAGTTTATTTACATCAGCAATGTCCTCTTGACTATGTAAATAAATAAAAAGAAACTACTAGTAGTAGTACTAGTAGTTTCTTTTTATAAACAAAAAAAAAACAAAAAGTAAAAGTTTTTTTTCGTCTTTTTTTAACACCTGACAACGTGATTTCAATGAATTCATTATACAAAGTTTCATTCTGATCTGTTGAATAGTTAAGGCGTGAAAACGTAACAAACAAATGAACACACAAACTCATATATAAATATTACGATCCTTCGGAGATATTGTTTCATACTTATGATACTTAAAATTGGTTAGTTCCCTTCTCACACATATTTTTTGTATCGAGGTAAACTGGTAGTTAGTTATGAGGAAAAATAGTGGTTTTATCAGATTAAATTAAGTTTTATTGTTTTGAGTATACAAAAACCTTATTTATTATAATGGTTATAGTGGTTACAAAGGTTTCAAGACTACCGCGCTGTAAGGTGACTCATAGATAATCTCGGAATAGTGATCATGGAATCGTGATTCAATAGCCTACTGGATAGGCTTGTAAAGGTCACAAGCAACATTTTGTTAATTCAATTTTTGCCTGAGCTAAAAATAAACTCTAAAACCCACGTATAATATGCAATATACAGGATGCTCGGGAGTATTTTCCATAACTTCAAGATGTTGACGAGTCCACTTTAAGGAGCCGAACTGCGTAACTTATATTTAGGGCTTTGAGCGCGGGGACAGACTCGAGGAATTTCGTAACGGAAATAAAAACCTTACACCCAAGCCGTGCATTAAGTTAACACATTTCGTCGTCGTCATATCGACTAAACTGGATAAGTGGCGTGAAACTAAGGGGCAAAACCTATTAAATCAGAGTTTGATTTTTATACATGTATTTATTCTTATATTTTTTAACTAAAAATTAAAGTTTTTAATGTTATACAAAGTAATTCAAAAAAATCCGACTATCCATGTAACAAACTTTAAAATTTTAAAAGACAAGGATAGATCAAGGCGATCTATCCTCATCATAATTATAAGGATGCGTATAAGTGACACATTTTTATTAGATCTATTTACAAAAGATACCAAATTTACTCCCAAAATATTAATTTTAGAACACATGTTCTTTGAACATTTTTAATTAATTTTCAGTGAAGAATATAACCCGGAGTTATGGCAAATACTCCCCAGCATCTTGTATATACTTACATAAACCTCAGTATTTTAATTTACCTACTGGTATTTCCTCGGCATCATCATTCTTCTTCTTCATAGTGTGGTCACACTAGATGGCCGTCAATATTTAAATGTATCTATTGATAATCATATTGTTTAGTAGGTATACAATTTGTATTATTGTGTACTAGCGAACGCCCGCTGCTTGGTCTGCGTATAGATTTTAATTGAATTAAAGACCAGCTGGAAATCGCTTGAATTTTGAATATATTTTACAGAGAAATTTTGCTCACTTATCTCTCTGAGAATTAGGCAGTGTTTATGATGAAAGTTCCAAGCCAATTTTACACAAAACCGTAAAGAATTATACATAACATATTCAATGAAAAATCAACATGAAAATTTTAACAAAACATTGAAATATATTGAAAATATTTTTTTTTCTCAAATTTTGTAGAACATAAGGAAAATAAAAATAAAAGTGCAATATAAAGGAAATAAAATAAAAATGCTTACTGTCGCATAGAACCCCATCGCCGATACGGCAGATTTTCTTGATGGCTATGGAAAAGAGCACAAAATAATGTAATAAGCATAAATGTGCAAATAAAAGTAACAAAATAATATACGATGTGAATAGCCTACTCAAAATAGCATATACGCCAAATATACTATAAGTAATTAAATAGCAAAAACCAAAACTGAAAATGACAACAAAAGGTGAAATACAAATTGTACAAACTACATAGGTAAATAACTAAAACTATACAAATACGTGGATGTTGTATACGGGTATGTCAAAATTTAAATTTCGTTTGAGTTGCCAAAAGTCAAAATTAGTGAGATGGATGGAAAAAAAATCGTTGATTTTAAATGTTTTTAAAAACAACTAATTAACCTACGAGTTAACAACCCAAAGGATTTATTTACAACTCCAAATAGGTATATAAAGAAAATATCAATGATTATTTAGTACCTTTTGCATACCGTTCCTAGTAACTCCTTAGTACTTCAGAGAAATAGACAGTTATTTATTTTATAATGTTTTAAGAATTACAATAGAAATATGAACATACCTCGGAGGCGTTCGCCTAAGACTAGTTCTCGTCCACGAGTGTCTGTTTAGTTGATTTCCAGGACTTCTGGATCCGTTTTCTAGCCTGTTAATAAAAAAAAAAATTTTTTAATTAACAACAGTTTGATGCATTTTACTTTGAGATTTAATACACTTCATTTAACAGGGGAATGATAAACTCATTTATCTTATTAAGTAAGAAAGAATACTACATAAGCTAAAGTGTTTTTCAGATAGCATGGGTATGGTGACGGTCGCCTGTATGACGTTCATAATACGTACTATTATCGTGAATCGCAGCAAAATTTTCAAGAGTGAAACGAACTGTCCCGCACCATCCTACATGAAATGAACATATCCTAATTGTTATACATAAATCATGTCCACAAGGAGTGGGGGCAAGAATATTGGCTGAATTTCAGCGTTAGACCGCCAGGCTAACCTTTGATCCTTTGCGCAAAAAATGAGCCAGCCCTACTGTCACCAGTCGAGGAAACTAGCCGTGGTGAAATGATTCAGACAATTTGGCATTGCGACTCCATAGTCCAAGGGTTTCCACGGCAAAGAAATAATGTGTAACATCTTGTTAAATTACAATGAAAAATTTGACCAATGTATTAAAACTTAACAAATTGTATGCAAGTCTTCCTAAAGATTAATGATGTCATTTGCCATAATGTTTATCTTATGCAAGAGATGTTTCCAAAAGAAATGGTGATTCTTGAAAGTTTCACATTTATGTAACTGCTACAATAATAATATTTTATATAAAATTTATTCAATGCAAATGTATATTTTATGCTTTTTTAATACGTATTACGTGGGTCTTCTAAATTATATTAATCTCGTAATGATACATAATATTCATCACCAACGATTGCCAGGGACAGCAGACTTCTCACGTGTAGAGAAACACACTGCTAGAAAAGTTCTCACAAAACAGGAAGGTTGATGACCCGAGAAGAGCTCTGCTCCTCACGTTTTATGGCATCCTGGTAGTTATCGGCGCAGTTGGAAATGCACTCGTGGTCAAAACTTTCTCAGGTATTCTCAGGTATGCGTCACGATGTTTTTCCTTCACCGTTTGAGTCACATAATATAGATATTTAATTTCTTAAATGCACATAACTGAAAATTTGGAGGTGCATGCCCCGGGCCGGATTCGAACCTACGCTCTCCAAATCAAAAGCAGAGGTCAAAGCTACTAGGCTAACACGGCTCAAGTCGGTGTTAAACCTCATGGGCCTGGAGTTTCACGCATCAATTTCCTTTAGATCGGAAGACAATACTTGGCGTTAGAAAGAAGTATGATAATTGGTACAACTTCATACGAGCTTTGGTACGAAATCAACTTAACGGGTTGATTGAGGATGGACACAATGTAGCACACAATTTCTTTTTTGATTGTGTAAGTGCTTTAAGCTTTTTAAAGAGACCTAAGCGTCACCAGGGGGCTTTGCGAACGCAGACGTATCCTCGGATGGGGCCCGAAGGCAGAAGCAGAACAGATGGGCGGAACGACTATAGTTTTCTTTGTACTCCCTGCGAAAGGTTGCTCTGTTATTGGTAGACTGATAGCTGTCTACAAACAAAAAATCCTAAGAATATTATCATTATCAACCTATATTCTCCTCTAAGAATGGTGGAAAGAGGGGTTAGGCCTTAGTCCACCACGCTAGCCCAATGTGGATTGGCAGACTTCACACACGCAGAGAATTAAGAAAATTCTCAGGTATGCAGGTTTCCTCACGATGTTTTCCTTCACCGTTTGAAACACGTGATATTTAATTTCTTGAAATGCCCAGAACTCAAAAGTTAAAGGTGCATGCCCCGGACCGGATTCGAGCCCACACCCTCCGGAATCGGAGACAGAGTTCATATCCACTGGGCTATCACTGCTCATCCAAAAAGAATATTATATGCCTATACTATTTAAAAAAAAAACCTAGCACTTCTAGAGATGACATCAATACTAACGCATTAGAGCCAGGCGCGTCGCCGTCAGCTTCGCCGTAACACTCGAAGTTCTCGGCGTCAGAGATGGAGTTCCCAGGACTTGAGTCGGCGGTCGGTGTCGACTGGCTCGCTTCTGTGCCATTCTGAAAAACAACATAGTATGCGTTTATTTTCATAATTATGAACAATTAGCATAGAGTTGTTAGCATTAGCTACAAGTATATAAAATGATTATCGTCATTCGTCATCATCTTTAGCTTACTTTACTGCTCTACTGTAAGGCCAGGTTTTTCCCAGGTTTTCATACGTTCATTTCATTCATTCAGGACTTACGAGTATAATATTAGGCTTTATAAAACGATAAACTATAATCGTGATTGGGATTAACGTGGTCTCCGAGTCATCTCTAACATTGATTTGCCGGCCTCTGTGAATGTATAAGACGGAGGTTCTTGGTTCTGGGCAGATTGAGGATTGGTCCAGGTCGAGTGCGAGGCTTTGGCCGTGGTTAGTTAGATGTCGTGTAGAAACAGAAGTGGGTGTGGATTTTCATCCTACGCCTAACAAGTTAGCATGCCTTCATCTTAGATTGCATGCACTTACCATCAGGTGAGATTGTAGTCACGAGCTAACTTGTAAAGAATGAAAAAAATACAGAAATCTCAATAACAATTGTTTTAATTTAAATATTGGTGAACACCACCATCGTGTTAAGTACTATTCTACCAAAGAACGGCAAGACACTGGGAAGTTCCTCATTCCCTGGGGAACGATGTTACCATTACGTGGAGGGAATCCAGACAACTCGCACAAAAAGTTTTTCATCTACATTTTAATAGTTTGTACAGCAAAAGTGTGGAATTAATGGAAAATTAAATCAAGACAAGAATAGGCATCTTCTAGGTAGGTTAGACGTCATCACTGCTTTCCATTAGGCCTGAATGTAGTCTTTAGAAAAAAAAAACCTATCATTAGAACAATCTGCCTAACTGCGGAGTGCTACTTGGAATTTTTTTAAATACGTTGCGTAAAAATTTATAATTTATTATTTATTGATTACCTGTAGTTTCCTAGGCATGTTTCCGGGGGAGGAGCGCGGCGACTTGTTTCTCTGGAACACGCTGGGCGCCATCATGACCGCCTCAGGCACCTTCAGCTCTGGAAATAAATAATATATATTATTAGTCACTATAGACTATAAGTATACATATAAGCTATAATATTGACGGCCTCCGTTGCGCAGTGATATGCGCGGGGGATATACCTACATGACGGAGGTCCTGGGTTCGATCCCCGGCTGGGCTGATTGAGGTTTTCTTAATTGGTTCAGGTATGGCTGGTGGGAGGCTTCGGCCGTGGCTAATTACCACCCTACCGACAAAGACGTACCGCCAAGCGATTTAGTGTTCCGGTACGATGTCGTGTAGAAACTGAAAGGGCTGTGGATTTTCATCCTCCTCCTAACAAGTTAGTCTGCTTCCATCTTAGATTGCATCTTCATTTACCATCAGGTGAGATTGTAGTCAAGGACTAACTTGTAAAAAAAAAATATGGTACATCTACGAGTATAAAATAGCGAAATCATCCAAACTTGTGACTTCTCTTCATCTCTTCACACACTTCATTCAGTCATTAACTAAGTAGGCGCGTAACTGTTTATGCGGTTGTACAAAGACTGTGATAGATAAATCTGTGTTATTTAATGTGTGAAAGTGTTTATTGGCGGTATACAGAAACGAGTTGTTCACTGGTCCACTTGTAGTTAATCCGACAAATTATGCTTAGGTACCTAACATACCAAATACCAAATACTTGTTGTTGTAATATGATTTCCTATAAGCGTTAGATTTAGAGTTTTTTTTTTCTGTGATAATATATATAGCATATACTTATATAGAATTCCTCGATGAATGGGCTATCTAACACTGAAAGAATTTTTCAAATCGGAACAGTAGTTCCTGAGTTTAACGCGATCAACCAAACTCAAGATCGTGATACTTGGAAGTCGTTTGCTCTACAAAAGGCCTATGTCCTGCTGAACTGAAAACTGAAAATTCTAAAGCCAAAATCACGTTTTATTTAAACATCTAACAACATTTACATAATGTTTACACGCAACATAATCTATCAATAGTGTCTAAACTTATTTTTTAAAATTATTTTAATCGCAAATGTTTGATTTATTTCACAAACACCATTCTCAGTAACAAACGAGCTAAGTAGGCTGAATCAAGAACAATTAATACACATTACTACTCTTATCAGATGTCCGATAAGAAGGTATAAAAGATATAGGGAACGCATTTTTATCACGTTCATGATTACATTCGAAATACGTTTATTTTTTCAAGATAATTGTCAGCTTAACTATTTAAGAACCTTAGAAGTATTCTGATTTGTTTATTTTTATTTAAACTTGTATTTAAACTTTGTTTTTTTATTAAACAAAGTTTCTTTTGCACCATAGCTTGCTTTAGTTTAGAGCTGAGGCAATTCTGTTTTTTTCCTAAAGTCCGGGAACTATCCTCGGGAACTATAGAATATGCCGGGATAAAGTAGCCTATGTTTTGCTCCCAAGTTCAATTCATACATACCAAATTTCATCCAAATCAGTTAAGCTGTTAAAAGGAAACAGACAGGCAGACAGACATACTTCCTTTATAATATTAGTATGGATGGATTCTGTTCTATATTATTAGTAAATGTCAAAATACTGGTAGATGCAAAGCATATGCTACTTGATGTAAGCAAAGTATAGGGAAAATTTTAAATGTGTACGAAACTATTGTAGAAAAGAAAGAATGTGCTAACAGATAATATGCAATTCCATCAACTGCTTTCGCCTTATAACTTAAGGTAGCATTACAGAATACATGTATAATTACACTATAAATTATCAAAGTGCGTACCATAAGTACACGCACTTCTTAAGCAGTTGAAGCAAGCAAGTGAAAGAGTTGAGATAGCGTACCATAAACTACTTGGTTGAGAAGACGACAGCAGCAAAGGAACAGTCTCGCTAGAAGCAATAGTCCACGCCACCAAGCTTCCAGCAAACGTACGACGTCTAGTGCATCAGTTTTCAGCACTATCACTATCTCCGACACAGCAGTCAACATTGGGGTCATTTGTGTACATTAGATCATGATCCTTTGTTCCAAATTTTTACACATTATCAAAAGAATTAAAAGAGCGCACCGTAAACTATTTGTTTAAAGAAATAGTCTCGATAGAAGCAATAGTCTACGCCACCACTTCACCTTCTTTACCACTTCCAGCAAGCGTACGACAGTTTTCAGCACTATCAGTATCTCCGACACAGCAGTCAACATTGGAGTCATTTGTTTACATTAGATTATGACGCTTTGTTCCAAATTCAAATTCTCGTTAAGCATATTTTCGAAAGAGTTAAAAGAGCGCACAGTAAACTATTTGATTAAAGAAATAGTCTCGCTAGGAGCAATAGTCTATGCCACCTCTTCACCTTCTTTACTACTTACAGCAAGCGTTACGACGTCTAGTGCATTAGTTTCAGCACTATTACGATCTCCGACACAGAAGTCAACATTGGTGTGACTTGTGTACATTAGATCATAATTGTAAGTTAATTTTTTTTTAAATTTTACAATACATGTTCTTTTAAAACTTTTTTTTTGTTTTTTTACACAATATCTTTATATTAAGTATGCATTTAAAGCACTTTACTTGATGTGTATTTATGATTAGTATACTTAATTGGTATCTATATTTCCTTTCATTCGTTTCAGTTTACTTCGTTGCGCACAATTTTTTAATTATTTTATGGCTATTTTTAATTGAATCCATAGTTCGTTTTTAACTCATTACCTTTTTTAAAAAAGGAGGAGGTTCATAATTCCGCACGAATGGTTTTTCAGTATATTTACAACATGTTTTTTCGAGATTTTCGAGACAGTACTTAAGCAATTTTCTATTTCATTATGTATAGCAAGATTAATTGGTTACATGCGGTGTTTAAATTTAATCATACGTAAATTTTTAACAACTTTTGTTATTATTTAACCAACGTAAGTTTTTGACACATTTCTATACAGAAAGTTTGCGAGTTTATCACTCTCTATGTAATTTATCATTTTATAAACTGCACAATCGTGTGTAAACTGTAAGTTAAATTTTATCAGTATCGTTTGCTGAATGCCATTTGAAAATCTGATAAGAAACTGTTATCAGACTTCACTTTCAAATGGCACGACAGCCATATGAGCGAAACATGACTTGTCCTATTTAATTATACACGATGTGTTGACCTACATTTGGTAAGGAGTGCAAGTTTATAATTTATTTTCACTACCGACCACAGAGCAACTAATAAGTGAACTTTTTGTCAAACATCTATGAAAACAGCGTTAGCTTTTAGCGTTTTCTGTTCTGTGATGAAAACAGTAAGTGTTTAATTTCGAATAGTTTTGTAACGAAATACATACATGCATACTTAAATGTCCGTGCCGGTCGTTGTTAAAAGATTTAGTAATATTGTTTTAGTAAGTTGTATAGTCTCAAAATCTGCGAATACCAACGCGCCACAACCCGTGATTTTCATAGGCACTTGAAATTTTAGTATAAACCCTGTTCTGTATGCAATTAATCCTACTTCTGATCTACCTACCAGTGTGCGAAAGATTAAATTTTGTCGAAGATAAGCCATCCCAAAGTAAAGGATATTCATACCACTTGATTGAAATTCCGGTTTCTCTTACATCCATACATATATGTATATTCATTACAATAATGAATAAGTATGTATAAAGTCTGCCAATCCGCATTGAGCCAGCGTGCTGGAGTATTGGTCTAACCCCTCTCATTCCGAGAGGAGACTCGAGCTCAGCAGTAAGTCGAATATGGTTGATAATGATGATGTAAGTACGGATATTTAAAAGATAACCCGGCGAGAATCGGCCTGTATGGACTCTTCGCCTATGCTACCTACTTTATCTTTATCAAATCACCATAAATTTGTCTCAACATGTTGAACTTGAACTACGAGTATAGTTTAATGTATTACTGGTAACTTACAACTTGTTATAATTTGCAACACTTGAAAGTGTAATTTCGTGTTCACAATACGTTTATTCTTGTTTTGAACGACGTGAACGATACGCATCATGACACCATATCTCTTTTTTACAGAGCTCTATGCATAATTGTTCTCTTTTTTGAAGGAATACGATATTGAGATTGAGATTGAGATAGATATAGATATAGATATCTATTTCTCCGTCTACGTCTAAGATATACTTTCAAACGTTCAAGTTTGTTTATAGTTTAATGTACTACTGGTAACTTACAACTTGTAATTTGCAACACTTGAAAGTGTAATTAAGGAAAACATCGTGAGGAAACCTGCATACCAGAGAATTATCTTAATTCTCTGCGTGTGTGAAGTCTGCCAATCCGCATTGGGCCAGCGTGGTGGACTATTGGCCTTACCCCTCTCATTCTGAGAGGAGACTCGAGCTATAATATGGGTTGAAGACGAAAGTGTAATTTCGTGTTCACAATACGTTTATTCTTGTTACGCTACGATATGCATCATGATACCATATCGAATCATCTCTTTTTTACAGAGTTCTACGCATAATTTGTTCTCTTTTCTGAAGGAATACGATAGTGAGATAGATATAGATATAGATAGAGATGTCCGTCTCCGTCTACGTTAGTTAAACTTTCAAACTTTTCAAGTTTGTTTAATTTCAGTTGTCACGCTCTAACAACATGAAAGAAATAGTGACGGCAATATAATTAGACGCTGAAATAGTTTATATTTACTGGAATAGGATAACGTGACTGCGCTGACAGGTCTAATCCTGTCAATTGGTTAAAGATTTGTGTATAACAAGCTTAGTTTTCACACATTGCCGTACGTCGGTCGTCAGGCTTCACGCTCTCTGAACAGGTATCTTGAGAAATATCGCGTTGCAGACAGCAGCCGGTCTACTTCGCCTGATTGGCCAAACACGTTGATACAACTGTACTATTTTATCTCTTCTAGCATCACACTTGCTAGACAACCATACCTCATTTTATAAATAACTAGCGGACACCCGCTACTTCGTCCGCGTGGAAATCAATGTAAACTTTCAACCGCTATTTCACCCGCTTCTTATTTTATTTTCGCAATAAAAAGTATCCTATAACTCTCCGTATTATGGTCTTAAACCGTGCCAAGTTTCATTTGAATTCATCCAGTAGATTAGAAAGACAGACAAAAAAACGAAAAAAATATATTTTTAGCTTCGGTCTCGTTTATACATATAATGCCCCCTCATAAAAATTTTCAAAATATCTTCAATGTACAGAATGTACAGAATTCGTATTATAAGTATAGATTCTAGATGGCGCTGGCGTCCTTTATGCCACGATAACGTTTGGTGTTACAAATGGTATAAGTAAAATCCCAAATTGCTAATAAATGTATAGCATTCGACCAGTTTTATTATAAGTATAGTAAATAGTAAATAATAAATAATTTAATAAACCATCATCGTCATCATGTCAGCCGATGGACAACCATTGCAGGAGTATCCATAGTCCTTTTGTAGGGACTTCCAAACATCACGATACTGAGCCGCCTGCATCCAGCGAATCCCTGCGACTCGCTTAATATCGTCAGTCCACCTGGTGGTGGTGGGTCGATCAACATTGCGCTTCCTATTGCGGGGTCGCCATTCCAGAACCTTAGGACCCCAAAGTCAATCTTCGAACCATGTGCCACGACTCAGCTAGATTTGTGGTTTTCTGTATTGTTACATTATATAACAGTTAAAATTTCGCTTTGTCAATAAGCTGAATAGATTAGTTTTTAGATATTTCTAAATATAATTGATTTCAAGTATTTACGTAATTTTGGTGCTGTTTGTTGTGGATGTCTAGAGTAAGAAGTTAATAATTTTTAAATACATGTTTATCAGACTTGCGTTTGATTGCAAATTTAACTAGGTGTTTCTTGCAATCTAAGACGTTACTAAATTACTTACAATATGGGTTTGTTATTTATATAACTAATTGAGTAAACAAATGGTCATAGTGCAAAACTCATGTATGAGCCTGTAATTGGCTTCTTGACAGTTTTCGGAAAACTATTTTTTAATATAAACTTATCTTACAATCATCTTTTTTTGCAAAAAAAAAAATGGAAATAAAAACAATTTTTATCCATTAATTTGAAATTCACGCGAAAACAGCTGGTTACGTGACATGTTTAAGCTGTGACGTCACATTTTGATAAACAACCAAATTAACTTTGGCTCTCTAAGCCTCTAATTCTTGTGCTCATATTATATTATCGTCACGACTGTCAAATAGTAAATTTTACCATGAAAAGCGAACACGGCAATTGTACGAGCTACGAGGTAAAAATTACAGTGGTGATAATATTAAATTGATTATGAAACACAGCTAAAACTCACGTGATACAACGTGGGAGTATACCGACTAGTTCCGAACCTATACAGGGCCCTTAATCATGAGCTGGTACTTGCAACGCGGCACGATTTAGCAGCACAGCGCAGCGGGAGTGTGTAAGAACCAGCTCATAAGTAAGTAAGGACCCCGTATGGGTTCGAAATTAGTCGGATAAACTCCGACGTTGTCTTACGTGATTTTTAGCCATGTTTCATAATAAATATGAATAACACTCACGATAGTTTAAATTATAAAATGGTAGTAGGTAGGTTTCAGAACATAAAGATACTCTTAAACATTAAAGTGCATTATGTGCACATTAACTGATAAACGACTTTCTAATCAGTTTCAATAGGTAGATATAATAACCTTCTTTTCATTTTAACGACCCTTTTCACTTTTATCACAGCCGACTGCAACATGTTGATCTACTTCCACGCTGCAGATTTAGGGTGTTACCACACGGCGCGTTTGAACCGCACCACAATAATCGCTGCATAAACGGAGACGGACTCAATTAGCAAACACGTTTTATGTTAATCGTGGCCAATATTCCCTTTGCCCAGCGAGATGCCTGTGACGGGATGGTTTATAGAATAATAATGATACGGCCCGAGGTACAAACCATTTCTTGAATTTGAGTAAAGAAAAGTAGCCCTTTAACCGGATATATTGATGCGTCTGTATGTGTTTTTAACTGACTTGTCGGTTTTGTGATTAGCTAGTTCGGCTACAGGTTAGGTCTAAAGTACCTGATCAAGGTAACAAAAAACAAGTTATTAAGTATTTTCTTACATGAAAAGTCTCAATAGCAGCTTGGACTTGTAGACAACGGTATGAAGAGTGCACGTGTATTAGTTGTTTTAGCGGACACACTTGTGAATTTGCATAGTATCATATTGCGTGGATCTCTTGTCCCACGTTGAGAATGGCTGAAATTCAATCGGAAGGACATTATACAGTAAGCTCAGCCTCCATACCGTCGCAACGCGTCGTGTGTAGCGACTCTAACTGCGTTTCGAAACAAGTGCACCGCATTCATATCGCATGTTGTGTTTTTACTTTTTAATTAGATACGTGAAAATTTAATGCTTCCCCGCGACCGGCACCGCGACCGGTTTGCGAAAACGCCCGTCCTGTTACTTGTACCGACATAGCACGTACCTACTAGGAAACGCGCTATCTGTTTATATAGTGCCGGTAGAGTATAAACTAACACATACTCTATGCTCATATATCATGAGTAGTAATTATATATTTTTCCAGATTTAGATTTTTAAAATCTTCTAATCATGTCCAAGAATCCCCTTTCTCCTCTCCATTTCTCCATTCCATTAGAGGAAACATCCATTAGAAAAAAGGAATAATTTTACTCTGATTTTACAGGTCATTTTACAGGCTTTGAGATCGTTGACTTTCACTAATTACCTCGAATTTCCGTGATTTTCCAAAATGCTGACCCAGTCTTATTTATTTAGTTTGTAACATCTGAATGACGTTGTTGACGCCCTGTCTTATTTATTTGATTTGTAAAGACGTCAATAACGTTGCAACTTGGAACGTATATCAGGTATCAAGTTGGCTCAGTCATTTGGTGCCACTTGAGAAATGGTCCTTGAGCGGACGGCATTCCTGGACGACATAAGTTCCGCTGCCTCACATCTGCATTCTTAATACAAATATGTACCAACATGAGTGGGTAGGTATACTTTGCTAACTTTCTTTTCCGTTATGCATGACTACGTAATATTTTTGTGATATTTAGCGTAGCATTAGGTACCAGTTATGGTGTAATGTAATTAAATGAAAACATATTAGCGTTACTTAAGTCCACATAACCATAGATAACTAATAGCTGTAACTGCCTTGTAACTTCAGTGGCTACCTCCACCCAAATTCACCAACAAAATAGTCTGTCATTTTTTGAAAAAAAAAAAACGAGCTTATATCTTATGCTAAACTAGAAGTTATTATCCGTTTCTTACACCATTCAACTACACAAAAAAGTTTTTTACTCAGAAACATCGATTCTTTAGAGTCAGTTTTTATAATAGCATTAGATCGTTGATCATATACTTTGACAAACAAGTAACGTCTAGCGAGGCAGGTCCTTAATGTAAATAGTCGGAGGTGGCTACTGATTATGAGACGTAGGTTTCTTGTATGAACTTACGAGTAAATATTCTACTTAGATATGTATCTAGAAAATATGGAATCTTTCGATGAAAACCTTGATTAGAGCGGATCATACTGTCATGAACATCAAAAAGTTCTGAAAGTTAAACTAAACTTATAAATTAAAAAAAAACTTTCTAACTGACTGTAATCTATAAAAGTCGAATATTAGAACTTCCTCCAGTTTAACTCGGTTAAAAACAGAACTACATATTTAAAATTCGAATAATTCGATTTTTTTTAAATGATCTAGTCTCACACAAGGTGTGAACTCACCTTCATTGAGAAGTTTATTTTACAAAAAAAAAATACTACAAAAATTAAAGTGCCTGCACTTCTTTAAGTAAAATAATATATTTTTTTTTTAAATTTAAAGTTGCTAATAAGTTCGTTTAAATATGAAACTATATTCTGTTTTAAAACACTGTTAACTTTCTTTAACCGCTTCTTTATGTTTCAAACACAATTTTATTACGATATTAAGCACGTCACGTAATGAATATAAAAGTTTATTTATACGGTTTCATGTTTATTTTTATAGTTTTTTATTTAATTTTATGTTATGTTTAAAATCGCGGCTTGCGTTGGCCGCGGCGCGCCGGCATCGACTACTTACACAGCATCGCGTTACGCAATCTGCTATATTACGGTATTATCGATAAAATGAACGTAAAAACAGCTGTTAGTGTTATTACAAAAAATTCGGTAACAAATGGAAAAAGTTCGGTGTAGAAAAACTGCGATTTCAGTATAAAGTGGACATTGAATGGGGATCATGACAATGGATTTGAATATATTGTTTTTTATGAGACATTCGGGTAAAAAAGGTCAATAATAACTAATTGTAATTCGTCTGAATGTTAGTAAAATAAATCTATATATACCTAAGTATATATAAAAATAAAAATGAATGATTTCACCATTTTTTTTTATGTGTTTGTTATTGTCAGGAAGAGGTTCTTATGATAAAAAAAAAAATAAAAAAGGGTAGGGGTAGGGTAGGGGTAAGGTAGGGGTAGGGTAGAGGTAGGGTCACGAAGTTATGCTAGATGGTTCCGTGCTGACCGAGGAGTTGGGGGAGGTTACTTGCCCCGAAGTCCGTAGGGATTTCTTCCTCCCGGAGAAAAAAAGGGTAGAGGTAGGGTAGAGGTAGTTGAAAGTTTACATCGAATATCACGCGGACGAAGTCGCGGGCATCCGCTAGTTGCTTAATAAATTAATAATCTTTTATCGTAATAAGATGAAAATTAATACATTTTTAGCAAAGATAGCTTCCTTACTTTCAATGTGACAGTTTTAATTAATTGAAGTTAAGTTCATTCTTAGAAAAAAAATCAGTATCTCGTCAACCCAGAATTCGATCCCAGGACGTCGTGATCCGAAACCATACAGGCTAACAACTGGACCAACAAGGCATAGCATTTTCTTATTGCTTATTTTGTTTTGGGGTGTAACAAACCGAACAAGCAATGTTAGGGTTCATTTACACGAACAGCAACTGCACCGAAGACTGCAGGCGACGGTAGTCGACTGCAGTCGTCGTTAGCAGTTGCTGCTCGTGTAAATTAACCCTTAGTTGCGCGGGCGCATGTTTGCAACACAACACGTTGCGAACTCCAATGCCATTTGAGAAATTGAATTACACTAAATAGACCGAGAACACACATTCACTTGTTTGTGTTATCGACATTGACGGTAATTGGCTAACACTCAATGTCACACTATGTGAAAGAAAAGAAATTACGACATTCAGGAAGTATGAAATTAGTCGTAAAGAACACTTTCAGCCCTATTCATAAACATGGATTTACACTTCTCTTCAAACTAAAGTGATATGACAGTAGATATGACATCTGCCTTCGATTCGGAGGGCGTAGGATTGAATCCGGTCCGGGGCACCTTTAACTTTTCAGATAAGTGTGTTTTAAGAAATTAAATATCACGGTGAAGGAAAAACATCGTGAGGAAACACTGAGAATTTTCTCAATTCTCTCTATGTGTTAAGTTTGCCAATCCGCATTGGGCCAGTGTGGTGGACTAAAGCCTAACCCCTTTCATTCTGAGAGGAGGCTCGGGCTCAACAGCGATCCGAAGCCAATGATGAGACTCAGGAAACTCAGTATGAAAATTAGTCATAAAGAACACTGTGGTTAACATGGACTAAGAGTAGTGGCGGATTTACCCTAAGGCCCAGTAGGCCCGGGCCTAAAGCGGACCTACTGGGCCCCGGTGCGGGGTTTTTTACGGTGCGGGGTTGCCAATCCAGCACCTTGGGACCCCAACGTCTATCGGCTTTTCGAACTATATGCCCTGTCCATTACCACTTTAGCTTCGCGGCTCGCTGAAGTATGTAGTACTATATCAGTGACTTTGATTCTTCTATGGATCTCCACAACAACTACAAGCATAGCTCGCTCCAATGCCCGCGAGTGACTTTGAGCCTTCTTATGAGGCCTATAGTTAGCGACCAACTCTCCGACCCATAGGTCATTACTGTTCAAAGATTTATTTCTTCAGACACCAAGGAATTTTATCCGTAAAAATGTCGCGGAGTTTCCCGAACGCTGTCCAACCGAGCAGGATTCGGCGGTTCACCTATTTCTCGAAATTGGATCTATTAACCCTAAAATGATAATAATAAAAAGAAAAGCACGCGAAGTGAAATGATGAGATTACTAAAGCAATCGTACAAAGGAACAATAAAAGAGTTTAGCTTCGATCGATTGGGTGCGCCGAGTGCTTCGACCTCAGTCACATTACGCAATCTGCACAATTCGCAGATGCTTACCGATTCGACAGTTTCTGTTATGTTTATTTCTTTTATTTAAAAAAAAAAAAAACCATTAAGCATATTTGAATATTTTTAGTTTGAGATGTCGGCTATAACGTGGGCTAAATAAGAATATATTATGTTCTACATAATATAAGAGGTTTAAGACGAAAGATAGAATCACACACAAAACTAAATATAGAATCGTATATAGCGGTACGTACCAATATAGCGGGTCAACTATTTCTAAATTTTTATATGAATTATTATTTTAATATTAACCTAAAAGTAAGTTCAGTGTTTTTAAATACATCAAACGAAATAGAACAGAAAATGACAGAGTGCCTAGATATGTTTTTAAATATTGAATTTTTAACACCTCGAAACTTACTTTGGTTAGGTCCTCTTCCGAAGTTATTTTCCTGGCGTTATCTGTAAACAAGAAATACAACCATTAAAATATTTTTTTTAGTTTTACGAGTACATACTTCTAATGCCGGATTTTTTATTTTTTTAGTCTCTTGAGAACAACGGGTATTAAAATAATATATCTTTCGCGAAAAAAAATCGATCGACTAGTTTTTGAGTTAAACCATAACAAACAATTTAGATTGTCCATAGATATCATTGCATAGATTAGAAATTTAAAAGGCGCCAGACAGTTTTAGTACTATCGGATTTACAATCGACTGTAGTCACGAGCGGAATCCTAAGATCGATTAGAACCGCTCGTGAATAAAGGTTTGCCTTTTCACACATCTGTGAGTCACGACCGAACTATGCAGGAAGGTACCCCAGATCGTTTGAGTAACTCAAACAAAATGTAACGGTTTGAAAGTTGAAAACGCATTCTTTATTTAAAAATTAAAAAAAAAAATAACCATTTTTAATTACTAGAAATGTAGTATGAGATCAGTATTGAAGGCAGTCCCTACTAGAATCGTGTTAATTTAACCAAGTGATCTTAAAAGGGTTAATTTTTTGGAGTAAAATCCCTACTTTTAGGCCGGGATTGTTAAGCATCGTTAAATAAAGGTTCATGATGTGTAAATCTTTAATAGTAACATCAATTTTTCGATGATATACGTACGTGGTCGTCGGTGACGATATTATATCAAATACAATTCGAACTTGCATAATAAAGAGTCACTTTTGGGCCGTTGACGATGTGGTATCAACTTTAACAACAACATCCACTTTACGATGAAATTAGGTACCTACGTCGCTTACGGGTGTTGATTTTATTATCAAGTACACTACCATTTGAACTTGCATAGCCAAGTGATCCTCCCTTAATAACCGTGGTAAGTAAGCCGTCAAATAAAGTTTGAAGATGAGGTATCAACTTTAACAACAACATCAACTTTACAGTGAAATACGTCGCTTACGGTTGATGATTATATTACGAAGTACAAGTACCATTTGGACTTGCATAGCAAAGTGATCGTCGCTTATTAACCGGGGTTAAAGCATCGTCAAATAAATCGACGACATCAACTTTAACAACAACATCAACTTTAACAACAACATCAACTTTACAATGACAAGCGTCGCTGACGTTTTATCGATTTACCGTTAGTGATGCGATGTTTTTTGCAGATTTAGAAACATTCAGGAGATCGTAATCGACATGTAACTTGAATGCGATTTGTAACGTTATATTTTACACCGTTGCAACCAAACATTACGTATATTATATCGTATATGATTCCAGACGTAATACGAATCGAATCTATTTCGATATACTTACTCTAATCGAGTAGATGATCGATGTTATGTCGAGATTCTTTAAAATTCAACTCGCATGATCATTGAGTCATTACTGTAATGTATTTTTTATTTACAGGAAATCCTTTGACGGTCTATTGTTAGAGTGTGTATGGAAAACTGTGAAGAGTCAACAGCATAGGTTATACAACTAGTGAGTAATAGAGTTATTCTCAAAAATCAAAAATCATTTACTTCAAGTAGGCTCAGTTTACAAGCACTTTTGACACGTCAGTTGACTATTTGTAAAGATTCTACCACCGGTTCGGAAGGCAGGTTCTGCTGAGAAGATATCGGCAAGAAACTCAACAGTTGCTCTTTTGAAAAAGTCATAAAGTATTATAATTTACAATTGATAACAATTACTGTTTACATTTATTATAGTTTTACTTCCTGTGTGAAGCTCCAAGCATCTTTATCATTAAGGAACTCATCAATGTTGTAGTACCCTCGACTAAGTAAATGTTTTTTAACCTTATTATAGAAGAGTCTAAATCCTAAGAGAGAACCTAAATCTTATTATAGAAGAGTACACCCAAACCTACAAAAGATTTTTTTACTCTTTGGAGACGATATGCAGAAATAACTAACTTATGCCCGTGTCTAGTAAGACGTGGGTTTAAATCTCCTTTTCGTTTGTACAAATTAATATTTTGTCTTACATATACTATACAGTTATATATATATTGACAGGCTACTGTTAGTATACCTATTTCTTTAAACAACTCTGCTACTTCTATGGGTATATAATATACCCATGCCAATGTATAGCCTTTTTTTTATATCCTACCTTTGTGATATTTTTGCCTGATCCCAGTTTTATAATACAAAGTATATTTCACCGCGATAAAAAGAACATCAAGGATCCTCCCTCACTGAAGTGCAAGTAATGTAGTTTTTAAGGCCACAGAAACCGCGAATGATGTGAATTTTTTGCACTTTCATTTATTTAACGAGTCCAAAGTGATGACCACCCAGTTCAGTGTAATGGACATGTAGGCTACATGTGTTTATGGTTGTGCAAACTTTTTATTATCTACAATAGTAATTAGTTTGTATTTACTGCCTTTGGTGCAGTCCCTGTATACTGTAAAGTTACAGCGCTGCGTCATTGTCCGTTTCCATGGCAAGTTCGCTGTTAGTGACACTTTAAATTCATCATACTATGTATAGACATAAAGTTCTAATTCAAATGAGACGTGTCAAAGGCGAAAAGTTCGTTGTCGAGTGTAAAATAGCGGAATCGCACCTTTGGATGTGTTCCGCGGTTATGTTATAAAACATTGAGTTATTCTGCACTCTCGTATCTCAAACATGTTAAACAATCATCATTAACATCTTTATCAATCAAGTCAAGAATTGGAATAGCGTGGTTTAAGCTCCAAATCCTCTTTCCCGTAGAGTGTACACCTTTAAAGGGGATGATGACTAGGTTTGAATATATTGATTTTTATGAAACATTCAGGTAAATAAGGTCAATATTAACTAATTAATATATAATAAACAAAGATTGACTGGATGTTTGCAAAATAAATAAGATGATAAAATTTGAAAATGTACTAAAATTCTTTGATCGTAATTATATGAAAATTTATACATTTCTAGCTTCCTTACATTAAAAGTGTCATTTTTCAATATTTTAACTATAAACATAAACGCACAAAGATATTTGTAATTTTGTTTGAACGCCCATACAAATCTAACGATCAGCGAATCAGCGACGTCATTAATTCATGCCATTTTGTATGGGGCGTTGTTCAGGGATCCGTGGCAGCTATGAAAGTAATGATCGCTGATATCCTGTTACTTTTAGACAATTGCTTTACTATTATCATACTCCTAATATACCTATACAATTAAAAAAAAAATTGTCATCATCCCTATTCAACATAGGGGATTGTAGCCAATGGTTTTCCCCTAAATAACAGGTAGTAGGTTGTCCTCAAGTATATTCTCAAAATAAAACTAATTCTAAAGTGACAGCTGACAACCCTAGTTGCTCTGCATTTACGGTCCGGAGCACATCACTACCGGGTTGACACCGCTCTGATTCACAGCAACATTTAATATCTTTCATCTCGTGCGAATTCAGAATGCAGTGAAAATGCACTTGTTTATCACATTCGTCCTAATACATAAATAAATGCGAAAGTAAGTCTGTGCGTTACATTTTCTTGGATTAACAAATAAACAGAATTCGAATATTATAGATAACTAGCACACTCCCCGCTTAGTTCTCGATCCCGTGTGATATAAAATATAGCCTATGACACTTTTAAATAACTGTAATATGCTACTGATCAACGGTATATTTATTGGTGTAACATTTTGTTACAATATATGTCTTACTTTTGGCACTAGTCTAGACTGAGTAAACGGAAGTTGGCACGACGAATCTGTTCTGGTTCCAAGACAACAAAATTCCAAAACAACAACAAAACAATTCATTTTTATTTCAATGCGGAATTTAGATGACATACCTAGTACTTAATGGAAAGATAACTGTTGGTTTTTTTAGGTTTAATGACAATTTAACTAATATGGACTTCTGTTCAGTTTTTTCCATACATGTCGTATGGAAAAACTTTTGGCTTTTGAAAAATGCCGATGATCTGGCGAACACGGACTTTTATTTGCATTAGGCACTTTGAAAACTGGCGAACTCTTTTGGTGTGAGCTAAATCTTTTTTTATTGGTCGTTGAGTATAAGCAAGAAATAAAGGGGTGGCAAGAACTAAGTTTCACAATAATCAATACTTAAGTCTGATAAAAGTAATAAAATAATATATTATGAATAAAATTTTCTTCTTCATTTAGATTAGGGAATCTAAATATATTAATATGTAGGATTACAGTATAAAAAAACTATATTAACCCGCAGTTCCCAGACCTCACATTTTAAAATCGGTAACCACACCCGAGATGACGTAATTTCTTTCATATAAGGTTCATCCTACATCTAAACTTAATCTAATCTATACTAAAGGGGAAAAATTTTATTGTTTTTGTTTGTTTGTTCGTTTGCTGGAATAGGCTCTGAAACTATGGAATCGATTTATTCTTTTCGAATTCGAATTCTTTTCTGTTGGGAAGCTACACTATCCCCGATATATCTTATCTCGGGAACGAGAACCACGCGGGTGAAAACCGCATGGCGTCAGCTAGTATTATAATAAAGAGGTAAGATGAGATACTCGACCGATTTTAAAAACTGTTTCACCATTACAAAACTACATCTTTACCGAATAACATAGCCTATATTTTATCTCCGTATTTCCATGGAAACGGGAACAACACGGTTGAAATCGCAGAGCGTCTGCTAGTGTTTTACATTGTACCAATTAGTTATCTATTGCCACTTGTAGTTGCCAGTACCAAGTTCGATTGGCGCCTTATTTGTGAGCAAGGACATTCACAATGCAGCTTAGTCATGTCAGTGTAAGAAAAGGCGGTTACGAGGTTCTGACACTGTTAGGTAGCGTGACTCATTAAACACTGTTATTAATATTATAATATTTAATCAATGTCGCTATTGCATGCGTAATAAATTAAAGATAGACAATCGTTTAGGTATTATCGATGTTTTGTTGATAAGCAGCTGTAATGCTTCTGTTTCCTTCGTTTTTACCCGACTTATGGCAAGAAGGGTTATCTTTTCGCGCGTATCTTGTATGTATGTAATATTCTTTATTACCTCATATCTTCCAAACCGCTGGGCGGATTTACGTAATTAAGATATCGTTAGATTTGTCTTAATAACCCAAGTTTTCTAATTGCTTTCTACACTTCTGGACTGAGCTTGTTTTTTTTCTTTTCAGTTTTTGTATAATTTATGCAGTCGGGTTTTTTTATTTCTTTAATTAATTTATTTTAAATAATTGTGTGTAATTTTGTATTTACTCATCGATACCAAATACTAAGCACAGAAATATATAGAAGGAGAGAGCTATTATCACCACACCCAAGATCAATACAGAAGCAAAAAGGAAACAAAACACTGAAGTATAATGGAAACCGCAGTGTTGGTAGATCCTACACTAGGTGGACAGTGGTGTTACTACTGGCAGGACCGCAAAGCCTGCCTTCCGAACCGGTGGTAGAGTCATAGACGTACATAGAGGGTGGGCCGGGTGGGCCGGGCCCACCCTAGAATGGCCACTGCCCACTCTAGAATTCTGGGCTACTGATTTAAAATTCTATGATGGACGCTAAAATACAAAATATACAAAGAAAAAATCAATAAAATCAGTCGACCCGTTTCAGAGGCCATCATCCACAAACATTGTTAACGACATTTCTATAATGATTGTCAACTCTGTCCAGCGGTATGCAAGTGGCTGGCTATTTAAGGTGGGCCTGGGCCCACCCTAGGAAATGGTACTAGATACGCCAATGGGTAGAGTCTTTACTAATAGCCAAGCTTAACGTTTTTAATCATTAAAAAAATTGTTTAAAAAACTATAAATCACGCTTTTTTCGTATTTGTGACAGCAAACCCTTTCATTTGATATCCACATCATGGGGGTGGATATCAAACAGCCAGTCTGCCATCTTGGGGAGGCCGCCATATTACGATTTGTAATGACGTCTCTTAGCTAGTCATATATTGTTATCAGAACTCAGAGCGTGTGCAAAATTTCATCCTAATCGAATCACCGGAAAGTGGGTCAAATTAAGACTCCAAGATGTTCTTACATACATAGTTAGTTATGTTGAAGCTAATATAAGCTAATAAAATTGCTTGTAAAGTAAGCCTACTCGGAATAAACGATTTGATTTTGAGTATTATAAACTTTGCATAATGTAAATTATATTAATTCCACTCCTTTGAACTCAACCCGAGATTAGTTTCTCTAAATAGTTAACTGGGTGTTCCACGAAATGGCCTATTCTTAACTGCTACTTCAGTATACGGTATACCCATATGGTACGAACAAGTAGGTACATGTATATATCGTATTCCGCATTGATTCCAACTTAGGCAGGAATATAGCTCTTGCGTGGTGTAAATCTTAGAGGATCGGTCACCATAGAGTCTAGAATACTAGATCTGACAAAGGATTACTTATTTGAAATACGATTCAAGTTATATTCGTGTCAGGTTTGCCTACTGGAAATGATTCTACTATTTACCGGAACATAGTATTAGTAATCAACTCTTACTAGTAGTAAGAGTTGATTATTTTTATAAAATTTTGACTTGCAATGTACGTTTCTTCTTGACGTTCTCTGTGACGCTTTTCCTTGATTATATCTTAGGTAGGTCGATTTGCAGGATTTAATGTTTTCTAATTTAGTTTACGTTTGGCTAAATTAGAAAACATTAAATCCTAAATAATAAAAATTGCTATTCAAAAATTTTATAAAAATAAACAACTCTACAAATACTATGACAAACAAATAAAGATTAAATGTCTGAAGCCCTAACTTGTCGGTTAAAAAGTCGTACTGAAATCTGAGAGTTGGAGGGTATGCCATAAGTAAAGCCATAAGGTTTAGTAAATTTTTTGATATCAACACGAGATGTCATCAATGAATATAGCGGCATATGAGTTTTAAGTAATATTTTAATGTTTTTAAATGTCCCAACGTTTGTGTATGCTTACGCATTGCACTGCAGATATATTAAGTAATATCATTTATTTTTATACAGCGTCACTCATTAAGTTATATTCCATCCAGTGTCAGAGTTTCTGTGACAACAGCTGGCATTATTCCAAAAGCTGGGTCGTATTTCACTGTGGCGGAATAGTCTTGCAGATATAAAGTGTACTATTAATGTTGTCTATAATTGGCTTGCGTCTTACTGTCTGTCGATCGGCTCGGCGAAAACCAATTAGTTTTGTTCGAGGCGTCGCGTCACGTGTTCTAGTGACGTCACAGACAATAATCGGTCAAGTGCGTGTCTAAACGCGCATTAGATAGGGTTCTGTAGTCATACCCAACGATAATTTACTAAGGATGCGTTACCTACATTAGATTTGGTAATCATAAACGTCACAAAAACTTAAAATTTGTTTTCTCAGAGGCGTCAAGTCACATGCCATAGTGACGTCACTATCAATAATCGGTCAAGAGCGTGTCTAACCGCGCATTAGATGGGGTTCTGTACTCATAGCCAATGATAATTTACTATGGGTGCGTTAACTACAATGGATTCGGTAATCATAAAAGGCACAAAAACGAAAGAGGGTTTAAGTGTATAAGTATCAAAAACGTACATACAACCGAACACAGAACCTCCTTTTTGGAAATCGGTTAAAAAGAGGCAGGTAACTTATGTGCTTAATAAAGGCTCTATGTATTGCTTTTTGATAATGTCGTCTAAGCAAGATTTTCATTACAGCGGATTTTTGTATGCCTCTTTATAGTGTTAAATTCATCCACATCTTCATTTACCATATTTGGAAGAAGGATATTCTGTAATTGACCGTATATGAAAGCTATGTACGAAATGGTTTGCGAAACTACTGATTCTTGGATAGAGTTTCCAATAAATATAGCTATAACTAGAACTTTAGCGGTCCGCTTTTAGATTTTAGTGAGTTTCCATTAAATAGGTTTTAGTCTATAATTGGAAATTTAGCGGTTCGCTTTCACCCGACTACGGCGAAGCCAAAAGGAAGGGTAATGATTTTGGCAATCTATGTATGTATGTTTATAAGATTAGTAACTAAAATTTCTTTTAGAAATTAGAATAATTGATGGCTCCGAATCTATAATACATATGACACTAATACCATCTAAAAAGGAAGGGTAATGATTTTGGCAATCTATGTATGTATGTTTATAAGATTAGTAACTAAAATTTCTTTTAGAAATTAGAAGAATTGATGGCTCCGAATCTATAATTCATATGACACTAATACCATCTAAAAAGGAAGGGTAATGATTTTGGCAATCTATGTATGTATGTTTATAAGATTAGTAACTAAAATTTCTTTTAGAAATTAGAAGAATTGATGGCTCCGAATCTATAATTCATATGACACTAATACCATCTAAAAAGGAAGGGTAATGATTTTGGCAATCTATGTATGTATGTTTATAAGATTAGTAACTAAAATTTCTTTTAGAAATTAGAAGAATTGATGGCTCCGAATCCTTAATTCATATGACACTAATACAATGTAAAAAGGAAGGGTAATGATTTTGGCAATCTATGTATGTATGTTTATAAGATTAGTAACTAAAATTTCTTTTAGAAATTAGAAGAATTGATGGCTCTGAATCCATAATTCTATGACACTAATACCATGTAAAAAGGAAGGGTAATGATTTTGGCAATCTATGTATGTATGTTTATAAGATTAGTAACTAAAATTTCTTTTAGAAATTAGAAGAATTGATGGCTCCGAATCTATAATTCATATGACACTAATACCATCTAAAAAGGAAGGGTAATGATTTTGGCAATCTATGTATGTATGTTTATAAGATTAGTAACTAAAATTTCTTTTAGAAATTAGAAGAATTGATGGCTCTGAATCCATAATTCATATGACACTAATACCATGTAAAAAGGAAGGGTAATGATTTTGGCAATCTATGTATGTATGTTTATAAGATTAGTAACTAAAATTTCTTTTAGAAATTAGAATAATTGATGGTTCACAATCCATAATTCATATGACACTAATACCATGTAGGTGTTGCAATTCTCTGTGTGCGCTATATACCAACCCACGGAACGACTGACTCACTTTACATAATGCAATATGTTAATAAACATTCACGGTAAATGGCCACCGGTACGCTGTTACCGGTACTAACACTTTTTTTGTTTATTTTGCATACTACTGTTCTGTTTGTAACTCATTCGGAATGTCGGCATTGGATTTCATAAATATAATTTGTAATCAAACGTAGGTATCATGTAAATTAGTATTTACACTAATATAAACGCAAAAGTTTGAATATATGCAATGGCGTGAACAAGGGATTTAATCAGGGTAGGTATATTCGTGATGAATACTCTCAGGGTAGGCAGAGAAGTTCTGCGTCTATGAAGTCCACGGCATATTATAGCTGATGGATGTATGGATGTTTGTTACACTTTCACGCAAAAAATACTGAATGGATTTTTGCGTGGAGGAATACGGGAATAAAAATATAGAGCAGAGAACGGGGAGTGTTGATCGATCGTCAAGGAATTCCTTAATCCTACATCCTGTAGTCACAAGTTCAGGACTCTGCTCGGTGTTCTTCTCTCTACCACGAGATGGACCCGGCACCCGCACGGTGAATCCATGGAATGCTAAAATATTCGTCTCACCCGGAAAAGTGTAGCTTCCTAATAGTGAACGAATTTTTCAAATCGGTACGGTAGTTTCGGAGCCTATTCACTGCAAACAAACAAACAATCAAATCTTTCCTCTTTATAACATTAGTATATACTAGCCCCGCGATTTCATACGTGTAGATCACATTTACAATACGGGGATAAAATATAGCCTATCACAAATAACGTGGTTTTCTACTAGTAAAATAATTTTTAAAATCATTTCAGTCGATCCAGAGATTTCCCTACAATAGCACAAACTTTAGCTCTTTAAAATATTACTTTAGACAAAGAATCCCACTTCTGATATTGATCCAAGATCTAAATGAGCTAGGTCGAGTACTAGATAAGGTCATTAAGGCCGTCGAACTGTTCTATCGATCGCGTGGTACACCGCTTATTAGTATAGTTACATGCTATTTGATATGCTTAGGACCGGAAACCAACGTCACTCCCACTCGGGCCCTATTGTTGTACTGGCTGAGGCTTTCGTGCGATTGTAGGTCACTAGATAGGTGATATAAATTGTTATGACGTTCGTGACTATGTGGCAACGCGATCGGACATCGAAAGGTTATTTTTGTATGTAAAATGTATTTAAACTATAGTGAGTGTTATTTATATTAATTTATAAAAAAACACGGCTAAAACTCACGTGATGTTAGGTCGAAGTATGACCGACTAGTTTCGAACCCATACGGGGCCCTTAGTCATGGGTCTTGCAACACGGCACGATCCAAACTATACTCAGACTCCGACCTAATATCACCTGAGTTTTAGTGATTATGAAATCAGTTAATATGTAAAATGTAGTTTTTTATTTTATTTAAAACTAACAGATAGAGCCTTGATAGCCCAGTGGATATAACCTCTGCCTTCGATTCGGAGGATGTAGATTCGAATCTGGTCCGGGGCATGCTCCTCCAACTTTTTAAGACATTAAATACCACGTGTCTCAAACGGTGAAGGAAGAACATCGTGAGGAAACCCGCATACCTGAGAATTTTTTCAATTCTCCACGTGTGTGAAGTCTGCCAATCCGCATTGGGCCAGCGTGGTGGACTATAAGCCTAATCCCTCTCATTCTGACAGGAGACTCGTGCTCAACAGTGGGCCGAAAGTGAGCGTGAGTTGGTTGCTAATGATGATGATGAACAGACATCTAGCGCTATTCTGTAATTATGTTTGTTTAACTCAACTGTGTGTTTCGTTTCGTCTCTATTGATCTTTGTCTATAACGATACTATAGATAGAGATAGAGACGAATTCCAAACTTACACTGTCATGGTAAAACATTTTTATAGAATTGCGCTATTGGCAGACGCTGTCCTGTTTACGATCATTGATGAATTTGATCTTAGTTGTAATAATTCGGGTAAACAAATCGAATAATTACTGACGAAACTTATAATTTTAGCTAAATTTATAAGTTTGTGTGTAAGTGTGTTTGTATAAAAGTGTGCATGTTTGTTCCTCCTTTACGCTGCGGCTACTGAAACTACTTTTTTGGCTGAAATTTCGCGGCTACTGCGGCAATTCGGCTGAAATTTGGAATGAAAATGGATTGGACAATTTTTTTCTGGATTACTTAACACATACTACTCTACTTTTTATCCCGGAAAAATCCTCTTAATGAAAATCTGAATTCCACGCGGACGAAATCGCGGACGTCCGCTAATGACTTCATAAATTAGAGAACCGAAATGTATTAAGAATTTTTTTTTCAAACAGGTTTGTCAAAGATTCTCAGATCACATGAGAAATGACCATCCGTTGCAACAATTTGGCACGAACCACTGTCCGCTGACGTCAACCCACGTCAATCTCGCACTTAGCGAGGATCAAGGCCCTTTTGACAATGTTGACACTGCTAAGGTTGTCACCACGGTTATATTGGTTGAAATAACTTGTCTACAGTAGCGTGTATTCACGCTACTGTCTGTCACGTAACGAAGAATTTCCAAAGAGTGACAGACATGGGCCATGGCAATCTATACTAATATTATAAAGCTGAAGAGTTTGTTTGTTTGATTGAACGCACTAATCTCAGGAACTACTGGTCCGATTTGAAAAATTCTTTCAGTGTTAGATAGCCCATTTATCGAGGAAGGCTATAGGCTATATATTATCCCCGTATTCCTACGGGAACGGGAACCACGCGGGTGAAACCGCGCGGCGGCAGCTAGTACACTAATAAAACCAGAAATGTACAACCCTAGTTTCATTAGTATAATTTTTGTATTCTTTAAATTTTGGAGACCACATTCAAAGGCAAAATCAAAATTCATTTATTTCAAGTACTTTTGTAAACAAATGTCAGGTTATGTTATCATGGTGATAAGTAAGTTACAATGGATCCAAAGAATAGTACCGCACGCCGCACGAGCTTCCAGTTTCGTCTACTTCGCCATGAATATCATCATATACATAGTTTGAGCAGCAGTATGGTTGTGAATAAATATTTTGTTACAGGGCCCAAGGACTATAAACTTCAGATGAGTTTATATACATGTTTTTTTAGATACATGGCAGCGTTAATTTGTAGAGCCTTATGCGTCAAGGCTATGATATGATATCTCAATGTAAACAAGTGTCTCGGAGTATATTTTATTCATAACGATTGTCCATGTTTCGGAGGAGGTGGGTAGATACTAAAACAATTACACAACTACCGTTTTTGCTACCGTTACTTAACAAAAACATCTTTACATACATATTAATTTGTGTTTTTTTATATGTAATATCAACTGAAGATTGTTTGTAATTAATTTAAGTAGCTTTGTTTTTATCGTTGTTATTGTTAATTAGGTTACGATGGGGCTGACATGTTATTTATAATAAAAGTCCCTTGAAATTTATAGATTAAAAAAAAATCTTTACATAGAGATAAGTACTCACTTAGTTTTTTTTAACTTCTAGATTCTAGTATTTTAAGAAGTTTATTAAGTAACATTCTAGCATTTTAAAACATACGTTCAAAATATGAGTTCAGCCTTATATCAGACTGTTCAGACTTTATATGCTAGAACATTTTAAAAATTTAATGAACATTATAACTAGCATTTCAAAAGTGTGGTATAAACTTCAAACATAAGTAACTATGCACAGAGGAGCTTTGTTGATTGAATGAAAAGTTCAATCTCGTTTACGATGCTTTGCGATAATATTATTTTCGTAAAATAACAGATTAGCTGACGCCACGCGGTTTTACCCGCGTGGTTCCCGTTCCCGTAGGAATATGGGGATATTATATAGCCTATAACCTTCCTCGATAAATGGGCTATCTAACACTGAAAGATTTTTTCAAATCGGACCAGTAGTTCCTGAGATTAGCGCGTTCAATCAAACAAACTCTTCAGCTTTATAATATTAGTATAGATAACAACAATACTATATTATAAAATCGTCACACATTTTAAACATAACGTGATTTCACTAACTCTATGTTCAAGGCTACGTGGTACTTAATTAACATCAGTAAGAAGCGACTCTCAAGAAAATTAACACTTCTTTGTTGAATGTCGTGACATTGTTATTCAAATAAAAAAACGTATTGTCTTTATTCTTTCTACAACAATAATTAGTTTTGTGGCTTTAGTTGGGAAAATAATAAATTGAATATTAGAAACTACACTGCGAAACTATACTACAGTATTTCTTGATGAGTACTGTTTACCAACAAAGAAATTAGAAATGAAGGTAGAAAGCGCATGCCATTTCATAACTTTATTTATTTTAAATTATGTATGGTTTGTTTATAAAATGTTACATAAAATATATTAACCAAATCTAATAACTATTCTAAGCTTATTAATCAAATTTATTTTCATTAATTTAAGAAAAGGTTAATTGTAATTGTTATTAGATGTAATTTATACTAGTAATTTATACCCTCATTTTTATAAATTTAGTTAAAAGATAAACATTTTTCTTACAATTTACTTTAGTTTAGACAAACAATTTAGTATCAATTTATTTTAACCGTATATTAAAATGGAGGAGGTTCTATGTTCAGATGTATATTACTTAAGATGTTTTTTCTATGTTTGAAATAGTATTCAAAATATCCTGCTCTGCAAATAAAACTGATATGTATCAAATATAAATGTTCTTTACTGTTTGATTGTACATACAAATATTGTTAGTGTATTCAAATTTAATTCCTATATTTATCTGAATAGTGTTCAAAGTAGCTCGGTCATCTCTTAGATGTAAATAAACAGGTACAGTTGACGCAGATATGAGGAACGTGTGTGTAATGTTTTTGTAATTTTCGCCTCGCATTCAATGCGCAGTATTGGTCGGTGGTGAGGAATTTTAATCGATTGTTGGTAGTTAAAAATAGTAATAACAAAAAATTAAATGTTTCGTTTTACGGTTTAGCCTTTACGTCGCAGTCTTTAGAACAAGATTATTAATACCATTGCAATATTAATGAACTAGCTGACGCCGCGCGGTTATTCCCGCGTGGTTCCCGTTCCCGTAGGAATACTGGGATAATATATAGCCTATAGCCTTCCTTGATAAATGGGCTATCTAACACTGAAAGAACTTTTCAAATCACACCAGTAGTTCCTGAGATTAGCGCGTTCAACCAAACAAACTCTTCAGTTTTATATTATTACCTGCTGACGCCGCGCGGTTTCACCCGCGTTGTTCCTGTTCCCGTAGGAATACGGGAATAATATATAGCCTATAGCCTTCTTCGATAAATGGGCTATCTAATACTGAAAGAATTTTTCACATCGGTCCAGTAGTTCCTGAGATTAGCGCGTTCAATCAAACAAACAAACTCTTCCGCTTTATAAAAATAAAAAAAAAATCTTATTACGCCGATCTAAGAGCTAATAAATTAATAATTCGGTTTTTCAAGATAAGAAAAAGTGGGTTACTATACTAGAAAGTTAAATCTACTTACGCCAATGCTGCTTTGAAGTAGATGAAGGTCTATATGGAGTGAAGTGGCAATTTTGCGACGTTAACCCAAAGCTTTCAAGGTTATGGCGTATGGTATGGTAGAGTCATTATTATTAATCAATGATTTGATAATTTATATCACTGAAGAAGTTATTTCAGATACTAATTAACGCGTAAGTTTGTCTGTATGTTTGTTGTTTAGTCTGATCTGGAGTTTAGTACCTACATAGATTGAGTCTGGAATAGCACATGGGCTACTTTTTATCTATACTAATATCATTATAAAGCGAAAGAGTTTGTTTGTTTGGTTGAACGTGCTAATCTCAGGAATTACCTACTGGTTCGATTTAAAAAATTCTTTCAGTGTTAGATAGCCCATTTATCGAGGAAGGATATAGGCTATATATTATCCCCGTCTTCCTACAGGAACGGAAACCACGCGGGTGAAAACGCGCGGCGTCAGCTAGTCACAAATATATAGAGTAGATCGTTATTCTGCAATGTGCACGTTTTTGGAACATTAGAAAGATACACAATGTAAGTTTAAAATTATAGCCTTAATAGCTCAACGGTAAGAGCGGTCGGACTCATCACCGAGGGGTGGTGGTTCGATCCCCGCCCCGTTGGTCTATTGTCGTACCCACTCTTAGCATTCTTTCTCTACTAATTGGAGGAGAATGGGAATATTGGTCATACTATAAAAGATATGGCAAATACTCTTTAAAAAAAAAATATGTGTACTAATTTTTCGTTTCACCTTAGTTAAAAATGCATAATGATTTAGATACCAGAATAATTACCTAACCTTCATTGAAGTTAAGAACTTGATAGCATATAATCTAAAATGCATATTAAGACTTCAAGGATATCCTTTTCCAACGAGTTTTTTTTGCAATATTGAACGCAGTGTTTCCTGTTTTGCTAAAAAAACGTCACCATATAGTCTCACTATAAAGATAAGTACCTACTTATTTATCAAAAGTTTCATTATGTGAAATATTTACACGTACGTTTCATTTCGCTTGTTTATTTTTTTGCAGTGCATAAGGACGTGGAGGTATTTAACTATTAATACTTTTACTTAATTTTACGTAGGAAAACGAAACTAATTGACGATGCAGCTCAAAGGATTAGCAAACTGAAGAGGCAGCCACATTTGTCGCAGAATATATATGGCCTATATATAGATGGTCGCTGGGGAGACGTATTCTGGAGTGGAGACCACGTATACCAACAAGCTCATCAGCTTGCTGGTCTTCTTCTGGTGGTTCTTAATGTATTAAGAAGGTATAGTGTGAAGTGGCTGGATGAGGAAGGATCGTGTGTGGTGGCGCGCTTTCAGAAGGCCCTATGTCCAGTAGTAGGCGGATACAGGCTGGTGATGATGAATTCTTTTATTATAACACCTAATTAATTTAAAACAAGAGTTGGTCTTGACAAACACTGGTGTTACAAGATGTGGCAGCACTTCATAGGTGCTAAAACGTTTTACGGCCTCCGTGGCGCAGTGGCATGCGCAGTGGATTTACAAGACGGAGGTCCTGGGTTCGATCCCCGGCTGGGCAGATTGAGATTTTCTTAATTTGTCCAGGTCTGGCTGGTGGGAGGCTTCGGCCGTGGCTAGTTACCACCCGACCGGCAAAGACGTACCGCCAAGCGATTTAGCGTTCCGGTACGATGCCGTGTAGAAACCGAAAGGGGTGTGGTTTTTCATCCTCCTCCTAACAAATTAGCCCGCTTCCATCTTAGACTGCATCATCACTTACCATCAGGTGAAATTGTAGTCAAGGGCTAACTTGTAAAGAATATATAAAAAAAAACGTTCTGCGTAACCTGAGGGCTCATTACGAACCTGTATTGGAGCAGGAAGTTTTTTTACAACTTTAACAGTGCCTACTCTAGTTAACAAAAATATGCACGCCACTGGTTACAAGTTATGCTACGACATAAAAACTTGACCAAGACACAGCAATGCTAAAGTCAGAAATAATTATCCAAAAAAGCCCTATTACTATAAAATTAAAATAGCATACGCTACATGTTATCACTTGGTAGTTAAAGACAGTTTTCGTCACCATTAGCAAGTGACGAGTGAGCAATTTAGACTGAAATAGCCAAAGCCCATTAGGCCCTATATTTGATGTAACAGGGAAGTTCTAACGAGGGGTGTACGTACTTTACAGCTAATTATTACGGAAATAGAATCAAGGGACCTATTGTCAACACCTAATGAAAAGAAAGTACCTATTTGAGTGTGTATTTATCTCTAAATCTACACAATCGAACTTTTATAAAATAGAATTTGAAAGAATTTTGTTTTATTCAACTTCTAGCGGACCCGGTCAAGTTTCGCTTTGACTTATGTACGCTCCTTCCCTACCTACACCCTTCCCTACTCCCACTCTACCCCTACCCTAACTCTTCCCCTAAAAAAAAACCTCTCCGTAAAAACCATCGTCGTATTTCAAGGAATATTCTAAAAAAGGAATTAGCCAAATAGGTTCAGCCGTTCTCGAGATTTGCTTTAGCAATACATCAAACATTCATTTTTATTCTTCAACTTCAACATCGTTGAGGTGGCAATAGTCACATACTCGTAGTTCGAGGAACTGGTGATCGTTGGGGTCTCATGGAGTTGAAGTGACGATCCCGCATTGGAAAGGGTAGGTCGTCACTAGAGTGACGACGTTTAGCAAGTCACAAGAAGTCATTGGATGTAAGTGGCTCTAGATCGTGGTGTTTGGAAGTCCCGGAAAGCATAGTTTTGGTCGACATCCCACTAGGTGCACTTACGATAACAAGCGAGTCGCAAGGAGTCCCTTTGACCTGCTGTGGGCTTACATCATCTACATGATGATGATAATGATGCTGATGATGACGATACATAAAGTACTTTCGCAAAGTAACACTTGTTTTTTTTTTTACAAGTTAGCCCTTGACTACAATCTCACCTGATGGTAAGTGATGATGCAGTCTAAGATGGAAGCGGGCTAACTTGGTAGGAGGAGGATGAAAATCCACACCCCTGTCGGTTTCTACTCGGCATCGTACCGGAACGCTAAATCACTTTTCGGTACGTCTTTGCCGGTAGGGTGGTAACTAGCCACGGCCGAAGCCTCCCACCAGCCAGACCTGGACAAATTAAGAAAATCTCAATCTGCCCAGCCGGGGATCGAACCCAGAACCTCCGTCTTGTACCGCACCGTCACCGTCACCGTCACCGTCACCGCGCCTACCACTGCGCCACGGAGGCCGTCTATCTATACTAATCTGTACTAATATCATAAAGAGATAAAGTTTGTGGTGTTGTAGGAAGTAATCTCTGGATCTACTGAACCGATTTTGAAAATTCTTTTACCACTAGAAAGCCACGTTATTTATTAGTATCATGAGCTACATATTCTTATATTCTCAAGGGAACGGGAACTACGCAAGTAAAACTGCGGGGCGTCAGCTAATATGATATCAAATAAATTAATAATAAAGTGTTACCTATTTGTTTTTAATTAAAAATTATATCATCCGGCACCTTTCAATGATCTCTACGTAAAAAGAAAACGTCGTAAGTGAACCGGTTGATCTAGAAAAACCAATTTGCTATGGCTCTGCGACAGCGTGGGAAAGCATTTCGACACTGCACTATTAGCGAAACGCTGCATTACATATATTTTCCGAGAGACAGTTGAGAAAATCTCGGGAAAATAGGACATTGTCAGTGATATTGTACGTACACCATTCCTAGACCGGTTGAGTCTAGAGAATGCCACTAAGTTTACGGTAAACTAGCATACACCCAGGGGTTTCAAACGCATAGTTCCCGTTCTTGTTGAAATACGGGAATAAAATATAGCCTATGATTATATATTCACAAAATAATGTAGTATTTTATTTGTATTACTTCCCCATCTTTTCCCCTCAAGCGTTATTCCTCGATTGCAAGTTGCGTAACTATTTCAGAATGTGCCAATTTTGTCCCGTCACCTCGACTGTTGCCAATTTTGTCTAAATCATTTCATTCGTTACCTTCTTAAGATATTGTTTTCGTAGAAATTTGTAAAAACCTAATTGTAATTTTTTATTCATAGATAATCCAAAATCTATGTATCTTGGGTTTTTGTAGCCAAAGTTGGTTTTTATGGTTTAAAAACAGACAGATACTACATAGACTTTAGGTATGTTTTCAAAACTTCCTTTATTATGTCTTTTCAAGTGAACTAAAGGTTTTCAGTGAATACAGCCAACAATAGAACAAGTGTGCGGCCATGTTTGCATTCGGATAACGCAACAATACGCGCATCTGAGTAAACTTCATTGTTCGCAGGTGCTTATTGGCCTCACTCACGATAAAATGTTATTTAACCTGCTTCATTTACTGACACGAAGGATAAAACTTACTTCAAATACATCATACTAATCCTAACTAAAATTATTAATCATGCTAATATGGATTATTGTCGCTTTTGTGCCTGATCCACTAAAACAAAACATTATCAGCGAGTAGCATAGGCTGTATTTTATACCCTTATTCTCACGGATATTTAAAACCGCAAGTATCAGATCTTATGGAGATAGAGTTATACAATTCGCTGCTATGAGTTGGTGACAGAGAGTTACGAGTAACATTCTTTTTTTGACCCTGGGAAGGAATTTAAACAGTCGGAGGCTGTGCAGTCTTCGCTCAGATATGTGGGAAGTAATGAATGGTTAGCTGATAGCTCCCAACTACTGGATGGATTTAAAAAAAATCTTTAACATAGGCTATGTATTTTTCTTCCATAATCCATCGGGATCGTGGGGTTCGCAAGTCTCATGTGCTTGTTTGTAACCTTCAAATATGTATAACTGAACCATCGATGATGCTAGTCAGTTAAAATAAAAGAAACATACGAGTCCATACAGCCGAACGTAGAACCTCCTCCTTTTTGGAAGTCTACTACAAGTCTGCTACAGCCACAGCATCAGTTTTATCGGATGTCCTGTCGTTAGCGCTGCAGGCACGTGGACTTATTGGATAGTCAGTGGCTGGAATATTGTTACAAAGAACATCGGCGTTTCATAAATATTTGTCCTGTTTCATTCTTTGATTACTCGTATTAAATTAGTATGCCTACGTATCTATAAGTAGGTAATACTCGTATCAATAATCATTCATATCTTACGAATCTTATCAAGTTTCAGCTTATCGCAATTGCAATTTTACGTTTTTAATAGAAAAAGTGCTATTTGCCTCGTTGGTTCACTGGTTAGCTTAAAATGTGTCATCAGATCATGAGGTTAAAGGTTCGAGTTGAAGGTCAGGCAATTTCAAGAGTTAGGAATTTCTGAAATTCCTTACTCTAAGCTGTAAAGAAGTTATAAATTTTCAGATGTCATAACTTCGTGCCTCGGAGAGCAAGTAAAGCCTTTACTCATCATCATTCAACACATGATAGTCATTATCAACACATGATAGTTATCGCTACAGCGTTTCTAAAATTATCATTCTAACCCGCTTAGAAGCAGCATGGTGGTCTAGTGGTCTAAAGTGGTCTAAATCTAAACTCTAGAGTATATTATAAAAAATGTAATAAAAATGTTCAACCGACTTCAAATACATAAAACGTACCGACTAAACTAAAAAGCTATAAATAATACCTTATTATGTTCTACCTGCTGAGGTAAATCGGTGACGTATTAATTCAAGCCATGTAAAAATATCACAAAGATTTAGGTTTTTCAGACAGTGTCCTTTCAGGTAATTCTTTCAAAAACAGTTTAAAATTAAATTACCACGACAATGGCTTAGCACCGCCGAATAGTCGAATTGAGAATCTCCTTCTTTTTGTGAAGTCGGCTAAAAAATAGGCTCATACCTATAATTACCTTCTTACCCAAATTGACATCTTAAATTGTTGATATTACTCATAATTTATAATCTACAGTAAGAATACAAGCGACACAGATTTCCAATTTAATTCCAGCGATTGCTCGAGTTGCGTAAATCGATTGGTACGAGTAAGAAATCGAATCGGAATGACCGTGATCGACGCTAACTGTAACCCGAGTACCTATTTACTCATTTATAACGGTCTAACTATTCGATACTGCACTAATGAGTTACTAATGGCTTGAAAAGTGTGCACGTAACAGAATCTCTAGATCTACTTTTGTAAATCGATATTTTTTGTCTTATTTATTGTTATTTGTCTCTGTTTTGTTGTTCATTTCAACAATTTTAATCAGTTTTATTGCTTGCTTAACTGGCTTTTTTAGCAGAGTCGGAAATAGTTGTTAATACTTTAATTGCCAATAATTTGGCCATTGCTTTTGAGTTTGAGTTTGAGTGCAGCTCAGATACGATGCCGCGTAGAATGTCAGAGGTAAAATAAAATTGTACCTCTTCCAAGTAAACCCGCTTCCATCTTAAGATTGCATCGACACTTAACATCATATGAAGTCGCAGCAGCATTCTCTTTAGTGCGCTTTCATTTGAGACCTCACTTGACTATATTTGCAGACTTTCAGTTTTTCTTCCCCACTTTCACCCCCACAACTTTTAAAAGGCTCAACCGATTTTCGTCAAACATGACTAAGAACACTCGCAATAAGACACCATTATTACAAAAAGAAAAACCAAATTGAAATCGCTTCATCCGTTCGGCAGCTATGGTGCCACAGACAGACAGACAAACAGTCAGACAGACAGACAGACACGTCAAACTTATAACACCTCTTTTTGCGTCGGGGAATAAAAAGATGGAGGCATACGGTTTAAGACTGTGGTGTTTGGAAGTCTATACAAGAGACCTTTGTCTAGCAGTGAATGTCCATCGGTCGACAATGATTATAATAAACATTGTCATTGTTGTTTACCTAATGGGGATAGCTTTACAAATACCAGATGTGACAACGCCCCCAAACTAATGCATTGTAGTAATTGATAATGTAAAATAATCTGGCTGTGTTTTGTCAGTGCAAAACCTGCACTGATAAGACACAGTCAGATTTATTTATAAATAGATGAAATGAAACACACAGTTTTCATAGATATGGGTCATTTATGGAACAGGAGTAAAAACCCTACATAGACAGCAACGCATAGTGTTTCACAGGTGTTGAAAGGTGTTCATGGGCGGTGGAAAACACTTTCTGATTTACCTGATATTACTCGTAATGTCAGCCACTGACGATCAAGTAATCTAACAGCGTGACGTCCAATAAAACTGATCGTGTGTTGGTCGCGATCAGCATGATGTCATTTATGCACATCGCGACTAATCGTCAGTGGCTGACTTAATAACATGTTTGATGAATACCTATCACGAATTAAGATTAATACTGTTTCACTTTCAAAATGCGGAATATATCTGTGCCTTTTAACTTCTAGTTAGTAGTGCTACATACTTCGTAAAAACTCGACGTAGTGAATATTATACCTGGATTCAATTAAATTTCTACTAAATTAGATCCAGTTTCTACGTCATCATTGTTCAGGTGAAGTCAGGTTTCTATTGTTCCAAGTGACTAATTACTGCGTGACAATGGCCTTCAGTGACAACCGAGTGTTGTGTGATTATTCCTCGCTATTGTCATAACAAATTGTATATGATCTAGGCAGGTAGGTGATTATTATGTTCTTATCTGGTTGATGCAAATCAGATGTTTAAGAAAGGCAGTAAAATAAATCTACAATCTGTATGATTAGGAATCTAGTAATAAGGCAGTGTAAGTAAGTATTAGTAAGAAATCGATGAAAAGAGTACTATCGACATGATTATTTCTGCAGTAAAGCATACAAACTCACAGTTTAGAAATTGAAGCTTAATAGCTATGCCTGAGGGTCCTGAAGTTTACAGTCGCTTGTGTATACTACTGTTCGTTTCTTGTAAAATGGTGCAGATGACAGTTCGTTTCACTCTTGAAAGTTTGTCGCGACTGTCACCGTACCCATGCTATCTGAAAAACACTTTAGGACGATAGAATTGCTACAAGTACCAAGTGTGATGTGTGATAAAGTGTGGTGTGTTTAAAGGGTAGATAGAGATAGAAGGAATGATAAATATAAAATTGCTGAATAATTAAATAAGTAATTTACGATTTAAAAATTATTGACAAACTCTGCATTGACGCGAGTGAGGTCGCAGGAAAATGCTATATACCTATTAATAAATATGTTCTAAACATTGAAAATCCAAGAAGCACTCAAAGGCTCGAGCACGCAATCGTGATTTGTAAACCCATAACTTCTTCGATAGCCATGTATAATGTAAATTACATAGAACCGTTTCTAATTTGTTGAGGTAAATACCAAATATACAAGTAAAAGTTCATTGAAACGGAGAATGACCTGTTACCTGAAGATGTTAATCACATACCTGCCGGATTAAAGAACCTTGATGCCCTAATGTCAGCCACTGACGATCAAGTAGGCTGACGTGCCTGCAGCGCTAACAGCTTGACGTCCCATAAAACTGATCGTGTGTTGTCACGATGTGGATGACATCATGCCGATCGTGACCAACATACAATCAGTTTTATCGCTCGTCAAGCCGTTAGCGCTGCAAGCATATGAACTTACTTGATCGTCAGTGGCTGACTGGAATCACGGGAACGGGAACTACGAGGGTGAAACCGCATGGCGTCGGCTAGTAATAAGTATAAAATGCTAGCTAATACTTCAGCAGGGCTAGCACGGGCAAGGGAGAAATTTATCCACGGGGAGAGGATAAAACGTTTATCCCCCACACTCGTTTTATCCACTCACCGCGCATGGGCACGTCGGTGGATATAATATCCCCGGTGGATAAACGGAGGGAAAGACTTGTCAACCCATTTGTATATATCTTATAAATTGGCATTAGGTATATTAATAGTCCGAAATAAACGTAAATTTGATAATATTTGGTTTTTTTGTGCATATTATTTATCTGTTTTCTGTTGGCATTGTTTTGTTTGGTGATTGTTTTTTGCGGTGGTTTGTAGTAGGTATCTATAGTATCTATCATACTAGCGGACCCGGTCAAGCTTCGTTTTGACATAAGTGCACTTGTTCTCTATCCCTACTCTACCCTTCTTTACCTCTACCCCTACCCTACCCCTGCCCTACCCCTACCCTACCCCTACCCTACCCCTACCCTACCCCTGCCCTACCCCTACCCTACCCCTTCCCTACCCTACCCCTACCCTACCCCAACCCTACCCCCTCTAACCCGCCCCTCACCCCTTCCCCCTCCCCCACCCCTACACCAAACCTTCCCCGCCCCTACCCCGCCCCTACCCCCCTCCCCCTCTCCCCCACACCTACACCAACCCTACCCCCCCACCCCCCTACACCACCCCCACCCCACCCCTACCCTACCCCACCCCTACCCTACCCCACCCCTACCCCACCCCTACCCCAACCCTACCCCCCCTACCCCGCCCCTAAACCCCCCCCCCCTCCCCCCTCCCCCACCCCTACCCCACCCCTACCCTACTCCACCCCTACTCCACCCCTACCCCACCCCCACCCCTACCCCACCCCTACCTTACCCCTACCCTACCCCATATTGCGAAGCAATTGTTAAAGACCAAAACATGCGAGACAATTGTTTTTTTAAGAAAAGTTTTATCCCCACATCAACTTCACAGGGATAAATTTATCGCGTTTAAATGTCAAAAGTCCCAAAGTATATCATTTTATCCACTCCATATGCCATAGTCGAGGAAAAGATCTCCACGCGTAATGTCAATCGGGGATTAATTTGTCTTTCCCTTGCGGCCATGCTATGACGGGTGGATTTATATCCTTAGTCAGTGGATATAATGGGTGGATAAAAATTTTATCCCTTGCCCATGCTAGCCCGGCAGGTTGGGAAAGAAAAACTTACTTCTAAACTAACGCGCTAATCTCAGGAACTACTAATCCGATTTGAAAAATTCTTTTAGTGTTAGATAGCCCATTTATCGAGGAAGGCTATAGGCTATATATTATCCCCGTATTCCTACGGGAACGGGAACCACGCGGGTAAAACCACGCGGCGTCAGCTAGTAATAAGTATAAAATGCTAGCTAATACTTCAGGTTGGGAAAGAAAAATATTGATGTACCGTTCAGTCGAAGGTCCCACAGTCGGTTACGTGCCGTACAATGGTTCATGTGAAATCAATGGGAAGCTTTTACTGTTATCAGAATGTACATTGAATGTAAAATAACGTAGGTACCAGTACATGGGGGCGATTGTAATAGAGCGGCTTTCTCTATGCCATATCTTTGTAAATCTGAACTCTGAGTGTTGATTTTAAGAGGTTTTCTGATTCAATTTTTGATTTGATTTGATACCGTCATCATTATTCGGCTGACTATTAAGCACGATTGAAAATATGTAATATCACAAAATAATTACGTACAAGTACCATAAATATTCCTGCGCTAATCGAGCCGTTAGGAATCAGTCGGGATGATGGTAAGAGACCTGATGGATTGACGCTGGTTCCCTGGGAAATGGGGCGGGCCCTAATGTGGGACGCTACATGCGTCGACACATTAGCACCGTGTCATATCAGGGAGACAGAATCAAGACCGGGAGCCGCAGCAGAAAAAGCTGAAACCGGTAAGTGGCTCAAGTATGCCTCTTTGACAGAGAGTTACATATTTGTACCTTTTGCCGTGGAGACCCTTGGGCCATGGAGTCGCAGTGCCAAAAAATTTTTCCGTACCATTTCACCGCGGCTAGTTGCCTCGACTGGTGACAGAAGGGCTGGCACATTTTTTGCGCAAAGGATCAGCCTGGCTGTCCAGCGCGGAAATGCAGCCAGTATTCTTGCCACCATTCCACGTGGGTATGATTTGTATAGTTATTAGGATTAGTTAGCTTAAGTTCCTTATTGTATTCTTTCTCAGTAGTGGTAATATCAAATAACTAATAATAATATACAACCTGCTGGCCTATTCACTATTTTGGCCTTTATTATTAACCTATTACAATAGACATCAAATCAATTGACAAAATGTCATCTACATACTGTATGATATCCACCGGTAAGCACCGGATGTCATTTGTTACATAAAATCTCAATTTCGTATATGTCAACTAAACTAGCATACGTCAAAGATAGTGAATAAGCCTGCTGTAACGATTTACATCAAAACCACTCGACCGATTTTATAAATTCGTTCACCATTCATCATTAACAACCCATATTCGGCTCACTGTTGAGCACGAGACTACTCTCAGAGAGGGGTTAGGCTAATAGACCACGCTGACCCAATGCGGATTGGGAGACTTCACACACGTAGAGAATTCTCAGGTGCAGGTTTCCTGTTTCCTCGCGATGTTTTTTCTTCGCCGTTTGGGACACCTAATTTATTAAAATGCACGTAACTGGGAGGTGTATGCCCCGGACCGGATTTAAACTTTCGACCTCCGAATCGAAGGAAGAGCGTGCCTTGATGCCTTGATAGCCCAGTGGATTGATACGGATTTGATACGATAGGTAAAAAATATTGCCATCTGTTTTTTAATAATAGTCGGTTAACTTGCTATTGCAATTTGTTAACTCGTTATATCCAATTTATTTTTACGTAAGTCACTCTTTATGACTGACTGTTTTACAAAATCTCTTTTGTTTTAGTGACAGACAGACAACACTTTAAATTTACCATTTGATGTTATATCATCTTAATTAGTGAGAACTAACAATTGTAATACAAATGAGGAGTTATGTAAAACATGTGTGGAATGAGTATTCATACTTGATTGTATTATTGATTAATAAAACCCCGCGGTTTCTCTCGCGTAGTTTCCGTTCCCGTGGGAATACGATGATAAAATATAGCTTGTGTTACTACCTGATAATGTGGTTTTCCATTAGTAGAAGAATTTTTGAAATCAGAGCTTGTTCAATGCAAACAAACAAACATTCAAATATTTCCTCTTTATATTATTAGTTTAGACACAGAAAACATATACGAGTAGATTAAATGGTTTTCTTCGAAAACCTGAGATAATAGACCTACGTTTTATCCGAGAACAAACATATTATAATGATAAAACAATAGCCAATTATAGGCCTTATAATTTGCCATTATAGCCTTAATTATTAATTGATAAAAAACTTCTATTATAATAATGTAAGATTTCTACACTGAATTGAATATATTCGTAAAATACATGGACTCATTGTATACCCACAATTACGGATACATTATTTTTACTCACTAGCGGACGCCCGCGACTTCGTCCGCGTGGCATTGTGCTTTTCACAAATCGCGCGGGAACCATGGTATTTGCCGGAATGAAAGGTAACCTATGTGTTAATCCAAGTAAAATCTATTTCTATTCCAAATTTCAGCCAAATCTCTTCAGTAGCCGCAGCGCAAGTGTGATTACTAACTGCATCAATAATTTTGTTTTTAACACAACTCGACATTGTAAATACAATATTTAAGTATTATTTGTCTAAATAACTTTCGTTGTTTACATGCGACTAAATGAAATTAAGACAAGTAGCCACCTTTGTTCGTCTCAGCTTCGAAGAGCTAGTGACATATCTAATAGTATAAAATCTTTGCCGTACACTACATGAGGCGTGATAGCCCAGTGAATATGACCTCTGCCTCCGATTCCGGAGTGTGTGGGTTCGAATCCGGTCCGGGGCATGCACCTCCGACTTTTCAGTTGTGTGCATTTTAAGAAATTAAATATCGTGAGAAAACCTGCATACCAGACAATTTTCTTAACTCTCTGCGTGTGTGAAGTCTGCTAAAGCGCATAGGGCCAGCGTGGTGGACTATTGGGCTAACCGCTCTCATTCTGAGAGGAGACTCGAGCTCAGTAGTGAGCCGAATATGGGTTGATAATGATGACACTACATAAAAGCATAATACACGGCACAAGCTATGTCAGACTACCACATATTATCGTTCTATATCATTGTAGCAAAATTATAACACAACATAACAATTAGGCCAAATTAATACACGCGCTATTCATTGAATGCTGACGAAAGTAGGTAGGTACATTTGAAAATTGTAACAATAACTGTTTTTAAACGTATTTCCTCGAACGACATTATAATCTATACTCTATACTAATATTATAAAGAGGTAAAGTTTGTAAGTTTGTAAGTTTGTCACATTTTTTAAATGGGGTAATCTTCGGAACTACTGGTCCGATTTTAACAATAGTTAAGGCAGCGCATGCGAATAAGTCTGTTTAAGAGGATTTTCATTCCGACCTGTATGACAAAAACTGTAATAACTCGGCTAATATATATGATACTAATATAAAATATAGCCTATAGCACTCCCCGATAATGTAGCATTCTACTGGTAAAAATTGGTCCAGTAGATCCAGAGATTACCTCCTACAACCACACGAACTTTACCTCTTTATATTATTATACTAATAGCATTAATAACTGAGTCTTAGGGCCATAAATCATTTCTCTATATCTATCTCGCTTGCACTTATGGGTCTTATGGAGCCGTCTAGTGAAGGGTGTAACAATGAAAGACATATTATCGATAAGTAAAGTTTATTATCGTATCTTGTTCACAAAATTAAAAAAATTAACAATATTTGATTTAATATAATACATATTTCATATTATATAATTATTAACTAAATAAAATTAATCTTCATCTGAGTCTTCATCATCAGAATCTTCGTCTTCTGCCAAATTTATTATATATTAGTATCCATAGTGCGCAACGAGTAACACATGAATGTATTTATTTAATTGCAGTAAACACATTTATAGCAAAAAAAATACGCAATGCAATTACATTAGAAACCGACCAATCAGAATCGTCCAAATCATTATTGACTCATCATTAGCACGTGCGCAGGTAGCCGTTTATCGATAATTAGGGTGCGCAGGTAGGCGCGCTGCACATTCCTATCTTTTTTGACTTTTATGACCGGACGACTCAGATGATAATGCGCATACTATAGCATAGAAGTCTCTATTTCTCTTGGTCATACCACCACTCTCGAAGGACTGGACCGATTTTGCTAAGGGTAGGAGTAAGATAGAGAAGTTACAGGGTAGGGTAGGGTACGGGTAGGGAAGCGTAGGGGTAGGGTAGGTTTAGGGCCGGGTTTAGGGTAGTGGTAGGGTAGGGGTAGATTTAGGGTAGTGGTAGGGTAGGGGTAGATTTATGGTAGTGGTAGGGTAGATGTACGGGTAGGATAGGGAAGTGGTAGGGTAGGGGTAGGACAGGCGTGAGATAGGGGTACGGGTGGGATAGGGGTAGGAAAGGGATAGGGTACGGGGAGGGTAGGGGTAGGTTTGGGGTAGGGTAGGGGTAGGGTGGGGATAGGGGTAGGGTAGGGTAGGGGTAGGGTAGATGTAGGGGTTGGGTAGGGTAGGGCTGGGGTAGGGTAGGGGTAGTAGTAAAGTTGATATCGAAATTTACTCGGACGAAGTCGCGGGCGTCCGCTAGTAAACTATAATTTATGTAAGAGCGAAAAGAGAAAGCGACATGCGGAAACTGGGTACGACGTTGTCTAAACCACAGAACACCTAAAAGTTACTGGTTTGCTTGTACTGCTAAGTTTTTTTTATCCATAGATAGAGCGGGAGCATATCATGGCCAGACGTTCGTAATTTAAAAAAAAATCTTCGCTCATGCGTAAAATAATATAAATTAGTGATATTCGAATTTAAACTGAGATTATGAATGATGCAAGATTTTTTTTTGTTTTTTTTTTATTCTTTACAAGTAAGGCCTTGACTACAATCTCACCTGATGGTAAGTGATGATGCAGTCTAAGATGGAAGCGGGCTAACTTGTACAGGAGGATGAAAATCCACACCTCTTTCGGTTTCTACACGGCATCGTACCGCTAAATCGTACAGGTACGTCTTTGCCAGTAGGGTGGTAACTAGCCACGGTCGAAGCCTCCCACCAGCCAGTCCTAGACCAATTAAGAAAATCTCAATCGTCCCAGGCGGGGATCGAACCCAGGACGTCCGTTTTGTAAATCCACCGCGCATGCCACTGCGCCACAGAGGTCGTGATATATATAGTTGATATTTAATTTATTATAGGTCAGTAACATTTTACAGTGGGCGCTGTTGACCATAGCACCCTAATAAGTGTTCACATAGCGTGTCCCCGTCCTGTTCGGAGCACTGGAATGCTTGAGGAAGGTTTTTGTGCGGCTTCCCGACGTGGGAACTGCGGGTCGCCCTAACCTTTCCCTTGGGACTTGGGAGAATCGTTAATGACACGCACTATTCTTGCGTGAGAATATTGTTAGATTTTTTTTTATTTAATGGATAATTTTAGCGCTCTATCTCTCTCATTTATCTTTATAAGAATCCTTTACTTTTTATTGATTTTTAACTAGGTACCTAATTAAAACGAAATACGATGCCAGATGACCACAATTTTAATGAAGTATAAAACACATTTACTTTATTTTCGTAGTCGAATTTTAAACCGTTTAAAATGGTTTAAAACTGCAGAATTTTATTTAAAACGTTTTAAATCGGTTTATTTATATCTATAGTTATATAATAGGCTACAACACTGAGCGCACACATGCACAATATTGTCTTTAATTCCATTATATATTTATGTATATATAGTTTTACACTTCCTGAACACACAACTCCACATTGTACACAATATTTAGGTATTATACTACGACATTTTGGAAAGACTTTTCGAGGTTTACGAAACCAATGGGCTTACACCTAATCGATACGCGTGCAACTTGATTGTTAATTGATCATGCCTTCGCAGTTTGGATTCAGGTTAAGCGTTTATAAAAGGTTTAGCAAGTTCAGTAGGTATTCGTAACATGGCATTGGTGGTATAACCTACATTTTTGTTTAACCTTCATAATATTAACTTGCTTTTTAACCTAGTTATGTGTCAATGATTGATAGAGCCAGGCGTTACTTTGTAGCTTGAGGGAATTTATTTATTAATTCAAGAAAAAGCGTTTCGAAGTAGAGTTCCTTGAGTTGTTTTGGGTCATGGATAAGTAAGAAGCGGCCTTCAAAAAATGTATTCAATGTTTAAGTATCGGATATTTAATCTATATTTAGACTCTCTCTCTCTCTCTCTCTCTAGCTATCTATCTACATCCATTTAGTTGGACCGTTGGATTTCCTATTCCCGTGCTTCATAGAGCACGTAAAACAGTTTGTCTTGTGTCTAAGCTCTTTCCAGGTACGTGACTTATCCCATTATGAAAATACATGCAATAGAATTGACACCACTTGTGTGTTTGTGTATGATTCTTTTTTTTCCTTATTAATATTTCATACTCTTCTAACTTCGAACTTCGAATAGCCGATGGACGTTGTGGTCCCAAGGTGCTAGTTTTGCAGCGCCGCACCAGCGCAGTGCTGGTCGACCCCCCCACCAGGTGGAATAATCGCAGGTATTCGCTGGATGCAGGCGGCTCGGTATCGTGATGTTTGGAAATCCAAGGCCAATGTCCTGCAGTGGACGTCCATCGGCTGACATGATGATGATGTGTGAGATCTGCTGTTGAGACCAAAATTCAGACAAGTAGATCTAATGAAAAATCATTATTTTCAACAAATAGTTTCAAATGTCACCGCAAAAAATGGGCACGGTATTTCGCGTGGGAGAGCACGAGCGTATGTTTATAAACCAGTAGCAAAGTTTGTAAACTGTTGGCCAATTGAGATGATCGTGTTTATCAACTACTATTGAATTGCAGCGTGGTTGTTAGTGCTTATAGGACTGTTTGGATAATTCAACGGCGGTAGCGAAAAGATAATCTCGCACGAGACTCTTAGCATGGAAATTAAATGCTTAGCAATCTTTATTTCAAGATAGTACAGGTAGGAGTCATCATCATCATCATTAACAACTCATATTCCGCTCACTGTTCAGCACGAGTTTCCTCTCAGAATGAATGGGGGGGTCCTATGCGGATTCTCAGGTATGCAGATATCCTCGCGATATTTTTTCTTCACACACAGTGTTTGAGACACGTGATATTTAATTTCTTAAAATGCACATAATTGACAAGTTGGAGGTGCATGCCCTGGACCGGATTCGAACCTATGTACTCCGAAACAAAGCCAGAGATCCTATGGAGATATCCAATGGGCTTTGTTCTGCTGCCGAGTGCTGTGGTATCGCATCGGTGTGACATCTCGCAAAACTTCGAATCCTCCAATCAAAATAAACGATTTGAAATTAGAATTTAATTGAATAACTAATACGAAGAAGAACATAAAGAAATGGTCAAAAAAGTCAGTTAAACGAAGCTATGAATATCCGTTATGCAATTATAAAGCGAGACCCTTTGTTTTGCCGTCGAGTGTTGTGGTATCTCATCCATGTGACAACATGAGGCGAAACTTCGAATCCTCCAATCTTAATAAACGATTTGAAATTAGAATTTAATTGAATAACTAATACGAACAAGAACATAAAGAATTGGCCAAAAAGTCAGTGAAACGAAGCTATGAATATTCGTTATGCAATTATAAAGCGAGACCCTTTGTTTTGCCGCCGAGAGCAGTGGTATCACATCGGTGTGACATCTCGCAAAACTGCGAATCCTCCAATCAAAATAAACGATTCGAAATTAGAATTTAATTGAATTAAATAATACGAAGAAGAACATAAAGAAATGGCCAAAAAGCCAGTGAATCGAAGCTATGAATATCCGTTATGCAATTATAAAGCGAGACCCTTTGTTCTGCCGCCGAGTGCTGTGGTATCGCATCACGAGGCAAAACTTCGAATCCTCCAATCAAAATAAACGATTCGAAATTAGAATTTAATTGAATAACTAATATGAACAAGAACATAAAGAAATGGCCAAAAAGTCAGTGAAACGAAGCTATGAATATCCGTTATGCAATTATAAAGCGAAACCCTTTGTTCTGCCGCCGAGTGCTGTGTGCTGTATCGCATACCGGTGTGACATCACGGCATTTCGAAAGCGTGACTCACCGTACGGTCACACTTTACCTGTGTTTTGTTGAATGCAGTAAATATGTGACGTCGTTTTACTTTAGAATACTGTATGCATATTATGATTATTAACTTTTGATTTGTTGACCCACACTTTTGCTTGATGTAACAAACAAAGAAATAACAAATTTAACACTAACCCTCCTATTTGAAACACGATTATACAAATAATATTTTTAACATGAAAATGTTATTCCGTATAAACCGTGTTCAAAGACGTATTTCGGTAATTTTGACCTTTAATTTTAACCAATCCACCTGGGACCAATCTGGAAGCAATCTCTTTCAAACAAAAAATAATTCAAAATCCTACTTAATATTATAAACGCGAAAATTTGTATGGATGTTTGGATTGGATTAGATGGATTTGTTACTCTTTAACGACTCTAATACTGAAGCGATTTGGGTGAATTTTTGAATGGAAATAGATTTTACTCTGGACTAACACATAACATATACAGCTACTTTTATTCCGAAAAAATCCATGGTTTCCCGAGATTTGCGAAAACTGATGATTTTGAAGATAATATGAATGTTTGTTACTCCCTCGACTTTGTGAAAAACTAAAAGCCACGCGGACGAAATCGTGGGCGTCCGCTAGTTGGTTAATAAAATATGACGAAGTTATGAGGTAAAATACAAAAAAAATACACCGTCGAATTGAGAATCTCCTCCTTTTTCCTTCGGTTAATAAGGTCGTACCAACACATCATCTTATCGAAAAACTCAAAACTAAAAGAAGAAGAAATATTACGATTATGAAAACCGTTTATTTATAGAGGGTATAAAAATACTCAACCAAATTGACACAGTATATTTGAAGGTCATTCGTATGGGGTGCTAACGACCCTCGAATATACGGGGCGGCAGGTAACAGGTAAACAAATGATAACGCCACCCTCACTGCACTTGACGGCGGCTGGTAGAGTATCGCGTAACAGGTACCTGTTCCACCCCTATTATCCTATTAAACTTTTTTGTATACAAGCAGAATAGAGCTAGGTTGTAGCAGAATATTCAATTATATAAACGGTATCCTGTGGTATGGTGATGTTTAAATTATAACCTTTATCAGTCTGGTGATAAACTTAACGTAATGAGGTAAAATAATCTTTTTAACATAAAAATGGAACCTTGAAGTCGGTTCCATCTTTATGTTAAAAAGTTATTTAAAAAAAATGTTGACATATTTCATTATGATTTTTTATTTTTCATATTATGATTTTAACTCAAAATTACTAAACTAAAACTAAATGGGACCAATCTGGAAGTATACCTACTCTTTCGAACAAAAAAAGAATTTTCAAAATTGATTAATGACGAAAATATTTAAAAACATACGCGGTGAATTGAGAACCTACAAATGTTTTATTCGAGGCTGTTCAATGAGTAAGTTTGTGGGAAAAAGTAATCAAATGGGTAGGTAAATAAAAACGTGGTTATTTACTTAATTTTATAAAGTTCCATATACTGTCTCCTACAAAAAGGAAGGCCTGACCCATTACCCAGAAGTAGGACGTTAGAAAAAACATTTATTTTAACTAAGCCTAGCACTTTTGAAACGCGAAGTGTGACTATTTGTTAAGACTAGAACAAAATTCTCATCACTGCTTGGCTGAGTTAAGCGAACCTAGGACGTCTAAGTTGAGAACCTAGTCATTACCAAGTACGTAGATAAGTAGGTAGTTTATAATGACTGGGCCAGATAGCTCGTTTTAACGGTATAGAGAAGATAAAATAGCGTTATAATTTGCAAGATTATTTTTTTTATTTACTTATGTACGCCATTGATGTCCGGTTGCGAAGGACCAAGCAACCTGTATTATGCTTTACATATAGAGACATCCGGCGACACACGCGTGAGAATGTTTCTTAATATGAGTGTTTATTTATTTTTAATTTTTCGTTCGAGGAAGAAAAGCCGACCGAACGAACCGAAACTAGTTTTAGGGCCGAAACCAAAACATCCACATAAGATAATTTTTTCGTTTCGAAGAAACAAAGTTAGTTAAATCTTTGAATATCTTAAAATTTGGTATGAAGCCCATGAAGGGGGAGGGGGGGCAGATGCCCCCCTTCCGTACGTCGGTACGCCCAAGGACAGGACAGCACTGAATTTCACGGACTTGTCACAATACTCAACACTGAAATTGTATTACCTCGTGTCAACCCTCCAGCTAATACTTAGAGAAGTATGGACATTAAAAGTGAAGTCTTTCGCATTTAGTTTTTGCAACTACTTATTAATTGAGATTAACTAATAATTTATTTTTTGCGAAGAATACAATAATTGCCAATTATTATTATTGGACAAAATTTTAAAGCCGATTTCTCAGTGGAGCCTTTCAGCCGGTATATTCATAATCACTACAATAAATTGTTGTATTCTTAGGTGGAACACCTAATAGGTAAGTAGGTAGGTATATGATTGTATTTTTAACCCCCGACGCAAAGAGGGGTGTTATAAGTTTGACGTGTCTGTCTGTCTGTGGCACCATAGCTCCCAAACGTATGAAGCGATTTCAATTTAGTTAATATTTTTTTTATGAAAGGCGACTAATGTGCGAGTGTTCTTAGACATGTTTGATCAAAATCGGTAGAGTCATTTAAAAGTTCTGGGGGGTCAAAGTGGGGAAGAATAACCGAATGTCTGCAAATATACTCGAGTGGGGTCTCAAATGAAAGCGCACTTAAAGATAGTATTGATGACTTGATCGAGATTACATGACCTTCGGCGGTTAGTCAAAATTTTCAATTTTACCTACTTGACGTTCCATAAACCATGCTCAGAGAAGACGAGCCCTACAAAGAACTCTGTTATCTAAACCTACTTCCTACTTACAATGATAATTAACAACTTGTTCACTACCAAAAAGCGATATCCTGTGTCTACTTGTAGGTAGGTATATTTTCTTATTATGTATTCTGGTGGTCTAACGTACATACGAAAGCGTATTTGTCACTTTAATTCAACTTTCACGAATAATTTACACCACCCGATGTCAATGAAATTCAAAGAAAACATATCTGCGGTTCGTAGATACGCATAGTTCACTCGCTCCAAGTCATTAAATTTTCCCAGAAAAAAAAAAGGAATTTTTAAACTTTGATCTTTAAAAAATATCCTCAAAATATAAATAAAACAAAGGTAAAGTAGGTAAATGAAATGATAAGTAGACCTGCTTATAGGATTTTAAATTGTTTTGGTAATTCCTCATATTTTTTTCAATTTTTAAGTCGGCTTTACGGCTCTACATTCAAGTCTTTTTGAGCCTTATTATACCTACTCTACATAATATATTACTTAATATTTTTTTAGCAATATTATAGTGTCGATGAGTGATTGAAAAATAAAAATGCGAGTTTGCATTTTTTACAACATAAGAGAGAATTTGATTTTAGGTACAATTTTACTTAATACATAAACAAAGAGTTTAAGTATTATTGCATATAGAGATTAAAAATAAATGAGTGCATTTTCATTCACGTGTTTAAACCAATGAGTGATTGAACAATAAAAAAAAGAAAATGTGCATATATTTATGCAAAAGTACCTAAAACACGTGTAGAACTAAGATTTCGTCAAAATAATTAAATTAGCAAGAGCTTTATTTCTTTAGGATTTAATTTAAATCTAAATAACTATTTTAAATTGAAATAAAAGAAATACATAATGTGCAAAAAATAACAATATTACGTCAATTTATAGAGCTAAAACAAAACACGAATACCATTAGTTAAAGTAATGTAAATAGTTTTGACGTTACGTTATTCTTTACAGTTATAGAGTTAAAACATATTATAGAGAAACATACCTTGGCCACTAATTGCCTCCCGACGAATAAGACAGAAAGCCGTAAAGCCTCCAACCAAGGACCGACACAGGTTTTCACTATTTCAAAACACACACACAATTTATAAAAGAATCGTATAAATGAGATACCACTTAGCACTTTAATTTATTATGTCAACTAATTGTTTTTCTATGGTTTTTGGTTATATTAACGTACACAAACAGGTTTCAATTTAGTTAAGTGACACACACACACTTACGCCTAATCTACACGCTGGTTGCGCGTTGACTGAATGTGGCGGTAGAGAGAGACAGCGCGATGGCGTTGGAAAGAGATACCTATGACGTGGGAGGGAGGACGACCGCTAAGCGTCAAGAACGCACACTGTTTGCCTTTTACAAATATTTTAGTTATAATAAAATATTACCTGACTTCTAGCCAAAACGTGTGACTATGGAGATAATTAATTATGAAACAATTATTTTAAACAGAAGCTAAGCTTACTAGCAAGTGCAGGTTTATAAGGTAAGGTGATTATTAAATGATTGAATTAATGGTTCTCGTGTTAATGTTTGAGCTAGAAAATATGGGGCAGGTTGTTAGCGAAGAATAAATATTTAGTGAATGTTACGAGTAAGTGTAAGCTAATGAGTAATCTAATTAAAATAAAATAGTTTGCTAATTGCTTAATGTGAGCAAATAAATGCATTTTTAGGAATTATGTATACACTTGCAATGCATTTACGTTATTAATCTACGTGAATTGCTATTAATATCATAACTTATAATTAAGTTATCATATTTACCTTAATGAACACTGTCGTAAGTTAATTGACTTCCTGCATACGTCATACCTTTTGCACAATAATTATAGAGGTGAAATCCTCATATCCATTGTTAGTTACTAAAGCATTTGTAATTAATACCTAAATAAAGGTTCAAATTGCATTTGAAATGTAACAGTTTTGTTTTCAAGGTGAATAGTTTTAAGCATTCATAACGGAGAAAACTATATTTTCTTAATTCAATATAGTCCTTTTTGTTAATCTTTTCTGAATTAACGAAAGGGTGCTTTTCTGTGATTTACTGTGATGCTTGTATGTGACTAACACATTAAAAATCTATGAAACTAATAACTTAATTGTATTGTTTAGTAAATATACTCATTAAAATAGTAGGTACTTATTAAACTAGTAAAGATAATTCATTGTCTAAGTGATGAAATAAAGCTATTTTCATTTTCGTATTATTTATGTGTATTGTGTATGTGATATTAAAATATTACTACGTAATAACAGTTAAAAATTATTTCTTCGATATAATTTATATTGGACTTGATATTTTATTTTTGTCCACAACATTGAACATTCGCACACTGCGCACAGCCGTACCTCCTGTTACCTGGCACGGGCGATCACGGCGCCCTCCCGCCCCGCACGTTCAAATTTTCAACTTTACGATGCAACAAAATAACATTCACGGATATAATAGATTAGTAATGCATTTCTCGACAATTTGTATAAAATATTTACTGATTAATACGTACACTTTAACCTAATATAAGAAGCCGATTCAGAAATAAGTAGGTACCTAATTAAACTTCAAAGTTTAAAATCATGGGTAATGCAACAGGTTGACTAGATGGGTAACAAAGCATTTGAATTTGAAAATACATTTGAATGTGGATTAACGCCAAACTTTTTCCAAAAACAAAAAAATGTTTGGTAGATGCTAGGTATTTAAGTAAGTACTTACCTACCTTTATGTGACACACACATACAATAAAGTTCATTGAAATGTGCAAATGTTGCAGACTTGTTCTCTATTTTTAAATTAGCAATGTTGTAACTAAGTTGACCAACCATGAATTTGAAAGAACTCGGCAGCTGGTTGCAGTTTCTGTTTACTATGTTTTTATACAATTGAAATTTATTTTTGTACTTATTCAGCTGCAAGTTTATAGGTTCTCAGTTCTTACCTATATTCATTTATTTAATGCAAATTAAGTTTAATCTTTTTTATTCATTATGTACTTAAATCTAATCCAGAATCATATACTTATACATAATTATATCTCTATATCCTATAGGTAGGTATATAGAGCTTTTAAAAATTCATTTCTGTGAGAGAGTAGGGACTCTACCACTAAGCGAAAATGCTCTGCCTCTCCTGAGGATTCATTGTGAGCCTGTATGGGAGAAGAGAATTTTCCATTTTGCACAATTTGCGTACCCTTGTTCAAAACCTAGTGCACACCATTAACTATTATGTCATTTAACACGATTAAGTCAACACACCTGTCAACCTGAAGCTCAGACATCCTGGCTCTGATTTTGCCTTCTGGTGAAATTAAAGGTACCTAGAACGAAGAGACTCGACATGAGATTGAAACACCAATCAGGCTTGGTTTTTCAAATAAGTATTTTGGTAGTAAATACTTTCCAGGATCTATTATATATTATCTGTGCCGATGTAATCCAAATTCCAAACTAATTTCTTAGGTAGGTAGGTATATATTGGGTATATATGTAGATAGTTTTTATATTATGGAATGCTATCGACTTCACTATAACAGTGTGTATACATATATAAGATGAGTGTAAGTTTTATAATAGAGTAATGAATAGACCATTAAGATATTTTAAGAACAAATATTATGGAGACTAATTTTAACACATTTGATAGACTTTGCTATTAAGTATTCATGAGGCGTGTTGAAGTAATCTAGTCATGGATCAACATTATAGCAGATGTATTCAGTCGGAGTTGCAGCAAGTCTTTAGTTTAATGAATGAAACCTTTCTACAAAGATATTATTACTAGCGCGTCAAAACTGAGGTGAACAAAAGCGGCTAATTGTTTTAATTTTATTGAGTCGCACAGTAAACCAAATATAATAACTAAATATTGTCTATAATGTCGAGTTGTGTGTTCAGGAAATCTTAAAAACTATTTAAAAGTAGATAAATAAATATTATATGTAAACGCAAAATTGTGCATTTGTGTGCTCAGTGAAGTTTTGTGTGAGTGTTGACTTTCTAAGGTTTTATAGTAGTTTACGCTTATATTTGAGCAGAAAAATAATAAGAACAAGATTTAATTTAAAAAAGATATTATAGAGCCCATAAATAGTATGTAGATATACATATATTATATTCATATGCCGATAGTATCAGTAATCAATATCGTGATATCGACATCCTGATAAGGGAATAAATCAAATCTTAATGAGACAAAATACTTCAAGCTAAGTTTCAAATACCTACACCATGTGCAGTCTACAAATCGTCAATTCAATTAAAATTACCTTAACCGTAAAAGTAAATAAAATTAGACGTATTCCTTTCAATAGGGTAGGCTTACTCAATCTACGTACCTGTGAAAACCGCATGCAAATATGTTTCTTAACTTAGTGTAAACAGAGAGGTTTGATACCTATCTAGGTAATTAAAAAAAATGTTTTTATGGTTTTTTATTCTAGAAAATGTGTAATATAAAAATACTTTAATCTGGTGTATAAATATCTTAGTGTTGTGTAAGATGTTGTGTAAGTTGATGTACGATTAATTTTGAAAAAGTTTATAAGGTTATAAAAAAAATAAAAGTCAACGTTAAACATTTTTTTATTAAAAGTTTAAATACAACGGTAAAGTTATTCTCTATATTCTCCCATGCACGACGTGGTATTTTATTTTCAAATAAATGCAATACTTAAGTCCTCGTAACGTTTTTAGTAGATCGGCAACTGTCTAATTTTGGTAATTTTTGGGGGGCTAGGCTTATCGGGCGTTTGTTTATTTACCTGGTTGATATCATTGCGTTCAAGTGGTTATGGTCTTTTATTTTATAACTCTATTTATTTTTCATGTTTATATTCAATGTAAAATGAATGGTATCCACTATTTTAAATTATGGACGTATAGAAAAACATTTAATATATAGGTATAGATAAATTTACCTGTCTGTAACTATGTATATAGATCGTGACTACGTAGATTTTAAATTATTCCATTGAATCAATTGTGTCCCCGTTGAGTGTGATGGAGGGTCGCTCAGTGTAGATAACGTTGTTGTAGTGAAATGTTATATTTCTGTAACTCATTCACGAAAATTATATGAGTGTATTAAATATAAAAGTTAACTTTAACACTCGTTTTAAAATTTTTAAAATTAAAGTTGAGTGAGTAAAATATAATAATAAAAATAAGTGAGTATTATAAAATTTTAATAATTTAGACACAATACTATAGTAGGAAGTATTATTAAACTATAATTATTAATATTAATATTAAAATAAATACCAAATGGTATTAAGTACGTAGTAGTTACATAATATGGGTAAAATTGTAATTTTTTAATAATTTATTTGCTATTCATAATAATTTTATTCCTCCTAACTGTGATAAAGTTTTCTCAAAGATTTATACTTATCATATAACTTATATATTCTTTAAAGTATTATTATTATGCCTATTGTACTTATCATAAGAAGAGTCAGATCAGTGATAGCCCAGTGGCAATGATCTCTGCCTCCGATTCCGGAAGGTGTGGGTTCGAATCCGGTCCGGGGCATGCACCTCAAACTTTTCAGTTGTGTGCATTTTAAGAAATTAAATATCACGTGTCTCAATCGGTGAAGGAAACCTGCATACCAGAGAATTATCTTCATTCTCTGCGTGTGTGAAGTCTGCCAAACCGCATTAGGCCAGCGTAGTGGACTATTGGCCTAACCCCTCTCATTCTGAGAGGAGACTCGAGCTCAGCAGTAAGCCGAATATCTTACCATTTACATCAACATATTTTACCATTTACATCAACCCACTATCGCCATGGAGGTTTTATATTAGTAAATAGATATGAAGACGACGATGTTGATTGGTATATTTATTCACTTTACTTATTTCAACAATTGTATATGGATATAAAATAAAAGTACTATCAATGTGATGATGCGGTGTGGAATGGAGAAACGGTAAAGATATAATGGATGGGCGAAACAATATATCCACGCATGCGCGGTCGAGGGAATTCTAAATATGAAATGAATCTAGAATGTGAATGTAGATGGCCTAACCTGAAGTGGGCTAACGAAAGAGTTCGTTCGCCACACCACCACTGGTATATAGCTATATCATGCATATATCTGCAAATAAATAAATTAATTGATTGATAAATTGATTGTCGTGATTTATAATAATAATGAAAGATTTTTACAACTATCACACCTACTTATAATTCTAGTTGTAAAATCAATTGCGTAAAATCAAATCAGATATTGCCTATTCAAGTTCATTCATAAGGATTTGTGATATGGAGGCGATAGGTGTCTAAAAATAGAGATATCTACCTACCTACTACATAATATTTCATCTTCAAGAATACTCCCACGCGACGTTTTCTTTCATGATAATAATAATTGATTATATCTTTATAGGCCAATAGTACTCGTAGTTAGTTAGACATTTTAATAGATAGGTAGGTACAAGTGAACACTGTTTTTTAACCGACTTCCAAAAAGGAGGAGGTTCTACGTTCGGCTGTATGTATGTTTTTTTTTTTTTTTTTTTTTTTTTTTTTTTTATGTATGTCCAGCGATAATTACGTCAATTATGGACCGATTTTAGAAAATTCTTTTTTTGTTTTGTAGGGTTTACTTCCAGGGTGGTCCCATTTTTTTTATGTCAGGATCTGATGATGGCATCCTGGAGAAATTGAGGGGAACTTTCGAAAGTTGTAGAGACGGCTAGTACGTTTGTTAGTGTTTCCATAAGGTATTTTAAACCACTACAACTTTATGAAGGTTTGGAGTTGGTCTGATGATGGAGCCGAAACACAGACGATGGAACTCGTCAAGGATTTACACCAGTCACCTTTTGTTTGGGCTTGATAAATTTGTATTGATGAGTACTTTCCACCTATATGGGTTGTGACTGTATTAAGGGTCTGGTGATGAAGACGAGGGACAGTGAAGGGAACTCCTCGACGGTTCACAGTAGCTACCTTGTGTTTGGACTTGATAAATTTGTATTGATGAGAACTTACCACCTAGATGTATTGTGACTGTATTAAGGGTCTGATGATGAAGACGAGGGACAGTGAAGAGAACTCCTCGACGGTTCACAGTAGCTACCTTGTGTTTGGACTTGATAAATTTGTATTGATGAGAACTTTCCACCTAGATGGATTGCGACTGTATTTAGGGTCTGGTGATGAAGACGAAGCATAGTGAAGAGAACTCCTCGACGGCTCACAGTAGCTACCTTGTGTTTGGACTTGATAATTTTGTATTGATAAGAACTTTCCACTTAGATAGGTTGTGACTGTACACACGCAGTGGGTATGCTAACACTAAAAATAAAAAAATAAAAATTTTAATAAAGAAAATTCAACCGACTTGCAACTTAAAAAATAACTTTAACTAAAAAGCAAAAAATAACATCCTACCTATGTGCTACCTTCTGATCAGTTTGAAGGCGGTGCCAAGCCAGTGTCGTGTTTTAATTAAAGCTGTTTCTGGAATAACCACAGAAATTTTGTAGTTTAAACGTATTTAATTAAAACATCACTTGCTTGGCACCGCCTTCAAACTGATCAGAAGGTAGCACATAGGTAGGATGTTATTTTTTGCTTTTTAGTTAAAGTTATTTTTTAAGTTGGAAGTCGGTTGAATTTTTTTTATTAAAATTTTTATTTTAGTTAGCTCTTAACCATTTACTTGTTTAAATGTTTTCTGTGCCTTAAGTGCGATTTCATGATATTAAGTGACGATGCAGTCTAAGATGGAAGCGGGCTAACTTGAAGAGTTACGAGTTTATTTTTAACCGACTTCCAAAAAGGAGGAGGTTCTACGTTTGGCTGTATGTATGTTTTTTTTTTTTTTTTTTTATGTATGTCCAGCGATAATTCCGTCAATTATGGACCGATTTGAAAAATATTTTTTTTGTTGTGAAGGGTTTACTTCCAGGGTGGTCCCATTTTTTTCATGGCAGGATCTGATGATGGCATCCTGGAGAAATTGAGGGGAACTTTCGAAAGTTGTAGAGACGGCTAGTGCGTTTGTTAGTGTTTCCATAAGGTATAACCACTACAATTTTATGAAGGTTTGGAGTTGGTCTGATGATGGAGCCAAAACACAGACGATGGAACTCGTCAAGGATTTACAGCAGTCACCTTTTGTTTGGGCTTGATTAATTTGTATTGATGAGTACTTTCCACCTATATGGGTTGTGACTGTATTAAGGGTCTGGTGATGAAGACGAGGGACAGTGAAGAGAACTCCTCGACTATTCGCAGTAGCTACCTTGTGTTTGGACTTGATAAATTTGTATTGATGAGAACTTTCCACCTAGATGGATTGTGACTATATTAAGGGTCTGGTGATGAAGACGAGGGACAGTGAAGAGAACTCCTCGACGGTTCACAGTAGCTACCTTGTGTTTGGACTTGATAATTTTGTATTGATAAGAACTTTCACTTAGATAGGTTGTGACTGTATTAGGGGTCTGGTGATGAAGACGAAGGAGAATTAAAGGACCTCCTCGACGGTTCACAGTAGTAGCTACTGTGAACCGTCGAGGAGGTCCTTTAATTCTGGCTTGGCACCGCCTTCAAACTGATCAGAAGGTAGCACATAGGTAGGATGTTATTTTTTGCTTTTTACTTAAAAGTTATTTTTTGAGTTGGGAGTCGGTTGAATTTTTTTTATTAAAATTTTTATTCTCGTACCACTGACGGTTTCTACGCGGTATTGGAACGCTAAATTGTTTGCATGGCTTGGTAGTACGTCTTTGCCGGTACGCTCACGACTTTTTTTTTTATTCTTTACAAGTTAGCCCTTGACTACAATCTCACCTGATGGTAAGTGATTTAGCTAGTGGCGAAGTGGCTAACTTGTTAGGAGTAGGATGAAAATCCACACCACTTTTGGTTTCTACATGGAATGCTAAATCGTACCGGAATGCTAAATTACTTTACACAGCCGAAGCCTCCCACCAGCCATATGTCCACGTGATTTTTTTTAAAGAATATTTGCCATATCTTTTGAAAATGACCAATATTCCCATTCCCGTCCAATTAGTCGAGAAACTACTATGTACTGGTATGTATCAGGAGAGGGTGCGACAATAGATCAACGGGGCGAGGATCGAACCACCACCCATCGGTGATGAGTCCGACCGCTCTTACCGTTACGCTATTGAGGCTCTGAAATTCAGTTTTTCATAAATCTTTGCTGAACTCACAAGCTTTCTGTTTTGAACCTGTTTACTGTGAAACTATAACGCTATTAGTTTGTCTTACTGACAAGGTGGTAATGGCATCGAAGTTAGCTAACTGGTGGCGCCAGTCGCTGAAGAAGAGACCCGTGATCACCAACACGGCGGTCTACGCCACCTTCTACACTGCGGCAGAGATTTCGCAGCAAACCTTCAATAAGATATACTCGGTAAGTTTCCTATTCTACTTATATTTAGTACGCCCAAAGCTGTGGCACTTATTCAGGCCGGACACAGCCAAAGAAATATGAGTGCTCAACTCAATTTAAGAGTGTGCAATATGTAATTTGGTGGTTACAAATGGTTCTGGATCTCAGATTCTGGAAAAGTTAGGAGCCTGATATTTGGGTAAATGAAATTTCAGTGTTACTTTTGTTTTGTATAGAAAACTAGGTATATATCTTGAACATGGCCATTTTGTTTTTCGTTATGTTGTTTTATTTACTTGCAATCAGGTAAAAATGGTTTTGGCGTTCACGTCATAAAATTTGCGTCGCGCGCCAATCGCTCCGTGCTTTTCACTCACGTGAAAGTCATAATTCATCGTCTCGTTTGCGCTTCGAATTTTATCCATATCGAACCGACGCGCTGCGCGCTCTCAAGCCGATCTGCGGTACGAAATGTTTATTGGAGGTACCTAGAGACTGGCGGCTTTGTTCGTCGCCAAGGAAGGGCATGATCTCGGGTCACAACTGAAAAGCAGGATCGATTAATCGTGACGACCAGCTTGAGAAATCGTCACCCTACCTCCATTGAGATACAAAACCAACTTCGTGGTTTAACCCGGGGTAGTTTCCTTTTCGGTGGGAATACAGAGATAATTACTATAGTCTATGTTACTCGCTGACAACGTAGTTTTCCAGTGATTAAACAATTTTGAAAATCGGTATGGTAGTTTAGTGATGAAAGCGTAACAAGTAAACTCAGTAAATTATAGCATTTACGGGTAATTATGGATTAATGTGTTGTAAGTAAGTCGACGATGTCGATAAGACTTATCGCTTTTGTTTAATTTTGACCTCAGACTAACAAAAACATAATCGGTTCCCAGTTTGGCCCGTTTTTTAAAACTACATTTTTGTAGAATTTTACACATACTTAGCTCTGAACCGATTTAAATCCGATGTAGAGTTTTCGCTACCACAACGGTTTTGTTTCACTTCCCGTGGCTTGTTTTACTCCTATTTTTATTATTCAGTCGGTTGTCGGTCATTAGAGTGCATCATTCTTTAAACTCATAAATAAGGCCAAAGTTAGAGTTTAGGTTCCGAAATACAGAAATAAACTCTGAATAGGCGCAATGAAACGTTTATTTTTTGGAAAAATAATATAACAAAAAGATGATGGCAGCGGTGGGATTCGAACCCACGCCTCCGAAGAGACTGGTGCCTTAAACCAGCGCCTTAGACCGCTCGGCCACGCTACCCGTGACGACTGTGGCTGAATTTCAGCAGATGTTCGCTCATTGTGCTATTATTATCTCTAAATACACAAATATTGGCTCAAACATTGGTATACAATAAACAAATACTCGTAGCACCGAATATCTCATTCCTCATTTGCATTGCTAATAGGAATACCCTCCTAGTTTCCGTTATCTCTAATACCGACAGTGACATGGACTAAGACACTGCGGAAGTCAATCATGCTTTACTATATAAAGGCTGAACATTTTTCATTAGACTATGCACCCCAGAATTAGGTAGGTACGCCAATGATGGAGTTAGAACTGTGATGGCTTTGGAATGTGTCAAGGATCCAATCCAAGTTCAAGTGTAAAACGATTTTTTATGTAATTTTCAACAGAACATCATATCTCAGTCATCAGATTTAACTTCGTGGCAACCCTACGCTAGAGACTCTTAAATTTCTCTTCAAAATCTTTCTAAATGGGTTTCGAAGGGTTGTCGCGATGTTTCAGAAAAATGGCGACATGTTTTCTCATATACCTATCCATCGTAGGTCCTCGTCACAGTAGATATATTACAAGCAGTAGTTGGACTTCATACTAAAGGTCGAAACGCGAGCTATACCTACGCAGCTCGTACGTGGGGTGATCGTGGGGTGAAGACCGTTGCGACTGTGCCGCGGTGACGAACGCAGTGTATTGGATTTTTGTTGACGACTAGAAAAAAAGTTATTATTTTTATAAAGTTTGATTAATATTTTGTATTCTAAAGGCATAATTTAATAAATATATATATAAATAAATGCTTAAATGATAAAATTGTGTAAATAGGTAAATGACGTAAACGTTAATATAATATTATTAAATAATTATTTATTAACTTCTTCATTTAGGTTGTTTTCTTTGATTATTATGTAATACATAGATTTAAATCTTATGACATGTATGTTTTGTATACCTGTATTTTAAGGTAATAAAGAAGTTGTTTGAATATAACAACATTATTGTGTTGCTCATAGTTTAATGTATTTGAATAAAAAAAGTAAAGAGCCAGCTGATATCAATATACCTATCCAGATTTTTTTATTAAACTACTACCGAACTCGGTCAATCTCAATTTGTTTTTTGTAGTTCCTTCCCTACATGCCAAGTCAGGGTCAATTTTTTATCGTCTATTCTATAGTGTGGGGGTATCGTTATCGGTATTTTTGTACATTACATAAGGGGTTAATGTGCTAACATAATCTACGGAACCCTACACTGCGCGTGGCCCGACACGCACTTGACCGATTTTTTATTATTTGGTCACCTAGTGTGGTAATAGATAGATGGCATCACCAAAATAAATATATGAAGGTCCTTCAAGATCATTGATTAGTATCAGCCTTATTTAAATCTACCTATCAAAAAACAACACGCATTTTATTGATCACTTCCTATTTTACTACAATTTACAAAGTATTTTATTTGTTTATTTAAAAAAAAGTATATTTACAATCACATAACTAAATGGAAACACAAAGTTGGCAAATGTAATTAAAATGCTGGAGGCAGGCAGCCCTATCACATGTTTACGGAGCGCGCGGCTGTAGGTATTTATTTCAAAAATATGGCCGAGTTATTATACTGCTTGTAATATATCTACTGTGTCCTCGTTCTATAAAATCTTTAAGTCAAGAGTGAAAAACACTTTCTACAAGCGTTTTTTACCATATCCAGACAAACGCGATTGCAGTCTATACCTATATGATACAAATCAAAAAATAAATCTTAGTATGATATCAATCAAGCTTAATATGATGATCCGATTCGATCTTTGTTTTAGTTTGGCTTTCGTTCGATTCTTGCTTTGGTTGAGCAAAGGACCGTAACCGAGTCTCCGTACAAACTCGGGCCCAAAAATCAAACGATACAAAGCTGAAAATTGGCCATAAATCAGAACATATAACAGATCTCATGAGGCCAATTAACAGAAAATGGGGCTAAATCAGCTAAATTACAGATCTCATGGGGCCAATTTACAGAAAATGGGGCTAAATCAGCTAAATTACAGATCTCATGGGGCCGATTTACAGAAAATGGGGCTAAATCAGCTAAATTACAGATCTCATAAGGTCAATTTACAGAAATTGGGCTAAATCAGCTAAATTTGCAAGCAAAATCAGCTTATTTTCCCTATTTCTTCAAAGATTCTAATGGAGTAATCTAATAAAAAATACAAGGATTTTAGTAGACATTGCTGAAAAACAATAATTATGAAGTTTACCAAAAGTGGACCTAATTTCGGACTTCTCCTATAAACTTATTAAAGTAGGTATGTTATCCTTTAATTTCAGCCGGAAAAGCCAAAACTAGACTTCGCTTCTGCCGGCCGCATAGTGGCAGTTGGAAGTTGCTTGTACGCTCCTACCCTGTATTATTGGTAAGATGAACCAATTTAAAGTATCTGAATAATTAAGTTTTACCAAGTAGGTATAAACAGTAATACATTCAGTAGATAGTAAGAGGTAGTAGTACGAATAGCAGATAACTTATTTTAATAATAAGATAAAAACGTAAATGCGCAAAACTGATTATACAAAAAAAAAAAGAATACCGCAAGTGCTTCTGATTTGACGTAGTTATCGTGTAGCAATAATAAAATCGCCAAAAAAGTGTAATAATAACTCTTTGGTAGTCGATGGAAACTAAAAAGTTAATATTTAAAACTAAATTAAAAAAAAAAAGGTGCACGCCTCTGTAATGTAGATAATTAAGCGGAAAGAAATTTATAAAAACACTTGTTCCTATATGCAAAGTGGGAGAAACGGTATACATCCGTTTGAATTTTTAACATTACACAGCTAAACATTTTACATTAAGTATGCGACAGTAGTTTACCCAACGACTATCTAGTTAAAATACACATTATTACTTTGAAAATTAATTAATTCAGAAATTCAAACATTATGTAGTTCACGAGGATTTATTTACATTATCAAAACTATTATGCGTTACATAGTTCATACATACATAGTTCAACTATTTGTAGAGAGACTCTACCACCGAATTGGAAAAGTTGTCTAAAAAATATTATTTCTCGAGAGCAGTAAGTAATAAATGCAGTCATTCTTGGGACGGAAAATATAAAAAACATACATACAGCCGAACGTAGAACCTCCTCCTTTTTGGAAGTCGGTAAAAAATCTTAATCTGACCCGTATGTTAGGAGTATCTATTAGAACTAAGTATATGTTGTATACGTGATAGCCCAGTGGATATGACCTCTGCCTCCGATTCCCGGAGGGTATGGGTTCGAATCCGGTCCGGCGCATCATGCACCTCCAACTTTTCAGTTGTGTGCATTTTAAGAAATTCTCATCTCATTCTCATCATGTGTCTTAAACGGTGAAGAAAAACATCGTGAGGAAACCTGCATACCAGAGAATTTTCTTAATTCTCTGCATGTGTGAAGTCTGCCAATCCACATTGGGCCAGTGTGGTGGACTTCTGGCCTAACCCCTCTCATTCTGAGAGGAGACTCGAGCTCAGCATTGAGCCGAATGTGGGTTGATAACGATGTATATGTTAGTGTGAGGAGTATGTGTTAGGAGTATCTCTGCGTGATCGAATCAAAAATGAGGAGATCCGCAGAAGAACCAAAGTCACCGACATATCTCAACGAGTTGCGAAGCTGAAGTGGCAATGGGCGGGGCACATAGTTCGAAGAGTCAATGGACGTTGGGGTCCCAAAGTGCTGGAATTGCGACCCCGCACTAGAAAGCGCAGTGTTGGTCGATTCCCCACTAGGTGGACTGACGACATCAAAAGAGTCGCTGGATGCAGGCGGCTCAATATTGTGATGTTTGGAAGTCCCTACAAAAGGCCAATGTCCTGCAGTGGACGCCCATCAGCTGATGATGATGAAACTGACCCGTGCTGGGAAACAAACCCAGGACCTCTCTTTTGGGGACCACAACAACACAACTCTCTTTTGTCTGGATATTAGTCATATTCTTTTATGCTTTCAAGGTACAAGTTTTTGGATAAGAAGTTCGTCGGAACAGCCGTCAAAGCAGTCGCAGTTAAGGTCGCTTCGGACCAGTTTATCATGACTCCCATTTTATTAGCATCGTTCTATACACGTGAGTTCAATAATATTTTACTATGGATGGGTCAATCTATTCTGGAAAGTCCGTTCAACTTTGGATGCAAGTAAGATGATAAACCAAGTGCATATGTGTGTATAACTAAAGGTTCGTTTCGTTAAAGAACTTTCCTTTGATTTTTTATACTATTTAACTAGCTGACGCTCGACTACATCCGCGTGGAATTCAGTTTTTCACAAATCCCGCGGGAACCATGGATTTTTCACGGGATGAAAAGTAGCCTATGTGTTTATCCAGAGTAAAATCTATTTTCATTAAAAATTTCAGCAATGAACAACAAATCGAGCGAGTTTTTTTCAGGATACTTACGAGTAGGTACCTAATTGTTACTTCCACGTCACATTCTTATTAAAAACAAGACTTTTTGTTTCAAAACAATGATATAAATCAACAAATGTACGAGTAGGTATATGCAATAAGCAACATGGAAAGATTTCAGTAAATCCAGAGATTGTGAACAGACAGACAAAAAATATTACGTAAAAAAAAATAGTTTTTGGCATTATTTTGCTTTTTTTCTGTAGCTTCATAATATACTCGTAGCAAAATTTTTGGTGATTAATAGACTACTATCTACCCCGCTCTTTTACCCGCGTAATCCCAGAACACACAGTCCGTTATCTCTGTGTGTGCTTTCTATTGATAAAAGAATTTTTAAATCGATTCAGTAGATCCAGAGATTACCAACAACATCACAAACTTTACTTCTTTACAATATAAGTATAAACAGTGTAAGTAGTTTAAGAAATGAAATATCACGTGTCTCAAACGGTGAAGGAAAACATCGTGAGAAAACCTGCATACCAGAGAATTTTCCTAATATGCGTGTATGAAGTCTGCCAATTCGCAGTGGGCCAGCGTGGTGGACTATTGGCCTAACCCCTCTCATTCTGAGAGGAGACTCGAGCTCAGCAGTGAGCCGATAATGGGTTGATCAAATCAAAAGTCGTCGTCATCAACCCATATATACGCAGAGAATTAAGATAATTCTCTGGTATGCAGGTTTCCTCACGATGTTTTTCCTTCACCGATTGAGACACGTGATATCTAATTTCTTAAAATGCATACAACCGAAAAGTTGGTGGTGCATGCCCGCAACCGGATTCGAACCCACACCCTCCGGCATCGGAGGCAGAGGTCATATCCACTGGGCTATCACGTCTTGGAATCAAAAGTATATTATTTCAAATCGATTACCTTTACCTAAATAATGCCTCTTCCAGTACTTGGAGTATTGGAGCGTAAAGAAGACGTGTTCGAGGAACTAAGGAGCAAATACTGGAAAACGTTCCTTGCGAACCAAGCCTTCTGGATTCCAGGACAGACTATTAACTTCTTCTTTGTACCCAGTAACTTGCGTGTGGTTTATGTCGCCTTGGCGTCTTTTATATGGATCAATGTTCTCTGCTTCATAAAAAGACAGAAAGTTGATAATCAACAAGAAAAAGTTACAAGTAAATAAGCCAATTAGGTTATAGCATTGAATTTAAATAAAACATGGGGTTATTTTGTTTTATGGATGACACAAAAAGTGCGCAAATTTATCAAATTTTCACTGAAATTGCCAAAATGTTTTAATTATTAGATTGGTGCGTACTCGTACTTTGCAGTATCAGGATAAAAATTAAAAATGGATGTCTACTGTAATGTATCACAGTTTTTAGGTTTACAGTTAATTACAAGGTCCCTTAATTACGTACCGAATAAAGCAACCGACTTAGTATTACATGGATCTCACAACTTTTTAGTTGCGAGAATTGGTATATTTTACAAGCGTTGTTTTTAATGGCAACTTATTATCAATAAACATCATGCAATTTTGTATCAAGTATTGAAACATTTTCATAGTGACATAGGCACAGAAAACATATGTATAAGTGCTAAAATACATTACCTACACCAGTTGCAAAGGCTAAGGCATTTACAAGGCTTTAGATGCTCAAGGTTAAATGCCATCCACCTTTTATATGTTAAGTCTTATGAATATTTTAAGCCCTAAATGTAATCTGATTATTTGGTTAAGTACATCCATAACATTCCAAAGTTAGCAGTTTGTTGTACCTCTTAGATTATAATTATAATTAAGTAATATTTAATCACATTATTGTGATGTTATAAATATTTTAATGAAAAGTGTATCTAGTTGTGTCGTGTTGTCTATATTTTTATTATTTGATAAAATTTTATTCTTGTCTTTAAATTTTGTTTATAGGTACATGTGTTTAATTTACCTTGACCCTAGCCCTTAGGTACAAAACTGAATGCCTAGTGACAATCGAATGGTAAAGGATCGGTCGTCGGTTATATAATGTAGGTCGAAGACGTAGGCATGTAGTATCTATAAATAGTATCATTTGTAAGATTCAACATTCACACAACAGAAATGCGTATGGTGTGATGATGAATACATTAGAGGCACCTTCGAGGTAGTACAAATAGCTGAAATTGAAAAGGAGTCCTGGCTAAGATGGTACAGTCTTGTGATACGAAGACTAGAAGACCATGTCCTAAAAAACTGTCTTTCCACGAGGGAGGAGACAACTAACAACGTGGTTGACAATTGTAAAGACTTGAAAGATAAAGGCCTGACGGAAGAAAAACTGACCCTGTAAAAACGGGTTAAAGCAAAGCCGAAGATGAAGGTAGGGTTTTGCATCGCCATTAGATGAAAACGTAACTGTAGTTATTATCATAGCAAAACGTATTATGTGAATTTACACATTGCTGCCTACATAATAATAGATACATTCAACTTTTCTTTATTCATAAAACAAATAATCACAAATTCAACGAACCAGCAAGACAAACGTCTTCCTCATGTTCCGCATTAAAGTTTATCAGCGGAACATAGCATCCAAATTTTGAATAACAACGCGATTTCAACATAAAGAGTGATGCAAATGCCTTACGTAAACATACTCATACCTACATGAAGGCTAATTAGATAATGCACAATGTCTTCGAGCTTCATAAGGTTTCCTTATTTCTTTCATATTTTATCCATCAGAAATATAGTCTTCAGTTAGATTTTTAAAGTCTTGCAGGTAACAACTTAGTGCTTTGTATAATATAAATACTATAAATCATAAGGTACAATGGAAGATTTAAGTGTAATAATTAATTGTTCTGTACCACATAATAAAGAACTTTCTGAAGATTTAGATTTGCTCGATATGCCGTATAACACGACGTCCCCGATAGAAAGTGTATTTATTTCAAAAGCAGCTGGATTCGGTATTATTAGTGGCATAATGATAGCGTTTCTCATTAATTTTGTTATGAGCTTCGAAGTAAGTATAACTATTATTAATTTATATCTTGTCCTTGTTTATTTTTCCTTATTTTAAATGAAGATTTTATTTTTGGATTTTATTTCTGTGCCATCAGAATAATATTCTTATTCTGATATTTAATTTCCAAGAAATTATATTATAATTTACTAATAATTACTTTCTTTGTTGCAGTACGAAGCTCTTAAAAGGAAAGTTAAAATTAAAATCGAAAACGAATTGTTGATGCAAAAAAGTTTAATATTAATAATTTTATTAGTAAGTTTACCGTTAGTTGCAGCGTTTCTAATCGGTGCATATTTGTACAAAACATTGTGTTCAATAATTATAAAAAGAAGAGATAAACACTTCGCAGGATTCTTAGACAGTTTTGACGTTTTTTGGAGTCTGGAAGATGATGCCACGAAAAGCATTATCAATGTTCTAGGAGTCATAGAATCAAAATCGTCTCAGGTATTAATTGAGCACATAAAGGAAAAATTACGAAATATCGTACAAAACAATGACACTGAAAAGTTGTTTTATAGAAGGAGCGAAGAGTATGGGTTTTATTATTGGAGAAAATGTTGTTATGTTGATACCAGTCAATATGTTCGTGTAATTGATGTATCAAATGTTGTCAATCTTAGCGAGTCAGATTTAGAAGAGATCATGACAGAAGTTTCATATCAACCGCTACCTTTCAATGACGAAGGCTTGTTTCAAATACTAGTAACTAATCAGAAGTTACAAAATAACGATAAGGGAAACAATGAATATGCTATTATATTTAGAATACACCACGCTGTCGGCGATGGTGTTGCTTTAATAGAGTTCTTATGTCAAGCATTAGCAGATGGTAAAGACGATGAACTTATAACTTTTTGTATGCCAGAAACTTATAATGTTAGTAGTAAAAAAACATCTGCTGATTTTTTGAAAATGATAACAAAACTCTGCGAAATTCCTGGGTGTTTAATAGATGGGATCTTGAGAGAGCCTGACAAGAGTACATTACATGGCCCTCCTTTGACTGGGAAAAAGTATTATAAGTGGATTGAATCGAACGACAATTTATTTAGGATGGTAAAAGAAATAAAAGACAATGTGGAAGGAGCAAATTTTTCAGATATTCTGGCAAAAGCTTTGTCTTCTGGATTTCAAGACTATTTTGAAAAGGTATTTTTCTTTGAGTTAACCTAATACTGCAGAATATTTGAAGAATACATACCCTTGTTTAAATATAGCACAATTTGTATTTTATAATTACTTTATTTTCTACAGGAAATAGATTCGGCGCCTAGCAATATAGCCGTAATATTGCCAATAAGATTTCCTGCAATTAAAAACAAACGAGTAAAATTGGAGAATAATTTTACTGTCAGTATTTTTGATTTGCCTGTTGGAGGAGACCTCAAGGAGATTCGAAAACGTTTTCATCGACTACGGAACAGTGCTGACCCTCTAGTAAGAATGTGAAAATGTTTACTGATTTACAAGACCACATCTACCTAATAAAATCCTTGACTTCTCAAGTTTTTAATATTTTACAATTATAAGATTTAGTTGTGGTTTATGTTTTATATCACGGTTGACAAGTGTAACCTATGTAGCTTCAATAGAGATGTAAAGATGCTGACATACTTGAGCATTCACTTGTAACAGAACATAGAGCATTCTCCGTTTTTATATTTGTCGAACTGTACAACGAGCCGAGCCAAGCATAGAGCCAAATATTGCTACGAACATCTTGAGAATTCTAGCGAACGCTCGATTCGATTCGAAAGCTCGCCAGAACGCTCTATAGAATGCTCGTTAAAATGTTCTCGTATTTTTCTGTGATGCTCATTTCAAGTGAATGCTCAAGTCTATTTCTAGCCTACCTTTAGATTGGCCTAACAAATACTGGGCTCTTCTTCTAAGCTTGAAGTTGGTGATGTGATGCCCTAGATCTCGGAGAGTACGGTAAGACGTCGGTCCTGCACCCTATCATTAGAAGTAACATCAGTGGTTATTAACAATATCAACTAAAGCTCGTCAACTCCCATTGGAGCAGCGTAGTGAATCTATATCCCCTCTACTATAAGGGGGAAGGCCCTGAAGTGCATTGTTTTATTATGCCGATAATGATAATAATTGTTTTATGATTTACAATATTCTAGACGAATTACTACGTACTGAAGTTATGCAGCATTTTCCCTAAGGAAATCCTCACGCCATTGTTCAATAGTAATCAAGCTACCATGGTATTTAGCAATTTGCCGGGGCCTGTACCATTGTGCATATGTGGTGGAGATCTGAAGTCTTTAGTATTCTTTGTGCCGAATAAAGGCAATACAGGTCAGTACAAGAAAAATAGAAATCTAAGAAAAATATCTCCAAAAGGATCATCAAAAGATGAGAATTCTTCGTTTTTCTCTCCAAGGGCGTCTCCTCTGAGACTCGGACTTCGGTTTAGACTTTAGAGTGACGTTCTGGTAGGGTGTTTTGGCCTGAGTATATCGGGGACTATGTCTTCGCCGGCGAAGACTCTAATTAGCTTGTGTTTATAATTCCTGGGAAGCGTTGCCGGTCGTTGTTATGTCATCGTCAGGATCGTAAAGGATGTCGAAAATGATTCGTGTTGTAGTGAGACGTAGTTATGTATGTTGAGGGATTTTTGACGTATAGGTAGGTAGGTAATAGTGATTGATGTTGCTTGGATGCGTTAGTTTTTTGCGGAACAGCAAAACTTTACTCAACTGCTATATTTCCACAGGTTTAGGTATAACTGCTTTATGCTATGGTGGAGTTCTAAGGTTAGGAGCAATGGCAGACTCAGCATTGGTGTCGAGCCCAGAAGAATTGAGTATAATTTTAAATGGAATGGTTAAAGAAATAAGAAGGTTACATGACAAATATGTAAACTAGATTTTGTAAAAATGGACATGATGATTTTGACTTCTCAGTAAAAGGCAAGTTATTTGTATCAATATATACATATATACCTATTAATTAAATATAAGTGCCTGTCTGTGATTTCAAAATATTAATGTTTTCTCAATTGCTTATACTTACTTGGTCGTACTACGACACTAAAATGCAATAAAAGTTATTTAAAAAATCCGTTTCTCCTGGCTTCTTCTTCAACTTTGGAATGGCTGTACGACAAAGTTATCTAAGATGGTAGCGTGCAAACTTGGCGGGTCTATATTTGTTTAATATATCACCGTTTATTTTTTAATTGTATCGAATTAGTCATATATCTACTTTGACCAATATCCAAATACATAATCTGTATCTGCTCCGGTTCCTTTTAACCAATGCTTTTGTGGCTTAAAAGAGACCGACCACATTTCATACAAAGCTGGGCCCAGATTGGATAATTGAACACGTTACAAAGTCCAAATTAGCATCATTTATTAAATAATAATATCAGTTTTAGACTAGTTTAATTTAAGTTTGATTAACAATTGCGTAATTAAGATATAGGCAAGTATATAATGCACGATCTATAAAAAACCGTGAAATATTATAAAATAAAAGATTTTTGTCATGTTTTTTCTGCAACATGCCAGGCCCAAAATAGTCCTTTTTATCTACCTAGACTAGTAATTAGTCATTGCACAAACACATTACAGTCTTACTTGAATGTATCAATTGTTGTTACAGAAATGGAGAATGTCAACCATTATTTAAAAATGCACAGTTATTTATAGGTAAATGTTGTAATTTCTTAATAATATGGTATCCAAAAATGGCGGGTATTTTAATATTATATTTAATATTATATTATAATATTAAAAATAAAATATAGATTTTTTCACAAGTAAATAATTTATTAAAACTACAATTTGTACCTTTATTTAATCAAGTGATCCAACTTCAAATTATTTCTTCAATTCGAGATTTCAGTCGTAAGTTTTCCAGGAAAAGGTAATTGCATTTTTTAATCTGTCAACATAGAGACGTATTAAATAAAGTAGATAAGTAGGTACTATTGTATATTATCGTAAGTATAAAATGAAAAAACATATTTTTCAATGAGACCAAATGCAATTAATTTCTTAAATTTTGAGGTAGGTAGGATGTAGGTAGGCAAAGTTTCAGATCAAGTTTTCTTTAAAAACATGATTGCTTTTTTTAATTTTACATACCTACCAAGTAAGTGTACCAAGTAGGACACACTGCACGAGCGGCAATGGAAGTGGTGAAGAAGATATGTAGAGACTTATATGGCCCCGTTATTCGCACTGCCGTATTTTATGCCACTCGTCCTGCCTATCGCTCCCAATTTTGTCGGCGCCAGCGCGAGTCCAAAGGACTAGGAACGTCGCGATTATTTGCGACGGCGAAGACGAGGTCAACGATATCTGACGATATTTAACTCATCGCAACTTAACTTTTTAATTCCCGATCTTGGGGGCGCATGATCTGATACCCTCAGGCCAAAACACCCTTCCAAGGTCTCAGAAGAGACGCCCTTAGAGAGTCGTTCCGCCCATCCACTATGCTTCTGCCTTCAGGCCTCATCAGGCGATGCTTTTAGGTTTAGCCAAACCCCCATGGCGACGCCGCTGAGATCCCATTAAGCACCTACGTCACTTAAACAATCAGAAAAAAATGCGCGAGTAGAGCAGCGTGTAAACAATTGCCCCTTTAGCCAAGTGGCACGTCGATTCTCTTTCTACGATCGCAAACGCTTCGAAAACTAGAAAAATGTGTGGGAATGACACATCTTGATCACGTGACCTGTCGATAGCAAATGTCATTCCCATACAGGGCAAAATCGCGGCAGCGCAAGCAGCATTGTGTGACAGCGGCATAAGACGATCATATAAGCAAATGTTTGATGCTTACTTTCTCAAGTAGCAACACCATGGCGGTGTCCTGTTCGCTGGCCAAGCACCGGCTGAGTTGTTTGTCCAAATCGCTACGAGCTCTCTCTGCGGTGATGAAGATGGATCTCGCTGCGCACTTCAAACGTTCTATTCTTTCTTCGTACCACAGTTTCTGAAGAATACTTGTTTAAATCAATAAAGCGGGCTACAGGCCAGATCTGACTGCACAGTTTTACTATCAGCTGGCTTCGGTCGTGGCTAGTTCGTACCGTATCGTACCGGAACATTTTTTTGCCGGTACCACCCTACCGGCAAAAAAATGTTCCGGTACGATGTCGTGTAGAAACCGAAAGGGGTGTGAATTTTCACCTTCCATCTTAGATTGCATCATCAATTACCATGACGTATGATTGTAGTCAAGGGCTAACTTGTAAAAAAAACTATCTAATAGAAACATCATTACAAAGTTAAAACTGGAGGTCTCCAGCACGCATTAGCGATTTACTGCACATGTTGTTAACTAAAGATGCAGTTAAAGACTTACGTAAGCATCAATAGCTGTGGACCTTTTTAGGCTTAAATCCTTAGGTATACACTTACGGTAAAGCGGTACCTTTTCACGGCTAAACTACTAAATCTATTTTGATGAATTTTGATACAGAGGTACCTACATAAATATGACTTTGGTGAACAACATAGGCCATTTGTTCCAAACATTGCACCCTGATAGGTATATGCTTTTTGTGCCCTAACGCCTAGTTTGGACCACTTTAGTATTTTATTAACCGACTTCAAAAAGGAGGAGGTTCTCAATTCGGTCGGTATTTTTTTTTTTTCGAGTACGAACGATATTTGGGCGGTAAATCCAAAAATTGTTCGTACTCGACTAAAATACTAAAGTAGTCGGTACGGCCTTTAAGGGAAAAGGGCACCCTTTGCCCTACACGTGCATAAAACATGTGATGCATTAGCTTATTAATATTATAGAGAATATTATAAGAATAATATTATATATTATAGATATTTGTGATTACGGATACGGATGAAACCGCGAAGCGACGGCCAAGTCTAATATAAGAGTAGATACAAAATCACTTAAATTTACAAACCTGCGTTAATTTCTTGTATTTGAGATTCAAATATTTTTCCCCAATGATTATCAAGAACTTATTCACGTGAGCAAGTTCCGCGTAAGTCTCTTTTATACGCTCGTACAGAGTATGGAACGCATCGTCTTGGTTACTTAGCGAGTAGCCGCGCTCATCGTATGCTTTCAACAATGCTTGATAACGTTTTAATAATTCCTCGTATCTGAGAAACCAAAAAAAAAAACAAATACATACCGATCATAGAACCTCCTCCTTTTTGGAAATTGGTTAAAAAAGCTAAGCCCTACAGTAATTTGAGGTTTCCTTAATTGATTCACGTCTGGCTGGTGGAACGTTCGACCGTGACTAGTTACCATCCTACCGGCAAAGATGTATCGCCAAGCGATTTAGCGTTACGGTACGATGTATAGAAACTGACAGGGGTGTAGATTTTCAACCTCCTTATAACAAGTTAGCCCCTTTTCATCTTAGATTGCAACTTAACTTACCATCAAGGGAGATTGTAGTCAAGGGCTAACTTGTTAACAATAATAAAAATAAAAAGAAACCAATAGCCTGTTATAGACAAATTTCAGCCAAATCGCTTTCGCCTTTATGATAATAGTGTGATAATGGTAGGTATGCAGTAGAGTATTGTGACCGAGGTCTCCGGGGAAGTACTACCTCCAAGCATAATCTTGAGCTTTTTATGACATAATTCGTCTTCCTACTTTGTTTCGTCTGTATGGTTGGTTACTAGGTAGGTAATTCGTTTTTGTAGTTTACATGTTTTATAAAATTCTACTAAAAACTTGTCGAGGAAAACTTACTGAAACTGTAGGCAAGTTATGCTCATTGTGGAGCAAGATTCTGTTACGTTCGTTGTACTTCTAGTCTGGGAGGATTTCGACTTTACTGTAAAAAAAATCAGCAGCATTAGGTACCTGCCTACTTGCCTAATACTGTCGTCATCAACACATATTCGGCTCACTGCTGAGCTCGAGTCTCCCCTCAGAATGAGAGGGTTAAGGCCAATAGTCCACCACGCTGGCCCAATGCGCATTGGCAGACTTCACACACGCAGAGAATTAAAATAATTCTCTGGTATGCAGGTTTCCTCACGATGTTTTCCTTCACCGATTGAGACACGTGATATTTAATTTCTTAAAATGCACACAACAGAAAAGTTGGAGGTGCATGCCCCGGACCGGATTCGAACCCACACCCTCCGGAGGTCATATCCACTGGGCTATCACGGCTTACTGAAATACTGTAGCGCTAGGTAATAAGTAGGTAGACCAATAGGCTATTCCATTAGATACCATTTTATTTAGTGAGTATCGAATTAGTCTTTATCTATTCGTCACACAAGATACTAAAGTTTTAAAACTTACGACCACATATCGGATTTTTAATTTTACGGTAGATACTTAAAATCCGTTCGATGCGGATTAGTGGACGCACTTGTATGACTTAAAGAAGGTCATACCAAAGAATACCAAAATCCGTTTGATGCGATGCGATACGATACGATCGGATACGTGCGATACGGATCCTTAGACGCCAGCCTTTTAGAGGTTATTGATTTGCCTACTTATTTATTGAATATAGTTGTTGCAAACCGGAGTTGCAAAATTGTGCGCAAAGTAGGTGTAGGCACCTATTCTGGCTACTTGCAAACTTAAGGTCTCTCCCGTCCTACGGTTGGGCAGGCCTTCTTCTCCGAGCTAAATCTAAATCCAGATCAGTCATATCTCTCAGCAGCGTCATTATTTATTAGCTTCGCAGAAAGAGACAAATGGCTTTTAGACGAGGCACTACCATCAACCAATGTCGTTTATGAAATGATTATAAAGTCATGATAAATATGAATTTATCTAAAAACCTTTCTTAGAATAGGATCCAGATTCTCCGAAAGACGATCTATCACTGCTGCACCAATCTTTGGAGTCATGCGAGTGGTTATGCGCCGATCTACATCTCAGTAACTTGTCTTCATAGTGGTACGATTTCTCAAAACTTCGTTCAAGACAACTGAGCAAGCCGCGGGCTTTTTGGAGACCATTGACGAACGTTTCGTTATCAACTTTCTTTTGCTAAAATAAAACCTTTTATATCTAGGTGACGAATCTATACCTACTTTGAATCCCGCCCAAATACATCTATAGGTACTAATATATACTATAAATGAGAAAGTAAGTCTGTCTGTCTGTTACCTTTTCACGGTTAAACGGCTGAACCGATCAAGATGAATTTTAGTATAATGGTAAATGGAATCTTGGATCAAAACATAGAGTACTTTTTGACCCCAAAATAAAAATAGAAGGGGAGAAAGTTTGTATGGAAAGTCCTTCATTTTTATAGTTACACTTTTAAAAATTTGTTCGTAAATCATAAAAAAAATACGAAATAAAATGTGATTCATGAATTTTATAAATTCAACCTCTGAAGTGGTGAAATAGGGGTCGAAAGTTTACATTGATTTCCACGCGGACGAAGTCGCGGGCGTGCGCTAGTTTTTTAATACATCGACAAATAAATATTTCAGTTGAAGTGCGCTGTAAGCATCTAATCTACCTATATTTTAACAGAAGATCAAGGGTCTACATATTATGTACCTAACAGATCGTCAATCCATGGTCCATTATCATCATCATCACATTAGCCGAAAGACGTAGAAGTCCTTAAAAAGACCTATGTTTTGGACGTAGGTCTTTTTTAAGGAATCCTCTGGCACCGAGCACACTCTAGCGACTCGTTTGATCATTGATGTTATCAGTCCACTTGGCAAAGGGTCGACCAACACTAAGCTTTCTGATTTGTGATCGCCATTACGATTGGAGCCAGTGTCCATTGGCTCTTCGAACTAGTAGTTAGTTTTAATAAATTCATGCTTACGATTGAAAGCTTTCTAAGGCTTCCTAGAGTTAACATTTCCAATGTTATCATGTATCTGGTGATTTATTTACAAAGACATTACCGGTATTACGCTGAGCACGAGAGATTTGAAAATTTTAGGGTCAATAGAGTTGTCACGAGTCTTGCGCTTCTGCATAGGTTTTACAAACTTTAACGTCTCAACTATTAATAGAATTTTAGTATTGTATTATAAATTATAATAGGATACAATTAACAATATTTAAAAAAGTATTTTCCAAATTCTGTACCTAATCTTGTAAAGTTTGACAGTTAAACAATCACAGGTGACAGTGTAAAGAGCTTCTCTGTCTATGATAAAGACTAAAGAGGCTACTTAATTTCAATAGAATTTGTTAGGACTTATCGTTTTTAAAATTATATTATTGGTACGTTCACAGAATTTTTTAAATTATTGATGACTCTTTTGTATTTTGGTGCAAAAGTTAGTGTGGCAAAAAAAACTACATTTTAACTTTGTCAGGTTTATTAAACTACAACAAAAAGCATAACTTTTATCAACTAAATCAGTCTAAAAATATTCTACGTCCTGTACTTTTCGGTACGAGATTTGTATTCCAGAAAACATGGACTTTTTATCAAATATACTTAGTTAAAAACACTGATAAAAATTAAATTTATAATAGACCTAATTTATCTAATATTAAAGCTTAAATTCGTATGTACTTTTACAGCCAGCATAATGGACCAACATTTTTAAAATAAAAAAAATACAAGTTGGAAGTACAGAATTTTCGACTTTAATACAATGACCGTAAGTTCATTTCGCTTTGAGGTTATAATGCCTTTTATGTCGATTTAAGGACTGCAAATCTCATACCAAGAGCACTGCTATGTCACTATACAAATATTCCATCTAAAAAAGGATAAAAACTGTTCCTACACCGATGCTCAAATTCACTTTCTTGATTTCATTGTATTTAAAAATTATAAATTGAATAAAATGTGTCAACAAATACGTGCGTTTACCTAAAAATAGGTAATTTAAGAAATATAATAAAAATTATAAGATTACATTGAAATTCGATTTACAATTCATATGCAGATTAAAAAAAATGTTATAGCGAATTAATCTCAGAGACAGCTGTTATTTCGTATTGTGAAATACATAATACATACATAATAAAAGCTTTTTTTGTATATGATTTAATTATTGCTTGAAAAAAAAACAAGTACAACAAGATATTGTGTTGCTTATAACTTTCAAAATATTTTTTGAATAATGAAGTTATAGGCATCACAACAATATTATAGAAGGTAACAAATGTATAAATTGAATTATTTCAAAAGAAATATAACGGGTGTCTCTGGGACTATACACTAACTCATATCAGGCAATATGTATGCAGAGGTTCATCCTAAGATACGCTAAGCGCGTTAAGAAAAAAAACACGTTAAACATTACCCAGATCGTGGACAGAGAAGTAAATAGACAAATGATGGGCCTGTCATTGTAAAAAAATAACATAACGTCATCACGTTAAAATAGTTTTGGATTTTCGTGCCTTTGTATTCTATAGATTTAATATCATGCAGTAACTAAATTTAGATTGAGTGAAGCAGTTAGTTTCCCCTCAGAGTGAGAGGGGGTAGGCTAATAATAATATTATTAGTGTCGTAATTCACACACGTAGAGAATTGAGAAAATTCTCTGGTATGCAGGTTTCCTCACGGTGATTTTCCTTCACCGTTTGAGACACGTGATATTTCATTTTCTAAAAACGCACATAACTGAAAAGTTGGCGCTGCATGCCAGGACCGGATTCGAACCAACACCCTCTAAAACGAAGGCAGAGGTCATATCCACTGGGCTATCACGGTCAGTACCATACAATACCCTATTTGGATGACGTATGTATCTAACGGTTCGATTTAACTCAACACGTATTGCGTAAAATTTTTACTAGTGTTATAAACATTATCATCATTATTTTTGGCTCATTCATGAAGACTCATACACAATAATATATCATATGTCTTAACACACACATTGCGATACAGAATTGTCAACATCATAAGGCTACCATAGTAGTTAAGGATTTGTGATACACTATCATATTAAAAAATCAAATCTACTACGTTCATACTAAGTGCCGTATTGTAAAAGATTCGCCGTTTCTTGATACAGTGGGTAACTGTATGTTCTCTAATATGACAATGTACCATTGTCCTTATTAAAAATATTTGGCGCATATTTTAAAACTAACAATTGCAAACACTAACTGGATACGTAACGTGTTGGATATGTAACGGGAGGGGACGAGGAAGTTTTAGGAATATAGTTTCATACAAAACATACACGAAAGTGTATACGTTAAGGGGTACGGATGGGACGGCGACGTGTTAACGTAAAGGTGCTGATAGACTTGAGGATTCACTTGAAACAGAACATCGAGCATTAGCCGTTTATATATTTGTCGAACTGAACAACGAGCCGAGCCAAGTATTGAGCCAAATATTGCTTCTTGAGAATTCTAGGGAACGCTCTATTCGATGCCCGTCAAAACGCTGACATAAGCTTGGCTCGCCAAAAAGCTCCAAGCAAATCTGCTCGGTAGAATACTAGCCAGAACGCTCGATAGAATGTTCTCGTATTTTTCTGTGATGTAACAACAACGAGCCGAACCAAGAATAGAGCCAAATATTGCTACGAACATCTTGAGAATTCTAGCGAACGCTCTATTCGATGCTCAAGACGACGACTGAATCTTGGCTCGCCAAAAAACTCCAAGCAAATCTACTCGCTAGAATACGCGCCAGAACGCTCGATAGAATGTTCTCGTAGTTTTCTGTGATGTAACATTCGCACGAACGCTCATTACAAGTGAATGCTCAAGTCTATCAACACCTTTACACCTGTCCCGCCGCCACCCCCGTCTACGTCCCGTTACCGCCCCCGCCCAGGTCCCGTCGCCGCTCACGTCCCGTCGCCGTCACGTTCCACATCCCAACCCGTTTGATGTGCAGCTACCTTTAATGGTAAACAAAACTCGACTAATTTGATAAAAATAGTATCCCATTCTTTGAAGTTGTATTCAATGATACCAGAGTCAATCAATTTAGTTTAGTATTGTTTTGTACTACCAAATTAGATTATAAGACAAACATGGCTTCATTACATTATTGTCTTCAGTTAACATTTATTTTAAACTTTTCATTTAACTTTTGTTTATTTAAATTCAAGTTAAAATCTTGTGTAATATTCAAGTTATATTCTTTTGATAAATATCACAAGCTATTTACTCATATCTTATAGTAATGATCTACAGGCAAGATGCTTAATTTCAAGTTTTTTACTAAGTATTGTTGACTACTTAGCATATAACAACGTTACTAAGCCAGATTGTTTATAGAAGACTTTCAAAAACGGCTGTAAATGGAATTCCGTATACAAACAGCATAATTTTGAGGACAGCCAAAGTAAAAAGGAATAACAACCAATATTCAAAGATTCGTACAAAGTTATCCGACAACATGGAAGACAATTACATGCATCAAGCGCACGAAGCAGTTAAAACATAACACTTATAGTTTGTTCATTATAAGATGGTGCGGGTAGGGAGTGGCATGTTTTTCAGCCTATATTTAATTATGCTAAATGGCGGGGTAAAGTTTAGAAACCTCATAGCTTGCAGTTATCGAGTAGTGGCAAAAATATGCCAAGTAATACTCAAGCCATGATGAAAAAAGGGAGGAATAAAAATAATAGAAGGAAGAAAACTAACCGCTTAGTTTTTCTTCTTGTTGATCCATTCAGGAAGATCCCTCCCTTTTTTCATCGTATTCCTCCCTTTTTCATCGTGGCTTGAGTATTACTTGGCATATTTTTGCCACTCTTCGATAATCCGAATTAAAGTTATCCATGGAAGTCTGACATATGCTGCCAAAATTTACACAGATTTTACCTCACTGACAACAAAAAAAGATGGTCCATGTGACAAATGAACACGTATGAAGTTTTGCATTGTTGCTACCGGTAGCATTCTATAATGAACATATTTTAAGGCAATAATTCAACAATTTACCTCAGATTACAGGAAAAAGATAGATGGCAAACAGTCCAAAGCAAAACGACAACAGAAGTTTATCGCGAAACAATAATTCTTTGTTAAATCGCATCATCAATAGAGTATTTTCAGCTCATATGGCAAAGCTACCACATTTTTAGTATTTATTTAATGCGATATTCAACAAGTGTAAATAGAGACATTTATTCAGACAGGTTTACTGTAATAATTTGATATATCCTAACATTTAAGGCTGCAATTACTATTATGAAGGTTTAATAAAATATGACTGGATTTGTTGCAAAAGCAAAGGCACTTTTGTTAGTGATAATTCATTTTAAAGAACATGCGTGCTCCATCTATGTTTTTCCTATACTCCTGGTAATTTCACATCAACAATTTATCAGTTGTATAGCATACACACACGATTTAAACACTGACTTTATTAACAGCTGTAAAAATATTTGTGATGACACATATTGCGATATATTGTCTGATCATTTAGAAATTCCAACTATTGTTCTGCAAAAAATGAATAAACAATGAATCGTATACTTCAGAGGCTTCGTGAAAGTTTTTAATCATTTATTTTGTTTAAAATTTCTAATTGAACGAGACATGGTAACTATATAACATGCATGTTTTTTTTTTAATTTACAATTAAAGTTGATGCTGTCATTATAAAAGTCTTACATCTATTATAAGGCAATTTGGAGTTAGCTGACAATAATACCAGAGTACTAGGCGTACCTAAATGATATAAAATTGTGTGTTAAAATAACAGTCATAAATTATAATTATAATAATTATAATATCATACATTACAACTCATTCAAGTAACCTAAAACAGTCAAATAAACTGATATAATATTTATTTTATTTTATAAGTATTGCACATTTTTGATTTGATTTAAATTAGCAGTCAATTTTAAAAATATTGCGAGCTTCAGCCTGTCGAATTTCGAAAATTCGACTAAAAGTATACCTACTATTTATACAATTTTAACTAGTAGTTAACTAGGTAGGAAAAGATTGTTTTAGAGGCTCTATAAATATAATATAATAGCCGACGCCCCGCGGTCTTACCCGCGTAGTTCCAGTACCCGTGAGAATACGCCTATGACATTCACAAATAACGTGGCTTTCTAGTGGAAAAATAATTTTCAAAATCGGTTCAGTAGATTTAAAGACTATTGTTATTTATACCTACAATACCACAAACTTTAACTCTTTATAACTTTATTAGTACAGATGATATTTAATGTTATTATTATAAATGTCATATTATATTATTATATTTACTAGTATTAAATAATGTACAAAATGTAAAAAGTGTGTACTAACAGACTGCTTTTGTCAATTTTATTTATAGTGAAATTCATGGCGAATTAATGATTTTTTGGCAATGTTTCCATTAAAACCTCTTTGGTATAAAATTCATATTTCATTATTTCAAAAGACTGCGCGACTGTTGTAAATAGAGATTTCGAAATATAATTAAATGGAAATAATATGTGATTTGTGAACAAAAAAATTATACATATGTATATAACATTCATCAACATAACAATCTTAAACGATATTGGTTTGAACAACAATGCAAAGCCAGTTGCAAATATAATTGAGCTTTGGAAATCTTGTCTTATTTATATAAAGGTTGTTACTTACTGAGATCCACAATCATCTGTAGATTACTAAATTTTTTTTAACACTTAAATTTATTCGAAATTTAAAATTTGGGCCCCAAACTGTGACTCTAACAAGGAGAGAGATTAGCCTACAATCTTTAGTGCGTCTGGTTTTTTACCCTATCTAAGGATGGTTCTATATATTGAAGACTAGCTGACGCCGCGCGGTTTTACCCGCGTGGTTCCCGTTCCCTTAAGAATACGGGGATAATTTATAGCCTTATAGCCTTCCTCGATAAATGGGCTATCTAAAACTGAAAGAATTTTTAAAATCGGACCAGTAGTTTTTGAGTTTAGCGCGTTCAAACAAACAAACAAACTCTTCAGCTTTATAATATTAGTATAGATTCGATACATTAGCAGAGTAAGTGATGCTTCCCAATTTGTATATTAAAAGGGTTCAAATTGTGCGAGAAATTCAACATAGCAGTAACATATTTGCTGTGTATAAAAAACATCAATTTTTAAACAAATCGTTGTTCTTTGTATTAGTAAATGTATAGATAACTCAAAAAATCGAAGCTGTATGTCATCACTATATTAAAAATACAAATATCAAATGAAAATTTCATTAGTGTTTATATACACTCATAAATTTATATTTCGGGTTTCTTAGACCAGAGCACATTGAGTTTGCAAGCTAATACTACGAAAAGTTATCGTGTCCAAAGCTTTTAAATGTAATGGGAACTTGGTTATCAATCTGAATAACTTTTCAAACACTACATTTTACTTGTGTAAGGGACCATACTGATATGACAATCTATGAGTAAGATTTATACATAACACTTAATGTCAAATGGTTATAAAACAGCGTCATAAAAATAGTAAAATACTTTACATTTCTGCATATTTCTTAGGCTACCGTTCCATTAGGAATGTGCTACGGTGGTCAATTGAAGGACGCAGTCCATACAAATGTGTTGTTTTTTATGTCTTAGCATTAACTTATCGAGAACATGAGAGTTTTGTAAGTTTTTGATTGCAAGCTGTTATAATATTGTGAATATGTACACTAATGAGTCGTAGTAAAACCTTCTACAAAAAAATGTCATCAGATTGAATTGAAACAGAGTAATCATATATACAGAAATTATAAAAATTGTGATTTCTTTTCGAATGTCGATTGAAAATGTAAAAATACATCCTTCGTTAAGCCATCTTGACACACACCCAATAGAAGGGCAAAACAGTTTATAAAATTTAGTAAACTGCAATTGATTGTGACTTACGCTACCGAAAAGTTTCATGTTCCCACTCCATTTCTATGGACCTGTGTGTTTCAAAGTGAGCTAGTGATGTTTTGGAAGAGCCGCTTGCCCCACCAGGTCTCCAGGTCGAATGGCTTGAAGTCGTGTGGCACAGAGCTGGGCGCATCGTCCTGGTAGTACAGGTTCGAGGGGGGTGCAGGGGAGGAACTGCCAGATCCTGTAAATAAATGTTGCCAGTGTTCAGTGCCTTGGAGGGGACCTGTATCAAAATTAGTTGGGGGGCCCAATAGACAAGCGGCAAATCCAGAAAAATCTACCTACCGGCAAAGACGTACCGCCAAGCGATTTAGCGTTCCGGTACGATGCCGTGTAGAAACCGAAAGGGGTGTGGATTTTCATCCTCCTCCTAACAAGTTAGCCCGCTTCCATCTTAGACTGCATCATCACTTACCATCAGGTGAGATTGTAGTCAAGGGCTAACTTGTAAAGAATAAAAAATCAATCTCAAAAAAAAAAATCTCTTAAGTTTTTTACTTATTCTATCTAAGTCTTCTACAAAGTATTGGTTTTTTTTTACTTTTGACATCTCTTTTTTTTTTAGTAAACTAAAATATTGATATAGATAAAAAAAAAGCTTTTTACAAATTTTTGCTTTCACACGTAAGAGGCCCCTGTTGTCCAGGGGCCCCCTATCATTGATACAGCGGTAGTTACGCCACTACAAGAGTTAATAAAGTATGTAGTAAATTGTGTCATCATCATTATCATTAACAACCCATATTCGGCTCTCTGTTGAGCATAGGTCTCCTCTCAGAATGAGAGGGGTTAAACTAATAGTCCACCCTGGCCCAATATGGATTGGCCTTTTGACTTTACACACATAGCGAAGTAACTTAACTTCCTCTCTTCTCATGTATGCTGGTTTTTTCATGTTTTTCTTTCACCGTTCAAGACACATAATGTTTTATTTCGTCAAATGCACATAACTAAAAAGTGGAGGTGCATGTCGCGGATGGGATTCGAACTTACGCTCTCCAATTCAAAGGCAGAGGTCATGTCCACTGGGCTGTAACAGCTCTACATTTGCACGTAAATTGAATGTATTTAGGTGTTCGAGCCTTCAGCTTGATCCACTTACGAGATTACCCTCCAAATTTTGCCCGTTTGCAGTGTTCCTACCCTACATTTCATTGGGTAAATGAGGTTTTGACATAACATCACGCCGTCATCCGCCGGCATGTCGCTTGACAGTTGTCAATGTCAATCAGTACGTCTTCAAATTTTGTTAAGTGAGCAGTGTTAAATGTGAATATTAATAAATAGTGATAGTGCACAGTGAAATTTGTTGGAGAATATTTTTGTCAACGGTCTAGTTAGATGAGAGATTATTCTCAATTCTAAGCGAATACCCGCTCTCCGGACGGTAGACTCGCTGGATAGACCTAGTTACCAAATGAAGACAGTAACGAAAAAATCGTAGCCATCTTGTACGACCGATGTGTATTGTTCGCTGTCGAGTGTCCACGTGACTCCCGACAAGCTTTTTCATCTTAGCGAATGCCCGCTCTTCGGACGGCAGACTTGCTATGTAGATCTATACTGAATGAGAGTTTTTCTCTTTTTCATCTTAGCGAATGCCCGCTCTTCGGACGGCAGACTCGCTGTATAGTCCTACTGAATGATGAGCAGATGACGTCCCACCTGGGACGTCGTCTGAGACGTCGGCTGCTCAGACTACGGCTGAGACGTCGGCCGAGATGTCGGCTGCGCAGACGTCAGCTGCTCAGACGTCGGCTGAGACGTCGGCCGAGATGTCGGCTGCGCAGACGTCAGCTGAGACGTCGGCTGCTCAGACGTCGGCTGAGACGTCAGCCGAGATGTCGGCTGAGACGTCGGCTGCTCAGACGTCGGCTGAGACGTCGGCTGATCAGACGTCGGCTGAGACGTCGGCTGCTCAGACGTCGGCTGTGACGTTGGCTGTACAGACGTCGGCTGAGACGTCGGGTGTACAGACGTCGGCTGTACAGACGTCGGCTGTACAGACGTCGGCTGAGACGTCGGCTGTACAGACGTCGGCTGAGACGTCGGCTGTGCAGACGTCGGCCGCACAGACTGAGGCTGAGGTGTCGTTTAATGGGACTTCATCTGAGATGTCGGCTGACGTGTCGTTTGAGATGTCGGCTGATTCGCTGATTGAGACGTTGTCTAAAATATCGGCTGACGCGTCGTCTGGGATGTTGACCAACGCGTCGCCTGGAATGTCGGCTGCACGGCTGATTCGCTAACTGAGACGTCATCTGAGTTGACCGTCGATGCTTTGGCTGAGACGGCCGGCGTTTACGATGCCTATTTGTCAGCTATTTGCTATTTGCTTGTCCTTTAAGTGACCTCTGACAGCTGCCTTGTCGGCTGCGCGCCTGAAGTCTAAGGCGCGTATTTGGGTACTCTTCAATTACCAGGGTCCCTGAACGTCAGTAATCAGCTTAATGACGATCTTTATAGATCATGGAATACATAACTCAAGTTGATTGGGAGTCTTTAAGAAAGTTATAAATGCTTGATGAATTTGTATTATCAATATTGAAGCTCCTTGGTAACACATCAAACCTGGATGTGTTCGAAGAAAAGATTTCAGTGGAATATGAAAATTACGCGTTTACTGCGTTTCACTATACCTACTCTCCATCTACCGCATGTTTATAGTGTCTAAAGCTCACATGGGCTTAGAGAACGCAAAAGCATACTTATCATTTGAAGCTAACATAATTATTTAACTACTGCTGTGAGTCCTGATTTATTTCCTACTTTCAACAATGAAACAAATCTTTCTGATCGATGCATACGATAATAGGTTCTTTAAAACGGATGTTCTTTGTCCTTACTGCCCTTCCTCTATTTTGAGAGGCTTTGTATATATTAAGAGATCCAGTTGATGGCCTTCCTTATGGACGAAGTTGCCTCGTCTTGACTGTATCGGAAGAAAAATTTACTTTGCACAGAAAGTTTATTGGAGCAACGTAATAAAATCTTAGAACCAAGCATCATACAATGTTATTAGAGTATATAAATACTGAATGTTGTTGGATTGCTCCCGTTCAGTTAGAAGATTATCTTAGCAAGACAAGCAAGACCAGGAAACTAATCTTTTTATTTTGATAAATACTTTATCTTAAAGCAAAATGGGACATGCAGTAAAAATTCTTAGCCAAGCAAGGATATCATTCTCAGAAGCTTCGCGAATATTCGAATATACAACAACAGTCCAGTCTTCACTTGACTGAAGATAATACTAAATAGTGCATTAGCAAAGATGACCCCGCGTTCACAGACAATCACTTCATAATGCAGTGACAGTGACAGTAAATGTTGCACTTCAGATACTCGTGATACATGACTGCACTTTAGATACAAAAAGGGTGGCAATCATACAATGCCTGAGACCTATATATAAAGCCTCAGATAAGAGATTCCACAATCTTTTGCAATGTATTTCACTGTACAACACCCATTTAGCCACCGAAAGTCAACTGGCTTTATCGTATTAAAATGCAAGATGTAATAAATAAATATTTTCCGGTATGGGTTAGTCATTATTGGCTAGATACTTGGCTCACACATAAAGGCTCGGGTTCGATTCCCGGTACCAGACCCAATTAAAACAGGTCACTCCATAGAAGCTATGGCTCGAGAAAATGTCCACGAACTAAATATGAGAAGTAAAAATAAATAAATTATATTTGAAGTCAGAAAAGATCTTATTGCTCAAAATATTCATGCACTTAATTAAGTGTGCCTGGATCTAAAATTACACTTTGTTTGCATTTCTTCTCTAAGTTTGTCAATCTGTCATATATGATAGATTTAAAATTAATCTATGGAATTTTTTTCATATAATACATATATTGTGGGGAAATTAAGAGAGTTAGGAACGAATAAATATTTCCTTCTCCTTCAAGGGGAAAATATGGCCGTATTAATTAATTACCCTTGCCCACAAAAGCTTATTTGATTTGCCGATACAATCATTCCGTCGCTTTATATATCTTGAACGTACAGGCAAAGGTATCACAAGCCACATCTTTCCCTGCCTCATAGACGGTTTCTGTTCTTAAACTTTTGAAAAATGTCTACTTTGTAGAATGATAACTCTGTATAGATTTGTTAATGGATATATATTTAGCTAAGTAATTCAGATTTCATCCTACTTATACTTAGTTACTTTACTTATAGATGATATTCTTTTTAACAACGATTCAAGCATACTGCCTCTATTCATCATATAGGTGGTAGATACAGCTACCCAATATTGGGTGGTATCTATATAAACTATCGAAAATTCAATCTCATGTCAACACAAATAGGAAAATCGCCTGTATGTCGCCAAAGACAGTACAAAAGAACAGTCAAGAAATGCTACTTACTCATAAAGAAATATCGCTGGTGGGCATGGTTGCTTGCAACTGTTATAGCAGTGTATAATATTTATAAATTATGCGTGCTCCTCGCCTCATTCAGTATACATTATACAATATATCTGCATACGTATTTGAGAAGACCATCTACTTGAAATTTTATAACATCAGATGCAGTAGGATTCAGTAGAGAACTATAAGAAACTTAATATTCATAAACAGTTTCTAAAATGAACGGCAACTCGTTTGACACAAGCTTAAAGAGATATTATGGATTGTATTGGATTTTCTATGAGAGAGCGAGTGAGAAAGGACCTTAGATAGAAAAAACTGTATGCAATATTTCAAGAAGATAACAAATATATAAATCTATACCTCTTTGCATTAAGCAGTAAATTCTAGATTTAGCTAACCAACTTCAAATATACCTAAGCCAGGTACTTTTCTGGGATTATAGACGGGTCTATACCGATTATTAGAATTCCAAGATTAAATTCTAAAGTTACGAAGCTCTTCAGACAACATTCAAGGTGATGGAAAAACCAGAAGTAGACTTGTTTACCAGTACAAGGGCAGTGATCTAACCAATCTAAAATATGATTGCTTTTCTAGTATTGCCCATTCGTCGACGTCTTCAGCAAAGACTTAAACTAAAGGCTGTGGTGGCCCTAGCTTATTTCCATCTTCAACGCTAGTACCTATAATTCGAGACATCTTAATCACTGCTTGAGAACCTATCTTCTGGTAGCTCCAGATAGAAGAGAAAGTTTATGATATTCCTCTTCTCCAGGTCTCCATTGTACCAGAGAACCAAGAGCCAACCATTTACAATTAACAATCTAACATTTCTTTCGCGAGTACCAACAGGTCACATTCAGTAACATATTGTATGTGCTTGCTGTACTACTAAGGTCCTTGACAACAGAGGACAGAATATTTTAGAAACAGCTTGGCGTAAATTCACAATTAATACGTGTAATCAAGCCTGGATATGTTGGAATGGGTTAACAGTTAGATCCTACTTCGGTAGGACTTCATTTTTGCAAATACTTAATAAATAAATCAGAACTCGTACTCAGAACTATTGATCTTTAGAAATCCTTAGTCAAATATGTTTATAAACCCAAAAATTATCGAGTAGATAATTACCTAGGTACTTGATCAACCTAAAGTTAGACTAGCATTGAAACCAATTTTAAAACCAAAACCTCTAATCTAATCTAATCTCTCATGGTTAATCATCATCATCTAACCTCTAATCTAATATCTCATGGTTGGTCACCTATGAGTCTATTTATATACTCAACTGATAGCTTATTTTAAGTAGCATGTCATGACTCCTTGTTTTTATCTTGAGTGGAGAGTTCATGTTTTGACTATACACAGTACGGTTCTGACAAAATACAGATCAAACATTGGTTTGGTTAAGTTTATGTAGTCAGAGGGCTATATCTATTAGTACAAACTGATATTACAAATTTGTTATATTTGGGTAAAGAAATTATTGGACATGTCAATGAATCTGGTTTGTTTATTATGTCTAGCAGAAGACAAAGATTAAAGTAGCTGCTCGCAGTCATTTCGGTATAACTGCGAAGCTTATTGAAATTAGCACGTTCTCAGCTTTCTCAGATAATTTTAAAAGCATCTGTAAATACAGATTTAATAAAATACAATATAAATTTAAAGTGGGTAGTCAATATATTTACGCTGTCTTGAAGAAGTTCCTCAGATGTTTTGAGGTTTACTTTACTACTTTACAGCATTAAGTGCAGCATATTTACACCAATTTAAATGAATATATGGGTTGTATATGTTTTGTTGTTACCATTAAATAAAATATTAATTAATAAAAATATGTGTGTTACTTTTGGGTGAAATCTACATTAATAACTGTGATTAATTAAATGACAATAATTGTAATATCAATTAAATTTGATATCTAGTTAATTACTTCAGAGATGAGAAAAATATTTTGTCTCTATGATAATCACTGATAATATACTGATTTATATACTGATAATTTAAACGTCGTTGATCATTAATTTACATGTTTAATGATTATCATTTCTTTTACTATCATAACAAATGGTCATCACAGTACGCCTTGCCATCGCCGGCAGAATATAAACACATCTCGTAAGTGGATCAAGCTGAAGGCTCGAACACCTAAATATAACCGTTTTCCCCCCAAAGGGAAGAAAACGATTATTTAGGTTTCAGCCGAAGCTTGATCCACTAAAATTTCATGCCTTGCCGGCTTACGAGAGTACTGATTGACATTGACAACTGTCAAGCGACATGCCGGCGGATGACGGCGTGATGTTATGTCAAAACCTCATTTACCCAATGAAATGTAGGGTAGGAACACTGCAAACGGGCAAAATTTGGAGGGTAATCTCGTAAGTGGATCAAGCTTCGGCTGAAACCTAAATAATCGTTTTCTTCCCTTTGGGGGGAAAACGGTTATAATATGAAATATTTGCTGATCGGGTGGTAACGATAACACCAGAATATATAAAATCCTAAATTGACCCCAGCTGGTTTTGCAAAAGATTTTTATCTTTTGCAAAACAAAATTAATGATAGGATAACTATGTACTGTACCAGGCCAGTGATCCAACAACCAAGCAAAAGCTACTCAAGATGTTGGTTGAAACTATCTATTTTACTAGGCGTGGCATGGAACATTAGTCACAAGTCCAGGAGTCTTCTCAGAGTTTTCATCTCTTCTACACAATGGACCCAGCACCTACATGGCGAATCCAATGGAATGCTAAGGAATCTCTTGATAAATTACAGATTTATTTTACTCACCAATTGTACTTGTAGGTGTTGAAGGTTCGCTGTCTCCATTAGCTGTTTGTGTCCAAGCTGTAATTGAATATCAGTCCATAAGTTTAAACGCTTGCAGTTTATTAACTGCCTTCAAAAAAGAGGATATTGTATGCCTGTATGTCTTTTTTTCCTTAAAAATTCATTCTCATTTTGACGGCCTCCGTAGCGAAATGGTATGCGCGGTGGATATACAAGACGGAGGTCCTGGGTTCGATCCCCGGCTGGGCAGATTGAGATTTTCTTAATTTGTCCAAGTCTGGGTGGTGGGAGGCTTCGGCCGTGGCTAGTTACCACCCTACCGGCAAAGACGTACCGCCAAGCGATTTAGCGTTCCGGTACGATGCCGTGTAGAAACCGAAAGGGGTGTGGATTTTCATCCTCCTCCTAACAAGTTAGCCCGCTTCCATCTTAGACTGCATCATCACTTACCATCAGGTGAGATTGTAGTCAAGGGCTAACTTGTAAAGAATAAAAAAAAAAAAAAAAATTCTCATGTAAACCAACCCCATGTAAATAAATTAAATGAGTGTAATATTACCATTTGCTTAATGTATTTGCACACCTGTATAACATATTTACTCTCTAAAAATAATTAAAACATGATTCCAGTCCAAAATTCTAAATTCACAATAGCTCATGCAAAATCTTAAAAAATTATAGTCAGCTTCATGTATAGCTTGTATGCATAACATCAAAAAAAATGAAACTATAATTTAACTTATTTATTTCCACTATATATTTACTATTAAACTAGATATTTACTACATTGCACACTTTATTTTTTCATTTCATCATTCAGGTTCCTCATAGCATTACTCAATTATTCATTATCATATCATTATCAACCCATATTCCGCTCACTGCTGAGCTCGAGTCTCCTCTCATAATGAGAGGGGTTAGGCCAATAGTCCACCACGCTGGTTCAGTGCGGATTGGCAGACATCACACACACAGAGAATTAAGAAAATTCTCTCATATGCAGGTTTCCTCAAGATGTTTTCCTTCACCATTTGAGACACTTGACATTTAATTTCTTAAAATACACACAACTGAAAAGTTGGACGTGCATGCCCCTGGACCGGATTTGAATCAACACCCTCCGGAATCTGAGCAGAGGTCATATCCACTGGGCTGTCACAGCTCTTGCATTACTTTAGTATTCAATGAATTATAATGAGTATTAATATATAGAGATGATAATGTATAGAAGGCATCTTAATACTTAACAAACCTCTTTCAATCACTCTTTATTCTAACAGAGCTCACGCTGTAATGTGAGTTCATTGTAAACCTAGATAGTGCAAAGTCAATAAGCTATTCATAAGTTGTATGGTTTAATTCTATGTAACATAATACTGGTTATTCACACTTCATAGAGGAATAAAATGGCGTGTTTAAAATATGTTCATTCAATAGTCATTTTATTTTTGTGTTTTAGGTATATGTGGTATAATTTTGTATATATTTATCTCATGAGGCATAATATATGCCTTCTTATATATCTTTTGAAGTGTTACGTATTTAGTTTTACCATCAGGTGGGTCATCTGCATGCTTAGTACTATAAAAATTATGCAGAGCAGTATGAGTTTAAAAAATGTTATTTATTATATGTATTAGAATGAAATTAACATAAAATTACAACATTTATTGTGAGTTAATTTACATATAATGTACACATTATTATTGTTGTAATAATGGGCTAAGCAGATTTCACTGATGCCTATATTGTTGTGCTTCTTATTGCTTCATATATCTATCCAGTCCTTAAACAGTTCTTAAACACATTCAGTGATTTTGCGGTTATCCTCAGGCAATTTATTCCACAACTTAACTACTCTATTACTGAGGAAGTGTTTGAAGGGCTTAAGGATAGCTCTTTGGCATCTGAGTCTGTTAATAATTCTTTTAAGTCCTCTACATTATAATAATTGTTCAAGAGCTTATATGTCTTTATCAAATGTCCTCTTTCTCTTCTAACATATAAATATATATAGCCTCAATGGCTCAATAGTAAGAGTGGTCAAACTTATCGCTGGTGATAGGGGTGACAGCTTGATTGGTATATTGTTGTACCCACTCCTAATACAGTTCTTCCCAAGTAATTGAAGGGGAATGGGAATATTGGTCATACTTAAAAATAATAATGAAATAAAAAAAAACTCTTTAAAAAATATTTTGAGCATACATAACAAATGAACAATAAAATATTTTCAATACCTATTTATATATTCATTTTTACTACTATACTATACTAGCAGAACCCCAAAGTTTCATCAGCGGGGTTTAGCTTTAAAAAAATTCAAATCTATCCTTTTTATAGTATTAATATAATTGAGTATCAGACTATATGTTAAATTGCTGACATGTCAGTAAAATCATACCAATTAAATAAATTGATTTCTTTGATTTTTATTTACTTACTTTCACTTATGTATCTAATGATTTCTTCGTGCTGTGGTGTCAACACATGCTGCTGTATTCTTTGGTGCACTGTCTTTTTACCATTGGAGTGGAATACTGGTTTGGGCATGCTGAAAAACATCCAAATATTCATTAAATAACCAAGCATGGACAATATATTGACAGCCTCGTGTGGCACAGTGATTGATATGCACAATGGATTTACAAAACCAAGGCTGGGGCGATTTAGATTTTTTTGATTAAGTGTTAATAGTTAAGTTTTCCGGTACGATTTCGTGTAGAAACCAAAAGGGGTATGGATTTTCATCCTCTTCTTTAGACTACATCAGATGAGATGGTAGTCAAGGGCGAATTTGTAAATAATAATAATAAAAAAATATATACAATACTCCAAATATATTGGAGATTTTTTTTTAGTTATTATTCTAAAAATTACATATTGAAATTTAGCCTAATAAGTATGTATGCAACATAAAGCATAGTAGGTTTTACTGTGCACTGGTTATAATTAATTATACAGTATTAAACTAAAAAAACAAACACAGAAAAAAAAATCATTAGCAGGTAGTAAAACATATTATACCATGTCCAGATTGAATTGCGCTATTTGGTAAATAAACAAACCCTTTTGTCGATGCCAAACTTTCATAACAGTTTTCACAACCATCAAACTATTTAAACACGCACAAACACTTTGTTCTTTACAATCCACCTATGGAGAATCATACAAACGTAACATTTTTTTAATTTACACAGGGTTTAATCAAAATTTTTAGAAATAAACGAAATTAAACACGAAATTATGCACACAGATTACATTTAAATGTTAATTTGACGTTTCGTCTCTCTAAGGTTGTGCCAAGTAAAATTGTCACCACAGATTAAAAATGAACGATTTACCGATTGTAAATATCGAATGTATTCCGTTCAGTATCGATATCGTAATTGAGTAATTTGAATAAAGTATTTTTTTCATAGCGCTGTTTAGTTAGTTACGTACTTATATGTTAAAAAAAGATAATGCGTTAACAAGTACTGCCTAAATTTTTTAGTACTCTTTTAATTTATAACAAACAGATACAAGTGAAAAAAATGTTATTTGATAGGTATTAATTAATGTGCAACAGAAAGAGGTAGATAGTTAATATCGCGCGTATTTTGACTGTGTGATTAGTGTTGCCAACTTAGAAGTGAATTTTTAAGTAAAGTGGTTTTTTTACAATTGATATAAAATTCGATTAGTAGTAGTTAATTCTCGATATAGTTCATCAACGGCCCATCCCTAGGATGACGTCACAACTAATGTCAGTGATGAATACGGCCATATTTGTTTACAAGATTTTGCAATTCTAAAAAAACAAAGTTTACTTATAATATTGTGTGTGTGCTCATATTGGGATGTGGCTCTATACTTTAGCATGATGCACGACATGCTATACAGGACATGTATGACTTTTTTGTGGGTTTCATTGGCCTCAACACACTGTTTGTATACTCATTCTGTATCATTCTTTATTCTGTGATTATAACTATCAGAATGATGATGACTGGGATGAACAGCTTATAAGGCTCTCCGATACACTCCATCAGTTTTCCAATTCCCAACTGAGGTGGTGGTTTGTGGTCTAAGCTCCAAAGACTCTCTTATGAGGAGGGAGGCTTGGAATTAATTAAAATTGGCTAGTCTCAAAATGAGATTGGCCGCCGTAACCGAAATTCGGATGAGACATTATTTTACAATATAAAGAATACAATAAAATACCTATAAACATCTTTACAATAGTAGCATTGTCAATATTACAGCTAAAAGAGTTTGTTAACGTGTTAAAAGCCGGATGTTTGTTTTATTTGCGAGCGCCAACGCCGACTCGACCTCCGGTCGGAGGTTATGTAAAATCTGTGATGAAACTTATTTGATACGGTCCTCATTGCATCATGCTGCTTACATCTAACTTACCTTATAATTTCTCCATTGTCCGACTCTGAGGACTTCCTATTGTAGTCCTTGCGGCTGTCTAACCTTTCCAGATTCTGTGATAGACCTGGAATTGAAAATATTCCACACTTAGCACCGCTTCAGGTTACATTGTGTAACACGAAAAAAACTATGCATGTTTCGACAAAATTCACCTCTACGAGTTTTCGCGACAATCTTGCTAGGCCCTTTAGAGACTGTATACATTTTAAAATTTTGTTACAAGAATAAAATATAACTAAAATCCACACTAATATTGTAATGAGACCGATGAATTTACTTTGACAGTTGACTTGGTGCTGCCACTGTGACATTTGCCATGTGACATTGACAATATGTTGACAATGAAATGACCAAAGAGTATATATTCACTTTGTTAACCCATTGACGACAGCAGGGACAAATGCAATATACTTATTATACTCTTTGGACAAATGTGTCCCTAGCAGATAATTAGCAATATAATAATAATTATAAAGCCAATACCCAATTTTGATTTTTTTCATTAATGTTTGAAAGCATATTGATTTTTTTTCGCTTTTAACATTTTATTGGTAATATGGTAATTAACTTAAATTAAAAACTAACAGTTTTCTTGGCGCTGTTTCGGTCATTTTCTCAATAGTTTTTAGGTTCATCAAAAGTGTTTTATATTATTTTCATTGACCTATAATTATAGCCTGGTAAGTAAATTAAATTTATATATATTATCAAACCGTTATTTAGGCTTAGGACAATGATAAGACGTCATAACATAAAGGGACATCGGCGTCCCTGTGGTCGATAACGGACACTATTTATGAGAAATTATTTACTTCACTCCACTGATGAGTTTTATATATTACCCTCATTTTTATTGAAAATGTTGTAGAATATGCTTCGTGAAGAACGTGGGGTTTTAGACATCAAAGATAGTGATATCCTATGGACTTGAATGGGTGATAATTACTATATCAGGGTGACGATCAAGAGGTTTTTGAAATTCAAATTGAAGACACTCCTCAGCAACTTTAGTTATCAGAAAGTCTGTCGACTGAACTATATATTCCCCGTCATCAAAGCACATAAATATCAAGAACCAGTTTTCAAGTTAAGCCAAAGAACATACATCTCAAATACTATGCATTACGTTGAATTTGAATTTAGTTAGGTGCCTACAAATTTGCCAAGAAATTAATGATTGTGTATATAGACTCTATTGGCATATTTTTTTCAAATTATACTTTAGTTAGTCGAGTAAAGTCGAGGAGGACTCCTCAAGATGGCGGACTGGCTGTTTGAAATCCACCCCCATGATATGGATATCAAATGACAGGGGTTTGCTGTCAGGAATACGAAAAAAATTGTCACGTGACTTAAATCCAATATTTTTTAAACTATTTAAAGTTATTTTTCAAGTTATTTTAGTCTGAAATAATTGATACAATATCAGTTTTCTTTTGAGAGGAGTTGAACATAAACACACATCTTTGTTTTCATTCTATATTTATCATCAACAAGTATTTACATATGGTCTAAGAGTCCATATTAGCCAGACCTTTAACTTTTAAAAGCTGTAAGATTGCCTATGGTCGATTTGATGATCTATAGTTCATTTCATGTAGGTGCGGGTGACAGTTCATTTCACTCTTGAAAGTTTACCGCGATTCACGATAATAGTACGTTTTATGAACGTCATACAGGCGTCTGTTACGGTGTTACTGTACCCATGCTATCTGAAAAACACTATAAGCTCCTTATTACTGTACAGTCTAGCTTCATCTGAAAACTGTCAGCGTTTATAAAACCACAAAGGTCTGGCCCTACAGGCTCTTGCTCTAATAGATCACAACAATTAAATGGTCACACACAAGGCATATATTTTTTCATTGAATTTTAAAATACAGTTAACCACAGACAAAAAATATCTAGAGTAAAAAATATTTATAAAAAGGTTAATGAGATTATAATAGAACATAATGTGCTAGTTTATAGTAGATTGTGCTCTAAACTTTTTGTTATTTATTTAATTTAATTTTTTCAACACTGATCACATATAATTTTATACATGTAACTTTATATGGTAAGATTTCAAAACTGTTTTATAAAGATGAAAAACCTGACCATGTTGCGTATATCAAAAAAAAAAATTGCTTTTTTGATATTATATTTTGTTTTGAAGATTTTACTTTGGTTGTACTAGTTATAGTGCACAGACAGGCACGTTGGTGTGTTAAACTGAATGTAGAAACATGATTAAATTATAATTTGCCTGCTAAGCAACGGCTTTTTGATAAACGGGTTTTGAGGTATCACTCGAAATAATGTAACTATGCGTTTCTGTTGTAAAAACGTTACTTTAGTTTACACAACGCGCTTTGTCAAGCAAAACCTTCAACATAAAATATATTCTTTTTATTAACTAGCACAGGTACTAAATTGGCTAAGAAAAATTATTGTGGCGTCTCCAGACGAAGTGTTTTATATTTCTAGTCAGAGCTACGTAGACAGAGAAGGAAATAGACGAATATAATTTATAGCATCCATCACATTCCCTAAAAACAGAAGACTTATTAGAAGACATTTTTGACAATTGTTAAATTAGTATTGTTTTTAATGCTGCGACATAAAATCATAATATTAGAAGTTGATAAAAAATGGAACTAATAAATTCGCTGTGTGGTAAAATCAAATTTACTGTCATCAGAAAGATCTGTCATTCTATAGCAACCAATAAATTATTATTGATTTTTATCAGATATTAAAATCATAGTGGAAATACTATGGATAATTAGCAGACCATTCAATCAGCTATCTGACACATGATACTTACTTAATCCCAAGTGGATGATAGAACACAGGGTCACCCTATGAACGACAATAGATAATAAGTGACTACAGCGCCCTCATTTATCTTCTACTCTTTTGTGTTGCACTATAGTGTAACCACTTTGTCTCAACTTGGTACAAATAATAAGTAACCAGTTAGCTTCAAATATATTTAGTGTAGTGATGTGATGTCAGAATCGAATATCTTTTGACTGATAATTGCACACCAATCACTAGTCTACTTCTTTCTCTGTCTGTGTAGATATATATTATGTAGCTTTCTAAGATATAGTAAGATTTGTTCTTAAGATCTACTAAGAGTTTTCTAACTTTAAAAAAGTGTTTACAAAATAACTTTATAGCATAAGCAATACTTAAAACATATAACCAGTCAAATCATTTTCCCCTGTATATTGGTTTTTTCGTTATTACAACACAGATATTACTATAAAATATTTATAACTATTATACAATTAAATGTACTTTATCTACTCATATAAACCACTTTTTTCTCTTAAATCAAATGAATCATGGAAATCCTGATATGTAATAACCAGTAATAATTATTATTTTTAAGCTTAAATTATTAATTATTTTCTGTAAGGCAATATTCATTTTGAATACTATTTATGGAATATTGTATGAACATTTTATCAAGTTAACTTTTATTTTTAAATGCTATTCAAAAAAGGCATTTTAAGGTTATTATTCTTATATTGCTTAGATAATAATATTACAAACAATAAAAAAATCAAAGTGTGATATGTACCAAAAAACAAAATGCGTCTACTAATTTTACTACATTTTTATATACGAAGTTAAATGCACACTTATACAAACTATAGAACACTTTAATCATTCTTTTGTTTTTTTTTTATTTTTTTACTTAATTTTAATGGAACTTAACAAATACAATTTGCGCGAGTAAATACTCGTATATTTTATCTACTTTTGGAAGTCTGTTTGGCTTTTCATTCCTTCATGTTCAAATCATTATTTTTTTTTTCATTTTATTTAATTAAATTCATTTAATAAATTGTACCAACTGGGTAAAATTTACTCTGTTAGTGACATGGTATGGAAGTCAAACAATTATTGGTGAAATATAATTGACTGAACATCCATTTTAATTTAAGTATACACAGTAAATAGTAGATCACTTCCCGCTAGTATTAAGTAGGGAATATATTGTTTTTCAAAAGATATGGACTTTTTGAGGACTTAGGAACTTATTCTGACCTTTTTTTACGATTATGTCTATCTGTCTGTAATGTCTGTGTGTATACGTTTTCATTACATTTAAACGGCAAAATCGGTTTGAACGAATTTTAAAAGGGCAGCACTTAAAAGGGTTTAACTAAACTTACATTTCAACAGACAATATTTATGAATGAAAGTAATTCAGGTATATCAGGAATTACCTTCAGCTATATATAATTTATAAGCAATATTTTATGTATATATTTAGAAATTAATAGTTTCTAATTTGGCTTTGACAAAGGTTAGTTGCCATTATGTTGTTATAGACACACCAAATTAAGAGCCTCAATAGCTCAACGGTAAGAGCGGTCGGACTCACCACCGAGGGGTGGTGGTTCGATCCCCGCCCCGTTGGTCTATTGTCGTACCCACTCCTAGCACAGTCTTTCCCGACTAGTTGGAGGGGAATGGGAATATTTGTCATATTTAAAAATATGGCAAATATTCTTTTAAAAAAATTTGTTTGTATTAGAAATTAATTTAATTGAAAAAAAAAGTAGTCTAAAAAAACCTTCGTTTTAATAAAAGTAGGCAGTGATGGCAACAAATCTCCTATCCAGGTAACTCTGTTCTATTTCTATAGAACTACCTGTATCCTGTGCTAACGCCAATAGCTGAAAAAAAAAAGAGTATAGTAAGTAAAAGAGTTTAAATTACGATTCGCTCTGAATAGCATAAGGGAAAAATCTTAACCAAATAACTATTAAAGTATTAGACAAACTAATTTTAGCAGACTCAGAAATGGATTACAAAAATAAGAAAACTAATGTCAAACAAAGGTTATCCACAACTTAATTAACAAATTAAACTGTAACCAAAATAAGACCCTAGAATGACCTTGAGTGGAGTCACGCACTTGTGTGTAGGGTTAAAGACGTCTTTGATAGTTGTTGCATAATAAATGAATACCAAATCTAAGCTCGTTTACCTCAGAAAATGACAGACAATTTTGTTCGCAAATTTGGGTGCGATACTGGTCCTTCTATAATTGGTCTGAGGGTTAAGGAGATGATGAGACAAGAAGAATAAACATTGTAGAATGATACCTGATCTGTTTTGGTGTTCCGCGGTAAGTACAAGCTGACGTTGGAGTTGATTTCTCTGGCTACCCTCATCAACTCTGACGCTGGTTTCGGTTCCAGCATCTTTTCTATGTCATACTCTACTTGCTGTCAAAGTAAAAGTTATTCATCATTAATCTATACTTATCTATAGCAAAACTGTAACAATTCCAATTCTGTAAATTCAAGATATTTTGAAAGCAATTGAATATACAATTTCGAAAAGGCTACATGTCTGAAAATTTTAAATGTCAAAGAATTAAAAAAAAAACGAATTATTTTCCAACGAGATGAATATATAGAATATCCGACATGTGCCGTTTTCGAAATTGCATATTCAATAATCAATACTGAAGCCAAAAATATATTTTTTGTCATTTTTTGTCTGTGTGTATGTCCATATTTTTGTTGACCGTGCATCACGCTGAAAATACTAAATTAATTTAAATTAAACTTTGCTCGATTTGAGACCATAATACGTAGAAGGTTATAGAATACTTTTTATCACGAACATTAAAACAGAAGGGGATGAAACAGGGGTTCAAAGTTTGTATGGTAAGTCCTTTACGTTTCAACTTACATTTGTACTAATTGGTATGTGTACTACCAGGAAAAATACTAAAAAGAATGTAATTTAAGATTTATCAAAATTCAAAGTGTTAAAAAGAGGGTAAAGAATAGAAGTCCCAAATTTTTTAAGTTTATACCTCTGAATACTTGGGCCCGCCCCACGGTGGGCTGAGGAACACCATGTCAGCACACAGCGTGGGCCCAATCTCAAGAAAGTCCCCCTCAATAAACTGGATCTTGTCTGCCACGCCATACACCGCCGCGTTGTGCCGTGCCATTTCTATTTTGACTGGGTCTATGTCTATGGCTATCACTGGTGACAATAATAAGATTAGTTGCAGTAATAATAGTCTAGTAATAGATTCACTGGTGCTCTTTTCGCCAATTTGTTTAGGAGCAGGAAAATTACGAACAAGATGTCAGAAAGAAAATGGACAACATTTAAAAAAAGAAACAGGTTCTGCTTGCAAAAATAGAACCGTTTTTCCGACGAAGGGTAAAAAAACGTATATTTAGGTTTCAGCCGAAAAGCTTGACCCACTGAGATAACTCTTTGGAACATCAGCGCCCTCTATTAATTCGTACCGACATTATTCTCGTGGATTATCGGTATTGGTTCGTTGTTGGTGAAGGTCAGCGATGGCAGGGGGGGTGTCAGCCATTTTGAATTCAGAAAGCTTTTGAATCTCAGCGTCGTCAGTACCATATTTCGAAGAACGAAGTTTTCATGTTATTTTATTTATGTTACCAAAGTAATGTTACTTTTATTACGCTTATTTATTTTTTGAACAAAAATATATGTTTTATCGTTTTTTTTTATATGAGTAAAATTCCTATTCCCTTCCAACAGTAATATTATAGTATATATAATATGTGTATAGCCCGTATATATTTATATTTATTGAAATAAAACTTCTTTACTCACGCTTGACATGGGGAGTGTTGGTGAATGTGTTACGAAAATAATTAATCAGGTGATGGATGCTGCCATCTACAGGCATAGCGAAACAGTGTTATTTTATCTACCAGTAGATGGCGTTATTAGAGAACTTTGAAACAATCCCTTTTTGTACACTTCAAGAACCTGTTGTGATGCAGTCACGCCCGCGTTCAGTAGATCCAGATAACGCTCCCTATAACGAAACACACTTTAACTCTTTATAATATTAGTTGTTAGTATAGATTACCTTTCTTGGAAGTGAGTGCGAACTGTATGGTGTTCCCACCCGCGCCGCAGAAGCCGTCCACCACCACGTCGTACGTGTACTTGGTGGCGATGTGGCGCGCCACGTTCTCTGGCGTCACGCTGAACCAGCTCTCGCGGTCCAGCTTTATGCCCTCGTCGAATCTACATACAAAGAAACATATTGAATGGAAGCAAATGTTGGATGGGAGGCATCAGCCGAGGCTAGTTACCACCCTACCGGCAAAGACGTACCGCCAAGCGATTTAGCGTTCCGGTATGATGCCGTGTAGAAACGAAGAAACGAAGGGGGTGTGGATTATCATCCTCCTCCTAAGAAGTTAGCCCGCTTCCATCTTAGACTGCATCATCACTTACCATCAGGTGACATTGTAGTCAAGGGCTAACTAGTAAAGAATAATAATAATAAAAAAAACAACCTATCATCATCATTAAGTGCCTTATTCCAACTGAAGTCTGGCGGTCATGTGTAGAAAACTCTTGCGGTCTTTTGCAAAATTTTAAGCTGTGTGTATGTTAACTTGATCCACTCTTTGACATCATCTATCCACTTTCTTTGCTGTCATCCTGGAGCACGTTTTCCGGGTATCTTACCTTCTAGGATCAACCTAGGAAACTCATAGAGGGATCCCCTTTGCAATGCCCGAAAAATGCAACTTTCGTCCTCATAATAATTGGCATTCAAGACAAAGTCTTTCCAGGAAATTTTCCTTGGCCCCCACATCACAAAAGCTTGCACCGTCGACAACACTCTTTTTTCAGGACCCATGACTTGCACCCATATAAAAAGGTGGACCTAACGCTATGCTATGGACATAATAGACACATATTAGGCTCCGGCACACAGATCTGTGCAGTCTGCCAAGAGGCAAAGGAAACACGTCTGTCTCTTGGGCAGAGGAAACACCCTTACTTCCAAGGTATTTCATTGTCAGCCCAGAGGATGGAAAACACATCCAAGCCTAGAAACTCCTGCTGCAGCAACCAGTATTGAAGGGGAAACTAGTCAGTGGCGATCACAATAGACCGGAAGCTGACAATGTGATACTAAGGGATATTAAGAAGAAAAAGAAGATGTTATTTTGCTAAAGTTATAATGATTAGTAAATATTCTACAGTGTTTTTTTGATCACAGCATCACACGTTACCCAGCTGGATGAATTTTTAAAAAATCTTTTTTGTTGTGCTTCCTAAGATAAAAAAAATCAAGAAACTTGCACGCAAACATCATAAAATTTAATTAGAAATAGACAATAAGAGAGACAGCTCATAACAACGCTAATTTCTAAAGCACCAAAATAGATCTAAATATAGGTACTTGGAACGTAAATGGATTAGCTCCCAACAAAGATGAAGTAGAATTGATACTTCACATGCATAGGCTTGATATACTTCTTATATCGGAGACCCACTTCACTAGCAGCAGCGTAGTAAAGGTAAAAGGTTACCATATCTACCATACAAATCACCCAGATGGGACTGCACATGGAGGTACTGCAGTCATAATTAAGTCATCTATAAAACATTATGAATTGCCACCACACATTACTGAAGAAATACAAGCTACATCAGTAACTGTCACAGACAAAAATGGTGACTTTAATATCTCTGCGGTTTACTGTCCACCAAAGCACAGAATATCAGAGGAGCTGTTTTCGAACTACTTTAGAAGTCTTGGTGGTCGTTTCATTGTAGGAGGGGACTGGAACGCCAAACATCTTCACTGGGGTTCAAGGCTAATAACCACCCGAGGAAGGGAACTCAAGAAAAGCGTAGATAAGAATCATCTAGTAACCATCGCAACTTCAGAACCAACACATTGGCCTACAGACCCTAATAGATTGCCAGATTTGCTGGATTTTTTCATATGTAAAGGCTTGTCTCGGCACTTCTTTACGATCAGCTCAACCTTAGACGGGTCATCTAATCACATCCCAGTTACATTAACTATGAGCTCAAAAGTTGAGACCAAGTCAAAGAGGCTCCAACTGTATAATAAGCGGACTGACTGGGAAGCGTTTAGAACCATAGTAACTGATGAGCTTGATCTTCAAATAGCCCTTAAAACAGAGAACGACATAGATAATGCTGCACACAAATTTATGACAGTGGTACAATCAGCTTGTTGGAAATCAACACCGGAAACGCCAGGCTCAAAACCAAGACACAAAGTGGTTCCAAGTGAAGTAAAATGTCATGTTATGGAAAAAAGAAGGCTACGCAGAATATGGCACAATACAAGACACCCAGAAGACAAAGCTAGGTTCAATCAAGCAATAAAAGATCTAAAAAGCACCTTAGCAGCAGTGAATGAGGCCGAAACAGAATCATATCTGGAATCTTTGACTGCTACTACTGCTACTGACTACTCACTCTACAGAGCTTGCAAAAACTATAACAAACCTGTAAAGCCCAAACCACCTCTTAAATTGGACGGAAATTTATGGGCACAAAGCGAACAACAAAAAGCTGATGCCTTCGGCGATCATCTATCTGAAATATTTACACCACATGAGCCCGACTGTATCAATAATGACAATGAGATATTAGACGTCCTTAGTCAACCTTTTCAACTTTGTTTACCAATAGCATCTACTAACCCAGCAGAAATTAACAACATAATTAAAAATATGGAAAATAAAAAGGCTCCAGGATTTGATTTGATAGATAAAAAAGTTCTGTTAGAATTACCCAAAAAAGGCATTGTGTTTCTTACCATTCTGTTCAACGGTATCATGAGAACTGGATATTTTCCGGAACTCTGGAAAGTTTCACAGATAATAATGATTGAAAAGCCTGGCAAACCAGTCCATGAAATAACTTCTTACCGTCCAATCAGCTTATTACCTGTAACGTCAAAAATTTGTGAAAAGGTTTTGATGCGCAGGCTTATAAAGGAACTCAGAGAAAGAAATATCGTACCAGACCATCAATTTGGTTTCCGACAAAAACATGGTACGGTGGAACAGATACACAGAGTATGCAGAACCATTAGGGAAACTCTTGAACACAAAGAATACTGTTCGTCTGCATTCCTGGATGTGCAACAGGCCTTCGACAGGGTGTGGCACATGGGTCTTTTGTTCAAGATTAAAACACTGCTACCCCACACATTCTTCGGATTAATTAAATCATACCTTAGTAAGAGAATCTTCCAAGTAAAAGAAGGAGAATACACTTCCAAATTCTACCCTATAAAAGCCGGTGTGCCGCAGGGTTCAGTCTTGGGCCCGATACTCTATACAATCTTTACAAGTGACCTACCTCAGGCAAACGACGTTGTCGTGGCAACCTTCGCGGATGACACCGCTGTTCTAGCTCGCCATAGATGTCCCAAAACAGCTTCAGAAATCCTACAATGTAGTCTACATGAAATAGACAAATGGCTGTCTAGATGGAGAATAAAAGCCAGTGCCACGAAATCGGTCCATGTGACCTTCACGCTTTGTAGAGGAAACTGTCCACCAGTATCGCTACGCAACAACCAACTTCCAGAAAGCGATAACGTCAAATACTTGGGCATGTACCTGGATAGAAGGCTCACTTGGAAAAAACATATCCAAACCAAGAGGGATGAGATATACCATCGATATAGGGGGTTATATTGGATGCTTGCTCGTAACTCCAGGTTGTCCCTGGAAAACAAGATACTTGTCTATAAAACAGTAATTAAACCCATATGGATGTATGGAATCCAGTTGTGGGGATCAGCTTGCGACTCCAACATCACCATTATTCAAAGAGCGCAAAACTACATACTGAAACAAGTGTCGAACGCGCCGCGGTTTCTACGAATACCAGAAATTCACGAATACTTACAAATGCCAACAGTAAAAGCAGAAATAAAATCCACTAACGACAAGTACAAAGATAGACTCAGAAATCATCCGAATCATCTGGCTGTCCAGTTAACGATACCACAGGCGATTCGACGCTTGAAAAGACGGCAAATTCTTGATTGAAAGCCACATATGAAATACATATATATGGAGCTTCTCCCGCTGGGGAAGGTTGCTTCTAACCGCCAAATCTCCCTACAACTCCTCTGCTCATAGTCTATCGACTGATCGCACGAGATCAATAGAACAAAAAAAAAAAAAAAGAAATAGACAATATTAATATATAGCGATCAGCTTTAGTTCTTCATGCATTGGTCGATCGTATACAATACATTTATATATTTTTAAATATGGGCGGGTCAGAGTGTAGAAAGTGCACATAAGTCAAAGTGAAGCTTCACCTGGTCCGCTAGTAGGTATTAGATAATACATCAATCCCTTCTGGATTTTCCTCAAGGATAAAGGTCAAAATGGAAAACTATTATATTACCTGTGAAATAGGGAATGTCTTTTTTTCCAATATTTATACATTTTGGGATCATCTCTGAGTTCGGTTGGCATATCTGATAGGTCATAATTCTCTTCTTTGTAATGTCTTTTTTGTCTGCGCCTTCGTTTTACTTGACCTGAAAAACATTAAATTTAATAACATTAAATAAAACAAATTTGATGACATCTCACTTTGCTTGTTTACTTCAAAATAAAGTTTCATAATTTGTTTTGATTTAGTGAATATAATGAAAAAAAAACAGTGAATATATACCATTTTTATAGCTGCTTCCTAATAGATTATTTGCCTCTTTTGTGAACAGTGTTTAAACTGAATTATGATAGTATTATAAGCTATACTTTATTTTGTACCGTCAATAATAACAAGTAAAAAATTTTATATAAATGAAAAAATATCTACATAAAAATAAAAAAATTGAATGAGATTGAAAAATCTTCTTTCCAAAAAGAAAAAAATACATATTATTATGTCTTTGCAAACTTCTGATCTGATTTGTGTAGAGTTTTTGTTATTTGGATGCATATTTTAGTAGTAGTAGTAGTAGTAGTGGTTTTGTAACATGATGGCAGTTTGCTTTTTATTTATAAAAATAAATCCTTAAAGTTCTAATAAATGTTTTTCTAATGTAATTTTGTGTAAGTAATATGGATGTATGAGTAGTTCACACAGCTACTTAACGAAGAATGTGAAAATGTCATCAAGTAGGGTAAATAGCTTACGTGTATTTTCAATTACTTCATCTGCATTCTCTTCACACTTACTATCTGATGGATCGCTAACATGCACATCTGAAGGTAGTAAATTTTCCGCAGTTTCATCCTCTTTATGCACAGATTCATCAGTCACATTTACTTTGTCTACAGTCTCCTGACTATGTTCCGAGTTTTTATCACCATCTGATTGTATTTCTTGAGCGTTTTCATCATCTTCGGTCATTGCGTCTTGTGATTCTTGACTCTGTATAAAAACATTATTCAGATTGCAGATTCAGCCTATAATAACAGCAAGGCCAAGAGAGAGGACTTAGAGTGATTTACTTTACGTTTCAAAAGTGCTTGGTCAAATATGGTGAACATATGTTTGTTAATGAATGAATAAAATTTGACTTTTACACTAAATGTGATTTTTTAATTGTACCAAAGTTTGCCATACCTCATCTATACACGCATTTCCGTCGTCTTCAAAATATGTTTTTCGTGAAACACCAATTCTTCGGTTTCTTGGTGGACGCAACCTTGCCAAACGTTTCCTATAAACAGGTTGGCCTTTCGGAAGTTGTGAGGAGTCAAAATAGTGACCCATTATTTGGAATGTCTCCCTGATCTTTTGGTTCGTAACTTCTTCGTCGTCTATTTCGTGACTGTAAATATAAATTTTAGTAAATTAAATAAACTTTTTTTGATGATTTTAATGATTAGTGTAAAATAAAAACAAAAAAATTAGGTCTTCTTTGTAGTTTTTTTTTTTTCTATATTATTGTTGACAGAACATGCAGAAATCATGCAAATATATTGCACAATGTATTGTGCTGCACTTGTCTACCTGAGGCATAGATAAATTGTTTAATTATGTAACAAATTACTTGCTTGCTACATATTTTCTAAAGAAGATTAGGCTAACTTTTGGATAATTGTAAATCTCACCTTCTTTTTAATGATATTGCCTTTTCTTCTGGTGGTTCGTCATCATCATCATCATCTTCATTATTGAGATTGTTAGTGATAGGGCTGCTATTGTCCTGTTGGACATTATTCAACCCTTTATTACTATGAACTGTTTCTAATGCAACAGTTTCAGTTTTATGCTTATTCCCATCTTCCCCTTCAATTGGTTGATCATCTTTTTCTTTTTGTTCTTTTAGTAAATTCTGTAACAGCATACCCACAGAAGATAATATACGATTGCTCGATTTCTTGCCCCTCTTTTTGGCTTTCACTGACTTGTCATTTAAATTGATTTCATTGATTTGTGTTTGCACTTCAATTACTGATGGTAACTCGCAAGAATTACCTTCACTATTCTCACATTCAATCTCAGAAATTTTTAGTTCTTCAACTTTATTTTCGAGAGTAATGTTTGATTTTAACAGTTTGTTATGCATTTCATGACATTCAATGTAGTTTGCATAATGGAGAGCATATTGTTCCCCAAAGTTTTTCTTCCACAAAAATTGCCAATGCTCCTCGCTATCTGTCTCTGGTGCTTCTGTGTATTCAATATTAACAATACGTGTTTGATCATTCAATTGATCATCAGATGATCTGGATGACACACTGTAATCATCAGTGGGGGTAGATACTGATGTCACATGACTTGATGTAACATTGCAACTGGATAATGTCATCTTTGTTACATTAGTCATTGAATCAGTCCCTGGTAGAGTCCTGGGGCTCACAATTCTTTCATGTTCAGAGCAAGACCTCCTTCTATGTACAGGAGCCCATAAATCATCTTTATTTGCTGTCACTTCAATATTTTTATCAATTTTGTTATCCTCTGCACTGAGTTCTTTTTGTTTCTTTTTGTAAGGATTAACTTTTGAGTCATATGAGAACTTTCTTTCCCTCACACCTTCATTGTCATCTTTTACTTTTGAATCACCTTCTTTATAACATATTGGGTCTGTGGAATGTTGTTTTGGGATATTATTTTTATCCATTGATAGTTCATTGTTTTCCCCTAGATAAGCAGGATTAATATAATCACTATATTTCTCTATCCATGATGCCCAGATTATTCTTTCACCATTCAAAGCCCAAAACTTTTCCCATGTATCTTCAGATAAGTAATTTTCATTGATTTCAGTGGAATCTTGTTCCATTTTCTCTATTTTATCAAGTGTGGTGTAGTCAGAATGACAATCTTGATATGTCAAGTCCGCCCCACTGTCACTAGGCTGGAGAGGATGAGAGGGAAAACAGTGTATTTGAGTGGGGTCAAGTTCATCATTTGACCCATAGTTGTCAGTGTGGGAGGCACTACAATAACAGCTGGCACCTTCGTCTTTCTGTAAATCATTGCAAAATTATAAAAGCACTTTACTACATTTCAAAGAAACTGAGCTTATTTGGATACCTGTAGTAAAGCTCTTAGATTTTGTTTTCTAGAATAATCTCAGAAGAAAAGTTACTCGGTCAGTGAACATCCAGAAGTCAAAAACACAAATGATTGGAAAACATAAGAGGATCCAGTCATAGAATTCCTCCCAATTGATGTCAATTGGTAAAGTGCCCAGAAGGCCATGTATCAATATTGCCATGTTGTATGGGAATTCTATGACCTAAATAAAGGCTTGTCTTCTGGTCACAGAAGGCCTTAATTTTTTAAACTGAAATGATTTCTTCTTGTTGAAGGTATTTCAGACTTCTATAAGATATTTCAGTCTCTATACTACTTAGTATAAAATACACTTAAATAAATATCTTACCTCACATTTAACTTTATAAGAAGTGTTAGCAGAAAAATGAACATGAGAATGATCATCAACTTCCTGTGATTGAGAGACTAATTCACCATCACTCTCACTACAACATTCTCTTTCCCCATAATAAGTCAGCACTGTATCCCTTTAAAGAAATGTCTAAAATAATTAATTTTACCTACCTTTCTATAGCTAAAGGTTATATGGTATGCTACAAGACTCAAAAATGGAGCAAGCAAGTAACATACTGGTACCCAAGAGATGAGACCAGACAATGTGGATGTCCGACAAGGTACGAAAGTCAGAGTGGCATCTGCCCAACTCTGTGGGGCCTTGCAGGACCAGAGTTGCAAGACAGGGTGCAGCGAAAACAATTGGAGGAGGCCTATGTCAGGCAACACTATGAACATACTATACTATAGTGGGACATACTATAAAAGTTTCAACACAAAACTTGTGTATACCAAAGGCCGTTTGGAATAAAAGGCTATTTTTTTTTTTTTTTCAAATGTCTTAATGCTTCATTTTAAGTTTGCCATTGGAACACTATATTGTTTTGAGTGTTTTGATTACTTGAAGGGTGATGATGGTATGGTGGTAACTAGACCCAGTACCCAACTCAAACCAAACACATGTATCAACAGAACTACTGTGCCAAAAAGATATTGGAAGTATATTCAATGATTATTTACCCTATTTACACCCAAACTTCCATCATAGTAAGGTTGTTTTTCTAATTTTGTACAAAATATTGATTATTAATTATAGCCTATAACTTATGAATTTCAGCTCATAGTTAAATAACCCACCTTATAAACGCTCGACTGCATAAACAATAAAAATAATTATCTTCGTAAAGCTCCTCGGTTTCGTCGATATAAAAATGAAATTCGGCCAAAGGTTCCCACCGATGGTAATGATCATAATACTCGGACATCATCACTGAAATACAAAGAGATACTAATGAAATATTTTGGAAACCACGAAAGTAAGACATTACCTATTAATTACATATTTAATAATTGTACAAACGTTTGCAAACTAAACTCGAAAATTAATCGTATTTTGTAATTTGTATGGATAGTGGATTTTCTTTGACAGAAAAGAAGACAGATCACTCATCACAGAGACGAATTGTGTGTGTGTGTGACTTTAAGATACTGTGGTGTGTGCAAAGAAGGTCTTTGGGTGTGTGTAACACTTGACAGTCGACCCATGCCATGGGAACTTAGAAGAACGTGAAATCTTTATGAAGCAGCGCCATCTACATCCTAGATTTAAGATTCCTGGATAGTAAATTCAATTACTTATGGTGTGTATGTATTATAATGTTTTTAGAGATTTAAACCGTGTAAGTATGGAAAAAAAACAAAAAAAAATATTTATCCTTTTAATTTTGACGTGCAATAGGAAGAATGTGTTTGTATTTCTACAGCAAAGGGATTATTAAAGAAAGACAGTAACCGTACATTAATTTAAACTTTTTTTCATATAGACATTTGGCCTAGTGATGCATAACAAAGCAACGATCCAATAATCCTGAGTTCGAGCCCGGACTATGGAAAACTTTTTGTCTTTTTTTTGTTTTTCTCAATTGGTTTCTTCAACTATTACAAAATCAAAAATCTCTCATTTACAAAAAATATGCATTATTATTTTTATAACTTAATGGATACTATACTAAAAATACCGTAGCTAGTCACTAGATGGCGCTATCACAAGCGTTCCGAAAAAAGTTTGAGTAGCCTATCTATTTCCAATAATACATTGTAATCTTTGAGTCGACCTTAGACTAATACTACTCTATGCTGATTGCTGTCAACCCAGCTAATATTCTGTGCGGTGTGGAAAAAAAATAATAATATTACATTTTCTAACAATTGTATCAGAATCAGAATTGTTTTAAAATATTTATTATTTAATAGATTAATGAAATAAGAGTTAAACAGTTAACGTGAGTACTTGTAACTAACTGGTTTGTGAAAACCTACAAACAACCATTTGTTGCGTCTGAAAGTTACAATCAGTACAATGGCTACTTTGGAAGACAAAATTCTGGGTGAGAAGTTACAAAACTATTGCAGCAGCAGCGAAGATGAGGGATCTGATGATGAGGACAGTCGTAGCGGAGATGAGGAAGAAAAGTCTTCAAAATTGTGTACAACCAGCGTCGAACCCACTCCCGTTAATACTTGGAACGGTACAGCTAGCAATACCGGTCCCAAGGGCGTATTGGAAGACTGGCGCAGGTTCAAACAGTTGGAAGCGGAAAATCGCCAAGAACTAGCAAAAGAACGAATTGCGCTGGCTAAGAAGCTCACTTTGACGGTCAAAACGGCGCGCGAAGAGGAACAAGCTAAGGAGGTTGACGAACTGGAAGATGAACTAAACGAACTATTAGACGAGGGTTTTCTTATGCAGTATCAACAGCAGAGGATGCAGGAGCTAATGAAGCAACTCCAGAAAGCGCCAAAATTTGGTAAGGTTTTATCACTGAATACCCAGGATGAATTTTTGAGTGCAATCGACCAAGAAGATCCCAAAGTAACAGTTATTGTCCATATTTACAATAATACTGTAAAAGCATGCGAGACTATGGATGGTTGCTTGAATATTTTAGCGAGTGATTATCCAGGAATAAAGTTCTGTCGCATCGCTGCTGACATAGCAGGGTTGAGCAGGCATTTTCGAGTTGATGGTGTACCAGCATTGTTGGTCTACAAGGGTGGGCAGATTATTGGGAACTTTGTACAGTTGATATCTGAACTGGGTGATGATTTTTATGCTTCTAATGTTGAGAAGTTCCTTATAGAGTATGGTATGCTGCCTGAGAATTAATATGATAATTATTATACTTACAAGTCCAGTGTATTAACCTGTGTATGTCAATGTAGGCAAATGTAATGCAAATACCATTCTAAGTTGGCCAACTATCACACAACCAGGGTTTAAAGCTGTGATAGCTCAGTGGATATGACCTCTGCCTCTGATCCCAGAGGGTGTTCGAATCTGGTCCAGGGCATGCACCTCCAACTTTTCAGTTGTGTGCATTTTAAGAAATCAAATGTCAAATTAAACATCATAAGAAAACCTGCATACCAGTTTTTTTAATTCTCTGCATGTGTCAAGACTGTCAATCCATGTTGGGCCAGCGTGGTAGACTATCATTCTGAGAGGAGACTTGAGCTCAGCAGTGAGCCAAATATGGGTCAATAATGACTCGTAGATAAACAAATTTATCATTTATTCTACGATTTAGTTAGCCAACTTATAATTGTATCTCTGCAGGATCTCTAATAATAATATAAGAGATGATTTAGGATAGATCAAGGCATGGGAGGCTAATACATTTCTCTGAAAACACAACCTGAATATTTTATAAGGTGCAGCCAATAATCTAATGCAGTTTGTTAACTCATTTTCACCTTGCTTCTGCCCTAGTCTATCTTAAATCAGACTTTTTAATGTGTTCACTGTTTATGACTTAGTAATTTTAATTATTCCACATGTCCATTGGGTAATATTCAATTGAACTTTAGAAACATTATGATTACTATCTGTGTATCCACTTTTGGAATATGTTAACAAAACAATGTCAAAATAACAGATATACAAACAGTCTCTTATTCTTTACAAAATATGATGGTACTTGTAAATGGTCAAGCGAGACTAGTTTGGGAAGAATATGGTCCTAGAGGTATACTAAACCACTTATGCCCTGGACAATGACCACATTAAGTAAATTTCTATGTACTCCTTCATAAACTGCTAACTAAATCAATATAGACCCACGTCTATGCTAGCTTATTAATATTTAAGCTAGCTTCTATTTTAGTATTATACATTAGATTACTATAAGCACTACATTTGAAAAGCACATTTAATTCTGAGGTAATCATAACTCATTAATTTAGAATAACTACAAGTTGAATATTCACAATGTCTAAGATAAAGTAATATATACCTCGCTGTATAATCCTCATTCCTTGGCAAGAACCTCAATATGTTCACTTTCTTATTAGATTTATTAATCTATGCTAGGTGTTAGGTAATTAAAACAATGAATATTGATCAATGAGATTCATATTTATTGCTATTTTTTTGAGACAAATTTCTATTGTCAATACATCATGCAAACGCTCCTGGCACTCTACCGTGAGAAGTTGTCCATCTACTACTAACATTTTATAATGGTTGTGCAAGATTTCATCCCTATTATTTTTACATTTTAACTATAGTCAATGTATCATGGTGAATATAACTTTAAATATTATGACAAAGGGTTCATTAACATGAGCAGCACGTTGCAACGGTAGCTGGCAACTGCAGTTGACTGCAGTCGGCGACCGCCGTCGCCTGCCTCCGAGACATCGACTGCCGTCAAAATGTCGCCGTCTATTGTCGTCGGTAGCAGTTGCTGCTCGTATAAATGAAGCCTAAATTTCAGTACCTATTTAATTCAGATTGATGTTTCATGTTTTAGATAGAACCAACACCAACATTTTTCAATAATCTAGTTTGCTTTTAAAGATTGGACTCTATACCATTTTCATATCAGTGTAACAGGAGCGTTTGTGTGATATATAGTACTCATATTTAATCATCAATTAATATTAAGTGATATTAATGGAGGATGAACTAATGTGTGAAGTTACTGTAAAGTTTTTTTCTTCTTGTACGGCCAATCTGCGATCAGTCCTAAGACTATAAACAAATATGTTGCGAGTGTCTTTGTCTTGTGGAGGTCGATCCTCATTAGGAGTCGGCGCTCATTTAAAAAAAAAAAAAATACAATTTTAAATGAAATATTGTCAAACAGTAGGTACTTTAAACTATTGTATCATAAATTACTGTTTAGAGTGCATTGAGGCTTTGAATCACGTAAAATTTTCTTTTTTAAAATAATATAGGTCATAAGTATAAAATAAAATATATATTTATAGTTTTAGTAAGTTAAGCTTTTGTCTGAACTTAATTTTATTGTTTTGTGTTGTAATAAATTATTGTCTTATGTACTTACATATTTGTTTCATTATGGTCCAAAAAAGAAATAGGATATACAGTTTCAAATAAGAAAAATAAACAATAATAATTCATATTAAATATTTATATTTCAGGAAGTAATCATTTATTAAAAACTTACAAATTATTATTTAATTACAAAATTCTTATTGAATCACTTTCATTATTTTATTTTTAAAATACTGAAGTTAACATCTGTTCAAATTCATGTATTTTTATTGAAGAATATCTAGCTCAACAGGCCCAACAATCCCCTAACCAAAGGTCTGATACTCACAGAAATGCCCTTAGACAATCTGATTATCTAACTCCCCACACTCTACTAGCTCTTATGGTGCAACTAATCTGCTATGTATAATCTGTGTGAGATTTAGCCACGCCATATTACAATACTGTTTTCTTCAATAATCCTTTTGAATGAATAGGTATTCATTAGTCTGGCTGTATTAGAAAACTTATATGACAAGTTCCATGATATGCGGGCGACAGGGGAAATGACCGCGGGTGTGAAATCGTGCGTGCGTGGGGGTTTTTCATTTTCATTCATTGCTACACGCCCCCGGCCCGCGCGCAACATCGGGAGTGTTACGAACGAAGTTGCCAAGCTATAGTTTCACGAGATACAATTATATTACCATACCATACGGGCTCTGATATGCCTTTTCAATAAATAGGTATTCAAGGATTTGCCTGTATATAAAAACTAACAGCGTTTTTAAAAATATGAAGTTATAGATTTTGAAATTTATAGTTTGTACTATTAAAAAAATGCTATTATACAACACCAAAAGTAAATAAAGTACATTATAACTATAAGGCATATATTATTACTGTCCATTATATTTTAAAAGTATGTTCAAATGAAAGTGTTTTTCAGATAGCATGGGTATGGTGAGTTGCCTCATAACTAATGATTTAATGCCTTATAACGTTCATAATACATACCTTTTTCGTGAATCTCAGCAAACTTTCCAGAGTGAAACGAACTGTCACCGTACCCATGCTATCTCAAAACCACTTTAGACCATAGATTTCTATTGTATAAGAGGATATTATTTTTTTTTAATTTCTTACAATATGAGAATTATATTAAAAATAAAAAATAAAATGAAAGAATAATACAAAGACATAACACAACTAAATTATTAAGCTAAGACATTATAGCTCGTGTGCTGTAGCATGGTGCGGGTGACAGTTTGTTTCACTCGTGAAAATTTGCCGTGATTTACGATAGTAGTACGTATTATGTACTGTCACCCAGACCATGCTACAGCGCATAGTATAGTTGCACTACATTCCATTGCTCATATGGATGAGTCTAATCAATTAGTCAAATTAGACAGCAAAAATAGTCTATTTTGGCTTGGAATTGTTATAATAACGCATAGTTATTTATCAAAGTGGAAGGTCATAAGAGGAGAGGAAGGCCAAAGAAGAGATGGTTGGATTGTGTGAAAGAGGACATGTGTGTAAAAGGAGTGGATGATGAGTTGACGAGTAATAGAAACGAATGGAAAAGATTGACATATTTTTCCGACCCCACTTAAGTGGGATAAGGGTAAGGAGATGATGATGAGTAAACGGAAAAAGTATGTATATGTTGATCTAAGGAACTACTAATCACTTTAAAAATCTTTGTTTCTTATCAATTATTTGTAGATACTTCAAAATACATGAATTATTATACTTATTGCCAGATACTAATTTCCACAATCAACATAATGTTGGGTTGATAGTTGTAAGGTTTGATATACATTACACAAACCTGATCACACATTACATAACAAGTGGTGACTAGCAGTAGCAATACATATTCCAAATGATTCTACAATGTTCAATGTGGGCTAGTTATAATAAAATACCGAGCAAATTGAGAACCTCCTCTTATTTGAAGTCAGTTAAATAGTAGACTAATAATAGAGACCATATTTTTGAAAAATACATATCTCATCATCAGCAACCAATTTTGAGCACTGGCCATGGTCATTAGCAACCAATTTTGAGCACTGGCCATGGTCATTAGCTACCAATTTTGAACACTGGCCAATTTGGCCAATGATCCACCAAGCTGGCCCAAAGCACATTGGCAAACTCAATTTGAAATTTTGCAGGTTTCCTCACGATGTTTTTCCTTCAGTTTGAGAACGTGATATTTTAACACGTTCGCTGCGGTTCGAGGTCAATTGACCTTGTACGTATAGCGTGTTCAAGAGTTACGAGGTCGATGGACCTCGTACCACACCAGAGGAAAGTACAGAAAAATATTTTGACAAAATCAATAGCATTATGCTCATGGAGGCACAAGACACAAGAAAAACATTTATAAAAGCTGACCCTGGACTCAAAGAAGGCAGTGAATCTTAAGACACAAATAGACAAAGTTGGACAAATAATTCTAAAAAAACTGCTACTGCAAGAATATTAATGTAATGTGCGATCAACAAAGAATTAATTAAAATATTCATTCAATTCATTACACTGTTTGTGACAATGCAAATGATCATTCGATAATAATTCACTAGCACAACTCAACTATTTCATCACTCATATCAACCTTCCTGCGTTTAGGTGGTTTGGGTGCTGGTTCACCATTGTCATCTTCCTCAATTATCTCCATGTCACTGTCACTGTCGTCTTTAGGACGTGATGGACCAGGTTTGGGTTCATCTGAACCATTTGATCCATTCGCAGTTGCCTCCTCTTTCGGTCCAGGCATCGGAGTATCGGTGTCGGTTACCAAACGCCATGATTTCTCCTCATCCTCTTGCTGTAATCTAACACGGACTTCATAGTTCTGTAGGAAGTCATCCACTAATAAAGCACACCCATCATTTAAACCGATTTCTTCAAGAGTTTTCTCATTGTTATGGTCGGTTTCTCCAGGTTCTGATGATAATACGACCAGGCCTTTGCCCTCAACAGTTGCGTCTGGAGCCTGCATGTTAAGGCCCTCTTTGAATGCTGTGTTCAGATCTTTGAGGGTCAGTTGTTTGAGATTACAAGCGAGTGCCACTTCAGGTTTTGGTGCACATACGTAACATTTAGGATTTGGTGCAGTCAGAGCTGAAATCATAAAAAATAATTAGTAAACACCAACGTGAGTTTGTTTCTGTTACTCTTTATCTACTAAACTGGTTATCATAAAATTTTGCAGTCACATTTGCATAAACATAGAAAGCCAGAAAGGTACATAGTTATATTCCTTTACATAAATGCAAATCAGTAAACAAAGTACATCTGTGCACTTATAAAATGTCAATGTATTTAAGTGGCACAGTTATAATAAACATATCCTCAGAAGCTAGCAACACATGAGCAGTTCCTCTGGTGTCGCAAATATCTAGGGCACTAATCTGTATAGGATAACTGATCGAGTCACTGACCTTGGCCTCTCTAGAGCTGCAGAGTCAGGACCCTCATGGTGTATCCATGGATTGTTAATATATTTGTCTCTATAAAATACGATTTTATGATTTTCGGTTTCTACAAAACATCTTACCGGAACGCTAAATTGCTTGGCGGTACGTCTTTCGGTAGTGTGGTAACTAGGCACGACCAAAGCCTCCAGCTAGCTAGACCTGGACCAATTATGAAAACCTAGCTGGGGATCGAATCCAAGGCTCCCTCATTTGCCTGGTATAAAATTGAAAAAATAAAAAAAAAAATGTTAACTCACTTTTCTCCGGTACGAACAGTTGACCGCGATGGTTGACCTTAGGGCGCAGGTACACGCTGGTGCAGGTCTCAATCTCCCCTTTGAGTAAGCTCTGCGCGCGCATTACTGCTAGACCCGCCACTATCGCGTTGGCGGTCGCTATGGCTGGGATTATGTTGCCTGCCATTGCTGGTGAAAAATACTATACTATAAAAGCCTCCATAGCTCAACGGTAAGAGTGGTCAGACTCATCACCGAGGGGTGGTGGTTCGATCCTAGCCCCATTGGTCTATTGTCGCACCCACTCCTACCAGTCTTCCCTGACTAGTTGGAGGGGAATATTGGTCATATTATAAATTATATGGTAAATATTTTTTAATTTAAATAAATAAAGAAATTAAGTTTAATTCTTCATTTGTTTGTTAGTTGCGATTTAACTCAAGAAATTCAATGGGTTTAAAAAATCATTTCACCATTAGAGGTACAACTTCGCAGAGTAACATAGGCTATATTTTATTCCACAGCTCCATTGCAGATTTTATCCATTTACCGCCCTGCACGCTTTTTATTACGTCTACCCATCTTTGCCTCAGCCTTCTTCTTAGCTTTTATTTATTTAGAAGGCCCAAAAGTACTTCAATATGTTGTTGGAATATTTTTTCTACAGTTAATGTGTTCTGCCTCAGGTTTATGATTGTATATTACCTTGCAGGAAAAATAAAAGAAGAGGAGGTAAAAAGGCCTTTCATCAATATCATAACCTGCAGTTTTTGATTGCATATTTGATTTTGACTTGCAAAAAAATGAAAGAAGAGGGGGTAAAAGGCCTTTCATCAATATCATAACCTGCAGTTTTTGACCGCATATTAGCTTTTTACTTGCAAAAAAATTAAAAGAAGAGGAGGTAAAAAGACATTTCATCAATATCATAACCTGCAGTTTTTGATCGCATATTAGCTTTTGACTTGCAAAAAAATAAAAGAAGAGGAAGTAAAAAGGCCTTTTATAATTTTATCCATTTTCCCTTAAACCACAATTCCTTTTACTTAACAAAATTAGTGTTTATGCTTTCATCATATCATACACTTCCTGAGTCCATCAACCTGAGATGTTGATGGACCTCGTATGCCTGTAATTGATATGCTGCTTGGTAATTGGCACTAGTACTTGTCAGAAGAACTCTGTATCTTGGAAAAGTCATTAAAAATGAAGCTACTACTAAAAATAGATAAATTAGTTATAGTTAATACATACATTTTATTTCAAAGCGAGAGTTCAATGGAATGTTGAAGATGTGTGCTCTGATGTTGGCGCATGCTGTCACAAAGTCCATTGCACTCTTCTCATCTTTGTCCCACACTAGGTGATCGCCTTCTGGACGGTTCTTCAAGTCTGCTTGAAGGGCCTTGCAACTGTCTGCAAATACCTAGAAATTAAATACATTACTAATAAATTATGTGCATACAACATACTTTTTATTCCTTTTTTCATTTCAACATTTAGTTAGATGGATAGTGAATAGACTAGTTAGATGATTAGATGGATAGTGAATAGACAAGCAGGCATATCAGGGAACTAGCAGACGCCGCGCGGTTTTACCCGCGTTGTTCCCGTTCCCGTAGGAATACGGGGATAATATATAGCCTATAGCCTTCCTCAATAAATGGGCCACCTAACACTGAAAGAATTTTTAAAATCGGACCAGTAGTTCCTGAGATTAGCGCATTCAATCAAACAAACAAACAAACTCTTCAGCTTTATAATATTAGTATAGGTAAAAGTGTAAATGTATCCTATGTAAATTTCATATATAAACTGTGTATCCATCCAAACCCATTCAGCAATTCAAAAACAAACATTTCTGTTAATTTTTGTTGGATTTACTAATTTTTTAATATATTTTCCTACTTATACAGGGTGATTCGGACTTTAGTGCGGACATTTTTTTTCGTGGTTCTGTATCATTAATAGAACATAAATCTACAAACAGTTCGATACATTTTATGTAATTTTTTTTTTCAATTTATGTCTCAGAAATAACAAAATAATGGACACATTCCCAAACAAACTGCGCAACTGCTGGCGGCACTTTGTAAGACGCCGACAAAGAAATACCGGCAGTAGTCATATCGCTTCGGCTTCGGCTGACGGGGGTGGCAGGGGTGAGGGGATCGAAAAATCCCTGAGGACGCCTGCCGAATTGCCGATGGGCGACCAGTGACAGACAATCTGCCGTCGCTTGCGCATTTAAGTCGAATCATCCTTTAATGCAAAAGTTTGCGTAATAATAATCATCATTTGTATTTCATTATTCCAATCGAAAGTTTATAATTTTTATTATTACTACGCATGATTGATGGTCCTAAGCCCAATAAAGTATGAAGGGAAAATCGATACTCAACTCAAAAGTGACGACCTTTAATTATTATAAAAAATAATAGGTACAAAAATAAACGTAGAAAGGTCAACGGCCCTCGGCGCGGGCGCTCGCTAACCTAGTACCTACCAGCTGATTTTGTAGTTGCCTATTACTGTGCTATTACTTAGTACAGCGATAGGGTGACCCTCAAATTCTGTTTAAATGTTTAAACTTTAGCTAACGATAACTCTGTTATTGTTGAGTTAAAAAAAAAAAGAAAAAATACGTGTTCATTAAATTTTGTTTATGTACAAAATATAAAAATATCCGTACTTGAAAAAATTTCTTCCTGTATAACTGTATTTATATTATCATTAACAATATTAGATGTCTTACCTGAGCACATTCATGCACAGACCAGACCCTCTGGTCTGGCAGTCCTGAATGTTGAGCAGTTGGGCTGTCTTTCCCCGGCAAGTTGTCCCACGACAATGGAGTTGGAGGACGTCGCTTCTTCCACAAATTCTCCATTGACAGTAAATAACGGATGTCATCACCAAATAACTTTGAAAACAATTTCTCCGGGTCATAGTTTGTATCAGACGCCCATGCTCTAGTGCTTTTCCTTTCCACATTACCAGCTGCAGTACCCTCAGTGTTCAAAGCAGAGGCCCCTGCTTCACCAGCAGCCTCAGGGTCTGCAGTGTCAGGGCTTACGTCCTGGTCGGGGTCTTCCTCACCAAACAGTTGGTTGAACAAATGTTTTGCCCATACAATGCAATGGATTGGTTCAGATGGTGTATTCCTTATAGTACAGCCTGGAAAGGATTTCTGTGGTGCTTTGGGTTGACATTCATAGCACTGTGTTAAACCTTTTTTGATGAGTTCCACCTAGAAATAGATTTTATTCAAGTTGACAGAGGCCAATGGCACATTTGATATTGTGTGGAGAGCTATGGAGTATAATAATAGATATAATGGAAACAAATGCAAACTAGAAAAACTAGGAAGTTTAATAAATGATAAATTATTTAACTTCTATGTTTCAATCATGGTAACATTATAAATTGTGAAATATAAAATAATACTTAGTTGTTTCTATTTTGTCAGAAGTTCTAAAAAATACTGTTTTAAAGTGAGTTAACTTACCCAAATAAAAATATTGGTTTATAAATTACAAATTGATTAACCCATTTTTAGATTACAATATATATAAAACCTACCTAAGTACCTCCCTACCCTAATTATCCTATGGTTTTAATTAATTACCTCCTGGTTCTGAGCTACCTCTCTGCCAATTTTCAGCCAAATTCAATCAATTTTATAATTTTTTTCTGTCATAAGACCCTTCTGACAATAACAAACATCAAAAAAAAAAAATAGTGAAATCAGTCCAGCTGTTCACGTGTGATGGTGTGATCAAGGGATACATGGATTCATTTTTATATAATAATATAGATAAATGAAAGTGACTCTTTACCTGTCCAGCATAGCCGGCAGTTCCAGTCTCAATCAATGGTATACTGGCAGCCAGGCACATTCTGTTCACATGGTTACGCGCCACTCGATTGTCCAAGGCATTCATTACAATATTGAATTGCTTGAAGTAACTGACTCCATAATCATTACTGAAAAATTGTGTATGACAAGTTTAATATTACTATTCTCTTCAAAAATGAGAATCTATCTTCATAAACAGAATTATTTGATTGCAAGAAATATTACATTTTATCACACAAAGGTGTTATGTAATAAGTAATGTGCCTACGGTAATACGGTATGTAAATATTTAATAACAATAAAATCATAATGTAGTAAATTAATTAAAAAATAATAAAATTTAATTCTATAAAAAGACATAAATAATCTTTTTCATGAATTCTATAATCTATCTTAAAGTAAAGCATTTCTGACTTGTTCATAAATCCTACTACTAATATGAACACAAAAGTTTGTATAGAAATACTTTACACAAAAAACATCTGCATGGTTTTGGCTGAAATTTCAAATGGGTACTCCATTTTGAAATTTCATGGTTCCTGTGTTGAATTCTAGGTAAGGTCAATGAAAAATAAGGTATACTATGTGCTAAACTTCTAGTCTGCTCTGAAGGTTGCAATACACCAAACTGTGTAATATTATAACCTTGCTGGGATATCAGTACAGACTTGAAGATTGATACATACTATACTGCATTTTTTCTACAAGAAATGATCGTTCGCAACCCTTTAAGTTTCAGTAAAGTCATTGGTTGCATGCATCTGATTTATCTCAGGTCAAGCAGGTATACCACATGTGGATACAAATACTACACATACTTATACACTTTTTTCTATATATTTTCATAGTTAAAATAGCCAGTAAAAGAACACAACATGGTTTAGTAGTTCAAAATGCATGTTTTTGGAATGTGTGCAATTCTATACACAGAACATTAGTCAATGCGAGTTTCACCATACAGAGTTCATTTACCTCTGACGACAAAATACCAACCTAATAACACTGTCATGATGTGCGATAATAGTAACGTTAGGGTTGAAGCTGAGTGCGCTATCCTTCGCGACCTGGGCCTTCGACTTTCCAACGTGCTCCTTGTGAAATAGAAACTGCCTGTTAAGATTGCTTACGTCGATTGTATCAAGGTCGATCTGGAATACATAATGTAATACTTTAAAGAGGGCATTTATAACGTAGTAATTAACTAATAATGAGTCATTACTAAGTCAAACTTACAATTTCTATGTACGGAAAGCCGGTAAGAACGAGATTTTTAAGAATTTCACAACCTATACCGCCGGCTCCGACGACTAATATCTTGGAATTTGCGATTGCCTCCGTTAACTTTTCATCGAAAACGCCAGCAACACGTGCCACCATCTTCCGTTTGCTAAATCAGATCACTGTTATCACAAATTGACGAGATTTACGGACTTATTTAATTTGCGAAGCAACAAAAAAACGGGAACTTTGCGGCATTGGGTAACTGTCAAAGTTAGCGTCAGGCAGGTGCTTGGTCGTTCAGAAATTGTAAGTAAAATTCTAAAATAAAAGCTTACTTTTAAAATTAAATGAATACTAGTTTAAATAAAAGCTTTGTTATTGCTATATAATAAATGCTTATTATATTATACAAATAATATAAACTCCAATAGGACAAGGTAGATTTTTTGGATCTTCTGAGCAAAGCGAAGTAAAGAACAATAAAGTAAGGCAAGAGTATTGAGAATTACATCTATGGGCTATGGCACTGAGCGGCAAATTCAAAACCGTAAAAGTCAAGTAATAGAAATCTATATACTTAAAAATACAAACAATTACCTGATGAAAACTTTTATCTTATAAGAAAATAAGTGCTGGCATAAGGTCATGAAAGAAAATCTTTTGTTTGATTAAATGATTAGATGATTAAAAATTACTTGCTAGACTGCTGATTAAAATACACTTTTTGCTTGTGTGGTCTTGATACTGTTAAGACTACAGTCTACACTTTTATTTTAAGACTTTAGTAGGTCTGAAGCATAAACCTGAGTTCTTAATCTTCTGCTACGGAAGTGCTAATGCCGGGGAGTAAATTTTATGATACGATGCTTTGAGAAAATTGTTTTCATAAAAATTGCTTTTAAGTTTACGATTTTTCCTTCACCTTCGTAGTTATAAGTTGTAAGAGCTTGCGCATCACTAGAAATTAACCAGTCCGGCCTAATTATGACGGCCTCCGTGGCGCAGTGGTATGCGTGGTGGATTTACAAAACGGAGGTCCTGGGTTCGATCCCCGGCTGGGCAGATTGAGATTTTCTTAATTGGTCCAGATCTGGCTGGTGGGAGGCTTCGGCTGTGGCTAGTTCCGCCACGTACAAGGCGTACCGCCAAGCGATTTAGCGTTCCGGTACGATGTCGTGTAGAAACCGAAAAGGGGTGTGGATTTTCATCCTCCTCCTAACAAGTTAGTCCGCTTCCATCTTAGACTGCATCATCACTTACCATCAAGTACTTGTAAAGACTTGATGGTAAGTGATGATGCAGTCAACTTGTAAAGAATAAAAAAAAAGTCCTTCCGGCCCATCAACATTCACGTTTTGTATTAAGTATCTATTGTAATCTTCGTTCATGAAGAAATCTGGCAGTTGTAACACAAAATCTTTTGAAGATTTAAGCGTCAGTAATCTCAGTCTTGATAATACGTATCATAACATTGGAGTTAACGTGACGTCATGAAACGGTTAAAACATGGCCGATAGCGTTTTATCAATAAAATATTTAAAAATTATGACGATTTTTTTTCAATCTAGTAGAACGTTATTGAACATTTTAGGGCCCTTTAAGAAAGTGTCAACTAGTCTATTGCCGTTTCATCAAAAAATTGTATGAAAAATGTTCTAAGCTCACATAGAATAATGACCAGAATGTGTCTTATTAATTAGAGTGGTGAAGCTAGTGAAACCCATATAAAAACAAATATGACATCCGCATATACAAACATTTTTCATAATTTGTATTTCAAAATTTAACACTAACCATAATTACGTAAATTAATATATTAATCAATAATTTACCATTAAAAAAAATATTCCATCTTATTTCCACAGATTAATCAATAATATACAGATGTAGCGAACGGAACAAGACGTGTCGTACCCGTCACGGATACGAAATTCAAAAAAGAATATGTTCTTTTGTCAGTACGATACGAACCGTTCCATCAGTAATTTTCAATATTATTCAAGAAAAATGGCGTTGTTCTAATTGTCGTACCCACTCCTAGCACAGGCTAGGGGTGGGTACGACAATAGACCAACGGGGCGGGGATCGAACCACCACCCCTCGGTGATAATTTCAACCGTTCTTACCGTTGAGGCTTTTAAATTTAATATAATAATAATTATATATTATAGATTTAGGCCTTCGATATACATTTCCTCTTTTATCATTTAGACTTCAGCTTAATTGTTAGAAAAATCTGTATCTAATCATAATCATGTCTCTTAATAAAGATTACTAAATGTCACCGTACATTAATAATATGTATTATGTTATGCGTCACCATATCGATTCACTGTTACAAAATGTTCATAGAACTCTATAATTGCGCATTGACCTCAAGCGAAATGAGATGTTATAGCATCGGCCGCGACAATCAAATTAAGGAACCACACCAATGGCCACATTTCCATTTTGGCTTAGCCAGATAATATATGAGGCTGGTTGGAAATTAGAGCTCAAAGTAAAATGGTCGTTCAAAACGATGGGAAATGGCAAGCACTATTTTCCAGTCGAGCTGTTTGTAGATCGGTCAGTGGTCTGACGACGACCAAATGTGATTGTTATTCGGCTGTTTGAATTAGGACGCTAAGGTACAGCGCACACTGTTGATTGATTGATTTTGAATTCATCCGGATTTTCTTGGAGTTTACTCCTTAAGAATCGATTTTTCATAAATAGCACCCGGTTTGAAAAAAATATGGGCATTAAAATTCTATGAACGAATGACAGTGTTATATTTTGTGCGTAACCTATTCTGCGCACCTTTCACCGTGCGCCGACAACGTGCGTATGCACGCTGTTGGCGGGTGCTCACGCCGTGGTTTGTTGCGCACCTTTCACTTTTCTGGCGAGGAGACGTATATTGCTGCGGGGCAACATACACCTATTTAGACAGTCGATTTGAAAGAGTAAACTCCATAAGTGCGTCGGCGCTGACACTTTTTTTTTTTTTTTTTTTTTTTTTTTTTTTTATGTAGTATAGGCTTACGCTTGACCACAATCAAGCCTGATGGAAAGCAATGATGAGGTCTAAGATGAAGCGCGCTTGCCTAGAAGATGCCTATTCACTCTTACCTTGAAGGTGCACAAATTATACGTGTCAGGAAACACAGACGCCGGAAGGGCATTCCACATTTTGGCAGTTCTTATTAGGAACGTTGACGCAAAACGTTTCGTGCGAGTTGATTGCACGTTGACAACAAAAGGATGCCATTTTTCACGGCGTCTCGCTGTTCTGTGGTAAAATGGGGACGGAGGAACTAGATCGTAAAGTTCCTGTGCACACTCTCCAAAGTATATGCGATAAAAGACCGATAGACAGGCAACGTTGCGTCGGTGTTGAAGACTTTGCAATTTTGCCCTTGTCAACGGTTCATCACCTATGATACGCCTAGCGCGACGATCAACCGAGTCTAATGCAGCGAGTTGGTATTTAGCAGAGCCATCCCATAGGTGACTGCAGTACTCCATGCTGGTTCGAACTTGTGCCTGATATAGGGTGAGAAGTTGTTCTGATGTGAAGTACCGCTTTACCTTGTTTAGGATGCCTAACTTTTTAGCTGCTGTCTTGGCCTTATTCTCGATGCATTTCCCGAAGTTGAGATTGGAGGATATGTTAACACCCAATAGCTCGATGCTATCACAGATGGGAATGGATATACTTTGGAAAGTGGGAGCCAAGGTGAAAGGGCTCCTTTTAGCAGAAAAAAGACACGCCTGAGTTTTTGCTGCATTAAACTGAACCAAATTAGCGTCACCCCAGTCAGACACCATCTCCAGGTTCAAGTGAACGCGCTCAACCAGGGCCTTTCTAAGCTCTAGGACTTCAGCACCGCTGGCTCTTGAGTTGGACATGTATCTCTCCGTTACCGTACTGTCATCTGCGTACCCAAAGATACCGGGATTCAGAAGATCGTTAATGTGAAGCAAAAACAGTGTAGCGGAGAGAACAGACCCCTGAGGTACACCGGCATTGACAGCCATTAGGTCAGATGAGCATCCGTCAATTACTACTCTGAATGACCATTCCCTCAGAAAGTCAGAAATCCATTTACAGAAGCCATCAGGTATCCCGTACGCCGATAGTTTGCTAAGAAGACTAGCATGCCACACCCGGTCGTAAGCCTTGGAAATATCGAGGGAAACAGCAAGGGCTTCGCCTTGTTTCTCAATGGCTTCACCCCAGATGTGGGTGGCATATACTAGAAGATCGCCAGTGGACCGATTTGTACGAAAGCCATACTGACGGTCGGATAAAAGTTCGGTTTCTTCTAGGTATGCAAGGAGTTTGCCATTGAGCACACGTTCCATACTTTTACAAAGTAAGGACGTAATGGCTATTGGCCTATAGTTTTCCGGTTCGGCACGGCTTCCCTTTTTGGGTACCGGCTGCACATTAGCAACCTTCCAGGACCGAGGGACTTGAGCAGTTTCCAGAGAAAGGCGAAAAAGACGTGTCAGGACAGGAGACAGTTCAGGGGCGCAATTCCGTAAAACTACTGCAGGGATACCATCTGGGCCACTAGCTTTATTCACGTCGAGGTTACGTAGTATTTTCAGAACCTCACGCTGACGAATACGAACTTCCGGCATAACTGAGTTACAGAGAGGAAGGGTCGGGGGTGGAGTATTCCCAGCATCGAGTCGTGAATTTTCTGCAAACAGAGAAGCTAGCAAGTTAGCTTTGTCTGTTGCAGTGACAGCCAGAGACCCATCAGGTTTTTGCAGGGGCGGTAGAGAAGGACGACAGAAATTCGATTCGACCGACTTCGCGAGGGACCAGAAAGCTTTACTACCACTGGGGTACGTAGCAAGTTTACGTCCGATGCGATTAGTACGATCAAAACGAGCTCTTTTTAAAACCCTTTTGCATGACTTGGCAGCCAAGTTGAATTCTTTTTTTAGTTTTTTGACGTCTGGAGCCTTGTGAGCGCGCGCATTAACCCACGTCACAAATGCAGAACGCTTCTGCGCTTCCGCAGCGGCGCAATCAGCATTGTACCATGGGTAGACCTTGCTATCAGGTGACACGTCAGAAAAAGGAATAAAGTACTCCATTGCCTGACGAATCACATCCGATATAGCGCTTTCACAGGTCGAAGGGTCGTTGGAAGAGAAACAAATTCGCTGCCAAGGATAAGAGGCAAAGAAATGCCGCATCTCATCCCAATCTGCTGACCTGTATCGCCACACCCGCCTCTTAGCAGTAGGGTTAGGGATGGGAGGATAAAAATTTGATACAGTCTTCACCAAACAGTGGTCGGAAGTGCCTAGGGGAGCAGCAACAGACACTGAGAAACTATCTGGATCAGTAGTCAGCAGAAGGTCTAAGCAGTTGGGAGTATGTCCGTCGGCATCCGGTACCCGTGTGGCTTCTCGAACTAGCTGAGAGAGGTCCAGTGAGAGCGCAAATTTAAGCGCTTCTCTCCCAGCGTGGTCAGTTTTTAAAAATGGGAAAAGCCACTCCTGGTGATGGGCATTAAAGTCTCCCAAAAAAACCAGACGAGCACACGGATAACGTCGTTGGACAATGTCCGCCGTTTCACCTAAATAATTAAATAACTGAGTGGTCTCCTGATCACTGCTATGCGAACGATAAATGCAGGCGTACACGGTTTTTTCTACGCCGTTGTCAACCAAACACCACAGAACAGAGAAGTTTGGTACCTCCAGTTTACGGAGCCGCTGGCAGCAGATGTTGTCACGAGCATATAAGCAAACACCAGCGTGAGGCTTGAAATTGTGTTCAAGCGAGTATCCCGGATATTGCAAGTATGCTACATCTGCTGGACTTTTAATCTGCGTCTCCGTAAGGAAGAACAAATGCGGCTTTTCGGACTCAAGGTGGTGGTGGACCGCAACGAGATTAGAGTGCAGACCTCGGATGTTCGCGAGGTGCACTGAAAAAGAGAGGATGTGCAACCGCTGTGTATAACTGATTCTTGTTCTTTTGCGTTTCATAGGATAATTTAAAAGGAGTGAATAGGTATGGGGATGTGGTAATTATGCGAGGTGCTGCAATCTAGAAATCGTGACTTTCGTCTCTGAGACGCTGATGGTTGACTCAGCTGGAGACCGCGGGGACGCCCGAACCCCCCTGGAAATCGCCATCGCGTCCTCTCTCCGGTTGCCAACCGGCACGATGGAAGCCATCCCAGGATTTTTCGCCAGTTGGCGGGGCAGCCAATCATAGGTGGCTAGCGTATGATCGGGCCCCCTGCTACCTGCGGTCGGCCAGCGGTGCACCGTGCTTCGGATCCCGCTGATCTCCGAGCTGAATCATCCGGCGTCTCATAAACTTAAGTCAGAACCTAACATCGAGTGCAGCACAACTGCATAAACTCAATCCCCATAAACAGCTACTGTGAGTATCGCTCCGGAACACAATCAATAGCATGGCACGGGCCACTTAATTAATTGCTTGGCGAGGCGTCTTTACTCACAGGGTGGTCATACAAAACACACACTTTTTTTACTATAAATCCGTGTAGGTGCCGGATCCAACAGATGCCGAGACTTGTAATATAGATGAAGTCAAGTAGCAACGACATAGGCTAGGATATCGTTTTCCGTATTCGTTTTCTTAATGCGTAATTTAGATTAGGAATTCCGTGAGATTACCGCAGAATGTACGTTTTTCTTCATTCAGAATGCATATTGTCGCAAGGGCTTTCATTCGTTACGTAAGCGCAGAATTTGCTCCTTATGGAAGAAAACGTATGTACTTGTGCGTTATTTATTGTATTTTATATTGATTTCATGCATTCGGTTTTCCAAACACGAAAAACGGATTCGGAAAACAAATACGGAAAACGTATGTGGTGGACCTCAGATTGTACCTACCTACTGTGCAGTATAGGTCTTACTTCGCCGAAACATTGATTATAATTATTAATCTGTGGTGTTAAAAATTAAAATGTTATCATCACAGATTAATGAAATGACATAGTAGCTTATAATTTGACATTACGTTAATATTAATTTACTCTTTTCATTACATATTTTTATGAAATTTTTGGGTGTAGGTATTTACCTTTATTAACAATAAATACAAAATTCAAAACAATATAAATATTATAGGCTTAACATCAAAATGCCGCCGAAGGGTAAAGCCAAGGGTAAAGGTGACTCAGCAGCCGCGAAAGCCATGATGGCTGCCGCAGCACCTGGTCAGCAACAGAGGCCCAAAAAACCGCCGCCGCCACCGGCGTGCTTCAGTCCTGATGATTTAGCAAAGTTTAAAGCGTTGTACAAAGAGTTTGATGAGGACAACGTAGATAAGGCAAGTACCAAAGAACAACAGGCAGGTAGTTTTTTTTATTAAATGGCAAGTTATAGTCTCATTATCTGAGGAGCATTTTTAAAATTGATTATGCAAGGTAATTCTGTATGTAGCTTCATCTTGATGAGACGTCCAACATTTTGTCAACGAAAATTCTTGGTTCTAGTAGCTGACAGGGTTACTAGGTAATGAAATGTAATTTTTTTTAACAGCCACATTGTCCTATAGCTTGGCAACTTCGTTCGTAATACTCCTGAGATTTTGTTTCTTTATATTCTTTTCAATAAAATATTTCAGCTCAAATAATATTTTTAATCAGAACTTTTACTTTTATTAGGTACCTATAGGGGCGATTCCGACAATGTTACGAAAATTAGGATTCAATCCAAAAGGGGCAGAAATAAAGGAGCTTTTCAGACTATTTCTTGAAGATGATTTAGTTGACACTGTCGAATACCACGAATGGTTGTTTATGATTGAAGCCAAGATGAACTGGGGCGATGACTTCGAGATAGTTGTGACCAAAGCCTTTGCCGCCTTAGGACACGATGATGAAACTACAGGGAAAGTGGACTTTGAGCTCCTGCGTGAAGAACTTATGAAGTGGGGCGAGCCTTTATCGGAAATAGAGTTTGCCGATTGGATCAAATTAGCTATTAAAGACAAGACATACAATCCTGAAGATGGCACTTTTGATTATTGCAAGTTCGTTGATAACATGAACGCTAAAGATGAAAGGTATATTCAGGAGCCTATTAATTTCTTTAAATTGGATCAAAAGACACTAGCCGCAATGGCTATGAAGAAGGCTCAAGAAGAGAAAGAGGAACAAGAAAGAAAAGAAGCGGAGAAAAAAGCTAGAGAGGAAGCGAAACGGCTGCGAATGATTGCTGAAGGTTTATTGCCACCAGATTAATTATGACCGGTTATATTCAAGCTGCATTTAATCAATTCTCAACAAATGACTTCAACTTATCTCAACGTATTACTAGCATTGACTATGCTTGCAATACATTGGTCTTATAACTTTAAATAATAATTTCTTTCTATAACTATCTAGCCTATTTTTAATTCGAAAACGATTTTCACAATCCTTACCGTCTAAATTTTTTGTATAACTGTTAAAATAAAAAATTCTATTGCATTTCCTTGTAAGTTATAAGTCGCTGTCTCAGAAAGCATATAAACCACATACATTTAGCTAGACTAGACAATCTAATAGTATGAAATCCAAGAATGTAAAAGAAGCTCGTGTTTGGAAGGATTTCCACAATGCTTTTTTCCAGGCTTCGTTACTGTCTTCCGGTGTGAAATGTATTGTTGTCAGTGCAATAATTGGCATAAGAGACTCTAATACAAATCCAAAAACTATGCTTCACTTAGCTCAACGAAGGGTCCTGCGAGGTATTGTTTGCTCTATTAGAAGCAATGGTTTTACTTGCAACTTGGTATCAGGTGGGACGTTTTGCCGTCAACTATTACAAAAAATAACGTGCGTCTCGTGATCCTCAACAGGAGCAATAACTTAAACGGGCCGAGAAGCTAGAGAGAGTGGCGTCGTAACGCGTTACGTTACGAAGCGGTTTACCCTCCCATAAGAAGTTATTACTTAAAAACGTCATAATTGTTAGGTATTTTACCATCATACATAAGGCAGTAATTTTCTGTACTTGGATGTACAGATATCGGTATCTAGCTAAAATGAAATCTGTAACATAAACCCTAAGATAAATCTCTCCACCCGTATCAGTTTACCTAACCGTCGGAGTATATAAATGAATGCACCTGTGTAACACTGGCATAGATACACTATAATATATCTTGACTAGTCTATCTAGACAAATACATCAATCTGGGTACATCAAGTTTATAAATAATGATGTTTTATTATGTTTTCCGTAAATTTCAAGATTGAGTAATTCGCTTTAATGTTAGTTTAAACTATAAATGATGATGTACTTAAATGTTTTACTTAAGTAAAAAATGTTTACAGAAACCGGACCCGGAGCATCTTATGAGACGCTACAGATTTTAATTTTATCTAATCAAAATTTCAATCAAATTAATTGGAAAAACTGTACAGCTCAAAACTGACGGACACTACACACGGACGATTTAACTAAACAGTTTAAATGTTCAGTTAAAATAGCAGGTCTGTAGCCCGGTTTAAGCGGCACAAAGTAAATAGCATCTCTCGAAGATTACAATTGATGAATTGAGATAGAAGAAAATTATGAATATACGAAGCTAAACAGTTACGTGTTGAGGGATTTTTTCCTATCTGGAAGACGCATGGATTTAGAAATGTTTGAAACCGAAAAATTAATTTCAATAACCACATTTTTCGCCTAAATATATAAATAATATTTATACATTTCGGCGAAATACATTGCGATGATAGATATTATTTCATGAGTAGGTATACAAGTAGATAGTGTAATTTGTCGCTGTTTGTCAGACAGGCGTGGAGCGGGTCGCAATTAGCACTGTTTAAACATTATGACGGCTAACCTTAGGTATTATATTAATGTACCCAAAGATATACCTACTATTGCTATACGAGCTATCATATATACCTACTATTGCTATACGAGCTATCATATCATACGCGTTTAGTTTTAGATAGCGAAATTGGATTTACGTAAAATACCAATGAGAAAATACTTAGACGGTTTCTGGACCCTTGAAACCGACTATCTTTCAAAGCCTACTTACAAACTCCATACCTTATAGCCTAGTTGACACCTTTTTTTAAAAGGGTCTTGTATTGTTCATTAGCATTCTACTAGATTGAAAAAAAAAAACGTTATATATTTTTAAACATGAATAAGTATATACAAATTTTGCCAACGAAAATGAGCCAAAACGCTGTCCGCCCATGATGGTTTAAATTTTGAGTGTTTCATGACGTCACGTTAACAATAATGAGTGTTAACTTCATCAAATGAGTGTGTGATAAAATAATTAGTTTGAATGAGGTATGGCTTTCGGTCCAGAGCCTGAAGCTATGGGTCATGTCGATTCTCTTTCTACAAAATTTTTGAAAATTACTAACTACTACTAAAATTACTGAAGCCATGTGAGCTACAGGTCGCATTCGATCAGAAACTAACTCCATCTTAACAATAACATACCCTTTTTGTTACATTGTTAGGTAATGGTTTTGTTATTCCTAAATCCTACTCATCTTAAATCCCTCGACGGAACTTTGATACTTTGTAAGAAATATAATCCTGGGTAAAGTAGTTTTTCTTTTTTGTACGAAAAATAAGGTCTTCTACTGGGACACAAGCTGATTTTGAGATAATGGGTACCGTTTGCCAAAAATTCTATACCTACAGATATTTGATAACCTTGACTAAAAAAGGTGGCAAAATTATTCGTTTATCCATATACAGGATTTCTAAAACAAACGATTTTGTAAAGACAGTGTAAACTCTATCTATATAACGACATTGAAGGGTCTGTACATTTTATAGCGTTATAGAGAGTGTTATATGGAAAGAAGGAAAAAGTATGAGTAAAACTTTTTCGTCAGTACGCAGTGATTTTCTTTTACTAGCCATGTTTACTATTTAAAAGTTTGTGAGCAACTAAGAATATGATGACGTATTGAGTCCATTACTTCTACTTATTAGTCATGGTCAACAATAGTGTACACGTGCAATCGCAATTTGTAAACAAAAGACCGAATTTCTTATAAAGTAATTTTTTTCATGATGCCGACAGTCGAGTTTACGGGTCAGGATAATAAAGCGACAAAAGAATATAGACAGACAATATTGGGAACCTAAACGATACTTTTTATTACTTAATTGTCGTTATAGAGAGTCGGTGTAACGCTATATAGAGTGTATCATTGTATGTAAAGCAACGCTATAACGAGTTTGACGTTAAAGCGAGTGACGTTATATGGAGTTTACACTGTATATAGAAGCCAAGCAAAGAAGTTGTCTTTGAAGTCAAAGTTTACAATAACGACCGGGTCCAAAGGTTCAAAGGTTCAACCACAGTACAACCAGTAGGTTGACTTCATACTAGAGGTCGAAACGCGAGCTATACCTACGCACCCCGAACGTGGGGTGATCGTAGGGTGAAGACAGTCGCGACTGTGCCGCGGTGACGAACGCACAGTGTATTGGATTTTTAATTATGACGACTAGGAAAAAAAGCCTCGCAACTGGTAGGCTATTATTTTTATAAAGTTTGATTAATATTTTGTATTCTAAAGACATAATTAAAAAAATATATATATAAATAAATGCTTAAATAAATAAATTGTGTAAATAGGTAAATGACGTAAACGGTAATAAATATTAAATAATTATTTATTAACTTCTTCATTTAGGTTGTTTTCTTTGATTATTATGTAATACATAGATTTAAATCTTATGACATGTATGTTTTGTATACCTGTATTTTAATGTAATAAAGAAGTTAAGTAAAGAAGTTATTTGAATTTAACAACATCATTGTGTAGCTCATACTTTAATGTCTTTGAATAAAAAGAGTAAAGAGCCGGCCGATATTAATATACCTATCCAGATTTTTTTAGTAAACTAGCGAACCCGGTCAATTTCAATTTTTTTTCTGGTTCCTTCCCTACATGCCAAGTCAGGATCAATTTTTTATCGTTTATTCTATAGTGTGGGGTATCGTTATCGGTATTTTTTATGCATTACATAAGGGATTAAAGTGCTAACATAATCTACGGAACCCTACACTGCGCGTGGCCCGACACGCACTTGACCGGTTTTTTATTATTTGGTCACCTATTGTGGTGGTAATACCTAGATGGCATCACCAAAATAAATATATGAAGGTCCTTCAATCATTGATCAGTATCAGCCTTATTTAAATCTACCAATCAAAAAACAACACGCATTTTATTGATCACTTCCTATTTTACTACAATTTACAAAGTATTTTATTTGCCTATTTAAAAAAAAGTGTATTTACAATCACAAAACTAAATGGAAACACAAAGTTGGCAAATGTAATTAAAATGCTGGAGGCGGGCAGCCCTATCACATGTTTACGTGCCGCGCGGCTGTAGGTATTTATTTCAAAAATACGGCCGAGTTATTATACTGCTTATTATATCTACTGTGGTTCAACTCTCTGGGCATTCAATATACGATAATAATGATCCTATATATATGGCGTAGCCTGCCTAGGAGGGGCCCCGTATCAAAATTAGTTGAGAGGTCCAATTAATTAAGGGTAAAGATTTCTTACAAAAGAAACAAAAATGCTCGCTTAAAATAAATATGACAATGTTTCAACTTTTGGGCACACTTATGGATTATATTTTACTAATTTTTACTTTTACACGTTAGGGGACCCTGTAGTAGGCAGTAGCTTTTTTTATATAAAAATAAAAGTTAGCCCTTGACTACAATCTCACCTGATGGTAAGTGATGATGCAGTCTAAGATGGAAGCGGGCTGACTTGTTAGGAGGAGGACGAAAATCCACATCCCTTTCGATTTCTACACGGCATCGTACAGGAAAGCTAAATCGCTTGGCGGTACGTCTTTGCCGGTAGGGTGGTAACTAGCCACGGCCGAAGCTTCCGACCAGCCGGATCTGGACTAATTAGGAAAATTTCAATCTGCCCGAGGATCGAACCCAGGACCTCCGTTTTGTAAATCCACCGCGCAAATCACTGCGCCACGGAGGCCGTCAAAAGCTACGCCCCTGATAATGATAAAGATTACCTAACAAACACCATAAACATTTTATTTTCAAGTAGGTATAATCGGGTTTATTGTTTAACTTTCATGATATATTAACTTAACGTAGAGTGTTTTCTTTAGGTACTAACTTTTTAAGGAAAGGTCAGGTGTTTTAGGTAGATACACGGCTTTTGCATTCAAATTGACGAGGGTTTAACATATTTGGATAATCCTCGAGGGTAAGAAGTAAGAACAAATAAATGTTATAATAGCCAAATGAAATAGCTTTTTGAAAAGTTGCATTTAAATTTTCAGCCTGTAGGTAGTTGAAGGGGGGGGGGACAAGAGGTGGCAATTTATTTTATTAGTCTTGCACTCCTCCACCACTCTCCCCTCCCATATCTTCACTCCTCACTTCACTCTCCTATATCTTTATGGAATACGCGGACACAACGAAATAGAGTTTTTTACTTGTCTCTTATAATTTTTTATTAAGATCTCGAAAATGAGGGAAAATGTTATATTTGTAACTCCATCGCCTATATTTTTCAGATTGTATTTCATTATTAGATATGGGACCTATGCTAAGGCCGCGTATTGTAGTGGGTAGTGACCTTGCTTTCTGCATCCACGACCGTGGGTTCGATACCCGCGACTGGAAATATTTGTGTGCGTGTGCTGAGCATTATATAAGTACTAGCTGACGCCGCGCGGTTTTACCCGCGTGGTTCCCGTTCCCGTAGGAAAACGGAGATAATATATAGCATATAGCCTTCCTCGATAAATGGGCTATGTAACACTGATATAATTTTTCAAATCGGACCAGTAGTTCCCGAGATTAGTGCGTTCAATGAAACAAACAAACAAACTCTTCAGCTTTGTATATTAGCATAAAAGTATAGATTTATATGTAGTATATAAATATATATATGATAAAATCCGCTATCTTACTACACACACAGGCAATACGCTTAATTTGGGACTAAGTAGTGATGCTGTGTATTGTGTAAGTATATTTGTTTATTATTATTTCAAATACAAAAACACGTTTTTAGCCCCTGGACTTTAGGTTCCTAAGTACTCAATATTAACGAGTACCAACTACAAGTAAGAAAGTTTTCACCTACTGAAATAAGTAGGTAAACACTTAGGTACAGCTATTCAAGCGAAAACTTAAAAGTAAATACTGCTATGTTGTTAAATCTACCATTTCGGAGTTTTTAGTGCCGAAAGTCTTATAGTAAATATTATTGGAGGAATTAGGTACTTTAGCCACTCATTGAATTAATCTTTTGATGCTGAGACAAATCTCAACGAATTAGACGAAAATTTATTTTCCTTAGACGTCTAGACTTATATAATGATACTTAGTTTTATACGAATCTTTATAGAAATTTAGATTTTATACATTTGTATTATGCATTTGAAAGTAGTAAGTCAACAGAATTTTATAAGGATTCCCTGGGTATTGTGGACCGTGTGTGTAGACCGTGTGTGTGTATGTGTATTACCACCACGTGTGTGTGTGTGTGTGTTAGACCACCACGCTGCTGCAATGCGGATTGGCGGGCTTTGTTAAGGTGTATGCAACGGTTACTATCAGTCGATACAAATCAAACACAATATATTGTAAGATTTACAATCCTACTAATATTATAAACGCGAAAGTTTGTATGTATGTTTGTTTAGATGTATCTTTGGATGTTTGTTACTCTTTAACATCGCAAGTATCGAACCGATTTGGCTGAAATTTAAATAAAAATAGATAATAAATGTGCTTAACATATAGGCTATCTTTTATCCCGAAAATTGCATGGTTTTTGCGAAAAAATTTAATTTTACGCGGACGAAGTCGCGGTTGTCCGCTAGTTGTTAATACTTGTAGTTATTAATACTTGTAATAATAGTTATTAATACTTGGTAAAAAATTAGCACTTGGTAAAACAAACTTGTTTAGAAATCACAGACAGACACTTAAATTTTGTTAACCAACTTCAAAAAAAGGAGTATGTTCACAATTCGACGCGTATGTTTTTTTATGATTGTTACTCATAATTCGCCATTTATTAACCAATTTTGAAAATTCTTTTGATGTTTGAAAAAGTATACATCCAAATTGGTTCCATTTAATTCACGAAATTTAAATATGAAATAAAATAACTGTAATAAGTGAACGAAATTGCCCATACTGTGACGTTTACGGTCACTATGCTAGGACAAACTAAAACAGAAAAATAAAATCTTTATTATCAAATGATTTCATATAAAAAGATTAAAAGAATCATATAAAAAATGATTTCATATAAAAAGATTATTTTATATATTGTATTGATTTAGAGCCGTGATACATGACCTCTGCCTCCGATTCCGGAGGGTGTAGGTTCGAATCCGGTACTGGATGGCACTGGTGACTGGCATGCACCTCCAACTTTTCAGTTGTGTGCATTTTAAGAAATTAAATATCACGTGTCTCAAACGGTGAAGGAAAACATCGTGAGGAAACCTGCACGCCAGAGAATTTCTTAATTCTCTGCGTGTGAAGTCTGCCAATCCGCATTGGGCCAGCGTGGTGGACTATTGGCCTAACCCCTCTCATTCTGAGAGGAGACTCGAGCTCAGCAGTGAGTCGTTATGGGTTGATAACGACGATTGATTTCTCGGAAGCAAGAAAAGCATTCGAAACGAAAGGATTCAATATAGGCCTCATGGTCCAAACCATGGGCCACCGAGGAGAGTTTGCTACTTATAGCGATAGTACAAGATCCGGCTTAAGAAATATACACCCTCATCAGTTATTTAATTGGGATAAGAAATAAATGATATAAAATATTCACATTGACACATTGTATATAGGTTGCCTAGTTAATCTGCGGACGGATAGTAAATGATCAAATGTAATCTAATGTAATCAAATGTAATTATTTTTTTTATTTGTCCTTCCTTGGACATTAGATAATAGAATATACCCAAAAGAATTGGAAAAGTAAAGTTTACCTGCTTTCACACTGCAACTGTGGGGCTGCCAGATAAGTTATTTATATACCCTCATCAGATATCTAGACGTCTGATATGTCAAATAAAAGCTTACTAAAAGTAAGCTTTTATTTGACATATTGTATTAAGTTGCCTTTGATCTAGTTAACGGTTCCCTAGATTTTTTATGAAAAATGTGTTTGGTTGCTAACTATACAACCTGCAATGTGGCACTGCGAACATTATCTATCATTTTATTTCTGATTACTAATGAATAACATATCAGGGTATATATTTCTAATGCCAGATCTTAGACTACGAGCACATTTTTCTAATCTACCCGCGTCACGTGGGCTCCGTGTCAGCAACTGTCATTTACAGTGAAATTTATCCGTCCACGTGAAAGGGATGACCTCTTTCCCCATAATATGCCCGGTCATAACTCATTCTACCCTTAATTATACGGGGAGTGCACTTGGTAATTATTTGGTCTTTTTATGGATTTCCATCAAAATTACGAGTAAAAATTATAAGATTAAAAAAATAATCATACACATAACTACATCTATATCTCGTCTAGTATAAGTAAAGAGGTGGCCTTGTAGTGGGCAGTTAAAATAATAATGAATATTATTATATGACCTAAAAAGCTTTCGCTTAACTGCTGGATCGGATACAGAAGGCAGTGATTCTTAGATATCGCGTATTGTGAGGAGGTTCCTCACTCTTTAGCCCTGACCCTGACGGTTGCTTGGGACACTCAATGTCCCGCACTTTTCGTAATTAAATTGAGTTCTTGGTGTGTGTAAAGACAATAATATATTATTATCAACATTGCGGCATATTGTAGTGTTTGTGAAGTTATTGTCAATGTGTCTGGCGAGGAAGCTATGGCGAGGCCTAACCTAACCAGCTAAATATAGTTCATAAAGTTAAGCACCGCGGGAACATTCAAAACAGGTAGATACATAACCTTCTATCAGTCCATGCGCCTACCATCCCAAAGCCACAAAGGTCTAAACTCTGGAGTTTGGACCTTCGCGGCTTTGGAAGTTGAAGGTTTCAAGGATATAGATTTTCGGACTATTAATTGTCCAAGCATCAAACGTATTTTTTTGATATTCTACGGGATATTTTGAAAAATCATATCTCCACTTTAAAATCATGTCACACAGATGTTTGATATTTATTTTTTCATTTTGGATATGAATTATGTTGTGGTAGATAAGTATTGTATTTAATGGTGTTTACCAAAGGTTTGCCTCGAAGCTAAGTGACTAGCGACTGTTTCATGATTTATTATAATTATGTAGAGGAAAATATATAAAATACACTTTATATTTTATTTATTTATTTACTTAAATATATTTTATGGACTATGGATATATCTTATGGACTATGGGCTATGACTACTTATGTATATTGTATATGTATGTAACTTGCCGGTATGGAAACTTGCCACCTCCCAAAATCACGATCCAAACTCCAAAATTGCCTGCCGTAGGAACCTTGGCCGTAGGAACCTTGGCCGAAAGAACCTTGGTCGTAGATACCTTGGCCGTAGGCACCGTGTCGTAGCGGACGGGCCTTGATGATCCAGGGTGATAATTAGATTCTTTATAAGAGTATGAAATCGTTTTGAATAAGTCTCCATTTTGTTGAGTTTATTTTGGGCGCGAACGCTTTTGTCAGCCCATTATAAGCTTATAAGTTATAAGCTAGGATTATATGTTTCTAAGTAGGTAGGTAATTATGAAATTCGCAATGTGCGGGTTGTGATTCCTCATTGTTTTAGGCAGTTATCGCTGTGCAAAGCTTTTGAGATAGGAAACTTTGGTACTGTAGAAATTCGATTCACGGGATAAAAAGTTACCTTTTGTGTATCTATCGACTTCCAAAAAGGAGGAGGTTGTATTTATGTTTTTTAATGTATAGTCAGCGATATTTCCGTCATTTGTGGACCGATTTTGAAATTTTTTTTTGTTTCAAAGGGTACACCTACTTCCAGGTTGATCCTGTTGATGATGGCACCCTGGAGAACTTTCAAAAATCGTAGAGACGACTAGTGCGTTTGTTAATTTTTTCATAAGTTGTTTTAAACCACTACAATTACATTAATACATCACTTGGCATAGCCATCAAACTGATCAGTAGGTAGCACATACGATGTTATTTTTCGGTTTTTAGTTTAGTGGCTAGGCGAATTTTCGTGTAGGATGTCGGTTGAATTTTTTTAAATAGTAATCCGCTTTGTATTTTCTCTGAAGATACTTGCATTATACTAGTAAGTATTTACTCTTGCACGCGATTCTATATTCCTTTGAAGAAGACAAAGGCACCGACTGTATACGGTCTAATGTGATTATGCCAGGAACACATCTATTTTAAACATAGGTACTGTGGTGAGGTATACAATAGGTGCGACCACGGCTCTACCGTGACCATTTTTGTTCCTATACATTTCTCTATTTCAATATGAAATATTATCTTGTTTCGTTCTTTTAGACCCCTTTTTACGTAATCGGGTTATAGTTTTTAAACTTTATTTTTTTTAATTTATTACAGTATGTATGTGAATAATCTATGCCATTATAATATATTTTTTAATTTCATAATTGGAATATTATGACACGAGATTAGATAAAAACTATTAAGTGCGTCAACGTTTATCCATAAGCTGCTGGTGTACTTGCTAATGACGTCCATCCTGGACTGGGGATGGCACGTAACTAATCCGGGATCCGTAGAACATTTTTTACAACTGATTACTATCAAGTGAATTTTTCGTGAGTAGCTTCATCTCGATGAGACGATCAACTTTTTAATTCACGAAAATTTTTGATTCTGGTAGCTAACTGAGTTACCAGGAAATAAAAAATTGTGAGCGTCGAAACGAGATGTACCAAATTGAGAAACGACGGGTCAAATGCAGTATCTGATTGAATCTGATAAAATATAGCTACAATACGGAACTAATAATAATAAATAATATTTTTTTATAAATTTTTAATAGTGTTTTATATTTTATATTTATGATATTAACATTGTTAAAAATTAAAAAAAGGACCAATATTTTCATATGTGAGATGAAAATAAATAATAATAATAAACTAGTAACTAACGAAATAATCAAATGCTCTGCCGAATCTAAATCTAAGATTTTGTACTTTGTATTATGATAAGCCAAGTAGGTATTCTGTTTAATTCTTGTGTTTACACTATGGAAGTATCTCGCCATTTAGCTTTGATAACAGATGATTTATTAGCCTCCTCCTTTGAGAGTAATTGAATAGAATTAATTGTACAAACTTTGTTTGTGAGACTCCACGGGTACATATCTACTCGTACTCTAAATCGTAATTTATAAGAAACTAGCGGACGCCAGCGACTTCGTCCGCGTAAAACCCTACCCCTTACCTAACCTACTTTCACTTTAACCCTACCTTAAGTACCCTATGCCCGTCTCCTGGTTCTAAGCTACCTCTCCACCAATTTTCAGCTAAATCAGTCTAGTCGTTCTTGAGTTGTAAACAGTGTAACTAACTTATAAATATAATGTAGACTAGCAGACGCGTGCGGTTTCACCCGCGCAGTTCCCGCTCTCGTGGAAATACGGGTATAAAACTTAGCCTATGTTACTCGTAGTAATGTAGCTTTCTAATGGCAAAAGAATTTTTGAAATCGGTCCAGTAATTTTGAGTTTATTCTTTACATTCAAAAACAAAAATCTTTCATATCGAATAATTAGTACAGATTAATTTATGGTCACTATATTAAAATTGCTAGGAAGTCAAATGTGCGGTGGATTACTTTAAACAATATACATTACATGATATAATATACCTTTCACAGCTTTTAATTTCACAGCCTTAATAGCTCAACGGTAAGAGCGGTCGGACTCAACACCGAGGGGTGGTGGTTCGATCCCCGCCCCGTTGGTCTATTGTCGTACCCACTCCTAGCACAGTCTTTCCAGACTAGTTGGAGGGGAATGGGAATATTAATATATATGGCAATTATTCTTTTTTTTTTTAAACCTACATAGGTTAAGTTTTTGAGTAATTTTCTCAACATTCTTAGTCAATTTTAAGCTTTGAAATACCTAAATCGCCATTTATTTCTATAATACTAATTACGAGCTTTTTTTACGACGAATCTGAATAATACAACTAAAGCCTAGTTCGGATTACTTTTAGTATTTTAGTCGAGTACGAACAATTTTTGGATTTACCGCCCAATAATCGTTCGTAGTCGACTAAAATACTAAAGTAGTCCGAACTAGGCATAACAGTCGAACCGTTTAGTTTAGCGGTGGAGAGTATTCTACCGAGCTACCAACTGATTTTGGTGTAATAGTCAAATTGCCTGTTAAGTACCAGCGTTCAATATTTGTTCTGGAATCTTTGTTTAATCTACAAGTCGTATGCATATATTTCTTATAACATTTTATTATAGTACATAAAACGCATATTCGCGTTTGCATTAGGAGCAAGTCTGCATAATTTCCATCTAGCGGCGTAATGGGGCAGAGTTTAATGCGCATTTTTCGCGTTACGTCTAATTTATGTGCGGATTATGAAAGACGGCCGTAAATTATGTGGGGCGTGAAATTATTTTGACATTAATTTTCATAACGCATAAGAATTTCATTTTAGCCTTAGATTTTTCTATACGTGTGTGTGCGTTAATAAAAAGTTATGGTATCCCTTTAAAGTAAGAAAATCATAATATAAGAAAGGCTTGTGCTAGATATATGCTATATTAATGATTTTAAATATATTTCGTGGCTGTTCATTATGAATATTATTTAAACGGGTAATATCGACATTAAAAAATCTCGTTCTATCGTGGTCTCAGACCAATTATTGTATAGGACCTGCGTCGCTGGACGTTACTTTTCTGTCAAAGTATATGATCAACGATCTAATGCGATTATAAAAACTGTGTCTATAGAATCGATGTTTCATAGTTGTAATCGTGTTCGTCGGTTAAAGAGCTCCGTAAAAATACCTTTTTGTGTAATTGAATGGTGTAAAAAACGGGCAAAAACTTCTAGTTTAGTATAAGATATGTACCAAATCTAAGCTCGTTTTCTTCAGAAAATGACAGACAATTTTATTCGTGACTATGAGTGCGATACAGGTCCTTCTATAATTGGTCTGAGATCGTGGTATGTACCCGTTTAAATAATATTCATATGCTATATTGTATTGTCACTCCTTACAACTACTGAAAATGTCTGGAATTAAGTATCTACTCTTTATCACAGAATACATTATTTTATGTAGGTACATGTCTGTTCAGACATTACTCTTTTCATGACTCTACTTTTATGCATATTATAAAGTGAATAACTAGCGGACGCACGCGCCTTCGTTCGCGTAAAAATCGATTTAATCTTTCAACCCCTATTTCACTCCCTTCTATTTTATTTCTTCGCATGTTTTTTATAAAGGATGCTTGGAAGTTTTTCCCATAACTCTAGGGTTATATTCTTTAAGGAAAATTAATTAAAAAATTTATATTTTCGGAGTAATAAATATTTTTTTTGTAAATAGATCATAAAGTGTCCCTTATAACGCATCCTTATATTACGATCTAGCCAAACTTATTCATTGATATATATCATGAAGTAGCTTACTAGTAAAGTAGGGATTGCCAGTTGCAATATCTCGTCGATATCGACAGTCTTACCACTACGATTACGTATTTTAAAACGCAAGGATAGATAAAGACGTGTGTCACATGGATAGTCGGAATTATTTGAATTACTTTGTATGGAAACATAAAAAGATTTTTTAGTTAAAATAATATTAGTTATGCAGTTCAGCTCATATAAGTGGACTTATCAACACCTTGAAGTTATGGGACATATTCCAGAACACCCTGAATAATAAAAATTTTATTATATTATTGTGATACTAACTTTATGTATTCTGTATTTTTTATGTAAACAGACAAACACGTGAGGTTGTTGATTGAAAAGACAGAAAAAAGAACAAGAAAGATTGTAGATCGTTTCTGCCCCTAACAACTGTGTACCTAGTGGGAGTTTTCATACTGTTACGGTCGCGTAAACGTAAACGTGAAATTCTAAGGAATTGAAACAGCGCCATCTAGTGGCACACAGCAAAATTAGTTAGTATGAGTTTACGCCGTCACTGTCGAAAAGTCGTACGTTATCACGGTTGCACATTTTGACAGATCGAATAGTAAATTAACTACTCGATTGAAAAACTGTCAACTTCGCATCTCGCAAGCTTCAGTCCCGTCGTGTCGTTTATATATCTACAATAAAAATCTAGTAGTTTTATTGTGGTATGTACCCGTTTAAATAATATTCGTAATAAACAACCACGAAATAAGTTTACAATCATTAGTTTATTCTATACTAATGCAAAACAATTGAAACTTAGCAAAATAAAGATAATAATAATTTACCTTGTAAAAGGTATAAATAAATTACCTTGTAAACGGATTTATTACGAGAAAATCTCATTTTTCTCTTTACATTAATATATTATTATTTTTGCAACTGAAAAACAACGAGCAATTTTCATAATGGCATAGTTAACAGAATTTTCTTGGAGGCACGAGGGATTTTACTAAATGTATGTAGGAGGCACCGGCGGCAGATTTTGTTTCATATTACATTTTCTTTACTTTCCTAATTTAAGTAGTCATTTTAAGCGGAACGAATACCTGTTATAATATTTATGAAAGTGCCTAAGTGATGTGATCATAAAAAGCTTTATTCAAGAAGATTTTGCATGTAATATAAAATAAGAATAAAAGAGAAAATTCACGCTCCATACATTTTTGTATAAATGTGTAGAAAAGGCGTGTGGATTATCATTCTCCTCTCCTCCTAACAAGTTAGTCCGTTTCCATCTTAGATTTGCATCACTTACCATCAGGTGAGATTGTAGTCAAGGGCTAACTTGTAAAAGAATAAAAAAAGTGTGTGTCAGCTCCGACGCACGATTGGAGTTTACTCTTTCAGATCGACTGTCTAAATAAGCGTCTGTTGCCCATATACCATGTACGTCTCAATACCAACGCCTGAAAAGTAAAAGGTGCGCAGAATAGGTTGCGCACAAAAAACGTAACGCTTATCATTCGTTCATTGAATTTTACTCCCATATTTTTTTCAAGAGCCGTGATAGCCTAATCGATATGACCTCTGCTTTCGATTCCGGAGGGTGTAGGTTCGAATCCGTTCCGGAGCATGCTCCAACTTTTCAGTTGTGTGCATTTTAAAGGTGCGCACCAAAAACGTGACACTTTTTCGTTAGTTCAGTTGGTTTTACCCCTCGGATTTTTCTCATACCGGGCGCCTTATATATAAAAAATCGATTCTTAAGGAGTAAACTCCAAAAACATCGTGAGGAAAAACCACAGAATTTTCTGAATTCTCTGCGTCTGTGAAGTCTGCCAATCCGCATTGGGTCAGCGTGGTGGACTATAGGCCTAATCCCTCTCATTCTGAGAGGAGCCTCAAGCTCAGCAGTGAGCCGAATATGGGTTGGTGATGATGATGAAGATATTTTTTTCATATCGGGGGCTATATACGAATACATTGGTCTGAGCTCCGACCCCGTCACCGTTGAGCTATTACGCTTACATTTCGTTATAATTTGTATAAAATTTTTGAAATTGGTTCTTTCTCACAAACCACTTTCTTGGCGCCGCGCCGTACCATAGATTATGATAATAGTTACGACTATGCCTCGAGAGTCGGGAACATGACTTGTGCATTAATAAACTTTAGATTGTATGGCTCAACTTGCTTCCCACCTGCTGTTATGAACTAATTGAGTTTCTAATATTAACTTAATACTTTAAGCACGGTTCTTTTATTACTCCACTGTTTGCGTGGACAATTAAGCTATGTAATAATTTAGAATTTAAGAATGTAATATGTGGCATTACTTAAAAATAAAGATCTTTCTTTCACGGTCTTTAAAAATACTTCTTTGTATAGAACGCTTATATTTATCTACGTGTTTTATACAACATACGATTTGGGATCTTTAAAGATATATTTTATGAATAACTTTTTTGTCTTCCACAACGCGCACTACCAACTGGAAGGTGGTGGGCTGAGCTCTAGGTCTATATCTTCATTATCAAGCTATATTCGGCTCACTGCTTCGCTCGAGTCTTCTCTCAGTATGAGAGGGGTGAGGCCAATAGTCCACCACGCTAGCCCAAAGCGGATTGGCATAGTTCACACACGCAGATAATTAAGAAAATTCTCTGGTATGCAGGTTTCCTCGCAATGTTTTTCCTTCACCGTCTGAAACACGTGATACTTAATTTCTTACAATGCACACAACTGAAAAGTTGGAGGTGCATGCCATGGACTGGATTCGAACTCACACCCGGAATCGGAGGCAGAGGTCATATCCACTGGCCTATCACGGCTCATAGGTCTGTATCAATACTAATATTATAAAGCTGAAGAGTTTGTTTGATTGTACGCGCTAATCTCTGGAATTACTGGTCCGATTTGAAAAATTCTTTCAGTGTTAGATAGCCCATTTATTAAGGAAGGCTATAAGCTATATGTTATCCCTGTATTCCTTCTGGAATGGGAACCACGCGGGTGAAACCGCGCGGCGTCAGCTAGTACAGAAATATAACCCAACAAAAACACAAGTTGCTTAGCAAACACTAATGTTTACAGGGATAAAATCAATCTCACCCAGTTCGGCTGTGTTCTATACGTCTTCATCTGTATTTATAAAATACCAAAACCAATTTGTATGTGCGAAATATTTCTTCGCCCGAGGGTCGCTGTTTATTTTTCGGACTTGACCCATATCAAGAAACGTATACCAGTTGTCGAGTAAGAAAAACGTTGTTGTTCGAAAGTATTTTTGACGGCCTCCGTGGCGCAGTGGTATGCGCGGTGGACTTACAAGACGGAGATCCTGGGTTCGATCCCCAGCTGGGCCGATTGAGATTTTCTTAATTGGTCCAGGTCTGGCTGGTGGGAGGCTTCTGCTGTGGCTAGTTACCACCCTACCGACAAAGACGTACCGCCAAGCGATTTAGCGTTCCGGTACGATGTCGTGTAGAAACCGAAAGGGGTGTGGATTTTCATCCTACTCCAACCAAGTTAGCCCGCTTCCATCTTAGATTGCATCATCACTTACCATCAGGTGAGATTGTAGTCAAAGGATAACTTGTAAAGAATAAAAAAAAAAAAGTTGCGGTACTTATACTACCTACAGCTATCTATAGCTTGGTAAGTTTGTTGGTGACACTCCCTTGATATGCGGGCGACGGGGTGGAAGGACTGCGCGTGTGTGATGTCGTACGCGCGGGGCAGAGGGAAGGACTGCGCGGGTATGAAGTCGTCGTGCATACCCCGAACTGCAATTTTAAAAATACATAATATTTTAAAATATTTCCCTTATTTTAGGTTAAAAGAATTGCCAACAAAGGTAAAATCTCATTAATTGCAATGCCAACTGGATTAAGCGAATTAACATTTTAAGTTTCTTATTTCCCTGCCAGGTACCTGTACTTATCTTAAGTAAAATCTCTTGACTTTTCCGTATACCTAATGATAGCAGTAAAATGAGTTTAACGAAAAGGAACGGACGAAAAATACACGGAATGTTACTAAGGTAAAGAAAATTAAGATGGCAAAAGAAATAGGTATAAACCCCGGCAATTAAGTCGAACCACAGAACTATGTTGAACCAAAATGACAGCTGTTTGCGGAAGTGCAATTATAAACGAATACGAACGTGTACGTAACGTGTATTCCTTTTCATGAAAGAAGTCCTCCAGACGCTTAATATTGGCGCTCATTGTCATTCGGTAATGGCGGTCTTATTTCCATTTAAGGCGCTGTAAATTTTAGCTCAGGTTTTAGTCGCGGGACTTCTTTCATGATGGTAACTTGTGGAACCTCTAACCGTACCTTGCTAACACTCGAAAATGTGTTAATATATTTTTTTAAATTATTTTGTATAAGCAAGCGCTTAGCTGCAGCTGCAATCACGCCTGATGGTAAGCAGTGATGCAGCCTATGGTGGAACGCGCTTGCCTAGAAGATGCCTATTCACTCTTGACTTGAAGATACCCATGTTGTAGGAAATGGGGTAAACGTAAGCTGGAAGAACATTCCACATCTTTGCAGTGCGTATAAGAAAAGAGGAACTAAACCGCTTAGTACGCGTCCACAGAATATCGAGGAATATCTAATAGTTCAACTTCGAGGCCGCTACCTCTACAATGCAGTTATTATTTTGATAGGTACATACAGTAAATCCTTATCAACTGAAATAGAGTTACCTTGAGTATTTTATGGACATTTCTAAATGACTGAAATATCAAGTCTTACTCTTCAAAAACTATTGAAACTGAGAGTATCTATTGTAGTTTCGTTTTGTGACATAGATCCACTGAGAGTTTTATACTTTTACCATTAAAGAAGAAAATAAGCTCTCCTTATTTTATCTTTATATTATAACCCTCGAAGCTAAAAGAGGGGTGTTGTAAGTTTGACATCGACGTCTTTGTGTGTGTGTTTGTCTGTGGCATCACTCAAAGGGATGGACCGATTTCGACGCGGTTTTTGTCATTTGAAAGCCAGTAAGTAAACTTTTCTGTTATGATAAGAATTTCTGGCATAAAAGTCGTTATTCTAGTTAATTTGATGACCTTTGGAGGTTTTACAAAATTAAATAAAAAACTTCTTAACTCTATACCACACTACTTTAATATTGTGTCTTTGTATCTTAATATATAAATGTAAAGGTCAGTTCATCACGAAATCTCGAAAACCGCTTGATTTACAAAGCTGAAATTTGGCAGGGAGGTAGTTTATAGTTAGTAGGTATCCACTAAGAACGGATTTTGCGATAGGGCTGGAAGACGTCTAAAAGCGGACGAAGTCGCGGGAGCCCATTAGTATTTTATCGTCGTCGTCGTCATCAACCCATATTCGGCTCACTGCTGAGCTCGAGTCTCCTCTCAAAATGAGAGGGGTTAGGCCAATAGTCCACCACGCTGGCCCAATGCGGATTGGCAGACTTCACACACGAAGAGAATTAAGATTATAATAGATTATAAGAGAAAGAAGATTAAATAAATAAATAAAAAATAAATAAATAAATAAGATAATTCTCTGGTATGCAGGTTTCCTCACGATGTTTTCCTTCACCGATTGAGACACGTGATATTTAATTTCTTAAAATGCACATAACTGAAAAGTTGGAGGTGCATGCCCCGGACCGGATTCGAACCCACACCCTCCGGAATCGGAGGCAGAGGTCATATCCACTGGACTATTGCGGCTCTAGGAGTATTTTATATTGAAACATAATTGCTTAAATAACTCTCGATGTACAAGTATCAAGGTATCTAGGTATCTTGAAACATTGATCGGAAAAAGATTTGAAATTCACGTTACGATAAGTTAGCTGTCTCCATAGAACTCTTTATCGACGTACTTTATTGAAGTGAAATCAGAAGGAATAGTGGGAGAAAATGGAAATTGAATGTCGGCAAGGTAGGAATATTTTGCAAGGCCAAGTGTAACACGAAATATTTGTATAAGTAAAATAAAAAACCAAGTTTGCAGTTTCTATAAACCGTAATCACATCACCGGTTAAAAATGGTGATTTTTTCAAGGAACACCTTTATAGCTAGGCAATTTCGTTCGTAACACTCACGTGTAGCGCTGAATGAAAAACCCACGACTGATGCACGTTATTTTCCCGCACGCACGATTTCACACCCGCGCATTCTTTCCCCCTGTCGCCTGCATATAATGGGAGTGTTATTAACTAACTTGCCAGACTAATTTTTAACATGTACGAAATTTTTGTTCTCCAAACATACAATTTAAAGGGTTAATCGTCATACTTATAAGATGTAGGTAACATCTTATAAGTATGACAATTAACCCTTTAAATTATAAGCTCTACTTGGAAATTATACTTACCCTTCAGTCCGGAACACCAGTGGTTTTGCGGCAAATAAATGTAAAGGTAGGATTTCCCCGTACATCCCTTGTGACAAAAAGCTGAAATAGGGGTAGGAGACGCTGTTATACGCATCAAATGAATGTAAAATATAGGCATCTTCTTGTTAAACTCTTCCAGTGATTCTTAGATGGAGGGTCTGGACTCACGCTTCAGCTGCATTTGTGGCCCCTTCTTACTTCTTGTAGCGGCGTTTGTGGCTATCGCGTGTGGCCTGTGATACTTAGACACCGTAGTCCAAACCCCATAACTGGGTTCTGTACTTACCTATACTACCAGCATAGACTGACTTTTCAGCTTTCTTAATTTAAAGTGCAAGTGGAAGGAAACAATAAGGGACGAAGGTCACTGAAGAGAGCTGGAGTGTGTGAAAGACGACACGTGTGTAAAGAGTAAATGAGTTGACGAGTAGCAAAGACGAATGAAAAAGATTGACATATTTTTCCGAACTCACTTAAGTGGGTTATGGGTTGATAATGATGATAATTTAGGATGAGAATTAACTTGGTTAATTTATCTAAGCAAACATCCAATTACAAAGGCACTAATTGAAATGCAATTTAGTTATTGAATGCAGTCAATTAATCGATAACTATAAGTTAACTGCAGCTGAGGCTGCGCTCGCTTAATTACTCTATGATTGAGCTAACAACCAGTAACAACCATCAGCAGCCATAATAATTGATTATTGACCCGTCGATGACTTCATTTACAATATTACATTATTAACGCAAAGGTTTTTAACTACTTTTGCTCAAAAACACTGTCATATGATTACCACTCCAAAGCGGGGCTAATCAAGCATTTCAGCCTCTAGGGCAGTGATTCCCAAAGTAGTCTATATCGACCCCTAGAGGTCTATGACAATCTGCAAGGGGTCTACGTCAGCGACAAAAAAATTGGGGGTCCATGAAATGATAATGGGGGTCCACGATAGTGGATCTCAACACATACACTGATAGTACCTGCCTATTTACTTACATCATACTATCTTATTTATATATTTATTATTAAAGCATCAGGCTCATCCTTCCCACTAAAAATATTGACTTATTGCTTATGTTATTTTATTTATAGTTTATTTTATGTTTATTTAATGTTACGTATATTTTACATAACAGATACAAATTTTGATTTTGAATAGTTTTAATTTAAATTCAATTAATAAATGTATAAATTAACATGTGTTTTTATTTTAAGTTTTTAACACTAAACTTCACTACAGTTAGAAATTTACAGGAAATCAATATCAGGTAAGTTGGGGGTCTACCCAACAAGGAAAAACATGGCAAGGTTTCTACGACACAAAAAAGTTTGCGGAACTTTGCTCTAGGGGCTAAAGTAATTTTGTTTTCTTTAATTTTTGTCTGTTACGAGTACTAGCCTACTCTAAAATAAAAAAGGTTTAATTCGTAAATAAAATAGCTTAATCATACTAAAATAATGACCTCTTTAGAACGAAGGAGGTTTTATTCGTAAATATAATCATCATAGGTGATGATGATGTAAACTGAACAATTATGTAAGCCCCTGATTGTTTGATAAAAATTTGAAATTGGAACGAAATGCAAGTGAATCTTGCGCTGTCTCAAGATTCACTGTCTTCTGTATCCGACTCTTGATCCAACAGTTAAGCGAAAGCTTCATAAGGAATTAAACTAAACAGCATACTTTATTATAGCTTGGCAAATTCATTCATAACACTTCCGATGGTCCGCGCGGGGCATAAGGGGGGAAGCCACGCGCGCAAGATTTCATACCCGCGCAGTCCTTCCCTCTGTCCTGAGCTCTCGAATTCACACCCGCACAGTCCTTTACCCCCATCACCCGCATATCATGGGAGTGTAGCTATAAAATCAGCTGGTGTTGCTATTGATACATGTAAGTATAAAAATTCCTCTTCTGTCTAATTAGGTAATATGTAAGTTTTACAGAAAACATCGTAAGAAGATGTTTTGGTTTGAGAATTAGTTAAAGTTAGGTTTACACGACACAGTTTTCTAGTTGAAGCAGATTAAATAATAACTTTCTCTCTATTTTTAACCGACTTCAAAAAAGGAGGAGGTTCTCAATTCGAGTCTATGTGCTATCACGAAGGCGGTGCTAAACCGGTTTTGTATTAATTTAAGTCGATTCTGAAAGAGCCACATGATAGAACACTATATATAAAACCTTAATCTATATGATATTCTTTCATGGCTTGAATGAATACATCATCGGTTTAGCACCGCCTTCAAAGTGATCAGCAGGTAAAACGTAATATGATGTTATTTTTTGCTTTTTAGTTTAGTTGGTACGTTTTATGTTTTTGAAGTCGGTTATATTTTTTTATTAAATTTTTTATTTATTTACACTTATTTTTACTCTGTACAAAATATCACTTAAGCATTGAAGCATATAAAAAGGGTTCAAGAATCAGGAACCCCTCACAATATGTGTTTCAAGAATTACTGCCTTCTGTATCCGACCTTTTTCGCCTTTTGCGACCTTGAAACTTTTCACTAAAAGTCCATTAATTGAAAACGACTATCGGTACAATAACTGTTGATTCAATATTGAAATAAAAATAATATTATAAAGCCTTTGATGTATTTTAAACTGTCCTTTGTCTCATTATCTTTATCACAAAGGGTTAATTTTCTTTGGGCATAAAATACATTTTCAGTGTTATACCCTTGTTCCGCTCGCTAATTATCCGTAATTCCATAGGTATGAAGTAATTAGATCCCTCATTATATAATGTTGATACTCTTTGATAAGCCCAAAACAAAATTATTAGCATTTATTTGTTTACATGTTTGGACGCGTTTAATTTTAATTTATTCTTAATCTGTTTCTTATATTTTTCACTTGGATTTAGTTTCGAGTTCCAAGATTATTGTGGCTTTATCCTAAAATCCGTGCTGGATGAGTAATGGAATTTAAAGTGGAATCTATCAATTGAAAATGCCAACTATGTTCAGGGGTTTTTGCTTGACCTAAACCTAAAACGTAATTAAAGTTAGACTAAGAGCCCGTGAATCCCAGACCTTCGTAATTTTTATAAAAGTTGAAAGTTTGTCAGCTCATGCTCCGACCATAAGTAAGTACGATAGCCAATTATGGAGTTTGGAACGTGGCTTTGGGAGGTGGCAGGTTTTAAGGATCCAGACCCTCAAACGTCTTTTTATATTCAAGGACAAGTTAGCCCTTGACTGCTATATCACCTGATGTTAAGTGATGGTGTAGTCTTAGATGGAAGCGGGCTTACTTGGGTGAGGTCGTCTACGCGGCATCGTACCAGAACGCTAAATCGTTTTACAGCACGATGGTAGTAACGAAGTTAGGTACCGTAAAGGTAGTGTAGATAACGTAAGTAGGTAGGTAATGGTAGGGGTAGACATGAGCCAATTTAAAAAATATAAAATCATAAACTGACCTGTGCTGGGAGTCGGATCCAGGACCATATCTGTTGAGAATTTCAGAACTACCAATTGCCCCAGAGATATGAGAAAAAATAAGTCTCAAAATGTGCAGAGAGTAACCAGAGTGAGTCTTTACAAGCAACGTACTGAAACCGGTGAAACCCATAAAAACAACAAACGTCTCGCGTCTCCTTGACATATACAAACTTTTGTTCATAATTTGTATTTCGTAATTTTACACTAACAACAATAGCATATATTAATAAAATAATCAATAATTAACAATAAAAAAATACTCCATCTTATTTCTTTAGTTTTTGTAAACAGTTTTTAAAATATGTAAAAACCGTATTTTTCTAGAATAATATTGAAATCTTACTGATGCGACGGTTCGTGTCGTACTGACTCGAGAATGTATTACTTTTTGAATTTCGTATTTGGAGCGGCTACGACACCGTCGTGTTCCGTACGCTCCATCTGTATATTAAATAATATACATACGTATGTACACTATCTCATTTCTAATATTTGTCTGTGATATTATGTATGTGACACACTACGTATTATCACAGAAATAATATTACATACGTATGTACACTATTTCATTTCTACAACGATAACATATTTGTTACCGGAAAGAATGGACACAAAATTTCCTGGGAACTTGTGAGAGGTTTTATGCCAATCCGTTTTCCGATCATTGAAAAACTAGTCACGTGCGACAAAGGCTCAAAAATGCTCAAGTCAAAGGTAGGATGTTTGCAGAGACACTGGCATTTTCCCTTTGTTACGTGACGCTAAAATTGCAAAGCTTTGTACGATGCTCTTATTGACGGAAACATCCAAATTACAAGACTGCGACGAAACCGAAAAATTTGTTTATTGATGCTGAGTTTGATATTTTTGAATAAAACTTCGTTTTGCACAACGATATTATACCAAGTATATTAGGTCATCATCATCATCATATCAGCCGATAGACGTCCACTGCATGACATAGGCCTTTTGTAGGGACTTCCAAACATCACGATACTGAGCCACCTGCATCCTGCGAATCCCTGCGACTCGCTTGATGTCGTCAGTCTACCTGGCGGTATATATATAGTTAAGACTGGGACATAGGCTCCTTATCATCCCAATTTTCGGATCTATGCATGTGAAAATGCGGCGTAGAACTTCGCGTAAGACTTCGATAAAATCCAATCAAAAGCAAATAACTCCCAAAACAGAACTTTGAAGCAGCGATACCTTTTTGTCACTAGAATTTATTGCTTTGTTAAGAGGGTAAACGTGATCGAGGCATCCATCTCAATAACTCGACTTCCAATCACTTTCCACTTCTTTTTGTGTTTCTGTCAAGTGTGACATTTGAACATGACAGTAATATCGTGATGTTTCAATTTATATAATACTAGCGGATGTCCGCGACTTCGTCCGCGATGAAATCTGTTTAGAAGATAGATTGGGTAAGTAAGCTGTGCTTAAAAATAGTATGTCGTATGCGGGTGTAGATACACAGACAGACAGACAAGGGTAGCGGAGGACGTTTTTTTACCGACTTCAGGAGGAGGTTCTCAATTCGGTCGGTATTTTTTTATGTATTTTTTTATGTATGTACACCGATTACTCAAAGACGCCTGGACCGATTTCAAAAATTCTTTTTTTTTCTAAACTTTAGTCTTTTAATATGCGTAGACGAGTACGTAGGTGTTAAGATATTGACACTTTTTTTAAGCGTCAACTATATCAGCTTCATTATTATTAGCCAATGGACGTCCACTGCTGGACATCGGCCTCTTGCATGGACTTCCAAACACAACGGTCACGAGACGCCAGCATCCGGCGGCTTCCTGTAACCCGCTTGATTTCCTCGGTCCACCAACACTGGGCTTTCCGGTGCGGGGTCGCCATTCCAGCACCTTAGGACTCCAACGGCTCTTCAATTTATGTGGCCTGCCCATCGCTACTTCAGTTCAGCGACTCGCTGAGCTATGCCAGTGACTTTGGTTCGTCTGCGAATCTCCTCATTTCTGATTCGATCACGCAGAGAAACTCTGATGGTGATGAATTCTGATGTCCTACGGATCCGAGGTATATGTATAGTTGTGTTTATTATTATAAACTAAATCAGAAATATCAATAAAATACAATTATGCATTAAAAACTAAAGTCAATTTAGATAGAAGAGTTTAAAACTTTTTGACGTCTGTATTAAAACTTTCGTTCAACTTTCCAAATTATTTTTTTGGACAAAGCCCTTAGATTCACATCTGGCAGTTATTAATAACCCTTTAGGGGTCCATCAGAAAGAAATATTTAAATATTTTTGAAAATATTACTACATTTTTGAAACAATAGTTGGTCTGCAATATAGTTATAACTAAGTTTCCGTAACTTTTCAAATTATTAAAATCGTTTTGGTTTCCTGCCTACCAGAGATATTTTTTGTTTAGGATGTTCTTTTGTTCTTACGTACTATCAGTACGTACGTACAGATGTAGGTAGGAGATCTTCTTCTTCTTCTTCTTCTTTATTCTGGGCCGTTTCCGCACTTAGCCATTTGATTGGCCGTTGTGCGTGGGTCCCTCCGGTGTAGGTTCCCGCTGGATTTATTCCATCCAGCCGAGCTCGCTCCAGAAGCTTAGCAGGCCGCCCAGGTCGCCGATAGCCTCATGGAGTGTCGCTGAGGAGCCAATGTAGGTTGCTCGTTGTTCCGTTACGCCTCTGCAACTGAGCATAACGTGTAGCGGTGTCTCGTAGGTAGGAGGTAAGAAATTAACAAAAAAAACAAGAGAAACACTAAAACACCATTTGTAACATTCGTATGGATAGTACAAAATGTAGGTTACTTGCATTTTACGTCAAACTAGTAGCTATTTAAAGTTCTTTGTAGAAGTGAAGTGCACTCAAGCAGACCTCCTTGAATCTAGATTCAAAGGAATGAACTTAGAATGCGACGTAATGTGGTTTTGTAGGTTGGTAGGTAGACATAATTGACTTGCCACATATTGCGTGTTAATAAAATATACACCTTATATATTATAAGTATTGAGAGCCGTGATAGCCCAGTGGATATGACTTATGTTTCCGATTCCGGAAGGTGTGGGTTCGTATCCGGTCCTGGGCATGCACCTGCAACTTTTCAGTTGTGTGCATTTTAAGAAATTAAATATCACGTGAATCAAACGGTGATGAAAAAACATTGTTAGGAAACCTGCATGCCAGAGAATTGTCTTAATTCTCTGTGTGAAACCGGTCCGTGGCATGCACCTCCAACTTTTCAGTTGTGTGTACCGGAACGCTAAATTCTCAGGTATGCAGGTTTCCTTACGACGTTGTTCTTCACCGTTTGAGGCACGGGATATTTAATTTCTTAAAATGCACAAAACTGAAGGTAGGAGGTGTTTGCCTCGGATCGGTTTCGAACCTACGCCCTCCGAAATTGGAGGCAGAGGTCATATCCATTGGGCTATCACGGCTCAAAAAAACCATGCTTTAAGCCTTCTTTAAATGAGGCAATCCAGGACTTTTGCCTCTTGGCCCAGTATAAGTCAATGACAGTTTGATTCTACCGTAGATAAGTTTCAACTAAAAAACTTGCAATCGAACGTAACCCTATTGAATCATCAAATCCACTTGTCCGCGTACAAAAGACACCAACGAAGCTTCACCCTTTGAAATCAACATTATTTCCAACGGATAGGTATCTTCCCGTGTGATCGGCATATTAATTTTTTCCATACCGTACGAGTAAAAATTCGACTCCTACATATTGTCAGAATTGCACATTTTTTTTTTATCTATACACGTATGTTACATTTATGTGTATAGATAAAATGTTTGTGTATACAAAGATGTTTGTTTGTTTGTCGGTGCATATTTCAAAGACAACTGAGAAGAGAAATGAGGAGATACGCAGAAGAACCAAAGTCACCGACATAGCTCAACGAGACGCAAAGCTGAAGTGGATTAAGATAGTTGAAAGAGAGCCGATGGACGTTAGGGTCCCAAGGTGGAATGGCGACTCCGCACTAGATAGCGCAGTGTTGGTTGACCCCTCACCAGGAGGACTGAGAATTTCAAACGTGTCGCAGGGATTCGCTGGATGCCGTCGGCTCAGGATGGTGGATGGTGATGTTTGGAAGTCGTTACAAAAGGCCTGTCCTGCGATGGACGATGCAATGGCTGATATCATGATGATGATGATGATCTCAAAGACAGTAAAAAAAGTAAAGTAAGACAGTATTCATCTCTGTCTCTTTCTGTCTAACGTGATATATGATTCGAATCACAGAGTCGAATTCGCCTCTCTCTCTAATAATATAGAATAGTCAAATTCCGCCACATTGATGCAACGTTTGTTTTAATTAGAGTAATTAAAGCTTAGATTAGCTTTAAGTCCTCTCTTAACGAAGGTCTGAGCTCTTTAATAAGCCATTAAAATTGGCTTATGATGGTTGTGTTCATGATAAAGTATCAGCGTTTTTTTTTTTATAAATAGTTTCTTTTTTTAAATTATTTGTCTGTAAATTCTTAGTTTTAATTTATTTTAATTAATCATTATTATATATTGGTATAGATAGTACATAGGTATAGACATAATAATAGTAGTGAATGAAATTATAGCGAAAAAAAACTTGCTTAGGTATAGTTCTTACTTCTTACCAAGAACTATAAGCAAGAAATACCGCAGCTTAAACAACAATGTAAAAGAAATAAATCAGAATCACATAATTATTTCAATTAGATAAAAGTTACATTTTCATAACATTCTGTTGTCAGCGATTTCATCTGCGTAGATTTGCTGTTTTTCAGATACTAATAATTTTTCCTTCTAATCGGAAAATGATCAAATTTCAAAGCCCATTCGGAGTTCCCATTAGTCAAGACATCGGGGACGCAGGTGGTACATTTTTGTAGCGCGGGAAGCAATTTGTAAAACTCCGCAAATTGCTTACCGAAATTGGTATCGGTGCTGTAATAATTTGGCAAATTAACCATATTTGTCATATTATTTCTGCAATTTGCGGCAGCAACCACGAAGATTATTGCGGAACTTGTGATAATAAATGAAGAAATCGTTGTTATTGGCTGAATTTATGCCTTACTTATGCATATTAGATTTAACTCGCATAATATAATTTGTATAAAAACTTTTATACAAATAAAAAAATATTAATTAGTTTATAACAACTGCATAAATCAACAATATGAATTTATACAATTAGGTCCCAAGATCATCATCATCATCATGATGATCATCTCTCAGAATGAGAGTGGTTAGGCCAATGTCCACCACGCTAGCCCAAGCCCAGAAAATTATGAAAATTCTCCTAGTATGCAGGTTTCCTCACGATGTTTTTCATTCACCGTTTTGAGACACGTGATATTTAATTTCTTAAAGTGCACACAACTGAAAAAGTTGGAGGTGCATGCCACCGATCTGATTCGAACCCACACCCTCCGGAATCGGAGGCAGAGGTCATGTCCACTGGGCTATCACAGCTCTAGGTCCCAAGATACTGTAGTCATATTTCTCGCGTACAAAATTTCGCTCATTTTCATTCTATCCGTGCATAGTTCCAGTTCTTGCACGTTAATGCTTAGGATTTATGTAGCGTATTCGTGCAAGCTGATAAATTGCCCAATTTGCAGCTATAAAGTTATACAAGTAAAAGCTTTAATATGGCCCGATGCCAGAATGTCCTCGTTGTGCTCTTTACAGCTTGCCGTATTAAACTTACAGAACGTTAATTGCCTGAATTTGTTTCGCGCAAAACGAATGCAGCTTTCTGTGTATATTTAAGTACAAGCCGACGTCCCGCGGTTTCTCCCGCGTAGTCCCCATTCTTGTGAGAATACGGGAATAAAATATAATCTATGACACTCGCAAATAACGTGGCTTTCTAGTGGTAGAAGAATTTTTAAAATCGGTCCGGTAGATCCAGAGATAACCCTCTATACAATACCACAAACATTATCTCTATATAATATTAGTACACGAGTAGATAAAGCAACCCGCAAAGTTGTACCAAATGACAACACGATGATAATTCACACAGACATTTCTAATATTTGTGTCTAATGAATGAATGAATGAATGACCCTATATAGAATTTTGTGTCTGACATCTCAAATGATAATCTGTAAAACAGAAATATACTTTAGTACTTCCTTACAAATTTTATTCCACTTTTCTTCAATTACAAATTAAATTACAACATATCTAGTGTTACACTATTTCTCGAAACCACGCTTCTTCGCCCCACTCCAACTTTCATCACTAACGTCACCAAAACACTCCATTTTTTTCGTTTGGCCGCCAAATGTTCCTATTGGTCTACAATAAATGGCGCTTTTTGCAATATCCAATTAAATCAGACCTGTCATTCTCATTTCACAGACTACAGATTTTATCCACAGAATATAAAACAGAGAACAAAGAGTACTTATGTTATAAAAATCATGACAAACCTATAACTCTCATGGCCCTCATGGGTTCGATCCTTGCCCGCTGGATTATTATCGTACCCACTCCTAACAGCCTTTCCTACTTACTGGAGGGGAATATGACTATCAGTCCTATTAAAAAAATATATTCTTTAAAAAAAAGTAAAAAAAAAATAAGCTAAAACAAATAAGGAATAGGATAGTTTGTAATAAAAGCAAGAAATTTCTCAAACGCCATCTCGGTTTAATTTAGAAGGTGTATAAAATAGAATTTTTCTCTCCCAGAGCCGTGATTGCGGCCATTTGTCGCTTGGAATCGCTTTAAACCTTCTCACTTTTCTATCTACCACAAATATCCGACTATAACGGAAAATTATGTAGCTGCATTTATCCCCTTACACTCCAAGATCATAGCGTTACGTTTAAGGTACTTATTATCATGGACTTACTGATCCATAGGTCAGGTGACCCTATCTGTCGCTTATTTGGCTTAAAGGCCTAGTCTTGTCATCCATAGGGGTAATATCGCCAGTGTTAGACACCCTGTCTATGGGTGAATTATTATTCGATGGCTTATATTTGTAAGAATCTAAATAAATTTAGTAAATCTTTACTTATCATCATGGACTTAACTGATTCATAGGTAAGGAGACTTTATCTGGCGCTTATTGTGCTTAAAGGCTTAGTCTTGCCATCCATTGGGGTAATAGCACCAGTGTTACACACCCTGTCTATCGGTAATTAGATGGCATATATTTATAATAATCTATATAATTTAGTAAATCTTTTGATAACATGCTATATATCGCTTAATAACTAATTGTTTCATTTTATATTACGATTAATTTATATGATCTTAATATGCCAACCCTCATTACGCCAGCGTGATGGACTATTGGTCTAACTCCTCTCATTCGGAGAGGAGACTTGAGTTCAGCAGTCACGCAGGCAGTCAGATAATGACTAGTCAAGTTGAGTTAGGCTCAAGCCTAACACCAAACGCGCGTAAGAGTTTAAATATACATTTTTAGTATCTTTAGTATTACAACCAACCCAACCAATTAATACTTATACAAGCTCCAACAAGTATATCATGTTTCGTAAATATTACAACCATTTTAATATTAAATTTCCTATATATCCATAGTTTAAAAGGATGTTACAAATGCCTTTAAAGTGATCTTCAGTCCCGAAGCAATTTATAGACATTAGGATGTTCGGTCGAGCGATTAAGTGTCACTATATACGTATGTGTGGGAGTTAATTGCTTACTCTTCAAATATTTACTTTCGAAGCAGACTATATTTGCCAATAGGGTACTAGTGCGGTTTGCGACAGTGCAAATCAGTATTAGCTATATAATAGGACAATTGTCTCTTAGCCTATGTAGTTTAGCCGTGATAGCCCAGTGGATATCTCTGCCTCCGATTCCGGAGGGTGTGGGTTCGAATCCGGTCCGGGGCATGAACCGCCAACTTTTCAGTTGTGTGCATTTTAAGAAATTAAATATCACGTGTCTCAATCGGTGAAGGAAAGCATCGTGAGGAAACCTGCATACCAGAGAATTTTCTTAATTCTCTGCGTGTGTGAAGTCTGCCAATCCGCATTGGGCCAGCGTGGTGAATGGGTCAAAATGGGCTTATAATGATTGCCCTAATTTTTCTGTTCAAAGAAAAGGATCTCGCAGAAGCCCCATACAAGCTTAAAGGTCAGCGCTTCCTTTGTATACCTACTATGTTTTTCCGTCACCGTTTGAGACACGTGATATTTAATTTCTTAAAAATATAAATGCCGATAATTTTATTCATTTAAAATTATTAGAATTTACTTTCTATACTCGTACTATCCCATGCTTTGTGATTTAACATTTAAAATGTTCAGGTTGCGAATTGTACTGAAAAATTGACTTAAGGCTTGCTAATTAGTTCGTACTTTTGTAGACTTGCTCAATCTCAAATAGAATCACTCCTTACAAAGAAAGATCTTTATTAAAATGAACTTAAGCTTCGTTCGTAAAATACATTTTCCAATAAGGAAAAATAACAATAAATATATATTCATGGATTTATTTCCATAATTTTGGCAATTATATAAACAATTTGTTTGTATTTGGCTCGGGATTGTACCATCTTATCTTGGGGAGGATTTGCGAGTCATTAAGTATCAAATACTTATGATACGGTTGTTTTCTTTTTTTGATTTTTTTTATTCTTTACAAGTTAGCCGTTGACTACAATATCTCCTGATGGTAAGTGATAATGAGTCTAAAGTAAATAAATAATTTTATTTTTTTAGTGACTTGATTCATACATATTTATTTAGTTAAAATCTGCAATTTTTTCGCAGATGTTGCTTCAATGGAGTACCACTACCACTACCACGTTTTGTGGTTTGGATTTTCCAAATGTGATAAAATAATTTTCTTCTCAGGTGTCAGTCAAAATGCTTTCACAAGTTTGTCGAATCCAGATCATCAGAATCGTAAAGGTACACTTCCGTTTAGATGGCAGCAATGTATTGAGGGTAAATATTTCAATTAAATCTATCTATAGTCTTACTAATATTATAAATGCGAAAGTAAGTCTGTCTGTCTATCTGTCTGGTGGTCTGTCTGTCTGTCTGTCTGTTACCTTTTCACGGCTAAACGGCTGAACTGATCAAGATGAATTTTGTTATTATAATAAATGGGACGTCGGAGCAGAACATAGGCTACATTTTATTTCTAAATAAAAAGATAAGGGGGTGAAAGAGGGGTTGAAAGTTCGTGTGAAAACCCGCGATAGCGATAGCGATTTAATAGAATAGAATGGAATGAAATGCAATGGGAGGCGATGGGATGGGATGGGATGGGAAGCGACAGCGATAATAGAATAGAATAGACAACACAAACCCCGTTTTGAGTTTGAATTTTAAAATTTATAAATCACATTATACCGTTACTTATTTCATGATTTATGCACAATCTTAATATATAAATACGAAAAATTGAAAAAATAACCGATTGATGTACAAAACTACATCCACTAAAAACGGATTTTGCGGTAGGGTTGGATTAAAGAGGTCTAAGGGCGAGCGAAGTCGCGGGCGTCCGCTAGTATATAATATGCTACATCTTCGAAAAAAGAACGAATTTAAATTTCTTTGTACAAATCGGTAATTTCATAGTTTAACCAATCCAATCATCATTGATAACGAGTAGCTTTATATATCCCGGTAAGCTACTAGTATCGTATTCTGTTGTTCTATTAAGCATTCCATTGAATTGATAGTACAATAGCTGTGATCACAATACTCAAAGGAAGCGTTACGTGCTGATACGTTGCAGTTGTTCCAAGCTTCGTGTAAACATTCTACGGCGAGGAGTATACTATCTGGTACAATCGTTCTCCGGGGATTCGATTGTGGATTGGAAATGCGGACTTCTTTTAAAATATAAATAAAATGGATCCGCAACCTACAAAAATACACCCAATACAATTGTAATCTTAGTTATATTGCATCAAGAATGCGGGGATATGCGTTGAGACTTATTTGAAACTAGCTGACACCGCGCGGTTTCACCCGCGTGGTTCCCGTGCCCGTAGGAATACGGAGATGAAATATAGCCTATAGCCATCCTCGATAAATGGGCTATCTAACACTGGAAGAATTTTTCAAACCGGACCAGTAGTTTCTGAGATTAGCGCGTTCAAACAACAAACTCTTCAGCTTTATAATATTAGTATAGATATCGCAAGTTCCTGGATGCACATCTGTAGGGCTATTCTGTAACGATGTTTTATATAACTCGTAAGTGCGAGTTTCGAATTCACCTCTATTTCTCTCTGTCTAGCACGATACAATAGAAAGAGAACGATAGAGGCTAATTCAAAACTCGCACTTGTGAATTAAACAGAACATCGTTACAGAATAGTCCTCCTGATTTTACGAATTTATATGCATTTGATGCATATTGCTTCATTGGGGAAGGAAATTATTGTGAGTAACCTGCATATATGATTTTATGTGATTTTTTGATGACGATACCAAGATGTGTGAAGTTTACAAAAAATTTGTTCAGAAAATATTTTTAATAAGGACTTCCAAACATCACCGTCCTGAGCAGTCTGCCTGTAGCTACTCCCTGCGACTCGCGTGCTGTCCTCAGTCCACCTGCTGAGGGGTTGAGCTCTGCTTTCCGGTGCGTGGTCACCGTTACAACCTTCAAACCCCAACGTCCATCGAACTATGTGCCCCACGAATTGCCACACAGCAACAGCTTAGACGGCTTAAGCTATTGATTCAATTATTTTGTAAATCTCCTCATTTCTGATACGATCACGCAATGAAACTCCAAGCATAGCTCGTTCCGTCGACTGCTGAGTGACTCTGAGCCCTCCTATGAGTATACACTTAGTGACAAGTCTCGAAACGTTGAGAAGTTGGTTAAATCTAAAGAAATGAAATATCTTAGCATTCCATGGATTCACCGTGAGGATGCCGGGCCATCGTGTGGAAGAGAGAAAAACCCGAGCAGATTCCCGAACTTGTGACCTATGGTGTAGGGTTAAGGACGTCCTTGACAGTTAACTAACACTCCCTTTCGCCGCATCTGTTATTCTCCCTGCCTAGACAAACTTGGTAAGATCCTACTGGAGCAGCTTTGGATGCCCTCTCTAATATAGAACTTGCTTCTAATGAGGCCAAGGTCTTTAAGCAAGATATAGAGAGATTTTGCTGGTAATCCTCTCGCACCTACTTCTATCGCGTACATTCTAACATAGCCATTTTTATATGTTTTGATAGAATACGTAAACTGGTAGCTTTTAATATATTTTAATTTATTTGACTTGGTTAATGTTAATTTATTCTAAAATTTTAATTTGCTTGAACTTTAATTTATTATTTTTAATTAATTTTGTTTGTTTAAATTTATTTTGTAATTTATTGTTGTAATTGTTATTTCTGATTGCTCGAGAAACGAATTGGGAAACTGGAATGTTTCTCTGGGCATATTTCTTGTATTTAAATAAATAAATAAATACATTTTTGAGTTTATATGAAGCGTGTATCATAATAAAGTAGACAATGGAGAGGATCCCATAATTTACACGCTCGGCGCTACCTTTGTCATTCGCAGAGTATCTGGGTGAAGTATTGCCGTAATAAAACAACTAAAAACCCTCTAAAGGCCTATGCAAATGTTTGATTTATAGGATATAAAATCTCACCGGAAACGAAGTCAGATTTCCTGAATGCTTTGGGCAAAAGAAAGTCGAATATTTCTCTTATTATCTTTTAGTAAGAAGTTAACATTATCATTGTATTTAAATCTTTACGTTGTTTACTATACTTATATACTATATATATAGGTTAGGGAAAGCCGTGATAGCCCAGTGGATATGACCTCTACTTCCGATTCCGGAGGGTGCGGGTTCGAATCCGGTCCGGGGCATGCACCTTCAACTTTTCAGTTGTGCGCATTGTAAGAAATTAAATATCACGTGTCTTAAGCGGTGAAGGAAAAACATAGTGTGGAAACCTGCATACAAGAGAATTTTCGTAATTCTCTGCGTATGTGAAGTCTGCCAATACGCAATGGGCCGGCGTGGTAGACTATTGGCCTCTCATTCTGAGAGGAGACTCGTGCTCAGCAGTGAGCAAAGCATTTATATGTTCTGTTGAAGCAGAATCTTTGTTAGAACGCATTATCAATTGTTGAGAAAAACCTTAGCGCTATATATTAGTTGATACTTAGATATTTTTACCATTGACAAGTACAACGATTAATTACAACTAATTAAAAAAAAAAACTATAACTTAGTAGTTTTCGGGTTAAGCACAGAACTCAAAATATTGTATACTAGCGGACCCGGTCAAGCTTCGCTTTGACTTATGTGCACTTCTTCCCTATCCCTACTCTAACCCTACCCTACCCCTCCCTACCCCTACTTCTTCTGCTTGACTTTTAAACATTTGTATGAGAAATAGAAAACGGTTGTTTTTATGGTTTTCCCGGCAATTATTCTAGTTTTTCTCACCTTTTAGACCTTTTCTATACCTCCACAAACATTTCAAGACCAAGAGATAAATCCGCTCAGCCGTTCTCGAGTTTTAGCGAGACTAACGAACAGCAATTCATTTTTATATATATATAGATACAGATAGACCCAATTTTACGTACGTACAATACACAATAAGTAATACGGACATGCATGCATTACATAAATCAATAAGGTACGAGCGTAATTTCATGAATAATTAATTGAACGAATGTTCGGCCAGGAACATTCTTGTACTCATTTGTACTTGTTCGTACTCATTTGTTTTATCTTTCAATAGCAGACTTGTAAGGCTGCTATTGAAAGATAAAACAAATGAGTACGAGTGCCTGCATATAAATACTTACAAACAGTTGCGACAGAGGCTTTTACTTAAAATAAGGTCTTTTATCAGTAAATGTAACCTTTATAAAACCAAAAAATATAGGTTTTTATTTAAAATATGTTAAATAAAATAAAATACCGGGTCCTCGTACTCGTATTGCAAAAGGTAGGACTAAGAGGCAATCTCTAGAGGAGTCCTTTGTTGGAAGACAAGCTTAACTAAAATAATGACCTTTTGCCGATATTTAAATGTGAAAATTCAAGTTTTATCTAGATGTAAAATCAACGAAAACAGTAATTAAGACATTTTAATTTTTATTATCTACTAGTGGCTCCGGTCAAGCTTTGCTTTGATATATGTGCGCTTCTTCCCTATCTACCCAACCCTTACCCTAACCCTATCCTACCCCTACTCTACTAATGCACCATACAAACTTCGCTGCCCCATTTTAGGGAAGTGGGGAATTAGAATGAGACAAAAAATAGCCTATGTCACTCTCCATCCTGTCAACTACCTCCACTTAAAAAGCATGGCAATTCGTCGCTTCGTTTTGCCGTGAAAGACCGTCAGACACACACACTTTCACATTTATAATATTAAATATGGATTTTTATTGTATTCAAGTAAAATACGTAACAACAATTTCATACGGAACCCTCAGTGGGCGAGACCAACTCGCACTTGTCAGGGTTTTTTACATCTTGTTGCTAACTTTTATCTCTCGCAAAGTTTGTAGGCTTAATTAAAAAAGAAAACGCCCATTGGCCCACCTCCTGCTAATAAGATTAAGGATTTTAGCCTAAATTGGTCGTTCATAACTTAGTCACGTTTAATCCACCAGTTTAACGGCGAGTCAGTCAAGTTTAACTGTTGTTTAACCCAATGTTCTAAACACGACTGACAAATTTCGTCTACCTGTGCAGGTTAAATAATTAGAATCGATCTGCATAGCTTGTGCTTAGTACGGGGTGAGTTTCCTGAAAATGGTGTTGTATTTTGGATGCAAATTTTAATGGGGTCACAAATTCATTTTATTGTAGCACTTCCAGAAAAGAAGAAAACTTCAAGAATGAAAGATTAGGAAGTGCGCATCAAGTCTATGCTGACCAAGGAGGATATTATTTTCATTTATTTCTTTCTATACATGGTGCTCGGAAGTATTTTCCATAACTTCAAGGTGTTGACGAGTCCACTTATAGAAGCCGAACTGCAAAACTAATATTCTTTTAACTAAAAAATAAAAACTTTTTATGTCTTCATACAAAGTAATTCAAATAATTCCGACTATCCATGTCACATACGCCTTTATCTGTCCTTGCATTTTAAAATACGCCAAATTTGGCTACGTCATAATTATAAGGAAGGAGACATTTTAGGATCTATTTACAAAAGAAATATTATTTACCCCGAAAATATTAATTTTTGGAACACGTTACGTTTTTTGAACATTCAATTAATTTTCGGTAAAGAACATAGGTAAGGTAACCCCAAAGTTAAATACTCCCGAGCACCCTGTATATGTTTTAATCCGGAAAATTGTATTAGAATATTGAAAGTAAAAACTATTTGAGTTTGCCCTTGTTTTGCCTTGCGGGTTTCCAAGATTTTAATATAGTGATATAGGGCAATATTTACAAAGGCACGACCGAGTTTTATTTTCCTTTAAGCTTTAATAAAATTTATAAAGGGCTTGAGGCAATAAACTGTTATTTTTCCGGGTTTAATATTTATATTGTGTTTAAGTTAGGGTGAACAAAATAAAAACAGGTAGAAGGGAATGGTATTTCAGAGCACAACAACAGAAAACCTTCTTTAAAAGTTAGCCCAAGCAGTCTCACCTGATATTAAGTGACAATGCAGTCAAGATTGATATTATATGACTAGGAAGTGTTTTGCCGTACTCTTCAAGGCTTCTTCAAGTACTTACGTGTTGTCTTACTGAAACGCTGAAACGCTTGGTCTTTTGGTACCACCAAGCGATTCAGTCAGTCAGTCGGGTAAAAAACGCGCCTTGCATTTTACCTCGAATGTGGAAACCACCTCGAAACGAGTGCATCGTCATAATATAGTCGCTTACTCAGCACTTTAATCCTAAAACGGTTAATTTTACAGAAAAACTGCAAGACATTTTTTTTGTAGACAATTTTATGAGGAACAAATTGTATAATGACCTCTATTGACCTCCGAGCAATAGGTCACGAAATATTTGCGAAAAACTGATTTTCATGACCTTATGACGTTTGTAACTTTCTTAGCCGGCATCATATCGATGTCGATTTTTTACATCTTCATAATAACACCGTAATAAAGGTATATACAAAAGTTGAACTCAGTAGGAATTTTTCCCCAGATAGGTTTAAAATGCCTAAAATACTGGACTAATAAGGAATTTTGAAGATGAAAAATGAATAAAATTATTTTTGGCTTATTTCATAACTCTGCGACTGTGTTAAGAAAGAAAATTATGGTCCAAATAAAATAAGTACCGAAGAATGCTCAGAATTTCCGATGAAAGATTTTTTTTTACAAATAAATTATAAAACAAAAAACTAACTTCCAAGAGTACACGTTTAAGCTCTTTTTCTTTATAATTAGTTGCAAATATTGAAAAGAAAAGTTGTCGAATTCGCGGTTAAAAGATATTCTTACCTTGCGGTTTTCTTTTATTGTGGTTCCAGTAAAGCGGAGGAATCACCGTTTCAGCTGAAATTGTAAGAATCCCGGCAACTGCGTAATAGACTGAGAGCCCTTGAACAAAAATTACATGTGAAATGAACCAACATGAATAACGCTTAGAAGGCTGTTACTATATCAGAAAATAACTCTGAGCACTATAATTGTATTAATGATTATTTATATAAAATTTATTAGTCTAATTTAAACGGAAGAGCTACTGCAAACTTAATGGGATGGTTCCAAACACTATACTACTGCTATGTTTGAAAATAATGTACTAATATGTTACATCTTTGAAATCCTTTAAATAAATAAACAATTTTTGCAATGCCGACATTTCTGAGCGTTACAGGTGAGTACGCGAGTGAAGAGTAAGGCTTGCGACTCTTATCTTTCGACTCTTCCGCTGGAAAAATGTACGGCGTTTACAGGTAAAGTATCTGTATAAGTGTATAAAACGAATTGCACAAGTACCGTAATAAATGAAATATTTTGTTTCTGCAATTGTCGACAATTAAAAGTATGTTCTGACATCCGGCACCACTATTTTAGTAAGGCACTAGGATTTTTGACATTTATATTTAATCAACTTTAACACTATAACAAAGCCGAACAATTATAATTAGTCGTAATTCATCATTTGTACTTGAGAACTTCCATTCACTCGCGTACCGCTGTACCGCTCAGAAATGACGGCTTAGAGTTATTTTCTGATATAGTAACAGCCTTCTAAGCGTTATTCACGTTGGTTCATTTCACAGGTAACTTTTGTACAAGGACTTGTTGTCTATAATCGCGGAGCGGAGTTACTCGAGCGAGCGGTCGGATACATTTCGATATATTTTCCGACAAAATATTATTTATACCATTGAGGAAAAGTTTAAACACTTGAAGTTTATTCGAAAAGGACTTTAAAAGGATCAGCCTACTCTAATACAGATTGGTTTTCTACGAAGAGCGTTTATTTTAAAGCCGTGTTGCTGTTATTTTATATTTATTCATCATTGGCATCCCATATACGGCTCACTGTTGAGCTCGAGTCTGAACGAGAGGGGTTAGACCAATAGTCCACCACGCTGGCCCAATGCGGATTGGCAGACTTCACACACGCAGAGAATTAAGAAAATTCTCAGGTTTCCTCACGATGTTTTTCCTTCACCGTTTGATACACGTGGTATTTAATTTCTTAAAATGCACATAACTGAAAAGTTGGAGGTGCATGCCCTGGACCGGATTCGAACCCACACCCTCCGGAATTGGAGGCAGAGGTCATATCCACTGGGCTATCACGGCTCAGTGCTCACGGCAATTTGTATTTATTACAGCTTAATATTTTTTTAAAGGTTTAGTTTGAATGGTTTTATCCCATCACTTAGGTGTTTACTTTATTGAATGTATATTTTTTAAATTTTTGTTTCAATAGTAAGCACAAAGTCAGAGCGGTTTGCCAGGCTACATTAATATTATGAAGAAAAGTTCCTCTTTTTTTTGTTTGTAGCGAACAGGCTCCGAAACTACGCCAGATTTTAAAAACTCATTTACCAATGGAAAGCTGCATTATCAGCGAGCAACATGTGCTATTTTACTATTGGGAACTATACGATGAAACCGCAGTTAGTTCGCCAGTTACAAATGAAATGTCAATAAATAAAACAGAGAGCAGACGGTGTAATTTAGTTTAAAGCTTTCGATATCGTTTCTGATTTGGAAGGGATTTGTCGCTCAAACGTCATTGCTGACCGCTTATCAGCCAGACAGATCACGTTCATCGTGCAGTGCAGGAAAATAAAAATCTTTTTAGTTTTCCTGCACTTTTATTTTTAACCGACTTCAAAAAAAGGAGGAGGTTATCAAGTCGAAATCTTTTCTTTATGTATGTTCACCTATTACTCGAAGACGCCTAATCCGATTTGAAAAATTCTTTTTCACTACTCTTGCTCAAAAACATTGTCATATTACCACTCCACAGCGGGGCTAAATAAGCATATTAGCCTCTAGGGGCTAAAGTAATTTTGTTTTTTCAATTTTTGTATGTTACGAGTACTAGCCAAGTACTAGCCTACTTTATAACGAAGGTGGTTTTATTCGTAAATAGAATCATCAGCGATTGAGCCAGAGGTAAGGTCCTGACTGTGTGATAAAAATAAAACTTGGAATTGGAATAAAATGCAGCGTTCTTGTCTGTGGAATGCGGTTTTTTTTTATTTGATTTTTATTGAGTTGCGAATTTATAGAGCGAGATTTGAAGACAAGGTTGTACGGTGTAATTAATACCTTTGCCTTTTCTTCATGGGAAAAAATTATATTAATAAAGAAAATAAAATTAAAGAGCGAGAATTTAAAAACAATTATTGTCGTGAATAATCTAATTACTTGATATTTTTAAATAAATTCATTGTGAATATATGACCGTAATTTACATGTTTCGCAACATTAATTGTTATGTCTTCATCTAGTGAGAATGGTGACCCTAATTTGGAGATGGATCAAAAAAGACTTACAAATTAAACACCTACTTACGAAAAATTTAATAAGTGGAGAAATTAACAACAAGTGCATTCTTACTTACAACTTACGCATGGTGCTTTTTTTTTAAACAATTATCTAACATGTTTACCCCTCATACTCTTTATTCAACTTCACTGTAGTCGGAAATTAAGTTACCGGGTAAAAGTTGGATGTTTCAGGGAGATGCCCTGAAACATCCAAAGGTATAGCATTTTGTACCTACATTTTGATTTTCAAATAAAATAAAACATTGAATACTGTACCGAGTTATTTTACTTTCTCGCAATCGTAGTGAAAAGTATTGTGTAACACGCGGGGCTAAACCCATTGTAAACTCGGTTTCTATTTAGGCGGCACTTGCCTTACGGCTCGTGCCCTAAAAATACCTCGTTTAAAATGGGTTTTTTTAGCCCCTTGTATAACAATCTACTATTTTCGTTTGAGAGGGTATACTTTCCAGTTGGTCCCACAGTAATCATGGGGAACTTTCAAAAATCGTAAGAACTGCGCTTAGCTACAAACCTTTTGGTTGATGAAAAGTAGATATCTTGTGATTGGGCTTGATTAATTTGTATTGATGAGAACATTTCACCTAGATATAGGTTGTGATTATAATTAGGAATTTTAACACGAATACACAGAGCAACATACCTTGGGGGAATTTTTTTTTGCCTACATCTAAATCTACTCATAGAGCTACATGAAAGAACACAATCTGAAAAATCTTTATGTTTATCATATTCTGTCATGGCTTAAATTAATACATCACTGGGTTAGCACCGCCTTCAAACAGTAGGTAGTACATAATACGATGTTATTTAACGTTTTTTAGTTTAGTCGGTACGTTTTATGTTTTTGAAGTCGGTTGAATTTTTTTTATTAAACTTTTATAAATTTTATTTAGTTTGCTTACTTCAGGATCTTTAATAAACATAGCAACACTTGACGGAACAAATAGATGGTCCGCTGCTAGGCCTTAGATGCACACCATCGCTTTCTCTTTCGTCCCAACGCAACGAAAGGGGGATCGATATTTCAACTGTGCCGCTATTGGTCGACAATATGTCTTTTCTCTTCATGGCATATATCGTTGACACATGCTAGACCTACTGAGTAGAAAACCCTTGCTTTGGAATGCTAAATCGTGTAAATACGTTTGACAATGCGTCAAATAGAGACATGTGAATTAATGTATATTTTTTTTAATTTTACACAGTAGGTAATTAACTAATTTCCTTTCTGGGTTATGTACGGCACTAGAATGAAGCCCCACCCGTCATGAACAACACAAACATAAAAACTACAAAGAGACAATATGATTTGATGTTGTTAACGACACTATAAACATATATGTTTTAGGGCACTTCGTTTTAACAGATTAGTGATATTATACGAGCTGTTATTATTGTACGTGCATTTTAAGAAATTAAATATCACGTGTCTCAAACGGTGAATTAAAACATCGACAGGAAACTTGCATGCCTGAGAATTTTCATAATTCTCTAGATGTGTGAAGTCTGCCAATCGGCATTGGGCCAGCGTGTTGGACTATTGGCCTAACCCCTCTCACTCTGAGATGAGACTAGGGCTCAACAGTGAACCGAATATGGGTTGCTAATGATGAACTATGTAAACAAACTTAATAAGCACAAAGATTATTTACGTAAAGGCGAACTTGGACGTTATGTTGTATTATGTGAATAAGAAAAAAGAAGTAATTACAACTCTTAGCTAGTTAAGGCCAACATCTGTTACCGAGTCCGTCGGAGCATTTCTTTACCGCATATTTTCTGCCATTGTAAGCACGTCGTGACCAAACTTTGCCAAAAGTTTTAGTCCTCTTTAGGGATTTGCACTAAAAGTCAAAGCACTTAAAAGGACTCCAAAACGACGACGATTCGTTCTTGACAATAGCCAAGCTTTAAAATTATATTTAAGTGTAATTCTCGGAAGCAAATATTTTAAAATATAAACTACGCAAACCCCCACCTACTTTATCGGGTAAATTGACTGAATACATTTGATTTTCAACTTGTTATTGGATATCCTATTGTTATTAAAAACTGTTAAATGAGCTCAAATGAAACTGCATGATTTGAATTCATAGTAGGAAGAGGTCATAGGATTTTTTTGTTTATGAAAGGGGGAGGATTATAAAAATGAACGGACAATCATAATTTGCATGTTTTGTGTGAACAAAACTGTGAACAGAATGCGGTCCACATATTATGCAAACTCAGCTCCAGACAGCGCCTGGTCTACGTGTAGGTGTAGGTAAAATCAACGAATATATTTCTTCCAAAAAGTTAGTTAATATTCCGGTACTTGTTACTATGCCATAGATTGTAACAATTTATTATCTAAGTTATCGAGGGAAAATTATCTTGAATTGAGGTCTCATAAATTGAGATTTGATATTGAGATTAGATCCAGTGTCTAGAGCCTTGAAATATGGGAAATTGGACAAGCACGCAACACCTTTGCTAAAATGAAAAAATAAATTATTTGGGCGGAGTGGAAGCCTATTGTCGTACGTAAAATAAACCTATACCGTATCTTTTAGTTATGTTATTCGCGAAACTTATGAGTTATTATTATTTAGTAATACCTACTTAATATATATTTGTTATTTAATTATTGTTGTTTGCTGCTTTTGTGCGTATAAACCTATATCGAGCAAACGAATGATTCCAAAATTGAATCACGAGCAAAACGAGGAGCTTATAAAAATCCCGAGCGTCATGAGGGATTCAAAATAAGAGGTAAATAAATTCGTTGCCGTGCGCAAGACAGAAAGACACAACTTTTCATCTCACTACAACGATATAAGTAGGTACAAAAAACAACAAATCTTCCATTTTCTATACGTTTGTATTATGTACTCGTCACAGTAGAATGTCAATGCATGAAAAACTTGTAACAAGTATGAAACTAATTAAATACTATAGGTAGGTATACCTATTGTCTATGGTATTTAATGAACTTCGTTTTACATCAGAACTGTTCAGCTATTTCTATTATTGTCCTTTTGAACATTATTGTCAAGTGGACAATAGAGAACTGTTGTTTTTTAATAATAAAGCTATTTCCAGCTATTTCCAAGCACGTTCTAAGTATAAAAGTTCACACATTTGATAGTGGGTTTCATAAAACGAATTAATTGAGAAGTAAATAAAACAGAGAAATGTCACCGCCATTTTCCAGTTCTTTTATTGCCAATTAACACGGTCCAAAGGAGCGCGCGGACTTTTTCGATTTTTTTTATGTTTGTGGGGATCATTTTATTGCATTGGTTTATCGTTATGGTAGATCCATCATCCATTTATCTTATATCTATACTATAACTAGCGGACGCCCGCGATTTTGTCTGCCTTAGACCTCCTTCCCTCTCGCAAAATCCGTTCTTAGCGGATGCTTGACTATCTATTTGCCAAATTTAAACTTTATAAGTCAATCGGTTCTCTAAATTTCGTGATGAATGAATGAATTTGATTCGTTTTCTATCGCTTTTATATATTTAGATAACACGGACAAATGCGAGTCGGTCTCACTGTTATGTAAGTGTAATGTAACAAATTCCTCGATTACAGGTGGTATTATTATGATATTGTTGATAGAAATAATAGGGTATTTGTTGAATTTAGATCAGTTGTTTGTTAGGCAGCGTAGATACCGTCACGCCGCCAGTCGCGTTAGTGATTTTGTGCAATAATGTTTTGTGTTGTAATCATTGATAATGCTTTGTGTTGTAATTATTGTTTATCATAAATTGTTTAGTGTGGGCATGGAGAACATGTCGGGCAGGGAAGGTGAGTATTGATGCATTCTAAAGGGATTGCTTAAACCTACTCTCAAGGTCACAAGTCCTAGGACCTGCTCGAGGTGTTTCCTCTACCCCAAAATAATGGTACAATCACTGTCGCTGCTATCCGTTACGTTACAGTAAGTTTAACGTACGTACCTGCGTTAAATAATGATATTACGGTGTGTTTTATTACGTTAACTTCTAATTTTGATTTTCTACAATTTCAAGGGGTTGCAGACTGTAGACCTATGGTAATTTAAACTCGATCACTTTCGCGACATAAAAGGTTTTGACAGACAGACTAGCAGACATATGGACAACAAAGTGATCCTATTAGGTATCCGTATTTTGCTTTTGAGGTATTTATTTTTTTCAACCAAAAAGAAAAAAAAACAATCAAAGAGTTTTGACCACATTATTATAACTTAACATTTTACAGAATTTAGTTTCTCGAACGCATCAAACTTGTACAAAATACGTCATAATAACATACCCAGAATAGTTGTAATATCGTAAAAATAAAATGTAACAAAAGTAACGACAAGACATGTAGGTAACATAAAAGTTTTATTAGTGTGTTTCTACTGCGCAGACTATAACAATGTAATTAAGGAATTACAATAGTGGACACTGCTCTTGGACTAAGAGTTAGAGAGTACTAATAGTCAAGGATCCGTAGAACATTTTGTACACCTGATTACTAACAAGCTAATTTTTCGTGAGTAGCTTCATCTCGATGAGACGATCAACTTTTTTACGGAAATTCTTGATTTTGGTAGCTAACTGAGTTACCAGGAAATGAACATTTCAGAGTGTCTGTTAGTAATCAGGTGTACAAAATGTTCTAGGGAACCTTGACTATAGCAGTTTTGTCAGTTAAAAATAACATCCAACTAAAATCATCAATAACCTTTTTTACATAAAAATGGAACCGACTTCAAAGACGTATTTCAGTTATTTTGATTTTAACACAAAACTACCAAACCGATTTTCATGAAAATTACATGGGACCAATCTGAAAGTATACTCTTTGAAACAAAAAAAGAATTTTCAATATTAGTTAACAAATGACAAAGTTATGAGGTACTTAAAAACTCGTACAAAATAATTTATCTACATTTGAATGCTTGCAATCTCAAAAATAAAATAAAAATAAAAAGACATCTACGAGTAGGTGCCATAAAATTTTCATTACTGTGCTTTTTCTGCACAAGGCTATAATACTCGTAGAATAATTAGGGCATTAGAATAGGCTATACAACTAGACTCTAAGCGATAATTTATCGAGCAGTGTATGGAAGCTGCTCTATAAATCATCGCTAAGAGCCTAGAGACCGTCAAAATTAATGTATAACAAACTCATCAAACTAAAACACTATTTTATGAGCGTTTGTTGAATAATATAACAACGCGGTCGCGATGTTTTCGGCTACGTAATTATAATGTAACATTGTGTCCTACCAAGCAAACTTCTATCTAAATTAAATCTAAAATGAACACAATATGCAAGTTCTACAAAATACTTCTTCCAATATACCTACTCGTACTACTCAGAATTATCGCATTCTCGAAAATAAAATTAAATGTAATAAAAATACAAAACAAGGCACGTAAGTGCCACGCCAGAGAAGTTTTATTAGTGTGTTTCAACTACACATGATTATAACAGTACAATTAAACAACCACAAATTCTTGACTCTGCTTTATAAATCATTAGGTACTCACAGTTTTGTATGTCATAATTATCAAACAAAAACACTATTTTACATGCGAATGTTTTGTAATATAACAGACGCGATTTTTTTGGGCACATCAATATCTGTACAAAATATCTCTTGTATATCAAATAGTTGCAATCTCAAAAATAAAATTAAATATAACATAATTATTACAAGACATCTACGAGTATGCCATAAAAGTTTTAGAATCAGAATCATCTATTTGCAAGAAACAAAAAATTTTGTTATACAAAGATGTTCAACATCTAATAAAATCTATCTATTTTATGTATTGTTAACAATGTTTCACCAATAATAGATATTCATTACTGTATTTCTTTTGCACAGTAGGGCATTAGAATAGACTACAACAAGACTGTTAGCGATGATTTATATATATTTGTTGATTTATTTAGCGGACACTGCTCTATAAATCATTGCTAAGAGCCTAGAGACCGTCAAAATTAATGTATAACAAACTCATCAAACTAAAACACTATTTTATGAGCGTTTGTTGAATAATATAACAAAGCGGTCGCGATGTTTTCGGCTACGTAATTATAATGTAACATTGTGTCCTACCAAGCAAACTTCTATCTTAATTAAATCTGTTGTTAATAAATGCATGAAATATATATATAATACGCTTGGCTAATATATTTACCAAAATAGTTGCAATATCCTAAATAAAATACCTATATGACCTCTGCCTCCGATTCCTGAGGGTGCAGGTTCGGGGCATGCATCTCCAACTTTTCAGTTTAAGAAATTAAATATCACTTGACTCAAACGGTGAAAGAAAAACATCGTGAGGAAACCTGCATACCTGAGAATTTTCTTAATTCTCTACGTGTGTGAAGTCTGCCATTCCGCATTGGGCCAGCGTGGTGGAATATTTGCTTAACATCCCTCATTTTGAGTGGAGACTTGTACTCAGCTTTGAGCCGAATATGGATAGATAATGATGATGATGATACTTAGTTATTCTACCTTAAGAAGTACTTAAGACCTACACATATGGATGAAGTACCTGCACCTAAAAATAGTTAATAACAACTGACTCTACGTATACATACGTATACATAATACATATGTAATTATAAGCCCCTCTTTAACTCTACATTTTGATGAGCACGTACGACCTGAAAGTTTTATGTTGGTGGAACAATGTGTTACATTGAAGTTAGCAATATTTTGACAAGTTAAACTTACTTATTACTTTATGTATAACTAGCTGACCGCGCGCGGTTTCACCCGCGTGGTTCTCGTTCTCTTAGGAATGCGGGGATAAAATATAGCCTATAGCCTTCCTCGATAAATGGGCTATCTAACACTGAAAGAATTTTTCAAATCGGACCAGTAGTTCCTGAGATTAGCGCGTTCAATCAAACAAACAAACAAACAAACAAACAAACTCTTCAGCTTTATAATATTAGTATAGATAATGATAATTACTTTATGTATAATAATGATAATCTTACGTAATATGCGTATCCACAAATAATGACGCAAAATAATAAACAAGAAACAATACATAAAGATAGTCTTGTTAAGCTACTTACAAGCTAAAATTATTATTATCATACTTCTTCAATTTTCGATAAAAGTAACCTAACTTTCATTACAAGCGTACTACGTCTTCGTCGGTATCCGACACAATGGCACCGGTTCGCATCCATTGCACTCTCGCGGTTTGAACGCGACGCAGTTTTCCTCACCTCGGCAGACATGGTCTTTGCACACGTTCAAATCTTTCAAACACGATCTGTAGGCTGAAAGTGAAATGTGGATTACGGTCAGGGGAAATAATAAGAAGGATGTCATGCACACCGCAATAAGATTTCCTTCGGATGACACTGTCTAGGCTATGAGTTTACGGATCGGAGGTTTTCAATTACTGTTGCTTGTAAGTCAATGTTCATTCCCAAAATAAAAGAAAAAAGTTACGCGTAACGAATACCTACTATAAATAACGAAGGACCGAAAATCAAAACAAAATTACTTTTATTTTATAAATATGAATTAATCGTAATTAAAAGATTTACGATCGTTTGGCTCAGTTTTTGGATAAGTTTTAATCAGTGCAGCTTTTTGGTGTTTTTGAAAAAAAAGGTCTTTGAGTTAAAATTATTTTTACGATTGACTTTTGAAGTCTTACAATACTCGTAACTTAACTTGAACAGCCTTCTAATTGGGTATTTGACATTTTTTGTTGTATATTAAAAGTATGCTAATAGTAGAGCAATTTTGTATTTTGAGCTTCGTCTTTGCTCAAAAACGCCCCGTACCCGCCGACGAAAAATCGTTTACTTATAGGGTGTACAAACAAAAATATACAGATATCTTTGTTATATTTGTGCATTTATATTTATACTTTTCATAATAAAAAAAGTCACATTGAATCTGAAATTATACGATTTTTCATTTCAAATTATTTTTTTGTATTTTATATAGAATTATAGAACACGGCTAAAACTCACGTAGTACAACGTTATAGTTTTGAACCCATACGGGGTCTTTAGTCATGAGCTGGTTCTTGCAACGCGGCGCGGGGTAAACTACACTAACTACTGCAGGTTATACAAAACATCGTTACAGAATAGTACTACTGGACTTATAGCTTTCATAAATTGTCTGGCTATAGTCTGACAGGCTTTTAGACCAAGAGATACAGTATCTCTGCCGAGCCATGACAATACACTGTATCTTCAGATACAGAGATGTGGTAACACCCATAAATAATAATAATAATAATAATAATAATTATTATTATTATTAATTCAGAGGAGGGCGGAGGATTCACCCCTGCCGGGGTGAATCCTCCGCCCGGTGCATATATGTATTTATGTAATATATATTTAAGTTTATTTATTTTGTGTATTTAAGTAAGTTTATTTATTTTCCCTTTGGCTTTTATATATATTTATTTTGTACCGGGCGTGAGAGTAGAATGCATGTATAATAATAATAATAATGACACCTGCCATCCGTCTGGAGTGACATATTTTTTTCAAACAAATAAATAAAATTAAAATAATTTAAATATATACGCTACAAATAAGCCAAATCAAATAGAAACAGTAAAATGAATTTGAAGAACATTATAAACCATAGAAAATATGCGACGAGTTGGCGGCCAGAGCACCAGCGCACGAAATAACATCTTCATATCGTCGTCGACGTCGCCGTCGTCGTCTGAGGAATTTAAGACCCCGCCAACATCTGCGGGGGATGAGACACCCGTGCGGACGACTCATCGGGGTGTCACCACACGACGACGGCAACACCAACAACAACAGCAACAACACCAGCAGGACGTCGATGAGATACCACTACCGGAGAGCTTGGATCAAGAGGGGCTGCGGGCTCCTGTGAGTGCTCCCGCTACCGGTGGTGTAGTGCGTCGCATGAGATGGTCTCGTCCACTCAATGAGAGCGTCATGCGAGCGTACTATGGGGCGACAGAGGGGGGAACTAACCTTACTGCGTACCGGTCAAGGATGTTGTCTATGTTTCAGACTCTTGAGCCAACAGTGACCGTGACTGCGCAGCGACTATCGGATCAGGTGCGAGCAATCCAGCGACGTCATCTGCTAGATGAAGCTCACCTTGAACGACTGCGCTCTACTTCAGTACAAATCGATACCATCCGTAGCTTACCTCAGCAAACATTGCAAACCAACATCCCAGAGGTGCTACAGGATGGTATCGATATGCAAGTAAGTAGCCAGAATTATGAGCAATTGAGGAGAACTTTGGAGGATTCTATTGTGACATACAGGTACATGCCTCTTAATTTAAGACCAAAATTGCCTCGTTTGCCTGTACATAGACGAAATATGGCGTTAGTGGGGGTTCTAGATCAGATTTTAGGTGAATATCTCGTAACATCTGAGGACCTAAGTGATACGCATTCGATTCTATTCTGTGGAGCCGTTGCGGCGTGTCGTATTGCGGGTGTCAAATTCCCTGAACCACGCACGGTTCCGCAGAGGACGGGTCAAGCACCAGCTTGGCGGACCAGAATCGAAAGGCGTATCACACTGACTAGAATTCTCATAGCTAAGCTAATCTGCTTCAAGGAGGGCAACAATCGCCCTAGAGTTATGCGATTTGTGAATCAGGCTTTTGCTGGGACTGACACACGTCCGTTCCAGTACTTGGCTTGTGTCACCGAACGCATTGACTTCTTGAAGCAGAAAGTCTATGCATGGGCACAACGCATTAGGCGTTATAAAGAGCGCATAGACCGGTATAATCAGAATAGAATCTTCCAAAGTGACCAACGGAAAGTGTACAGGAACTGGGAACGATCCAGTGCCTGTGTGACAGATGGGGAACCTCCGACTTCTGATGCTATGTCAGATTTCTGGCGTAGCATCTGGTCGGCCCCCGTAGGCCACACTGAAGGCGATTGGATGAGTACTGTCAAGGAAGAGTGTGCAATGGTGGAACAAATGATTCCGATATCCATTACTACAGAAAATGTAAGTTGTGCAATTCGTCCGGCGTCAAACTGGAAATGCCCAGGACCGGACGGATTGCACAACTTCTGGTTAAAATGGTTTCGTAGCGCCCATTCTATCTTGGCAGTGCAATTTCAAAATGCCATTGACACTGGATCGCTACCGGCATTTTTAACAACTGGTGTCACGTTCCTGCTACACAAATCCGGAAGTACCACAGACCCCAAAAACTACCGACCGATAACATGCTTACCTACCATCTATAAGCTCCTTACATCCATTCTGTCATCAAAATTAACGATGCATATAAATGCAAATAATATTTTGGTCCCAACACAGAATGGATGTAAGGCCCGGTCTCGTGGTACAAAGGAACTTCTCCTCATAGACACTGCTATTTGCCAACAGGTTCGGCGAAACAGAAAAAATCTCACGGCTGCTTGGATAGACTACAAGAAGGCCTATGATTCGGTGCCTCATTCATGGCTCATGGAGGTCATGCGGTTGTACAAGGTCGATACAACACTATGCTCTTTTCTTGAGTCATGTATGAGACAGTGGATGACAGTTCTTCGTCACCCAGGCGCTTCTGAGTGTTCTGAATCGAATGAACTGATAGGGATTAGGCGAGGTATTTTCCAGGGCGATAGTTTGAGCCCTTTATGGTTTTGTCTAGCCCTTAATCCTCTCAGTACTTTACTGCGGGATTCAGGGCTAGGCTTTCGCCTTCGCAGGGGTGGTGAGCTCATATCTCACTTGCTTTACATGGATGACCTCAAGCTGTATGCATCAAAGCGTACAGACCTAGTGTCATTGCTGAAGATTACTCAAACCTTTAGCAATGACATAAGGATGGAATTTGGTGTAGACAAGTGTGCGGTCATCAATGTAGAGCGAGGAAGGATAGTGAGCTCCGAGAATATAGTTATTTCAGAAACTATCATTCTCAGATCACTCCTTGAAGGCGAGACCTATAAATACCTTGGAATGACAGAAGCACTTGGTATTGAGACAGGGAATATGAAACAGGTAGTAAAGGAACGCTTCTTTGGCCGCCTGAAAAAAGTCCTAAAAAGTCTTTTATCAGGCGGTAACAAGGTGCGTGCCTTCAATAGCTGGGTCATGCCCTTACTCATATACACTTTTGGCATTCTAAAGTGGACTCAAACCGAACTGGATTCCCTGGACTGTAAAGTCCGCAAACTGCTGACGTCATACCGGATGCATCACCCCCGTTCATCTGTAATGAGATTGTACATCCCACGCAAGTGTGGAGGACGTGGCTTCTTAAACGCCAAGAACCTCCATAATCGTGAGGTGTGCAATCTCAGAGATCATTTTCTCAAGATGAATGTGAGTATGTTTCAGGATGTCGTTGCAGTGGATAAGGGACTTACCCCGCTATCCCTAGGCAAAGAGAACTGGCGCAAGCCTATAGTAATTAGTAACTCAGATCGTGTGGCAATATGGAAGAGCAAGGAGTTGCATGGACGATTCTACAAGGCCCTTACTGGGCCGGATGTAGATCAAATAACATCTGTATCTTGGTTGCAATTCGGTGACCTCTTTGGGGAAACCGAGGGTTTTGTCTGTGCAATTATGGACGAAGTTATAAAGACGAGAAACTACCGGAAACACATTATGAAAGATGGCACTCTAGACATCTGTCGAGCGTGTCATCGTCCTGGGGAGTCCCTCAGGCATATTGTGTCCGGGTGTTCTCACCTTGCTAACGGCGAATACTTGCACAGACATAATCAAGTAGCCAAGATAATCCACCAACAGCTTGCTCTTCAATATGGCCTTATCGATTTTGAGATGCCTTACTATAGGTACGACCCAGCGTCAGTTCTTGAAAATAGCAGTGCATTGCTCTACTGGGACCGAACGATTATCACTGACAGGTATATTGTAGCCAATAGACCTGATATAGTGCTAGTCGATCGGTCAGTGCGTCGTGCAATAATTGTTGATATTACGGTTCCACATGACGATAATCTGGTTAAAGCCGAAAAGGAAAAAGTATCAAAATACTTGGACCTTGCTCACGAGATTACCGCCATGTGGAATGTTGAGTCAACTATTATTGTTCCGATAGTTGTTTCAGTCAATGGTCTTATAGCGAAAAGCTTCGACCAACACCTTAAGAAGCTTTCGCTTAACTGTTGGATCAAGAGTCGGATACAAAAGGCAGTGATTCTTGAGACGGCGCGTATTGTGAGGAGGTTCCTCACTCTGGAGCCCTGACCACCGGTTGCTTGGGCACTCAAATGTCCCGCAGCGGGAGGGTGAATTTTTTTTTATAAATTTTTAATAATGTTTTGTATTTTACACTTATATTGTTAAAAATTTAAAAAAAAAGAAGTAATAAATAAATGAGAGACGATAAATAAATAAATATACTTAAAAATACACATCAATATCTAGCCCCAAAGTAAGCATACAGATTAGCTTGTGTTATGGGTGCTAAGATAGTTGATATTATAATATTAATATACAATTATACATATAACATATATATACATATAAATACTTATATAATGTATAAATACACACAGACACTGGAAAACACTCATGTTCTCACACAAATATTTTCCAGTTGTGGGAATCGAACCCACGGCCATGGATGCAGAAAGCAGGGTCACTACCCACTACGCCACGCGGCCGTCAAAATTATAAATGGATTAGGTACTCGCGTGCGGTTACATATACTGTCATTTAAATAATTTATATATTTAATAAGAAATGCATTAATAGTAGTTGTAGAAATACTAGATACTATTAATGCAGTAGGGGATTAAACTAAAAATTGCTATTTCTTAGCTATCGGTGTTTTGAAGATACAGTGTTTTGTCATGACATGGAGGATCTAGTGTGATACTTACTGTCTATACATTGTCCGCCGAAGCAGCATCCACCACAGCATTGTTCGTGATGTCCGCACTGAAATAAAAATGATTACATATATTTATTTCAGATGTAATTTTGACGGCCTCCGTGGCGCAGTGGTATGCACAGTGGATTTACAAGACGGAGGTCCTGGGTTCGATCCCCGGCTGGGAAGATTAAGATTTTCTTAATTTGTCCAGGTCTGGTTGGTGGGGGGCTTCGGCCGTGGCTAGTTACCACCCTACCGGCAAAGACGTACCGCCAAGCGATTTAGCGTTCCGGTACGATGCCGTGTAGAAACCGAAAGGGGTGATTTTCATCCTCCTCCTAACAAGTTAGCCCGCTTCCATCTTAGACTGCATCATCACTTACCATCACGTGTAAAGTATAAAAAAAAATAAAATATGGACTTCCTGATTGAATCATAAAACAACGTCGGAAAAAATACTAAAAAATTGGAGCAATACTGAATGTTTACTTCCTCAATAAGATAAAATTGATATTTTTGAAAAACCCCCGATGTCATGAAATTATTAATTACACTCTCGATCAAGTCATCAATATTCTCTTTCAGTGCGTTTTCATTTGAGAGTTGAGATCCCACTCGAGTATATTTGCAGACATTCGGTTATTCTTCCCCACTTTCACCCCTCCAACTTTTAAACGGATTAACCGATTTTCATCAAATATATCTAATAATACTCGCACATACTATGTCACCTTTAGTACAAAAATCTAAATTGAAACGCTTCATCCGTTCGGAAGCTATGGTGCCTCAGTCAGACTGACAGACAGACACGTCAAACTTATAACACCTCTTTTTGTGTTGGGAGTTAAAAATACTTTCTTTATCAGTGAAAAACGTATGAAAATCCGTACAGTAGTTTTCGAGTTTATCGCGAACTAATACAGTCTTGTGTAACGAGGGATTTTACATTATAATTGTAGCGAATTATTGTAGTGATAAGCCGTGATAGCCCTGTGGATATAACCTCTGCCTCCGATTCCGGAGGGTGTGGGTTCGAATTCGATCCGGGTCATGCACCTCCCACTTGTGTGCATTTTAATAAATTAAATATCACGTATCTCAAATGGTGAAGGAAAACATCGTGAGGAAACCTGCATACCAGAGAATTTTCTTAATTCTCTGCGTGTGTGAAGACTGCCAATCCGCATTGAGTCAGCGTGGTGGACTATTGGCCTAACCCCTCTCATTCTGAGAGGAGACTCGAGTTCAGCAGTGAGTCGAATATGAGTTGATAACGATTGTACTGATTGCACTAAAACAAACATTACATAGCTGATATTACCAATGTAATATTTATTTTGCTAAATATTTAAAATTCAAATATAAAGAAAATACAAATACCGTTTTCCCGGCCACCCGACAGTCCTGACATTTCCCGTGCAAGACCAGAACAAAACAAATAAACACCAAACTCAAATACATAGCCGGGCTTCACAACGCATTTAAAGGCAACGCAATATAAAGTGGAAATCTAGACGCTGTACTGAACAATTTCCTCTCACGAAACTACAAATTGAAACTAACTGCATCAAAGAAGTTCTTAGAAACTAGTGCACAGTGTACACTCGTATATCTGCACTACAAATGTACTAGTATCTCACATGACCACACGACTGTCATTTTGACTGTATACCATCCGTTTCGTAACGTCATAAAGTCGTTAGCACACTGTAGACAGTCGTAGAATAATGATTTGACAGGTTTGTATAATACACTTTAATAATGGTTTCTTAATGTTTCTTATGCAAGATACAAGAATTTAAATCGAAGCTCTGCTCTGCTTTTTCTAAGACCTAATACATTATAACGATTGCGATGATGTCGCGGAAAAGAAAAAAAATATTAATTCTTACGAAACTTGTAGGAACCCAACCAAAGATCCCTTAAAGGTTCACTTCACTCACTTTCATCACTTTTTGTTAATTGACGTATTAGTACTATAATGAACTATTGTATCATTGAAAAATCATTAGTTTCCGGATTTTTTGTATCAACAACTTTTCTGATCATCCTTACAAAAACTTATCGTGAATACAGTACCTAATAAAATTATTTTATCCAGGAGGTACATCGTAATTTGTAAGATAACTTATTTGCTCAGTCAAAAGACTGTTGCAAAATGGAAAAAATCTAAATATACGAGTAAAACACAGTGTCGTACTTAAAATTCCAGCAGCAGCGCTTCAATGCTGGTTGGTGGCTTTACGACTAAGTAAACTATTTGACACTGTAACGAACCATATAGGTAACAGGGATTCCGAGGCGCAGGCGTCACCAAGCTCCTAACTGCGAGCCGGATAACCATTTGTTCAAAGACATTTTAGCTACTAGGTAATGTATCGAAATATACCTACCGATTGATGATAATAAATCAGACGCTTAAGAAAAGTTACCATTAATTAAACATAAGTGGTTAGTTTTGTAGTATAATAAACGTACATAATTTGTAATGATAGCGGTCTTGTGTGTGCGCAAACTGAGTCTATTGAAAACTGTTTCGGTTCGGTCACGCGTCGCGTCGCCCGCGCATACGACCTCGAGCGGTGGCCGAGTTAGTTCAGGTGCATTGGAACATATTAGAGTTTAGACTTAGTCCTCTAGTCTTTTAGTCCTCTAGTCTCAAATGCCTCGTCCAGTGCATAGCCTATATGGTTACGAGGACCTGGGTGGGGCCTGGGTTGGACTATATTGAGTTTTAGTTTCTTATAATAAGAAATCTGCAAAATTCTAGAGTTGGTAAGTTGGTTGATCAGCTTCGGAAAACCACAGATTACGAATTACAATACTATAAAGTAGACTACTATGTATCTAAATATTTTATACTAGCCGACGCCCGGGACATCGTCCGCGTTAAAATCAATGTTAACTTTCAACTATCCCTACCCTACCCCTACCCTACTCCTACCTACACCTACCCTACACCTACCCCTAAACTAAAAAATCCAAGATTTTTAAATAAGAAAATGGTTGTTGTGCCTCACTCGACATAGATTGGTATAGTTTATTGTGGACTTTTTTTGTAGATATTTATAAGATCTACAATTAATTTGAACATTTTATGGTTCTATCTTTTATAGTTTAGGCAGCGCACGCAAAATAAGTAACTTTTCTGGTTGATTTTTTACACTTTGTGTCCGAAAAATCCAAATATCTTACGGAACCCTATTTTTTTCCAAAATAAAATTTAGCCTATGTTACTTGTGGATAATGTAGCTTTCGAATGGTGAAAGAATTTTTAAAATCGGTCCAGTAGTTTTTGAGCCTATTCATTACAATCAAACAAACAAACATACAAACTTACAAACATACAAACAAAGTTTTCCTCTTTATAATATTAGTATAGATAAAATTATTTTAAACAAATTTACAAGGTAGATAGACGACAATTAACGGGTTGCAGGAAGCCGTCTTATGAGGGTGGATATATATTGAAAATCCTTACAAGAGGCCAGATTTCAGCACTGGACGCTTCCATATTCTTCTATTTTTATCAATCGATATCTATTTTTTAATGTCATTAAAATAACAAAGCATAATAACATACACGTAATAATATCATTATCTAACAAAAGGTGACCCCTCGGTAAAATTCGTGTGAGACCACCGATACCATAATGGAAAGTCAGTCAACTGTGCCTGTTTTATAACCGTTGAAAAAGGGGTCACGGGATGTAATTAATCGATATTGTCTAGACTGATTAATTAATGCGTATATTTATCTTATAAATATTTTTTCAATTGCATAAAAAACTCCCTCCTCAACTTTTCAGAATTAAATATAACGTGTCTCAAATGATGAAGGAAAAACATCGCGATGAAAACTGCATATTTGAGAATTTTCTCAATTCTCTTCGTGTGTGAAGTCTGCCAATCCGCATTGGGCCAACGTGGTGGACTAAGGCCTAACCCCTCATTTTGATAGAAGACTCGTGCTCAACAGTGAGCCGAATATGGGTTGTTAATGATAATGATGATGATGTATAGAAGAAAGCTATAAGGAAGTTCATTGTGAAGAGTGACTATCAAAATAAATTTTGCAATACTTCGATGAATCCAAGCGACGAAAAATCAACTCATTGGGGAGTGAAACGTCTGTAGAGGCTTTTCTATAGGATCTGGGTTGTTGTCGTTTGTCGTCACAAAAAGACAAAACTATTAGAATTATTAAGATCGCATACAAAAACAGAATAAATAAATATTCCAACGTAAGTAAGACAAGTAATATTGCGCCATCTTTTTGCGATTTTCTTAACTTGGCTAATTGTTTTTCAGCCATTTCAATGAATGCCGGGGCTTAATGATCTGCCTAGGCGTTCTATTAGTTGGCCAATTCAACCCGATAGCTGCGACATATACAAGTATTCGTAACTGAACAGAGCTGAGAGACTGTACAGGTGGGATAAACAAACATTTGTATTACAAACAAAGCCAATCATGCGTCTGGCATATTAATTGAAATCCTTTAATCGTATTTATACGCATGCTTACGCGTTGCCCTTACCTTATAAGTTAATTAATTTATACTTTCTTACTGTATACGATAGTTTTAGTGGTTGGGGCACGTATTTTTACGTCTTTCTAGACGTGGGTCATTTAGAAATACGTAAAAAGTGCTTTTACTGTAATCTATTTCTCTAGGACGACTTTTCAACCGTTCAGGGTTTAAATACATATTAGGCACAAGATAGGTATATTGAAATAAAAAAAGTGTGTGCCAGCTCCGATGCACCAATGGAGTTTACTCTTGCAGATCGACTGTCTAAGGCGTATGTTGCGACGCAGTAAAAGTGAAAGGTGCGCAACCGAGGAGCAGCAGGCCGCAGCGTGTGCGGCCACCAACAGCGTGCAGGCGCGCCCGTACGCACGTGCACGCTGTTGGCGGCAGCGCTCGGTGAAAGGTGCGCAGAATAGGTTGCGCACAAAAAACGTAACACTGTCATTCGCTCATCAAATTTTACTGACCATAGTTTTTTCTATATATGAAAAATCTATTCTTAAGGAGTAAACTCCAAAAATAGTTTTTAAGTTATAAAAGAATGACTCCAATTGAGAACATCCTCCTTTTTTGAAGTCGGTTAAAAACAATTTTTATTTACGCTTTTAGAGCGAACTGTAAAGAGAATTTGCATTGTCCATACTTGACGTCATCGATATCAGTGCATATGGAGATGCAAATAACATATATACGCTTTGACTTCACAGAGCCTTTTTAACTCGATTTAAAGGATTTGGTCCAAAATTGTATGGAGCCCAGGTCCAGTCATTGTACCCTAGCGGAAATAAAAGAAAATATTTTTTTTAACTATTTTTGATTATACAAATCTACGAATTTACTTTATTCTTTCGAAATAATATTCATTATCTCCCAAGAAATGCAACACTAATACGGGTAATAATGGCGGATAGATGACGTTTTCAATGGAGTAATCGATTTGACGTTTGCAGTCAATTGTCATATCATAGTTGCTTTAGGGGCGCCATCTTGATTTAACCACAGAAAACATATGATTTAACTCAAAAACTTGGATTTTAATTTTATTTATTTCTTTTTATTTAGTTACATTTATTCACTTTAATAAATTTTAATAAGATCCTTGTATTTTTTAAATTTTAATGATACCTGAGTGGACCTGAAATGGACCATCTCCTTTTAAGGTTTCAAGGTGGCAGATGTTTCGAACAAAATATAGCCTGGAACGCTTTATACTGCAGGTGTTCACTGGGAAAATGAAGATAGATGCACTGGCATATTCCCAGCAAAATATGTAGATGTATCTTTGCCAACTCACATTTCACATATCAAGGCTTTCTAAGCCAACGGAATACGTAATGTTGGTATCTTTGATACAATATTAGATTAAGGCGCGTGCTTGAAGCGAGGCCTGCAATAAGGTATAATTTGTCCCATGAAAATTGGTTTAGTAATTTTGTGTTAAAATAAAAATAACGAAATTTTCATTTTAACACAAAATTACTAAAACGATTACTATGGAAATTAAATGCTAGGACACACTAAAAACAGAAAAATAAAATATTTTTAACTAAAAAAATTGAACCGACTTCAAAAACACAAAAATTAACTAAAAAGCGAAAAATAACATTGTATGTGCTACCTATTTTACGGCCTATTACAGTTTGTATTATGTGTTTGCGTGCCTGTCCGTCCTAATTATGGGAGAGGGGATATGGGGCTTAGACCCACGATACTGTTCAATGAGGGTTGGCGGGATTAAGGTGAAATTAACGGCCACTATCAGATGTTTTTTTTTTATTCTTTATAAGTTAGCCATTGACTACAATCTCATCTGAAGGTAAGTGATAATGCAATCTTAGATGGAAGCGGGCTAACTTGTTAGGAGTTGGATGAAAATCCACACCCCTTTCGGTTTCTACACGACATCATACCGGAATGCTAAATCAGCGGTACGTCTTTGCAGGTAACTAGCTTTGTCCAAAGGCTCCCACCAGGTAAAGATGATTTGCAGGACCAACGGCTTAATACGGGCTACGTATGGTGGACGTAGTGGACGGTAGAAGAATAAACCTCTAACCTAATGTCTACAAATATACTCAAGTGGGGTTTCAAATGAAAGTACACTGAGAATATATATGACTCGATCGATTAATTGCACTAATAATTTCACCCGCGTGTCTTCACTTCATCGATAAATGGGCTATCTAACACTGAAAGAATTTTTCAAATCGGACCAGTAGTTCCTGAGATTAGCGCGTTCAAACAAACTATTCAGCTTTGTAATATTAAGTATAGATGAGATGTCAATTGTTATTTTAATTGACAGTAGATCCACTAAAATGGCGCACAACAAACACCCATCAATACTCCATCAAAATAGTATTACTTAAATGATTCGAGGCTTTATTTTCCTTGTAGTTGAAGTAACTTCACAAAATTTTCCCCATTTGTTTGGCTTCCGTAGCCGGGCGCAATTAAAATATGTAAAAAAGGTTTGCTCGGGCGTGTCATACAAATTATGAACTCGGCATCAGCCCAACTGCGAAACTAAAAAACATTAAGTTCCAGTTTTAGTTTTTTGTATGAAAATTAAACACAACTTGCTGAGTGTAATTTATAAAGTTTTGTGACCTGTACACGAGGGAAATGTTGATTAAGTTTTTGTCACGATATACTTTTAAAAGAGTTTAGGAGTTAAGAAAAACCTTCTATTAACTGTATTTCTTTTCTCTTTGAAGAACAAAAGCGCCTGATTTTCAGTTCACTGGCTAATTCTTCGAAATAAATCCTGTAAAAAAACATAGTTAATATTATTTTTTTCAGTTATTTAGCCGAAGACTTCAAAGGTTTAAGTTTTGAGTATATTACGCTTCGTTGTTGATTTTTATGGCTCTTTTAACTATTAAATATTAAATACTAGCGGACGCCCGCGACATCGTCCCCGTGGAATTTAGTTTTTCACAAATCCCTCGGGAACCATGGACTTTTCCGGGATAAAAAGAAGCCTATGTGTTAATTCAGGTTAAAATATATCTCAATACCAAATTTCAGCTAATTTGATCCAGTAGTCACGGCGTGAAAGAGTAACAAACATTCATATCATTATAATGGATCCATGAAACCATGGATTTTTTCGGGATAAAAATTTGCCTATGTATTAATCCAGAGTAAAATCTAATTCCATTAAGTTACACAGTAGGAAGAATACAATATGGAACTTAAGCTAATTATTTATAACTTATCCTAATAACTATACAAATCATGCCTACGTGAAATGATTCGGTAAATTTTTTGGCACTGCGACTCCATGGCCCAAGGGTCTCCACGGCAAAACGTACAAATATGTTACTCTCTGTCAGAGAGGCATACTTGAGCCACTTACCGGTTTCAGCTTTTTCTGCTGCGGCTCCCGGTCTTGATTCTGTCTCCCTGATACAGGGATTACACACAGTACAGTTATACAGTTATTTTGGTTCAACTTTTTTACCGAGGTCTATACCTATGTCACTACTCTGCCTTGTGCCGTTACTGTCATTATCGTAAAATTATGAATTAAATTGAGTTACCTGTGAAAAGGGGAAACGTAATAAATTATGTGCGAGTATGACGTGCCGTTAAGATCTTGTCTTCTCGCAGCTATGACAATAATTATTGTAATTAACAGAATAATTAATTCACGTTCACGTTTCCTAGATTGACAATTAATTTCAGCTAAATCGAAATGTACATAGTATGTTAGGTGATTTATAAATGGGACTACGGAAACCCTGACTTCCTAATAAGGAAGTCAGGGGTCTGTAATTTCGGTTTCATTCGTTTCAAAAAAATAAACAATCTTCTGTATTGTTTGTTGTATTGATGAACGTTAGTATTAATACTAGAATTTAGAACACAAAGATTTTTCCGTCCATGAGACGTATAGAGTTAGACGACCTATCTGACGCAATTGATCTGTGGTTCTCAACATAGAGGTCCTGGCTTCGATTCCCAACACGAATCTGTGTAGGATTTTATAATTTCTGCAATCTATATCTATCTGGTCTATTCTCTAACGATGTTTTGTATAACTCGCAAGTGCGAGTTTCGAATTTATCCCTATCTTTCTCATTCTATAGTATCGTCTTAGACAGAGAGAGATAGAGGTGAATTCGAAACTCGCACTAGTGAGTTATAAAAATAGCGATATAGTATAGCCTAGCTGGTGGTAGACATTAGACCATGGCTATTTACCATCCGAAGAAGCTGTGATAAGCCCAGAGGATATGACCTCTGCCTCCGATTCCGGAGGGTGTGGGATCGAATCCGGTCCGGGGCATGCACCTCACCACCACCAAGGGTTAACTTGTCAAAGAAAAAAAAGAAATTTTATTTAAAAAATCCTACCCTACTTCACGTTTATAATATAAAAATGATTGTGTGAACAAAGGCAAACAAATAACATAACCTTGTAAATTTCTTAAATACATAAATTAGGGTTCCGAACGTACGTAGTACAAAAACGGAACCCTTATAATTTCACTCGCGCACATTTTAATGTATGTCTGTTTTTTTATTTGTAACTTATTGAAATCCATGCATATTATAACTTAGTGAAAGAGTTAAAAAAAAATCTTTCATCTCTTTCACATTTTTAAGCAGTTTCAAACCAGGTTCCGAACCTATAAATCTTTAAATAACTTACCACTGATATAAGTTTAGGTAAGTAATGCAAAAATATTCCAAATTCCGCAACGTGGTTCCATCTCTATCTCAACTTAGTAACGACATCGTACGTTTTCCGTGAGTTCTAAAAGAGGGTATAAGTTATGTCACCATAAAAGGACACTTACATATTTATAAACATGGAATAAGAGCTCTAGACAATCTAGGAGAATATGAGAACCTCAATTTTCTTTAAAGTAAAATGAACTTAAAATAGTAGTGATTTGGTCCACTTTCCACTTTATATCTTGATCTAGATATATATCATAAGACTATAGCACTATATCTCTCTTGAGCTATATCTTCAGCTATATCTATATCTTTAGATTGGTAGTTATCATACGGTTGAAATAATTCGGTATTCGGGTATAATACGTATTACTTATTTTTTGATCTATCAGTATAAATCAATTTACGCTGTCACTCGAACCCGCCGATTTTGCCAAACATTGCTTCGTTCGGGTTTAAAAAGTTCATCAATAGACCATAATTTTGTTTTTTTTTTTATCATTCGTAGGATTAAAAAAAAATATTATATGCTCCCAGTATCTTGTATATTGCTCTATATGATTTGCTTTAAAAATTGGAGTTTGTTGTGTCAGTGTAGATCCTGATAAGTTACTTTTAAAATACACAAAACTTTACATTTATGAAACAGTCCTATAGCTATTAATTGAAACTTGTGCGCTCTTTTTATGTGAAACCTACTATACGTATGTACGGTTGTTGGCATTTTCCCAAACACATTTACAATTTAACTTCGAATAGCTGTACAACTATTTGCAATTATCGTATGGCGATTTACGAAGTGTAATTTTAATTCACGATGCAAAAGTATTTTCCCTTAACAAAAAAGAAATTCTAGGTTGCATTAAATTTTCTAAGAAAATTTAATTAAAATTTGTAAGAGTTAATTACATAATATACAGGGCAAAAAAAAAATAAGAAATCCATGTGCAAGCTGCCTGAATTCAATTAACACAATTTTTTTACACGACTTTATAGGGGTTGAAAGTTTTCTAACGGAAAATTTAATTTTCTATTTCTAATTTTTGCGCATCAAGAAGTGATGGCCCAGTGGATATGACCTCTGCCTTCGATTCAGAGGGCGTAGGTTCGAATCTGGTCTGGGGCATGCGCCTCCAACTTTTCAGTTATGTGTATTTTAAAGCGCAGAAGGAAAAGTATCGTGAGGAAACCTGCGTACCTGAGAATTTTTGTGTGTGTGAAGTCTGTCAATCCACATTGGGCCTGCGTGGTGGACTATTAGTCTAACCCCATCTAATCTAAGGTTTGGAATACCCTTCCCAAGTCTGTGTTTCCTGAATATTATAACTTGGGTATCTTCAAAACAAGAGTGAATAGGCATCTTAGACTGTATCTACACTTACCATCAGGTTAGATCATGGTCAAACGCGAGCCTATTTGCATTAAAAAAAAAAAAACCCCTCTCATTCAGAGAAGAGACTAATGCTCAACAGTGAGCCGAATATTTGTTGTTAATGATGATGATGATGACCTTAGTGAATGACTGTGTTTACAAAATTGTATTTTTGTAAATATTGTATTTTAATTATATTTTTTTATTTCAGAATAAAAAAAAATTCATTCGAATATCGTTACCTAATTGTGAATAAACTTATGCTACATGCCAAAATTAAAGCAATAAGTTGGCAAAATTATATAAACTGTTCCCTAGAGAGTCGCGTTCAGAAACAGAATGTTACAATAAACATTGAATTTAAACGTTGAATTCCATATCGAATTCACAGTTCGTACAAAATTAAATCGGCAAAATGCCATTCTAAATGTTCAACTAGCCGACGCCCCGCGGTTTCACCCACGTAGATCCCGTTCCCGTGAGAATAAGGGGATAAAATATAGCCTATGACCTTCACGAATAACGTGGTAAAAGAATTTTCGGAATTGGTTTAGTAAATCTAGAGATTACCCCGTACTACGCCACAAACTTTACTTCTTTGTTTACTAGTATAGACATACCTAGATATAGATATCATATTTTATTTTATATTAAGAAACAATACATAAAGGTTAATTTATTGTTCCTTGTAATTATTCGTAAAACAATGGTCGAAAATATGATTACCGCGTTCAAGCAATCCCCTTGGGAGATTGTTGGCAATTATAATTAATAGACGGGAGCTTACTCTGCAAATATTTGTTCTTTCCAAAGATAAATAGATACCTGTTTATATAGGTCTTTGAATAGCCGGTTGTTATGAACAGAGCCTGTCATAGCCAGACATCTGTGCAACAAGACATTTGTTAGGGTGTTTTTTTTTATTCTTTACAAGTTAGCCCTTGACTACAATTTCACCTGATGGTAAGTGATGCCGCAGACTAAGGAAGCGGGCTGACTTTTTAGGAGGAGGATGAAAATCCACACCACTTTCGGTTTCTACACGACATCGTACCGGAACGCTAAATCGCTTGGCGATACATCTTTGTCGGTAGGGTGGTAACTAGCCACGGCCGAAAGTCACCACCATCTAGACCTGGACCAATTAAGAAATCCTCAATTGGCCCAGCCGGGGATCGAACCCAGGACCTCAGTCTTGTAAATCCACCGCGCATATCACTGCGCACGGAGGCCGTCAAAATGCATGACAATACATATGAATATATGCAATACTTTAATGCATGTATGGAGTGCACGCCACTGTAGCCCAGTGGATATGATTGTGGACAGTGGACCTTCGATTCGGAGGACGTAGGTTCAAATCCGGTCCAGGACATGCCCCGGTACAGGTAAAAATCCTGTTGTTCCTTGTAAGTGTGTATTTATAATCGTATAGAATATAGATAATAGGCGGCGCCCTTTGATAGACTTGTTTCTGTCTCGACGCAGTATTGCAGGGGTAAGAAATCATTTTCATTTTACAAATATTAATGTATTATTATTTTTTGGAGTTTACTCCTTAAGAATCGATTTTTTATATATAAGGCGCCCGGTATGAGAAAAATCCGAGGGGTAAAACCAACTGAACTAACGAAAAAGTGTCACGTTTTTGGTGCGCACCTTTAGTGCGCAACTTTCTAATTTAGCTGTGAGTGTATTGAGACGTACATAGGGTATGCTGTATAGGCGACTATACCTATATACTATATGTTATTGGGCTTGTTTGTTTAATGATTATATCATTGTAAGAGTAAAATATATAATGTGAAGTATATTATAAAGTCTATTAGTTATTTTACAATTCTATACATTTAGTCTTCTTTAACATAAGTATTACTAAAGCCCTACTCGATGTGCACTGTTTACCAACAAAAAAAAGTGTGTATGTTAAAAAAAACAAAAAGTTAGCTCGAAGCACGTCTCAATACTCGCGCCTTATAAGTGAAAGGTGCGCAATCGAGGTGCAGCAGGCCGCGGCGTGCGCACCCGCCTACAGCGTGCACATGGGTGCGATGTGCAAGTTGTTGGCGGCACAGCGCACGGTGAAAGGTGCGCAGAATAGGTTGCGCACAAAAAACGTAACGCATGTCATTTCATAACTTATTGGAGTTTACTCCTTAACAATCGATTTTTCATTTATACCCCTCGGTACGTTTTTTGTGCGCAACCTATTCTGCGCACCTTTCACCGTACGTAGCCGCCATAGCGTGCACATGCCTAGCGCGTCCGCACGCACGTGCACGCTGTTGGCGGGCGCGCACGCAGCGCTCCACCTCGGTTGCGCACCTTTCACTTTTCAGGCGTTGCTATTGAAAAGAGTAAACTCCATTCGTGCGACGGATCTTACACACTTTTTTATTTTTTCATTTAGTAATTGAAAAAAATAAAAAAAAATTGACGGCCTCCGTGGCGCAGTGGTATGCGCGGTGGATTTACAAAACGGAGATCCTGGGTTCGATCCCCGGCTGGGCAGATTGAGATTTTCTTAATTGGTCCAGGTCTGGCTGGTGGGAGGCTTCGGCCGTGGCTAGTTACCACCTTACCGGCAAAGACGTACCGCCAAGCGATTTAGCGTTCCGGTACGATGCCGTGTAGAAACCGAAAGGGGTGTGGATTTTCATACTCCTCCTTACAAGTTAGCCCGCTTCCATCTAAGACTACATCATCACTTACCATCAGGTGAGATTGTAATCAAGGGCGAACTTCAAAACAAAAAAAAAACCAAACAGGTTGTTTGTTTGTATGACGATTCTTAAAACGCTCCTCAAGGGAACAACAGGATTTTTGATACACACTGTATACCTAAGCTTAAGATGGAGTCGTTCCTGGCATAATCACAATAGGTATATAGGTAAGGTAGGCCTCGGCTCTACTATGAAGATTTTTGTACCTATGCATCTCTCTATTTCTAGCTGTCTCTATTTCTAGCTGAACTATTTTTTTGTTTTGGCGAAGGCGAAGGCGAAGTTGAATTCCTTTTGGCATCGCCGTAATCGGTTAAAAAATAAGCTTAACGCTAAAGTTTTCCCTTTTCTTCATATGTGTATGTACGAATCGCAATTTATGTGAATACTTTACAACATTAGGTATTCTACGCAACGACTGTTTGTATATTATTCATTTCTTTGTTTCGGCTTTATTAACTTTGTGCACGTTCTTCAAAAAATATGTTCTTTTGTAGTGTAAATTTCAGCTGATTTGTTTACTACATTGTCTCTTTATTGTATGTGTTTGGCAAGATATTTGCGACTGTATCGGCATGTATAATTTTATTTCTCTTACTTTGTGCATTGGTACTATTCTTGCCATCTTCCATTTTGTAGGGAATGTGCCTTATTTCTCGTACTATAAATGCAGTATCAATGATATTCTTTACTTTGAGCAAGTGAAAAATAAGTGAGTAAGGGGCACCCTTTTAAGTCACTTATTTTTCACTTGCTCAAAGTTTCTTTTGCTCGTCGAATTTAGCACGAAATAATTATTTATATTACTAAAAAAAACGTTAGTCTACTTAAGACAGTTTGGAATAAGCTGCATTGTGTAGAAAAGCGTATAATGAATATCCCCGATGTTTTTGTCTTTGTCTGTATTTAACAAAATCCCAAAAACAATTGCCTAGTTTATGCAGTTCATTAGGTTACTGGGTACGTGTCCTCGGTTGGACTAAATAATGAGCAATTCTTTGAATAAAATTCATCAATATAATTTTTGAGTCCCGCTTTGGGAAAAGGTGGTGTAACACTTCCCTGCTTCGGATATCACTATATGCTGTCCGTCGGCCTCGGTCAATATCACTAACATTGATAGTGATTGCTAAGATCTTCTACATTATTATCCTGAGCCTGTCAACCCTCATTGGAATATCGTGGTGGGCCTACGCTATATGTTCCCTCTCCTATAAAGAGTTAGGCCTGGCCTTCAAGTGTACTTACTATATTTAAGGTACTGTTTACACATGCTCTAAAATAGCATGCTAAAAACGTGCTATAAAGTATGCTCCATACGAGCATGCTTATCATCATCACACATTTGCTAGCAATAAGCTTGCTATTTTTAGTATGCTCCTGAATAAGCATGCTCAAAGCATACATTCCAATTACACATGCTAATTTGTATCTATCGCTCTCTGTCTATAGTATGGTGTTAGACAGGGAGAGATGAAGGTGAAGAGAATACAGAATAGCAATGCTGATCGACTAGCATACTTAATAAGCAAACCTGTTCAGATGCGCTAAAAGCACGCCCCGCAGCAAGTAGCATGCTTATAAATTGCACGACTGTTGATTCTTGAGCAAGTTTAAAATAAGCACGCTCATTATTAGCAATGTTGCTAATAATATAGCGATACACATGCTAATAAGTAGCAACTGCTCAATAGTAGCATGCTTTCGTGCTTGAAACGAGCGTGTGTAACAGTAGCTTTACACATACACACACATAGTACAAAGACGTTAAAGAGGTCCTTCGAGTTTATTGTTAACAAAATCCAACTTCATTAAAATATTAAATTACAGCATCAAATTACAATATAAACAAACTTTAAAAGCATCTCTCTGAAAGTCTGAAGTGGCTGATACAATTTGTCACTTGTCTGTGGTGAAAGTAAATAAATTGTTCGAGCGACAACGCTGGAGCGGGCATGTGAAAAAATGCTTACTTACCCGATGAAGTATGCTTAATGTTTTGAAAAACGCAAACACTATACTACATATTACTTGTAAACTGTGGTAACGAGGGAAATAATCCCTTATAACTTTATGATAAGGATGAAAATCGCTTGCTACATTTTAAGTCCAACAAAACTTTGGCATAGTGTTGAGTTACATGAACGAAACGGATGGTTTTACTTTTACATGTTTCATCACAAACTTTGTTACTCGTTTAGTTATAATATAATGATTGTCCAGGTTAAAGTGCCGTGTTAAATAATATTATAAAGTTACTTAATATTAAATAAACAATATTAACTTTTGCTCTATTAACTACCTAATATAATTTACATTAAAACTTATTGTTTTTTGTTTTCCGTAAAGCCTGTTGTTAACGAAAATAACATTGTCAAGTTAGTAATTTTAATCAGTTAACGTGTCATAAGAATCAGTAATAATAACTAATTTGTACATTTCATGGAAATCCAAAAATAACTTAAAATTAGTTGAATGTTAAAACTGATGACTCTTAAGTTGTTTAGACGTGCCAGTGTCATGAATAAACTTACATTTGCATTTCCATCTGCAGAATCTTAGCTAATATTTATAATATTAGATAAGATTCTGCAGATGGAAATTAGGAAAGTAATCAAATATAGAAAAATTTAAGCAAGCAAAAAGTGGCTTTTTTGCTGTAACAAAATCATTCAAGCAATCTTCTTGCCAGCATCTCTGATGAGGGAGAGAATATGATACACGTTTATCAGGAGTTTTAATCAAATTATAAAGATAAGCGTAATAGGCACCTCTATAATATTACCTACTAACAGTGACGAAGGATGGAATTTTGACGAAGGTAAGCCGTTAAACAATAAATGTATGTATATATGGATTTTTAAAAGGTAACCCGGCAGGAATTGGCGTGTATGGACTCTTCGCCACTGCCTCCTAAGCACCATCTACATTCTCAAAAACCGAGATGCTAGAAGTTACTTCATCAACATCATTATCATCAGCAGATGGATGTCTATTGCTGGGCCTAGGCGTCTTGGATGGACTTCCAAACACAACGGTCTCGAACCGCCAGCATCCTGCGGTACCCTGCAACCCGCTTGATGTCCTCGGCCACCTAATGGGGGGTCGACTAATACTGCGTTTTCCGGTGCGGGGTCACACCTTGGAACCCCAACATCCATAAGCTCTTCGAACTATGTGGCCTGCCCATTGCCACTTCAGCTTCGCGTCTCTGGTTCGTTTGCGGATCTCCTCATTTCTGATTCGATTACGCAGAGAAACTTCAAGCATAACTCGCTCCATCGCCCTTTGAGTGACTAGTGACCTACGGTTAAGAAAATACGCTAGTAGAATACTTTAAAATACTCTCGAATGGATATCCATTGTAAGTGATCCTCTAAGTTGAAATAAGCAGAATGATCCAAGTGTTTGTCTTTTATTTAATAGTACTCTACAGTGAACGATGCTCGTAGAGTTTTTTGTATGCAGTTTATAAGAATTCCGCCATGGCGCATTTTATTTCACTGTTACAAAGGCTGTCTGGAAACGCTATCTTGTAGAAAGTTCACAAAGAAACTTGTTAATTTATATCTTTTCTATCTTACAGTACTCTTTAGCTTAAAAGAAAATCCATTTTCCGACTAAGCGGATGAAGGTTCTAATTTGAGCGCCAAATAGTAGATAAGTAATCTACGTAGTGGCAGCAAAATAACAAAATGTATTAGATGGTTTTTAACGAAGCTAGTGATGTCATCAAATCTATTTTATTTAAGTATTTATTAACCTTTCGTATATAAATGTTTCATCATCATCATCATATCAGCCGATGGACGTCCACTGCAGGAAATAGGCCTTTTGTAGGGACTTCCAAACATCGCGATACTGAGCCACCTGCATCCAGCGAATCCCTGCGACTCGCTTGATGTCGTTAGTCCACCTGGTGGGGGGTCGGCCAACACTGCGCTTACTAGTGCGGGGTCGCCATTCCAGCACTTTGGGACCCCAACGTCCATCGGCTCTTCGCACTATGTGCCCCGCCCATTGCCTCTTCAGCTTCGCAACTCGTTGAGCTATGTCGGTGACTTTGGTTCTTCTGCGGATCTCCTCATTTCTGATTCGATCACGCAGAGATACTCCTAACATAACTCGTTCCATCGCCCGCTGTGTGACTCTGAGCCTTCTTATGAGGCCCATAGTTAGCCACCAAGTCTCGGAACCATAGGTCATCACTGGCAACACGCACGTAAATGTTTATCGTATACAAATCGTGCATAAATATAACACATCCTTTTTCCGTTCTTAGACCTTAAATATTAATTTCCTTATAACCTATATTACATTGCTTTAGTTTTGTACCTACCTAGAGCCGTGATAGTCCAGTAAAGCTCTGCCTCCAATTCCGGAGCGTGTAGGTTCAAATCCGGTCGGGGAATGCACCTCCAACTTTTAAGTTGTGTGCATTTTAAGAAATTAAATATCCAGTGTCTCTAGCGGTGCAGGAAAAACATGGTGAGAAAACCTGCATGCCAGAGAATTTTCTCAATTCTCTGCGTGTGTGAAGTTTGCCAATCCGCATTGGGCTATTATTACTTATTGACTATTGGCCTAACCCTTCTCATTCTGAGATGAGATTCGAGCTCAGCAGAGAGCCGAGTATGAGTTGATAATGATAACGATTCAATCCGTTAGCTTAAACCTTGCGGCTTGCTATTTGTTATTTGCTCTTGTTGTCAATCTTACTCTTATAATAACTAGTCGTGGTAAGAAATACCGGAAAAATATGTATAAGACCGCATGACAATGCCTTCGGTATTCACAAATTAGGTATTCAAAGGTATTCTATCTATTCATTCATTTTGACAGTATAATTTATCATCTCAGACCTAAGATCCGTCGTGGTTTTCAACAAAAGACTTCATTTTGAATGACAAATTGGATGACAAAGCGTGATGATAATTTATAATGCTCATTCTATGGAATTTTAAGATTTAATGATAGTAATTATTATTAATGGATAGACTGAAGGGTCGAGTAGCTTCTGTAATTAGAAAATTTCAGTACCTAAGAGACGTAATAAGTTCAGTTTCGTCTTATCATACCAGTTAAAACAATATTTAATTGGTATACAAAGGAGAATGACCACCTGCCAATACAATATCGGCCCCGGGAACCCAGGTATACCCCCGTAAAACGTATATGGAGATGATAATCCTACTAATATTTTATACGCGAATGTATGTATGGGTGATTGTTTGGATGTTTGCTACTCTTTAATGCAGCTACTACTGAAGCGATTTGGCAGGAATTTGGAATGGAAATAGATTTTACTCTGGATTACTGGCTACTTTTTATTCCGATAAAAATCATGGTTCCCGCGGGATTTGTCAAAAAGTGAACTCCACGCGGACGAAGTAGCGGGCGTCCGCTAGTATGATGTATAAATAAGGTTAAATAATTGGCTTACTAAAAGTATGTGTCTTGAAGAAAATAACTTTTTTTTTATAAGAAGAGTTTCTTGCTCAAAATGCTCGCCGGTGTTCCAAAGACGCCTCTTAGTAACATTTGAAGCTGTATTTTTTTTCTGTTACCAACAAGCTTAACAAACAAGAAAACGAACAAACAAACCAATCAAAGGTCTTCAAAAAATGTCCTGAACCTCAGGCGTATGGTCAATGATCTTTGCTCGTCCCCTTTAAACCAAGCCAGGACTTTTTTAATTGATCTATTAAAAAAGTCCTAAAACGTTCTAGCAAACTTGTTTTAATAAAGAATACATTGTCATAAATCAATCATCAAGATTTTTTTAGATAACAGTAAATCCAAAGGTTGTCCAAAGGTTGTCTGTTAGATATTGCTATAAGCAAAAAGACCGCCTTTGCACATACTTGTTTACTATGTTTTCTTTTGTTTTCTTTGTTATTGTTTTTGTTTTGTGAAATAAAGTATAAATAAATAAATTGCCGAGTGGTACGGGTAGGCCAGGCCGGGGATGGGTATTCCCTTTTCTGGCTTGGCAGTAAAGTGCGGTAAGTGTTATATTGTAAGTTGTTTTAGGGCAAGCCATTGAGTCTTATCATTATTTCTGCATTAATTGAAATGTTTAAGGATACGTAACCTTATAACCTGTTACTTTTTAAAGCCAACACAGTCAAAACTCCATAAATGACTACCATACAGGTAGGAATGACACAGTTTCAGCCTTTATAAGTGGTATAAGTAAGTCTGGCTATTGCAGGCCCCAATATATGTAATGTACGCCCATACTCCGTATGATCCTTCTTCTTCTTCTTCTTCTTCTTGATGTCGCGGCTCTGCAGGTCTCTTGAGGTCCTGTATCACGTTGACCGTTGCCGATCTATTGTGATCGCCACTGACTAGATATCCCCTCCAATACTGGTTGCTGCCAGGTACAGCAGCAGTTTCTTGGCTGGGATGTGTTTCACCTCCTCTGGATCCATTGTGTAATGCCCTAAGTGGAGGTTGCGTTTATGTATTAGAGCTGGGCAATTGCATAAGATGTGCATAGGTGTTTCCTCTGCGTCTAGGCAGAGTCTGCACAGATCTGTGTCCCGGAGTTTAAGATTGAACATGTGTCTATTGAGTCCACAGTGTCCGGTAAGTGCCCGCACTAAGATACATAGGTTTTTCCTACTAAGCGCTAGTAGGTCTGAAGCAGCCTTCTTATTGAAGGATTTTACTAGCGCTTTTGAGTGATTCATTCCTGGAAGTTTTCTCCAGCGAATAAGGGTGTCGTAGTAACAGTAAGTTAACAGGGTGAGTTTGGCTAGGCTTTTAGGTATACCACAGAAGGGTTCAGGTCCTGTCTGTGGTAACCTCGCGCCTAGTTTCGCAAGTTGGTCCGCCTTTTCGTTGCCGACTATTCCTGCATGCCCTGGAACCCAGCGAAGGATAACCTGATTACGGTTGCCCAAGTTATTCAGACATTGCCAGCAGTTTTCAACAAGTCTAGAGGTAATAACCTCCGCGGACAAGGCTGAAAGAGCCGCTTGGCTGTCAGAGTGAATATAAATAGTTCTGTTAACGTAGTTGTTTTGCTGCAAGGCTTCCGCACAATCAATGATGGCGTACACCTCTGCCTGGAAGATGGAGGTATACGTTCCCAGGTTCCGGTGAATTTTCACCCTGGGCTTCTCTCCATAGGTTCCACAGCCTACGTCTTTTCCTGACTTGGAACCATCGGTGTAGCACTTTAGGCTTCCCGCTTTCCAAGTTATTTCATTTTTTAGCCACCTGTCCCGATCGGGTATCTCAACGGTGTAGTTCCTTTGGAAGTAGTAGTTTGGGGTCATATTGTCTGATGGCATCCCCAAAACTGGGATATCAAGTACTGAGTTTTGTAGGTTCCTCATAACTTGAGAAAGCCAGTTCACCTCTTTCTGGCAGATTACTCTGTACATGCCCTCTCTTGCCTCCTTTTCCAAATAGAGAAACAGGGGCGGGAGGTTAAGTAGTGCATCAAGAGCTGCTCCAGGTGAGGTGTTCATGGCTCCGGTTATAAGCAAGCAGGCAGATCTTTGAAGACTGCTAAGCTTACTTTGAGTGGTTTTCTGCATCGTTTTCCTGCACCAAACTGTTGAGGCGTAAGATACAATCGGCCTCACCACAGCTGTATAGAGCCAGAGGGTTATTTTAGGTTTCAGCCCCCATCGTGCTCCTGCCAGTCGACTGCAGATACCGAGGGCTGTTTTCGCCCTCTTAAGTGTACCATCCACGTGAGAGTTCCAAGTAAGTTTCTGGTCTAAGGTAATACCCAGATACTTAGCCTCGCACGAGAACGGAATGTGTTTTCCATTCAAAATAGGCGGCTCGAGTTTTTCGAGTTTGTGCTTATTGGTGAATGGGACAATGACTGTTTTATCTGCATTAACAGATAAGTCATTGTCTTTGCACCATCTTTCAATGGTGTTTAGTGCTTTCTGTATGAGGTACGAAATAGTACTTTGGCAGTTTCCTCTCACAATGATTACCAGGTCATCCGCGTATCCCTGGGTATCTAAGCGGAGTTCAGCCATCTTATACAGCAGGTGATCGACTGCAAGGGTCCATAGCAGGGGTGACAAGACCCCGCCTTGCGGGCATCCCCTTGTCGTAAGCACTTCAGTCGAGATGTCGTTTAGCTTAAATCTGGCTATTCTGTTTGAGAGCATCGCTTCAACCCAGCGAACAGTGGTTGGGTCAGCCCGTTTGTTGGTTAGACCATTCACCAATGTTCGGATGGGAGTGTTATCGAAAGCTCCCTCAATGTCTAGAAACGCCGCGAGGGCGATTTCTTTGTCTTCCAGTGCCTTTTCGATTTTATCAACCAGGCTTAGCAGGGCGGTTTCTGTGGAGCGTCCTCTGCAATAGGCATGCTGGGTTATATGGATGGGTCTCTCAATGAGAATCCCATCCCTAATATACCTATCCAGTACCTTCTCCATTGTTTTTAGTAAAAATGAAGAGAGACTTATGGGTCTAAAGGCTTTAGGCATGGCGTAGTCCTTTTTTCCCGCTTTAGGTATGAATATGACCCTTACTTTGGTCCAGTTTTCTGGAATATATCCCCAGGCAAAGCTCGCCCTGAAGATTTTGACCAGATGTGGGATCAGCAGGGTTGCACCTCTTTGTAATAAAAGAGGTGTTATTCCATCAATCCCACTAGCTTTGTTCGATTCAAAAGAGTTGATAGCCCACCTCACTGCTCCAGGTCTGAAAACTATGGTGGCCCTTCTCCAGTCCTCGATATGAGGCCTACATGGAGCCCGCGCCAAGGTTCTAGCGTTAGTACTGACCGCTCCTGGGAAGTGAGAGTGTGCTAGCAATTCTAGGGTTTCCTTCTCATCACATGTGAAGGAACCATCAGGCTTTTTTAACAAGCCTAGCTGATTAGGTTTGGCTTTGGAGAGCAGTTTTTGGAGTCTGGAACCTTGAGGCAAGTTGCTTATTTCCTCGCAGAATCTTCTCCATGATGCTCTTTTAGCCTTCCTAATTTCTTTGCTGTATTCGGTTAGGGCTTTTCGGTAGATGTCCCACTCCTTGGTCGTCTTAGCCCTGTTGAATAGTTTGCGTGTTTTGTCCCTCAAGCGCTTAAGCTTTGAGTTCCACCACGGCACTTTGTGTTTAGAAGTCTTGGTCTTGAGCATACAGTTGTCTTCGAAGGCTTTAATAGTTCCTTCGGTGACAACTTCAACTGCTAGATCCAGACTTTCTAGCGTTTTTATACTTTTAGGTACTACCTCTAGGTTGCACTGCAGGCTGCTGCAATAGTCCGTCCATTTAGTGCGCCTAGGATCCCTGTAAGTAACCGTTTCCATAGGAAAATTTGTTGTCAGATTAAAACCTATGTGTCTATGGTCTGACATTGCACTTTCCTTACTCACCTGCCAGTCGTTAATTCTCCTGGCTAAATTGACGGTGGCGAAGGTTATGTCTAGAACTTCCTTTCTAGTTTTTGTGACAAAGGTTGGTACATTGCCTTTGTTTAAGACCTGAAGGTTATTAGCTAAGAGGAAATCGTAGAGAAACTCACCTCTATCATTCGTGTCAGTGCTACTCCAGGCGTCGTGATGGGCGTTCGCGTCGCAACCCACCAGTAGTTCTGCGTTGTGTTTCCGGGCGTATTCGACTACCGGGAGCAACTCGTTTGCAGGATTTGTTACTTCGCCGGGTAGGTAGGATGAACAGATAATTATCCTCCGTCCTTCCCACCCTTTGATGTTTACAAATGCTGCCACAAGGTCATCGGTACAGACTCCTGGAATTGGCAGAAAGTTAATAGATCTATCAAAAACGATACACGCTCTGGGCCTCGAGCCGTTGGCATGTGATAGTAACTTACCCCCAGCATTCAGCCCGAGGATAGTACCGCTTTTGGAGATCCAGGGTTCTTGAATAAGGGCGAGGTTTGCTTTCCCCTCAACAAGGCAGCACTCTGTGATAGCAGAGGCCGCAATTGCGTGTTGGAGGTTGGCTTGCAGAAACCTCACCATGGACCCCTGGATTGCCATTTATTTGGCCCTTTTAATGACCGGTAGAGGCCGGTCTCTGCCCCTATCCGTTTGAGGCGAATGACGACCTCGGCCGGGTGGGGCATTCTTCGGCGCTCTGCCAGTTGCTTTTTTGTTAGCCAGAGCTTTCACTCTTTCAGCTGTCCTCCCCCTCCCAGAACCACTCGGTCCGGCAGCGGAGTGGCCTGCGCTGGCGATAGAACGTCCAGCGGCCGATCCGCCACCGTTTCCACTCGGCCCTGGGATAGGGTGGTCTGCGCTGTCCTGAGTGTCAGCTGTTGGCTCGGTTGGGCTATTAGGCCCTCCTCTGAGCTTGAAGTACAACCAATAGAAGCCCAGGAATATTTTAAAATTATACTTCTTTAGGACTTCCATTGAGGAGTCATCCAGAGAAAGAAACGCTAGGATGCCCTTATCGTCTGCCTTCTCATGGAGGACCCTCCAGTGAGTTGGGTTCAGCTCATGGTTTTGCCAACACAGCATCCCTAGTGCTAGCTTGGTGGATTTCGCTAGATTCTTAGGGATGAAGGTTGACACAGTCCATGGCTTAGGCAATTCGTTTTCCAGAAGTATAGAAAGCTGTGCCTCAGGCCATGGTTTGCAGGTTTTGACTGTTTCCACAAGCCAGTCCTGGCTTTCCTTGTCTACACAAGTAATCAGGATCCAGCCAGGCTTGTGGGAGAAGCCAAGAAACCTGGGTCCCTTGCCCATGTTTTCGACGTTTATGGTGCGACATGTTTGATACATGACCTCCATAAGTGCCGAACGGACAAGGTCCATTTGCTCCGTCGTCATAGGTTCCGAGTTACGAATCCCCACACGAAGAGCTCCTGTAATGTCCCGATAGCTGGCGGCCGGTTTAGTGCGTCCGTCAGGCGTCGTTGACATTTTTTGTGCCTTGGGTGGGTTTGCCTTTGGAGATTCCTCCTCCGATCTGCCGCGTTTGCGGCTTTCGTTGGAGGCTATTGGTTTCTCCACAGGTAATTCCGCCCAGGGCTTGCGGCATAGGGTGAGGGCTTCATTGTATTCTAGCCCCCCATCCTTTACAAGCCGGTGAAGGCGCTTGCGCGCAGCACCACAGAGTTTTTTGCGTCTAGCGCCTTGGCTTTGTGGTTTTGTCTCGCACACAAGGGGTGTTTCCATAGGCGTTTCGGAGGCGATGACGTCTCCGCCGACCTTCTGGCCACTCCCGAAAGTGAACGAGCTAGTTCCAGGCTCTGCAGAGTCTACGACAGGCCTCTGCGCCTTAGAGTTGGTGCCACAAGATGTGGCAAAAGAAACTTGTAGATTTGAATTCTCCAGCAAGTCCCACGAGTAGCAAGGGAAATAAGCGGTCACAGACAGCAGAGCCCCGCTTGCCGCCTGAAGGGCATGATACTACCTCGATTTGCCCTGGTGTCGAGGAGACTCCGTTAAGGACTGAGCACCCCCTCAGCCATGCATCCTTCGGCACGGTACGTATAACACCTTGGATTTGGGAATTTTTGGAGTCGAGGTTTTCTCCTCCGGGGTGTGGGTGTGTTTAGACAGTAGGGAATTGAGGGGGAGGAGAGTTTGGAAGGACTGGTAGGGGATTGGGTTTAAGGTGGGCATTAGACAGGAGGTGGGAGGGGATGTGGGTATAGGAGAGGAAAAGTACAACAGTGTATGGGAGTGTACACAGTGTACCGCCAGAATGATACTCCGCTATTGCAGCCCGAGGTTGGATGTGAAAAGGTGCGAGCCCGGTTTAGATACTGCAACATTGCCCAGGGTGGACGACGGGGACGTGTAACATCTGACTTGTGACAGGACCCAATAGCACAGCTCGTATGATCCACTGGCGCTTGAAATAATTAAGTAATATAGTGTTCATGATTATATGTCTATATAAATAAAAATGAATCCATATATCCCTTGGTCACGCCATCACGCGAGAACGGCTGGACCGATTTCACTATTTTTTTTTGATGTGTTTGTTCTTGTCACTAAAAGGTTCTTATGACAGAAAAAAATAGGTGTAGCGGTAGGGTAGGGTAGGGTAGGGTAGGGTAGGGTAGGGTAGGGTAGGGTAGGGTAGGGTAGGGTAGGGTAGGATAGGATAGGGTAGGGGTATGGTAGGAGTAGGGTAGGGGTAGGGTAAAAAATCTTAGGTATGAAATGCACTATGTGACTGGCTACTTATAAACCTATTGTAAAATGGTGATAAACTAAAAATGTTGAGGGCTTATAACAAGGCGCTTTTGGAACCCTTGTAACTTTACGTTTTCGACTAATTATTATCACCATTATCTACCTAATAATATTATTACCCTACGTTTAGAAACTGCTTGGAAAGTAAGCCTAATTGAAATAAATGAAAATTGGGTAGACTTAAGTGATATGGGTACCATAATGTTACTTCAAGCCCAAGTTTTTGGATTTCCCCAATGACCATACTAAAGATAATATTTCAAAGAAAATACATATTTGGGTAAGTTAGGAATTTCAAAGTTAACTGGACTTGGAAATCCTCTATCTCGTCAACACACTACAAGGAAAGTCATTTCATAAGATCATTGATCAGCCTATTTTTATATTTTAGATTTATATTTTTACATAATTTTCAACTTAAATTAACTTATATTACTTCGCCGTCATGTTTTTTGCTCAATGCATTAGTTCAGTCATAATTATTTAAACTGCTGTGGATTTGTGTGGATTTATATTTTTACATAATTTTCAACTTAAATTAACTTATATTACTTCGCCATCATGTTTTTTGCTATTACTCACTCAATGCATTAGTTCAGTCATAATTATTTAAACTGCTGTGGATTTGTGTGGATTTATATTTTTACATAATTTTCAACTTAAATTAACTTATATTACTTCGCTATCATGTTTTTTGCTATTACTCACTCAATGCATTAGTTCAGTCATAATTATTTAAACTGCTGTGGATTTGTGTGGATTTTTAGTTCTCGCTGCTGAAAAGTTAACGAGTAAATTAACATAGTATTTGGTACGCGTTTAGAATTTAAATTGTAAGGTTCCAATATCCGGCCTTCTGTCATACAGTTGCATCCGGTTTCCGGTAGGTTGTTACCTACCGTTCCACCTCTATATTTTTCAATTTAAAATGCAGCAACACGAATCCCATCGCTACATCCACAAAAAATTGATTTACTACTGACGTCGTCCAGTTTTAGTCAGCAAAAAATAAAAGCAGTCAGATAAAAGCTGGATATAAATAAAACAAACTTGCTTTGCCCGTTAATCTATGTATCTATCTGTATTGGATGCACAAAAAATAAGTGATAGGTACCCATAGATCACGCTTCTTATGAAATTATATAGTTATATATAAGTTACTGAATCGGTTTTAAAAATTCTTACCCCAAATGGAAAGCTGCATTTTCATCAGGTAACATAGGGTATTTGTTTTCCGTATTCCTATGGGAACGGGAACTACACCGGTAAACCACGGGGTTCTTAACAAAATCTTTACTTTTACATACCTCATGCTTATGTAATAAATGGATTCCTATTTCCCTTTATCACGCCAAACTCGAGACGACTAAACCGTTTTTAATTTTTTTTTAAATGTTTTTAGGGTTCATTATTAGTCTAAAAGTTTATGGTTATGCCATGTTCTTCTGTTCATCCGCTATTTAGCTCATAGATTTAGCTCATTTAGCTAACATATTACGAGAGATCCCGACATTACCACAGAAATAGGAACTTATTTTTCAGTGAAATGGTGGGACATAGATAGTAATATTTTATAAAAATTGTAATAAAAAAAATTCAACCGACTTACAACTCAAAAAATAACTTTAACTAAAAAGCAAAAAATAACATCCTACCTATGTGCTACCTTCTGATCAGTTTGAAGCCGGTGCCAGTGATGTTTTAATTAAATACGTTTAAACTACAAAATTTCTGTGGTTATTCCAGAAACAGCTTTAATTAAAACACGACACTGGCTTGGCACCGCCTTTCATGAAAAAAATGGGACCACCCTGAAAGTAAACCCTACAAAACAAAAAAAAGAATTTTCAAAATCGGTCCATAATTGACGGAATTATCGCTGGACATACATAAAAAAAAAACATACATACAGCCGAACGTAGAACCTCCTCCTTTTTGGAAGTCGGTTAATAATAAATCTTTACGATTTTGTTAATCGTCAAAATGACACTCAACTGCACTTACTGTTGTAGGTTTAAATAGTATTAAAGACAACGACATTGTATCTACTAAAGATAGAATTTAGTTGAAGTAGCTCTCAAGGTATAAACTTATACAAACAAATACCTTTCGCATTTTATTATTCCGAAATTACAGGTTATTTCCATATTACTTATCGTTTCTTTCTATATTTAACACATTTTGTGTTTCCTTTATTTACAAAAGCCATTTGATTAAGCCCTTTATGAATAAATCTATTTGTTCGTGCGACCGACAAAAGGCCCGACATCAAAGCCTTCCTATTGTGCTGCCGTTAAAAAGTTATCAAACAAAGGTTACGGCAAGCTACCCGACTTGATTTCTTATTACACCTATTTATTTACAACTAGCTGACGCCCGCGACTTCGTCAGCGTGAAATTTAGTTTTTCACAAATCCCTCTGGAACCATAGATTTTTCCGGGATTTGCGTGCCGAAGCAACCGGTGGTCAGGGCTCTCGCCGTCTCAAGAATCACTGCCTTATATCCCACTATAAGTCCAGTTAAACGAAAGCTTCTCAAGATTTTGGTCGAAGCTTTTCGCTATAAGGCCATTGTCTGAAACGACTATCGGAACAATAATAGTTGACTCAACTAAAGTAATCTCGTGATTATAACTTATATTATGAAAGTTATATATACTTCTATTATGAAATACTTTTTTCATAATATATACTTATATTATGAAATAATATCACAAAGTCCTTGTTTGTTTTCACACCACCTCTGACATCACTGATGGCTTTGATCGTATCATGAGCGTGAATAAACAAATTGTTAGCAAGTCATTGTACTTTACGAGTATAAGGTTTCTTTTTAATCACCCTGTTGTTTTGACGTCGTGCTGATGTGAGTGGATGAAAATATCCGATAAACGATCAACCTTTTTTTGCTTTAATTTTACGCTATAAAGTAAAACTGTATAAAATTATCAATAATGCCTTCTATAATATATACGTACGTCATCAACCCATATTCGGCTCACTGCTGAGCTCGAGTCTCCTCTCAGAATGAGAGGGGTAAGGCCATTAGTCCACCACGCTGGCCCAATGCGGATTGGCAGACTTCACACACCCAGAGAAAGTTGCTGTACTAACATATTATATAGTTTTCGTTTATCATCATCATTTTTATCCATGAACGTCCATTGCAGGACATCACGATCCTGAGCCACTTGCATCCAGCGAATCCCTGCGACTCGCTTGATGTCGTCAGTCCACCTGGTGGGGGGTCGACCAACACTGCGCTTTCTAGTGCGGGGTCGTCATTCCAGCACCTTGACCTCAACGTCCAACAGCTCTTCGAACTATTTAAACTTAACTTTTCGTTTATAAGTAGACATAGAGTAGACGCGGGAATTATGCGGGTGAAACCCGGGTAATTCCGCGAGGCGGAGCTACTAACTAATAAACTTAGACTTTGCATGTTCAATACATGATTACATTTTCATTCGTTAAATAATATAACTCATAACATACAAGATCGTTTGGACGATTTTAAGGCGAGGATAATGTTAAAAGGATCATGTTAATACATAATTCTTTTAACATTATCCTCGCCTTAAAATGCTATAACTCAAATCGTTCATGACCATTGCAACTTTACCCTCGTCATCTTTGTATTTCCTTCATACTTTACAGGGGTGCGATTTAGCTATTTTGTGCTATTCGTCTGTAACAAGTTTTATAGCCAAAAATAAAATATCACTAACAATGAAGTTGCCATGGAAATGAGCGATGTCACATCGCTGTAACTTTTCAGAATGCAGGGGCTGTACTTTATCGTTGCAACATCGACGACTGTCTGATTTAAACGGCAAGACAAGCTGACTACAATTATTCATGGAACCTGTAGCTTCAGTGAACTGAAGAGATTGATGCAGTCATTTCATAGACTAATGACTGCAGTTGCTAAATTTGGGACTAATCGCCCGTGAACACAACGCAAATGATTTAAAGTCAATTATTCATTTCCTGGTTTGGTTTCATCCGCAAATTGATGGCAGCTATCGGTTTATATAAAATAAATTTTCGAATAAGCTATAAATTTTGAAAAACAATTCACTAGTTCCGATAATTTTATATACATATAAGATATTAGATGCATAATATTATTAATCAAACAATGATAATAAATTCTTTATGTTGCCGTCTGAAGCACCACAAATAATTTAGTCTGATACAGATATAAGAAAGTACAGACAATGCCATTCCTGACTTAAATACTTTCTAGTTAGTAAATTTTACTTCGATATATAATTGGTACGCTTATTTCATAATTTGTGTTAAAACAGTTATATAAACATAATATAATATATATATATATTTTTGATTGTCTTTTTACGACCTTTCATTTGATAGCCATATTATTAGGGTAAGGTAAAAAAACTTACCCACCCCCCCATCTTTTTTCATATACGGGCGTACAGGCGATCATTTTGAAAGTTTATATAGCCTATGTCACTATCAGAATTCTAACAAACTCAATGACTCCTCATATGTCAAAATCCGTCCAGCCGTTTGGATTGTAGGGCGTGCCAAATAAATGGACATACATACAAACATACATACATACAAACGCTCGAAAAACCTTACCCTCCTTCTGACGTAGTCGGGTAAAAATATATTTATCCTCCATACTCTATATATAAAGTCATCTCTTCCTTAAAAGGAATGGCTTTTGACAACGTCCCATCAGTAAGTATCTCGATCATCAAAGGCCGGCTTATTCATGGGACGATAATACCGTGTCATAAATTACTCGCCGAACATTAATCAACTCGGTATCTTGATAGTTTCGCAACGTCGAACGGCCTATTTTATACAAAAACCTGTGTATACACCAACTTGTATACGTATCCCCGTACTTATCTGTGGAGTCTCAGTGGATGCGTTGTTTTTTTGTACAGTACGTTCTCGTACTGTACCAAATAGCCGTGATAGCCCAGTGGATATGACCTCTGCCTCCGATTCCGGAGGGTGTGGGTTCGAATCCGGTCTGGGGCATGCACCTCCAACTTTTCAGTTGTGTGCATTTTAAGAAATTAAATATCACGTGTCTCAATCGGTGAAGGAAAACATCGTGAGGAAACCGTGCATATCAGAGAATTACTTTAATTCTCTGCGTGTGTGAAGTCTGCCAATCCGCATTGGGCCAGCGCGGTGGACTATTGGCCTAACCCCTCTCATTCTGAGAGGAGACTCGAGCTCAGCAGTGAGCCGAATATGGGTTGATGACGACGACGTTCTAGTAAAAGCGTCTGCTTTTAGCGTTATCATCATCATTGGTATTCATTGATAATAATCAATGAACCGTTGACACAGAAGAGACAATGTCGCTTGTCTGTCGGATTTTTACCCTTATTTAGTGTATGTATTTAAAAATGTTGGCAAATTTAAAAGAAGGTGTGATTGTAATAATGTTAATGATAGAAATAAAAAATGAAATTGTTGCACAGCACACTAAGTTACAAAGAATTAGTAAGTCTTTTATGGGCAGTTATATTTTTATAATAAACTGCCACATGAAACCACGGGCATGTCTCTCAATAAGTTCAAAGTTTCAAGTTTATAGTTTTTAAGTTTAAAGTAAACGCAAGCTTACTTGTTAAAGTGAAGATGAAAAATCGCATTTTTTTAAGAAATTTAAAAGAATATTTGCCATATCTTTTAAATATGACCAATATTCTCATTCCCCTCCAACTAGTCGGGAAAGACTGTATTAGCTGTATTAGCTATTGAGGCTCTATTATGGTGTTAATTACTATATAAACGACAAAACAGCTCGGCAATGAAATATATTATATGACTGGCTACTCATATACCTACCTATTGTTAAATGATAATAAACTAAAAAAGAAAAAACCTGGCTGAGTTTGTTGTAGGCGGATCGGATCAAGGCGCTTTTGGAACCCTCGTAAATTTAATTAGAAGTTTTCGACAAATTATTATCACCATTGCCTCATAATATTAATACCTGACGTTTCGAAAGTGCTTGTAAATTGAAATAAATGAATATTAACTATTGACTACCGGGTATACTTTAGTAAGTGTGCTCAGGAACTTCACCATCTAGTTCCTCCTTCTCCTTTCTAACTCTGTGTAGAAAGGAAAGGAGAAGAAGAAGCAAACAATGGCATCCTTAAGTTGTGGATGTCCAGGCAACTCTTTCGAAACGATTTGCATCCACATTTCTAATTTGCACAGCAAAAAATGGGAATGACCTTCCGTCATTTGTGTTTCCTGACACCTTCAAAACTAAATGAATAGGCATATTCTAGGTAAGCGTGCTCCAACTTAAATCGCATTATTGCTTTCCATCAGGCTTAAATTGTAGTCAAGTCAAAAAAATGCTTAATATTTCATATAGGGTAGTTCCAATAGGGTAGTAGACTCATATCAAATTTAATATAAACAATATTAATTTCGTGTAGTAGGATGGAACAAAAGTCGAAAATATATCGATATCAATTGATAAAGGTTAAGAATTTCTTATAAAACTTAATTTTAATATCACGTATTTTAAAAAAAAATTCCAAACGTGAACAGCGCTGTCGTCCATTTTGTGACGTCACTAACACACTTGATGTCTAAGCGTCAGACTAATAGTTAGCTAATATTTTTATCAAACGTTCCTTTTGTAAAGGGTTTTTTTTATAGTGACGTCATGAAACAGTCAGAACCGTCATGGCCGACATACGTTTTGGCTCGTATTGTCAGAAATATATTTAATAAGGTTTCCGTTTTTGTACTACGTACGTTCGGAACCCTAATAAAATTTTCATGTAATCACGTCACAAAAAAATGTGAAAAAAAGTTTTTCAATCTAATAGAACGATATTGAACTACTTATTCAAGAACATTTAAAGAAAAGTGTCAACTAGCCTCTTCAGGACCTAGTGATCCTAAGCACAGAAAACATGTTCTAAGTGACACTGTACCAACAATCCAGCAAATTTGCTACGATAACAATTCACTCAAAGAGCTCTATTAGTACTAAGATGCTGGATCATTAACCTCTGTGATAAAGTAAGGTGTAGATCTTAATCATACCTAGATTGTACAGTAAATAAAGCTCATCCTGACAAAATATAAGAAATAAGGTTCTACGATCCAACCAACGCCGAGGCAGTCACGCTCGGCAAATAAGCCCAGAGACAAACTAAAGGAAACGTCCCTCTTCGTATACATATAAATAGACATCTACAAAGATTTAAAGCCGGTTTTACTATACTAGGAAATGTTACACTTTTACCCTCAAGTTATGGTTTGAAGCACACATGACACACAAGTATGCCTTATAATAAAAAATAATAAAATATAATGAACATTATAAGCTAACAAATATAGAGCTTACATCCACCATGCTACTCCAAAACGGATTGGCAGCCTTTCGTGATAATGTTAATTTTTCAACTATATTATCACTACTAGCGGACGTCCGCGACTTCGTCCGCGTGAAATTAAAATTGTCACAAATCCCGCGGGAACCATGGCGTTTTCCGGGATATGTATTAATCCAGAGTAAAACCTATTTCCATTCCAAATTTCAGCCAAATCGCTTCAGTAGCCGCAGAGTAAAGGATTAACAAACATACTTACACACTTAAACACTTACACACACGCAAACGTTCTCCTTTAAAATATTAGCGTGATAGCGGACAGTGACCGGGACGAACGGCTTAACGTGTGACGGGAGTGTATCATAACCAATTTCCCCATTCCAGGTTGAGAAATTTCACTGATTAGAACTAAGATGAACATTTCAGTTTTATTATGATAATGCGTAACTTATTACGATGTTGTCCGATTTCGATAATTCTTTATTTTTTATAAAGGGTATATTTCGAAGTAGGTCCCATATAAATTTGGTTTAGACTAAATACATAAGGACTAGTATCGCACCCAAATTCACGAACAAAATTTTCTGCCATTTTCTAAAGAAAACGAGCTTAGATTTCATACATATCTTATACTAAACTAGCAGTTTTTGTTAGTTGTTTACACCATTTAACTACACAAAAAGGTATTTTTACGGAGGTGTTTAACCGACGGACACGATTGTAAACTATGAAACATCGATTCTTTAGAGACAGTGTTTATAATCGCATAAGATCGTTGATATACATATACTTTGACAGAAAAATAATGTCTTGCGAGGCAGGTCTTCATCTAATTAGTCTGAGAGATTTGGAAGCAATTCCAATCCTAAAGGTGGAAAAAGAGGGTATGATTGATTGACTACCCATTCATTGTACCATTGCAACCGGCTTCAAAGTAATCAGTAGATAGAAAATATTATAATGCTTGCTTACTGTTTTATTTTTTAATTATTTATTATAAAAATAGCATAAATATTGTTTAAATATCGAGGGTCGAGGGTAAATGCTCTATTGATTAGGGTATTATTTATGGCAATTATGTCGTGGCCCGCTACTTAGGCCTACTGTTTTCTCCGTGTCGTGGTCCCCTACATGGGGCGTAGGCCTAATATTTTCCAATCATTTTTGCAATCAATGTTAGGAGAGTAGACAGGATCTTCGGTAAGTCGGGTACATCCTGCTGTAGCTTTATATTTCATAAATCCAATATCCTTAACGTATAGGTTAATCTTGTTAACATGGGAGAGATTGAAACCCCCGCGATGTTTTTAAGCAATAAACAAAATCTGCGACCAGGCAATCATGTTATGCAAAGCGTTTACTTATGACCAACATAATTAGATCCTTGAAATTCTTAGACAAGCGTACCTCATTCCCCAGTTTTGTAACTCAAGGCGGAGGGAGGGGTGGTTCTTTTAAACTGGCTCGTATAATGCTGACAGGACAAGATCTCAATTGATTAAGCCTCGCGGAGTAATTTACGGAAATTGTGTTATGGTTCTATGAATAACCTAACCTTTCATGTACCAGCCGTTTAGATCGAGGATATTATTTATTAGGTTAACATAAAATTAAAACAGTAATGGATGAACTGTTCTGTTGAAAATTTACTAACAGTTACCATCATTAGACCGTCTTAATGCCCACAACAGGAAAAAAATCGTTATTAGATTTTAACAATAACAAAGTTCTCAAAATAATATTTTTTTCATAAACACAACATACGAGAATTTGTCATTTTTTAAAGTTTAAAAGTTAATTTTAAATTTTAAAAATGGCAGTTCTATGTTGTTTACATTTTTAGAAAATTGTATTAGACACTCTGTTCGTCGTTTTAATGGAGAAGTTCAAAACAAATAAACAGGCTTTAGGACGCTTTCGCCAGTATCAAAAACTGTTGAAAGTTCTTTACGTTAACGCGATCGTCACAGTATGAAAATATTGAAAACTCCCACTAGGCACCCAGGTATGACATTTTAGGTACGAGTACGTACTCATATATACCTAACTATAAGAAAATAAGTAACAGAATACTTATCCACAAAGTGAGTCATCATAATAAGTCTGTTCGTCTGTCGCACGTAATTTTGCGCTTAGGTTGCTGAGATATATAGTTAGTTATCTATACTAATATTATAAAGAGGTAAAGTTTGTGGGTTTTTTTATTCTTTACAAGTTAGCCCTTGACTACAATATCACCTGATGCTAAGTGATAATCCATTCTAAGATGGAAGCGGGCTAACTTGTTACGAGGAGGATGAAAATCCACACCCCTTTTCGGTTTCTACACGACCGGAACACTAAATCGCTTGGCGGTACGTCTTTGTCGGTAGGGTGGTAACTAGCCACGGCCGAAACCTCCCACCAGCCAGACCTGGACCAATTAAGAAAATCTCAATCGACCGAGCCGGGGATCGAGCACAGGACCTTCGTTTTGTAAATCCAGGTTTTGTAGGGGGTAATCTAGATCTACTTAACCGATTTTAAAAATTCCTTTCCCACTAGAAATCCACGTGGCTTTTATCTCCGTATTCTCACAGGAACGGGAACTACGTGTGTGATACAGCGTAGGTAGTCCAGAATAAATGAGTGTAAGTCAGTTTGATGGATGCAGGGAATCCAATAAGTGCTAACAGAAAACTTAATTATTTGGCTCATAACACAAGCATTCAGTATTCAAATTATCGGAAAACGTTTTGCAAAATAAACGACTCCTATATTTTAAGCGAGGCGTCAGTACCCGAATACTCTGTCTTATGTAAAATTTCACTATTTTTCTTGTACGAAGTGTTTTTGTTTTCCCCTAAGACAAAGCTGGAAAGTTAAACATGTAACGTTTCACTATCAATTTTATATAAATTTCGTTTATTGACGTGATACTTGTACTTAGAATAGGTTATTTAATTCTTTATCTTTTGTTACAAAAATAAAACTTGAACAATGGAGGAAAAAAAATTATAAATATAATTTTCCTGTTGAAGTTTAGACCTTTAAAGATATTTTCTTTTACTTGGTTGTGTCAGTAAAAATGTATTTTTATTATTGATACAGGATGCTCGGGAGTATTTACCATAACTCTAGGGTTATGTTCTTGGCTGGTGGGAGGCTTTGGCCTTGGCTAGCTACCACCCTACCGACAAAAACGTACCGCCAAGCGACTTAGCGTTCCGGTACGGTGTCGTGTAGAAACCGAAAGGGGTGTGGATTTTCGTCCTCCTCTTTACAAATTAGCCTGCTTCCATCTTAGATTGCATCATCAGGCGAGATTGTAATCAAGGGCTAACTTGTAAAGAATAAAAAAAAATATATATATATTTTTTCTAAGGAAAAATAATTAAAAATGTCTAAGAAACATGTGTTCTAAAATGAATAATTTCGAAGTAAAAATATTTCTTTTGTAAATAGGTCTTAAATTGTGTTCCTTATATAGCATCCTTATATTATGACCTAGCCAAACTTATTCATTGATAAATATCATGCGTAACTTACTAGTGAAGTTCGGAGTGCCACTTGAAATATCTCGTCGATATCGACAGTCTTACCACTACGATTACGTTTTTTACAATTCAAGGATAGATAAAGGCGTGTGTTACTTGGATAGTCGAAATTATTTGAATTACTTTGTATGAAAACATGATTTTTTATAGTTAAAAAAATAGTTATGCGGTTCGTTTCCTTTATGTGGACTTGTCAACACCTTGAAGTTATGGTAAATACTCCTGAGCACCCTGTATAAGAATGCAAGTAAAAATGCAATTTTACAGACTACAGACTGCCTTTTAAATGATGATAAAAATAAGCATAGTGATAATATCCCGTGGAAACACAAGAAAAGAAGGACCTACTGCCGAACGTAGAGCCTCCTCCGTTTTGGAAGTCGGTTAAAAAACAAATACATTACATTATTACTTCCATTTTTATTCTGTGTTTGTTCCAACTGTAACAGATGTCATGTCAAGACAAAACCACTCACCTATCTGCTGTCAAGCAGTCGGAACGAAGACAAGGGTCTCAGTTAGGCACATTAACTTTGTAATTTATTATTAGGTGGATACGTCGTACAGACTTGAACATAATAATGGAATAAGTAATACGCACGTAATACCAATGTCAGTGTTGATGTTTACTATACACTATACAGTGTGTCCCGTAAATAGATTAAAAATATTTACCAAGTATAAAATCAACGCTTAAGTAATTTTTTAGCACATGTTATGACCAAACTCCACTGAAGGTAGGGTTTTTTGTATTTTGGAGACTCGAGCTCAGCAGTGAGCCGAATATAGGTTGATAATGATGATGATGATGAACGTTCCATAAAAAAGCTAGTTAAGACAAATTTAGAATAATTGTTTGTGGTTCATCTACATTATTAAAAATGTATGTACCATTGTTTACTTAACATTAATAATTTGGAATTTACCGCGTTTTCAACGAATTATTTGTATAAATTAACTTTGAAATATAATGTTATTAGCGTCAGAATCCAAATAATTGCGGTTTTAAGTATACTTTAGCTTGAATAAATTAATTTAAATGTATTTATTAAAACAATAACTAACCCATTACATGCCGGATAGGATAATACGTAGTGCGGTCATGTAATATAGTGGTGAAATTACCCTGTTATTCATACTATCACTGTCATAACAAAATACAAATACCTCCTTTCTATCATCGTTATCATCATATCAGCCGATGAACGTCCACTGCAGGACATAGGCCTTTTGTAGGGACTTCCAAACATCGCGATACTGAGCCACTCCTTTCTATAGGTACTATAGTTTTATTTTATATCTACTCGTATACTACCTATACCTACTCATATTTTATAGAGGTAAAGTTTGTAGCCGAGTTGGATTCGACGGTTCACCTCTTTCTCGAAATTGGACCTACCTAACTGGATCATATGTCCTAGGTATACGTATTCGTCTACAATTTCGAGTGCAGCGTTCTCAACTATAACTGGGTGGAGCGATACTTGAGCATTAGATACTTACATATACATACATACATACATACATGATACATTAGATACTTGGGCTGCATTCGGGAAACTTCGCGACATCTTTTCGTCCGAAATTCCTCAGTGCCTGAAGACAAAAGTCTTCGAACAGTGCGTGTTGCCAGTGATGACCTATGGTTCCGAGACTTGGTCGCTAACTATGGGCCTCATAAGAAGGCTCAGAGTCACACAGCGGGCGATGGAACGAGCTATGTTAGGAGTATCTCTGCGTGATCGAATCAGAAATGAGGAGATACGCAGAAGAACCAAAGTCACCGACATAGCTCAACGAGTTGCGAAGCTGAAGTGGCAATGGGCGGGGCACATAGTTCGAAGAGCCGATGGACGTTGGGGTCCCAAAGTGCTGGAATGGCGCCCCCGCATTAGTAAGCGCAGTGTTGGCCGACCCCCAACCAGGTGGACTGACGACATCAAGCGAGTCGCAGGGATTCGCTGGATGCAGGTGGCTCAGTATCGTGATGTTTGGAAGTCCTTACAAAAGGCCTATGTCCTGCAGTGGACGTCCATCGGCTGATATGATGATGATGATGAAAGTTTGTAGTAAAGGTGTAATCTACTGTGGTATAGGGTAACTAGAATGCCAAGTTATTTGTGACTGTCATAGGCTATATTTTATACCCGTATTCTCACCGGAACAGGAACCACACGGGTAAAACCGCAAGACGTCAGCTACTAATAACATAATTATGAATGTTAACACCACCCGTACCTACTTGAAGAACCCGTAACTTGAAGAGTCAGGTCCCAGGACCTCATCACGCAAGGTGTTGTGTCCTTACCTTATCGGCCGATAGACATCCACTGCTGGACATAGGCCTCTTGCATGGACATCCAAGCACAACGGTCTCGAGCCGCCAGCACCCAGCGTCTCCCTGCAACCCGCTTGATATCCTCGGTCAACCTAGTGGGGGGTCGACCAACACTGCGCTTTTCGGTGTGGGGTCGCCATTCCAGCACCTTGGGACCCCAACGTCCATCGGCTCTTCGAACTATGTGGCCTGCCCGTTGCCAGTTTAGCTTTGCGGATCTCCTCATTTCTGATTCGATCACGCAGAGGAATTCCAAGCATAGCTCACTCCATCGCCCGCTGACTTTGAGCCTTCTAATAAGGCCCATAGTCAGCTACCAAGTCTCAGAGGTGTTGTGTAATATTCAGTAATAAATAAAACTCGCCTTAAAAGTATATACTAAACTCTTTCGGCGTTAACCCTGTCTAAATAGGATCAGTAGATTTAAAAAAAAATAACGGACATAACGCGTCAAATATAAAACATTTTTTGGTTGAGAATAGTCAGCAATGCGTATGAGTGGTTGCGCGGATATCCGGAAAGGGGATAACAAATTAATTTACATAACTCAAAAGGCCGAAGCTTTGAATTAAAAATTAACTTAACCAACCAATAATTCAGATAACTTAACCTGGCGAAGTTATACTCTGAAATGTAATAAGGGTTGTTAATCCATGCAGTATACAATTAACAAGTTTCCTGAGCCTTGGGGAATACATAAAGCCATTAAACCGGTATTCCAAAGCTCATTGCAGTCTGTTCTTAGAAACGCAAGGGTTAGGTAATTAATGTTTTCATGACTCAAGGCTCAATAGCTCAATGGTAAGAGCGGTCGGACTCATCACCGAGGGGTGGTGGTTCGATCCCCGCTCCGTTGGTCTATTGTTGTACCCACTCCTAATATAGTCTTTCTCGACTAGTTGGAGGGGAATGGGAACATTGGTCATATTTAAAAGATATGGAAAATATTCTTTATATAAAAAAAAAAAACTATCGTTAGCGATTTGCGCAAACAATACATTAAAACAATCCGTTAAAATAGCTTGTAATACAATAAAATAGCAGGTGGAGTTCATTATGATTAATGTAAAAAAATGTATTATTTACAATTGGATATTCTATAGTCCATTTCTCTGGAATACTCCTGTTTTGGAGTTAGTGCGTACATCGAAATTTTTTTGTCGACTGAGTAGCACACTGTAATTGTCGTTGTTTGCGAATTATAGAAAAATAAATCACTTATTATTTTGAGAGTTATTCATTTTTGCTATACACAAGGAAATAAGAACTCACTTATACTACTGAATTTTAGTGCATGCCTATAAAAAGATTGTGTTAAGATATATAAATATTTGTAAAGTTTATTGAAATTTAAATTGAGAAAATTAAAAAAAAAATTATTATTATTAATTATTTTGCTATTAGATTCGTGCTCCTGCAGAAAAATCTTTTACTCCAGCGACTTAACTGCAGTGTGCGACAAAGTTATTCCCGAAGCATAAAGTAACTTTTCCCAAGTCCGCAGATAGTAGTATTTAGTGACCTGACCTTAGGGATACTAAATTAAGTCATTACTGTTCCTCGGAGAACACATAAACCCGTCGGTTCCGATCCGATATTCCGACTGTTATTCGGCAAATGTTTGTCATTATTCAGTCTAGCGTAGAGAAACGTACTGATCCACATTAATCATTAAAATGGTTTTTTTCGTTTGTAGTATAATTCAGTAATTTACTTGCTCGAAAATAAAGTTAATCCGGTCATTATCGGACATATTCAAGTCAGATCCAAATTAATAACATAAAGTAATAAAAATAAAATTAATAACATAATGTAATAAAATGTAAGTGTGGAGCAATCTATACCTTTGATTAAACGTCTTTGATGATTTATGAAATCAAAAAATTATAGATATAAGAACAGAACATGGTATATTTTTTGACCGGAAAAATCCATGTTTCCCACGGGATTTGTAAAAAAACAGGAGGGCAATTTCAAAAGAATACAGTTTGGAGCATTGCCATGGATCACTTAAAAACGTCCCATACTAAATACGGCACAATTATGATGTCCACTGTAACTGTTTCAAAATGCCTCATATATATAAGTGCATAAAACATACATTTTATCAAGTGTTGATCTTCCAAAGGATAAAATATTTTAATTGGCATGTGATCGTCTATTGATTAGAACCCATTATTCAACGTTATGTCCATAATAACACAAATACTTTTAAAGTCTCAGAGGTAACAGTTCTGGTATCACGGATTCCCTAAAATATAATTGATACACGAACTCTTCGTAGTTTATCAATACACGAGCTCTTCGTGGTATATCGATACACGAACTCTTTGTGGTATATCTAAACACGAACACTGAGTACGTTGATAAGGTCGTTTAAATAGTTACGCCTTCGTGAATCATATAAGACCACATTGACAGCGAGTGGCAACACAACATTCAGGTTTACCCTGTCAGTATTGTTGCTGGTTCTGTAGTTCTAACAAACTCACAGAAGGTAATAGTGCTTTGGGTGAGCGAGTGAGACTGGGTGAGCGAGTGAGACTGGGTGAACGAGTGGGATTAGGTGTGGCATCTTTTATTACAAAAGATGGTCATTTTATTTAAGAACCAGGACCCCCCCCCTTTTCGTGAGGGTAAAAGTTTATTGGTATATAAGCGTGAATGGGTGAGTTCCACATAGTGGAAAGATAACTGATTGTCAGACGACAAGTAGAGCAAAGCACACTGTAAACACCGTATAAATACAGGCCTAGCTTCCACTATCATCTGTATGTCAAGCAGAACAAGGCATCACTGTATAACTAGTGTAATACAGGCCTAGCCTCTAGCTGGCAGTCTTAACTTTCAGAGTATCCATTACTCTCAAGAGAGTGTAATGCGTTCGAAAGAAATCTAAAAGATTTCACACCGTAGGCCGCTCGGCCTATATGTGTGTATAATTAATAGGCCTTCAGAAGGTCATCTGTATGTAAAGTTTCACATATATGCTCTTAAGCATTAAGGAGTTCCTTCATGCGAAGACACTCCTGGCTGCATCATCATTTTGACTCATAAGTCAAATTTCACACCAAAGGCCGCTCGGCCCTGTGTATATATAATATGCCATTAGAACTCAATAACTATGTAAAGGTTCACATATATGCTCTTAAGCATCAAGGAGTTCCCCTCATGAGAAGACACTCCTGGCTGCATCATCATTTTGCCATAAAAGTCCCTACTGGTCGCCCAAACAACCGACTTCGTACTATGCTTCCATCATACGATGGAACAGCACGGGTAGAATACATATAGCATTCAGTCAGCTGCTTTAGCTATTCATACTGAAAGCGTCACAGGCGTCAGCCCGCATGCTCCCAGTAAAGAAGTAAACACGCTCTCGGCTTCATCTGCCAATGAAAAAATTAAAGATTTCTAAACAATAATTTTCTCAGTGATTTATCATTAATCTCATGTACTGAGCTTATTTTGATAAACTCAGTAGGTACATGAGATTAATGATAATTTTTTTTTTTTTTCCTCCTAAGTATGCATAATTTGTATTATACCTATATAAGTATGTAAGACTTAGAGTCGTCACACCATGAAGTAAAATCTTTTGGTTTGTTCGGGCGTCCAAGTTAAATTACAAATATCTTTATTTATGAAATATATTTATATTATTAAAAATATATAAATATATCCATTATGTATATTTTGTGAGGTAGCTAAAAATTTGTCATATTTCAATTAGTTTATAAGGTCAAAAAAGTATCGATTGTTTTTGAAATTAAAACATCCAAATTTTCGTTTTTATTAGTTCATATAAATAAATATTGACTTGAATTTAACGAAAGTCTTATGAAAAACAATATATTCAAAGATTAAATACTCATTTATACCTTGTGAAGTGAAATAATAGTTTACTATTGGAATAACTGATTTACTCTCGCCTTCTTTTGTATTCATGAAACCGGTCTTAGAATATAAACATATAGGTAAAGAAATATCTAAGTTTAAAAATAATTTTTCGTTTGTATATTTATTGCTCAATAATATACTAAGGTTATTTTGAAGCGGATCGGGAGTGTTAATATTTATATCAGTCAAATGTTCGCCGTGAGATCAAAGCGGTTTTTATATTTATGAAATACGTTGAAATAAAAGAACGATATTTTTCAATGTGATCTGGTATTCCATAACACATATTAAAAATAACTAAATTTTCTTTAGCTACCTTTATAGCTCTAAGTCGCTAACTATGGGCCTCATAAGAAGGCTCAGAGTCACACAGCGGCCAAATGGAACGAGCACAGATGGAACGAGCTATGTTAGGAGTATCTCTGCGTGATCGAATCAGAAATGAAGAGATCCGTAGAAGAACTAAAGTCACCGACATAGCTCAACGAGTTGCGAAGCTGAAGTGGCAATGGGCGGGGCACATAGTTCGAAGGGCCGATGGACGTTGGGGTCCCAAGGTGCTGGAATGGCGACCCTGCACTAGTAAGCGCAGTGTTGGTCGGCCCCCCACCAGGTGGACTGACGACATCAAGCGAGTCGCAGGGATTCGCTGGATGCAGGCGGCTCAGTATCGTGATGTTTGGAAGTCCCTACAAAAGGCCTATGTCCTGCAGTGGACGTCCATCGGCTGATATGATGATGAGGATTTTTATAGCGGATGCCCTGCGGTTTTATTCGCGTAGTTCCCGTTTCCGTAACTTTCCTTAAGAAAGTTATTCGCTGCTTAAGTTACTGGCAAATAATGTAACTTTTTATTGCTAAAAGATTTTTAAATCGCTTTAGTGGTTTAGGTGTTAAAGTGTAACAAACAAACTCAGATCAGCACATTCTATAATATTATTTCGCCGCGCAATTTCACTTGCGTGGTTCCATAGCCCGTAGTAGGGGGTAGAATACAGCATTTAGCACTCAGGGCTAGTGTAGTTTTAGTTTTCATATAAGCTGATATATAATAATCAATTAATTAGCTTCGACCAACACCTTAAGAAGCTTTCGCTTAACTGTTGGATCAAGAGTCGGATACAAAAGGCAGTGATTCTTGAGACGGCGCGTATTGTGAGGAGGTTCCTCACTCTGGAGCCCTGACCACCGGTTGCTTGGGCACTCAAATGTCCCGCAGCGGGAGGGTTGATTTTTTTTATAAATTTTTAATAATGTTTTGTATTTTATACTTATATTGTTAAAAATTAAAAAAAAAGAAGTAATAAATAAATGAGAGAAAAAAAAATAATGTATATACTGGTAAATAAACAATATACAAGGCTAATAGGTACTCGTAAAAGCTCCCACAAAACCACACATTGCTCAGTTCGCGGCAAACCACCACTTTGTTATTTAAATTCTGGGTTTAGTGGTACACCTACTCGTAATGGAAATTCTTACTAATATTGCAAATAATTATAGTTTGTGTAGTTGGATAAGTAGATTTTTTTTAGTAGTTCGATGATTTTGATGAAGTTTATAAAGTTTAAATATTTGGGTTGGGGAAAAAGAAATCTGGCATATTTTGCGTAAACATAGGTACTTTTTATACGTTTATAATTGAGGCTAATGATTATATAAATAATATATTTATTACTTTTTGACGACCTCCGTGGCGCAGTGGTATAAGTGGTGGATTTACAAGACAGAGGTCTTAGGTTCGATCTCCGGCTGGGCCGATTGAGGTTTCTTAATTGTTCCAGGTCTTGTTGGTTCGGCCGTGGCTAGTTACCATCGACAAAGACGTACCGCCAAGCGATTCAGTGTACCGGTACGATGTCGTGTAGAAAGTGATAGGGGTGTAAATTTTCATCCTCCTCGGTCGTCGCTTCCATCTTAGATTGCATCTTCACTTACCATCAGGTTGTAAAGAATAATAAAAAAATCCTAACGATAAAATTCAATTCAAAGAGAGCAAAAAAGGCAAATATCTAACCTTCATAGGTACAACTAATATAAATAGCTATTATAAACATTCAAAGCCTTACTTTCCTCGAGTTCTTTAATCCGACCCTTTTAAGGATTTATTGTATGTCAAAATACCGTACAATATACTTACGATTTGTCAAATCTAAAATAATATATTGTTTTAGGTTTTCTGAATTTCACTCTCACCCTTTTTATGTATGATATATTATGTATTATATTGTATATGATAGCTATGTATTTACTACAGGGCTATAAACTTTCTTGCTCATGGCTTTCAGGCCATGATTTTAAACTGAGGCTAATAAGGTGCTGAATACATTTTCATCGTCAGGTTGTGTATGAGATAATGGTGATAATTAAAGTCGAAAACTTAAAGTTACGAAAGTTCCAACCGCGTCTTGATCCGAGAAGAGCTTACAACAATCTTCTTGTACGGGTATATGACCATTTTACAATATTGAAGAGCCCATAACAAACTCAGCCAGGGATTTTTGTTCATCACCATTTTACAATATTTATATAGCCAGTCAGTAATTGTATAACTATTATAAGCAACAGTAAAAGAGAACAGCTGGTTAGTAACAACTTTTAATAACTCGTTATTGACACAATTTGGGAGGAGGGTAGAGTAACAAAAGTAGTTACTAACCAGATGTTTTTTTTACTGTTGATTAATTAATAGTTATACAACTTAAGCCATAACGTCCTACGAATTTCGTGGTACATTATCTCGTTCTGTCGTTCTGAAATTTTAATTTCCTGGTAACTCAGTTAGCTACCAGAATCAAGAATTTTCTTAAATAAAGAAGTTGATCGTCACATTGAGATGAAGCTATTCACGAAAAATTAGCTTGTTAGTAATCAGGTGTACACAATGTTCTACGGATCCCTGACTATAATACTTTAAGCGACATCTTATTTTAGGATCTTGATCTTCTGGTTTAGGTAATATGCCAAAATAGCCAGTACCAAATTAGTCAACCAAATGACCTCAATTGAGTAGATTTGGGCATGATCAAATTAATTTGATGGTCTACTGGAAGTGTACCTCTGGGAAGGAAGGTCTCTTAATTTGGGGTAAAGCGGCTTAAATTAGGGCATGCGTCCTATTTAATTAGTGTTACCACGCCTCACACGACCTGAGCCGCTTTTGTAGACCGCTGAAGAGTTTTTAGTACCTTTTTCAAGTAAAAATTCATACACAATTTGAATGAAGTTAAGTAAAATAATATTCTGTGCAAGGAACTGCATGATACCTGAATGCGCTTTCGCTTCTTGTATATCGCTTAGCAAAGAATTATTTTTTTTTATATAGTAGATTTTAGTAAATTTTTTCTTTACTACAATCTCACCTGATGGTAAGTGATGATGCAATCTAAGATGAAATTGGGCTAACTTGTTAGGAAGAGGACGAAAATCCACATCCCTTTCGGTTTCTACACGGCATCGTACCGGAAGGCTAAATCGCTTGGCAGTACGTCTTTGCCGGTAGGGTGTTAACTAGCCACGGCCGAAGCCTCCCACCAGCCAGACCGGGACCAATTAAGAAAACCTCAATCGGCCCAGCTTGGAATCTAACCCAGGACATCCGTCTTGTAAATCTACCACGCATACTACTGCGCCGCGGAAGTCGTCATTCCTTTACCTTACACACAAACGTACCTGTCACTACAACTATAGTCTGGCAGCTTCGTTGATGATTTCTACATGATATGCGGACGACGGGGGAAAGACTGCGCGGGTGTGGAATCGTGCGTGCGGGGAAGTGAAGTGCACCAGTCGTGGGTATATCATTCATCGCTACACGTCCCCCCGGCCCGCGCGTATCATCGGGAGTGTTACGAACGAAGTTGCAAAGCTGTACATCATAAGCACCGTCATCATAAAATAGAGCATCTATAACTTAATTAAATTATTATTATGATTGTGTTATTATCTTTTTATGGCACGTGTAATCGGTGAAGGAGCTCGCTCCATCGGCTATTACAGTACACTGGCCTTTGTAATAACGATCAACTTGACCGCCACGATCCCGGCACTCGTAAAATAATATATATCACACAAATTAGTTGTTTAATTACACAGATTAAAGAATAATAGGAAGATAGAGCGCACGGAACACGACGGTGTTGTAGCCGTTCCAAATACAAAATTCAAAAACGAATACTTTCTCGAGTCAGTACTACACGAAGCGCCGCATCAGTAATTTTCAATGGCATCTTATGTTTTTAAATATTTTAAAAATTGTTCACAAAAACTAAAGAAATAAGATGGAGTATTTTAATATTTATTGGTAATTATTGATTATTATATTAATTTACGTAATTGTTGTTAGTGTTAAATTTTGAAATATAAATTATGAAAAAAGTTTGTATATGCAGATGTCAAGGAGACGCGAGACGTTTGGTTTTTTTATGTGTTTCACCGGCTTGTAAAGACTCATTCTGGACATTCTTTATTCTGAATTTAATTACTGAATTGTTTTATTTCATTTGTTTTTCATTTACTCGATGGAACATGATGGTGCAATTTTAATGGCGCCTCTGTTGTTAGCACTGCCGTGTTTTGGACAGAGAGGTTCTGGGTTCGATTCCCAGTTCGTGTAAATTTAGGATTTTTATCTATACCTACTAATATTGTAAAAAGGTAAAGTTTGTGGTATTGTAGGGGGTAATCTTTGATCTACTACTTCTGGGCAGATTTTGAAAATACTTTTACCACTAGATAGCCAATGGATGATTTTTTGCGTGAAAACGTTGAATCGGTGCCAAATTAATTACCTAATTGGTTTAATTGACTAATTCGTTTAGGCTCAAATTACTGCCTTTATTGCAGTAGAGCACACTTGAAAGAAGGTCTTCATTTTATTGTGTTATAGGAGAAAAGATTCTACAAGGTCGATTGTGGTCAGTCATCGATTATGGTTGAAATTCGAAATTATAATTCGCCCTGCGGTTTCAGTGGCGTACTTCCTGGTAGGAATACGGGAATAAAATATAGCCTATGTTACTCCTTAAAGCCAGCCGTAGGCCCGGCCGTTTCAGAGAAATCAGTCGAGGGTGTTAAATTATGTCGCAAAATACCCTAAATTTTGCAATTTCGTATGTTATACGAATTTCTCCAAATTGCAGACGCCGAAAATTGTCAAAGAAAAGCTTTCAATGGGCTTCGACTCGTGAAATTATAGCGACGATTACTTATGGTGGAATTTTTTTTCAACCAAGACTGATTACTGCAAAAAGAGAGTTGGCAGAGATAATCTCAACCCAAATACATATTTGGCTTTCTTTGCTTGATTTTCTTCCATAGACTAAACTATTCACTTTTACAACATTTTGTTTAACATGCCTTGTAGTATGATTTTTAACATTTATTTATTTACTAGCGGACACCCGCGACTTCTTTCACCAGAACCCCTATTTCACCAGAATTGAATTTTTAAAATTCTTGAATTACATTATATTTCGTATTTTTTTCAAGATTTTTGAACAAATTTTTAAAACTGTAACTCAAAAAATGAAGGACTTTACATAAAAAAAATTCGACCCGTCTTTCTCCCCCTTTTATTTTTGAATAGGATCAAAACGTATCCTATGTTTTGCATAATATTAGTAAATAGAAGTATAGATTGTGGAATTATTATATACTATTCTAAAACATCACATACGGGGGGCACAGGAGTATTTCCCATAACTTCAAGGTGTTGACGAGTACCACATAAAGGAGCCGAACTACGTAACTTATATTGTTTTAACTAAAAAATTAAAACTTTATATGTTTTCATACAAAGTAATTCAAATAATTCCAACCATCCATGTAATACACGCCTTTAACTATCCTTACACTTTAGAATACGTAAAAATTGGCTACGTCATAATTATAATTATAATGATGCGTTATACGCACACACACACACGCACACACATTTTAAGAAGAAGAAATATTATTTTCCCCGAAAATATTAATGTTAGAACATATGTCCCTTGAACATTTTTATTTAATTTTCGGTAACAGCAGAGTTATGGGAAATTCTGTATATTGTGCACTCTGTATATTGTGATTTATTGATGGTCGTTTAATAAAATTATCCGATATTATTGGAGCAAACTCCTCGTGTCACTTGGTTCCTCGTAAACACATATATCTTTGAGTTTTTACGCTTACCTAAGATAATAAGTAATGTTTAGTTACATTATTCTACTCTGTAACGTTATTAGATCATATGTAACTAGTAAACGCCCCGCGGTTTCACCCACGTAGTTCAATATGAAGCCCATGACTATCACCAATAACGAGGTTTTCTAGTAGTCAAATAATTGTCAAAATCGGGTCAGTAGATCCAGAGGTTAGCCCTAGAATACCACAAACTTTACCTCTATATAGTACAGGTATATTAGTTAGTAGCAGACGCCGTATACGGGGATATATATATATCCCCGTATAAGCTATATATATATAAAATTATATATATATATATATATATATATATATATATATATATATAAAGCTTATAGCCTTCCTCGATAAATGGGCTATCTAACACTGAAAGAATTTTTCAAATCGGACCAGTAGTTCCTGAGATTAGCGCGTTCAATCAAACAAACAAACTCTTCAGCTTTATAATATTTGTATAGATAAATAATTTAAAGGTACAAATTATTGTTTCTCTTATCCAAACATTCCTTCTTATGCATTATATAATCGGTCGATTAGTTATTCTGTGCCTATTTTCTTATTACCAACAATCCTGGTTTTAGGTAGTTAAAAAGATGTTTCTAATTTTAACAGCAGCGTAATATGCTGAAGTTAGGGACCTTTCTTTCATTGGTGTTCACATTTTATTCAAATAGGCTTTCACAGGAATCTTTTGAATGCGCAAAGGTCGTGAATTGGTAATGAATAGCACTGTTTCACGGAATGTTGGATCTGAAACGAAGTCGGCAATAAAGTCGTGGAGACGCAGAATAAGATTCTTAATTAAGTCTTTGTACTTTGGTACTATTCATCATCATCATCGACAAATTGCAAAGCTGAAGTGGCAAAAGGCAAGACGCATAGTTTAAAGAGCCGATGGACGTTATGATCCTAAGGTGCTGGTTGGTTGACCCCTCACCAGGTGGACTAACGACGTCATATGCTATTCGAAGAGATTCGATGGATGCAGGCGGCTCAGGATCGTGTTGTTTGGAAGTCCTACAAAAGGTTAATGTCCTGCAGAGGATGTCCATCGGCTGATATAATGATTTAGCGTTCCGGTACGATGTCGGGTAAAAACCAAAAGAGGTGTGGATTTTCATCCTGCCTCTATCAAGTTAGCCCGCTTCCATATTAGTTAAAAAAATACTGTTTAAGGGACAAAGTCCTTCGTTCCTTTAATCAAATTCCTAATAGTTCCAGTCAAAAATGCTGCGCATGATTACCAATGATCCTTGGTACAACAAAAATCCTGCATGCATCGTGAACTAAAAATTAAAACTATAAAGACAGAAGTTGCACACTCAATGAATACATACCAAAAGCGTATTTGTAAACATTCAAATCAACTTGCGAGGAACCTAATGATGAAGAAACCTGGTACAACTTTCAAAAGGCTTGAGAGACTGAGCACCACAAGATGTCATGAAATAGACACTACATTATTATATTTGGGCAAATCACTGGATTTCGCACCAAACACGCCATAATTCAAATACTTAAAATCCCGCTGAATGTCTCACCATAGATTGCAGGAATAATGAGAGACTAAATAAAAAAAAAGGCGGGGGAGACAACCAGAGAAGAAATTGTAGGAGTGTGTAGAAGAGAATATACGTATGTGTGTGTAGTAGATGATTCAATATTTCACTAAGAGTGGGACAAGGGGACAAGGAAAATCTTCACTTCAAAGTAACTCAGGCAAGGCAAGTAATATTTTCAAACTTATCTTCAGGTCTCATTTTATAAAGGATAAAACTATATATAACAATATACTTTTAGATTTTGAATGTGATAATACTCTTATCTAGCGAATACACTTTGTGTCTTGACAAAGCGAAGCTTATTGCTTAGCTTATACGAATGTTCTTTACTGTCGTTTATACAATATATATTTAACTAAACTTACTTATTTCAACTTTAATGCACTAAAATTACATTTTATTTATTTTAGCAGACTCAGAGGTGATTACAAAAAAAGAAAATAATGCCGAACAAAGGTTATAATTCACAACATTGTCAGGACAACTTAAATAACAAATCAAACTGTAACCAAAATAAGACCCTAGAATGGCAGAGAATGACCTTGAGTGAAGTCACGCACTTGTGAACGATGTATGTAGGGTTAAAGGATCTTTTGACTGTTAACAAACACTCCCCTTTACCACTCAAGTCACTTTCCCCGACTATCCCAAGCAACCCATAAAAAATTACACAACAAAAGATGTGGACGGCTCGAACGCCACAAAACGTTGCAACGCGGCGATAACATTTAGAAGTAGCGAACGCCAAATTCAGTTTTTCACAGATCCCGTGGAAACTTATATGGATTTTCCAGTATAAAAAGCCTATATGTTGCTCCTAAACCTCTTCTATATTTTCCAATCAGATCAATTGAATGGTTGCAAAGATTAGCCCGGACAATTGGACAGAAAGAAAGCCAAAATTTTAAAACTTTTCTGATCCTTTCTTAAATATAGCAAGTTACTAAGAGTACATATTCCTTTACTTTAAAAGAATTAAAAGTTAACTTAACCTCTCACTAACTAACTTAACCTAACCTACCATATTCGTATACATATACATTTAGTTTGCTTTGAGTTGGTGGTTTATCCTGAAGCTGTAAGAAATTGGTAATGCCATCCTGATACAAGATTTAAAAAGAAATTGTAAAAAAAATACTAATAAGTATTCACAATTTTTAATAATTTAATAATTTATTTTATTAATATTAAATTGCTGAGATTAGCAATTTTTATTATAACTTCTTCTTACGTCTTGCAATATTACCAGAGTTGATTTTCAGGATCCCAATAAAAGTGTCAGACTGCAGCTTTAGCTAATCTATAGTATCGATAGATTAGCTAAAGTTGCAGTAATATACTAACTTACTATTTTATAGAGGAAAGATTTGATTGTTTGTTTGCATTGAATAGGCTCGGAAAGTACAGAACCGATTTAATAAACTCTTTAACTGTTGGAAAGCTATATTATTCCCGGGTGCTATAGGCTATATTTTATCCCCGTATCCCTGCGGAAACGTAAACTACGCAGGTGAAACCGTGCAGCGTCTACTAGTGCTAAATAACATGAATACACGAAAACTTGTACGCCATCCCTATAGTCTAATAAAGCATGTTTAGAGCTCAAACGTCTTAGAACTTACTAATTATACCTACGTCGGAACTTTCTAATTAGTGACATCTGCAAGCAGTTTCCAGTTGAGCGTGATCAACTTCGGCGATTTGGACAGTTTAATGTACGGAGTCCAATGTTGCAAACTTTGAACTGTTATTTGTATGAGTTATTAGCATTGCAGTAGTGCCACTATTCAAAACCTAATCCCAATTTACGATGGTTGGCTTAATATTATAGACGGATAGTTGTTTTAAGGTCGATACCGACCGACGTTACTTACTTCTTTCGGCGCTAAAACCCTTTACTCTTAGCTCCTCTACCACTTTTCTATATTCATTTCTATTCCTTGCAGTTTTTTCCCACGCAGATAGTTTTTCCATTTATTGCAGGTCCTCTTTAACACAATCTAGCCATCTTTTTTTAGGTCTCCCTTGTAATCGTTTTTCCGGTGGTCTCCATTTTGTCATTACTTTAGGCCCTCTAGTATTTGACATTCTCTCTACGGCCTAGCCACTGACCGACGTTACGGGGCGTAACGTGTTACATAGCGAGCATTCGTGCAGTCAGTACGGGAAAATAAGGCGCTCGAAACGAGCAACGAGCGGCTAGTTGCTCGCTGCCAGTGCTCCACTCCGATGTCAGTTTTTTAGCAAAACGTTTGAGTGTTACACTGAAGGGCATTCTACGATCGCAAACGCTTCGAAAACTAGAAAAGTATATGGGAATGACAGATCTTGATCACGTGACCTGTCGATAGCAAATGTCATTCCCATACATCTTTCTAGTTTTCAAAGCGTTTGCGATCGTAGAAAGAGAATCGACGTGCCACTTGGCTACAGGGGCTTGTACCTCTTACAAGTAAGCCCACTTCCATCTTACACTGCATCGTCACTTAACATCAGGTGTTAAAGCCACGTTATTTGTGAATGTCATTGGCTATATTTTATCTCCATATTCTCACGGGAACAGAAACTACGCGGGTGTGTTATCGCCGCGTTACGACTTGCGGTACGGACGGCTTCAGTGTGCTCGTGGCGTTCGAGCCGTCCACATCTCTTGTTGTGTAATTAGTCTTTATGGGTTACTTGGGATAGACGGGAAGAGTGACTTGAGTGGAAAAGGGGATTGTTTGTTAACAGTCAAAGGTACCTTTAACCCTACACACATCGTTCACAAGTACGTGACTTCACTCAAGGTCATTCTCTGCCATTCTAGGGTCTTATTTTGGTTACAGTTTGATTTGTTAATTAAGTTGTCCTGACAAGTGTTGTGAATCATAACCTTTGTTCGACATTACTTTTCCTATATTTGTAATCACCTTTGAATCCTATATTAGGTGTAACCGCGGTCCGTCAGCTAGTGTTAGTATAAATTAAATATTAAGCAAAGTATAGACAGCACTAAGAACATTGAACAGTGTTATCACTAATTCATTCATTCGGGACTTATACGGGTAAATGGAGTCCCAGGCAAAATTAATTTTAAACTATACTATTGAAAACTTTAGTACGAACAATTCGAGTGAACTGTGGTGAATTTGAATATTGAATTTGTAGAGAAACGGTCGCGTGCTATCGATCCACTTCATTATTATTTTTGTTCATATCTGTGACCTTATCACGAATTATTTGAGTACTTATATGCGATAATTACGTGATAGACGTGCGAGAGCCGTGATAGAGTGGATATGACCTCTACCTCCGATTCCAGAGGGTTTGGGTTCGAATCCGGGGCATATACCTCCAACTTTTCAGTTGTGTGCATTTTAAGAAATTAAATACGCGTCTCAAACGGTGAAGGAAAACATCGTGAGGAAACCTGCACACCAGAAAATTTCTTAATTCTCTGCGTGTGTGAAGTCTGCCAAACCGCATTGGGCCAGCGTGGTGGACTATTGGCCTAACCCCTCTCATTCTGAGAGGAGACTCGAGCTCAGCAGTGAGACGTATATGGGTTGATAAAGACGACGACGATGCGATAATTCGCAAACTTCTTCTTCTTCTTCTTCTTTTCTTCCTGGGCCTTATCCGCACTTGGCCACTAAGGTTTGGCCGTTGTACGTAGGTCCCTTCGGTGCTGGTCCCCGCCGGAGTCACTCCAGCCAACCGAGCTCGCTCCAGAAGCTTAGCAGGCCGCCCAGGTCGCCGAACGCCTCATGGAGTGTTGCTGGGGATCCAATGTGTGCTGCGCGTTGTTCAGATACACCTCTGCATCTAAGCATAACATGTATCGGGGTTTCCTCTTCCTCCATGCATGCTCTGCAAAGAGGGCTGTCGGTTATACCTAGAACCGAAAGGTGTTTGTTTAGTGAACAGTGTCCTGTCATTAGTTCAGTAACAGTTTTAAGTTTGCTACGGTTTAGTTTAAGTAGTTTTGTGGTCAAACGTGAGTCGAGTCTTGGAAGAACCTGTTTTGTGTGTTTGCATTCATTAGTGTCTGCCCATGACTGATCGTGTGACATTCGTGTCTCCTTGCGGAGCCATGTTTTGTACTCACTGTAGGGTATTGGTACCATTGGAAGTGGTCCAGCAACCTTCAGTGTTGTGCCTTTGCGTGCCAGTTCGTCTGCCCTGTCATTACCTGTGTTGCCGTTGTGACCCTTCACCCATTTTAGTGTAACGTTGTTTGTTTTTGTTAAGTTGGTTAGTGCTAAATGACAGTCTGAGATAAGTTTTGAAGAGGTCGTGTGCTTTTTTAGAGCTTTTAGTACTGCCTGACTGTCACTGCAAATGTTAATGTTAAAGTTTGTTACCTTTCTTGCGTTCATTGCTATGGCCGCAATTGTGATTCCAACGCACTCCGCCTGGAAAACGGAGTTGTTCTTACCCAATGCTTGTGTGATGTTTATGTTGAATTCTGGGCAGTAGACTCCAGTACCTGTTCCTAAATTTGTTTTTGATCCATCTGTGTACACTTCTACTGTGTTCACATTCGGTCTTGTTTCCGCGTCATCTATGATGATTTTGTATTTCTTGTCCATCAGGTGTTGTTTTCCCGTTTTGTCGCATAACCACTCTAATTGTGGATGGTTTGCCTTTTCTTTCGTTAATAGGCTTGCGTGGCCTGTGTTTGTGTCTTTCCATTGCCCACTAGATTTTAGCCTGAGGGCTGTCAATACTGCTTCCTCTTTGATGCGGAGGTGAAGGGGTGGTATTCCCAGTATTACCTCTAATGCGGTTGTGGGTGTTGTACTCATGCTGCCTGTTATTGCTAGACATGCTTGCCTCTGGAACTTTTGTAGTTCTTGCTGACTTGTTATTAGGAGTGTCCTAGGCCACCAGATTACGCAGGCATAGGTCATGGAGCTTCTTACAACTGTTTCGTAGAGCCATTTCACTATGTGAGGTTTAAGGCCCCAGGTCTTCCCTATCATGCGTTTGCATTGGGTCAGGATTGTAGTTGATCTTTGGATCTTCGTTTCTATGTGTTTTTTCCAGTTCAGTTTTTGATCCATTATTACCCCTAAATATTTTACCTCAGTGGATAGATTTAGGGTTGTATTGAATAGTTTTGGTAGTCTATTGAGGTCGGGCTTCCTCTTGTTTGTGAAAAGTATCAGTTCCGTTTTCTTAGGGTTTACAGATAGTTCGTTGTCTGTGCACCATTTTCTATTAGTTTGAGTGCATTTTGCATTATGTTGCACAGTGTGTTTTCATGTTTTCCGCTGATAAGGATTGTTATATCATCAGCGTATCCTATCGTGGTGTACCCTTTGGCGTTTAATTTCCTTGTCAGGTCGTCCACCACCATGTTCCACAGGAGCGGCGATAAGACGCCACCTTGGGGGCAGCCTTTGGCCACTAGGCCGTGTGTTTTGCCGTTTATGTCTATTTGTATAATTCTTTGTTTTAGGAGTGCGTTTATCCATCTCCTCAGAGTCAGAGGTACTTTGTATCTTTCCAAGGATTGGTCTATGCTCGTAAAAGTTGTTCTGTCGAAGGCGCCTTCTATGTCAATGAAGGTCGCCAGTGTCGCCACCCTGTTTTCTAGGTTATGTTCGATTTTGCTCACTACAGCATGTAGTGCTGTTTCCGTCGATTTTCCTGTGCTGTAGGCATGTTGGTTATTGTGAAGGGGCGTTGAGCTTAGCACCCCATCGCGTAAGTATCTGTCTCCCAGCCTTTCTAGGGTTTTCAGTAGAAACGATGTTAGGCTGATTGGTCTGAAGGATCTTGGGTTTGTGTAGTCAGTCTTACCTGGTTTAGGTAGGAAAATTACTTTAACCGTTCTCCATGTTTGTGGGATGTATCTGTATGCTAGGCATGCTTTAAATAGTGCCGCTAGCAATGGTATGAGGTGTTTTGACCCCCACTGTATGAGCGCAGGGAAGATTTCGTCCGTTCCTGGCGATTTAAAGGGGTGGAAGGAGTTAATTGCCCATTTTAACCTGTCGTTTGTGACAACGTTGTTAGCTAGGTCCCAGTCGTCATCTGTTGGTGGTGCTTGGTTTTCATCATTCCATGTTGGACTACTTATTATACTGCAGCCCGGGAAGTGTGTATCAATCAAGGTTCTACTTATTTCTTGATCTGTGTTTGTATATATATGTACCATCTGCTCTCTTTAGTGAGCCTAGTGTAAGTGAGTGGTCTTTTATTAAGATTTTCCTCACTTTATTTGTGTTATCATAGGATTCGATGTTTGTGCAGAATTTCCGCCACGCTTTTGTGTCTTTCTGCCTTACGATGTGTTTGTATTCATTCTGGTTGTCTTTGAAAGAGTCCCAGTCTGTGGGTTTCCTAGTGTTTTTGGCTTTGTTGTATAATTTCCTCAAATGTTTCCTTCTGTTTTCCAGCTCTGGGCCCCACCAGCTGTGTAGTGGGGTTTGTTTCGTTGAGTGTATCTTCAGAGGGCACGCCTCTTCGAAACTGCTTCTCATTTGTTTCGTTACTTTGTCAACTAGGTTGTTTATTTCATTTGTACTGTTTAATTTTGCCAATGTCACGTTGGCTTGTGTGCCAGTTTAAAGGCGTTTGTAGGTATGTATGTTTGTCTTCCTTGGGTTTCTCCATGGGGTGTCTTGTTTTTTGTTAAGGTTTATTTCAAAGCTTATTCTGCGGTGGTCGCAGAGTGATAGCTCTTTACATACGTGCCAATTATTTACTCTGTCTTCAATGTTGTTTGATGCAAGGGTGATATCCACAATTGTTTGGTATCTGCTTGAGACGAAGGTTGGTTCCTTGCCCCTGTTTAGAATGTTAAGATTAGTGGTTAATAGATATGAGATTAACTGCTCACCTCTCTTGTTGTTGTCTTCACTGCCCCATAGGGAGTGATGCGCGTTTGTATCCACAGCTATTATGAGGTCAATGTTGCTCTCTTCACAGTATTTGATGAGGTCCACGACCTGCTGTGGTGGTAGTTGTTCTTCTATTGGTAGGTATAGCGATGCCAGGACAAGCGGCCTGGCTGACGCATGCGATGGTTGAGGCGTTCCATTTTGTATTCTTACTGTTGTTAGGTCTCTGTAACAGTATTGTGTTAGTAATGTCGCCGCAATGCAGCGAGGTATATATATGCATGTTCTAGGCTTTTCGCTTTGGCTGTTATAGAATAACTTACCGCTGCAGTTGCTGAGTCCGCATACAGTGTTTCTCCGGATCCACGGCTCTTGGATCAGGGCTATGGTGTCAGCGTTGACCTCCAGCTGTCGCCGTAGAGCCGCTACAGCCAGGTGTTTGTGCTGGAGGTTGGCCTGCAGCACTTGTATGGTACTGAAAATGAGATCAGTTATGGTGGGCCCCAGGGGCCCACTCTTGTAAAAGGATGTTTAAATGGCTCGTCAAGCTGTCCGAGTCATCGGAATGCACCTCCTCCGACCCTCGGCAGCCTTCCCATGGTGTCCCATCCGAAGGGGGTGGTGCACTAGGTCCGGGTGCCGCGAGGTCGGGTTCCGTGATCCTTGACCTGGGTTTATCAAGAGTTTCTGTAACAGAGGCTTCTGAATTCGTTTCAGTAGCCTCTGTTACAGTAGCTTCAGTGTCCATTTGGGGGGCAGGGGGGGGATCCCACCCTGGTGGTACCTCACTCAGTTCTTCATTTCTGAAGAACCGGAGGTAAATGGACCCTGTCATGTACGCAATCCTTCGTTCATTGGTCAGGATCGTCTTGATTTGCTCCTGAGGTATTCCTAGGACTAGGAACACTCCAGGAGGTCTACTGTTAGTTCTCTTGTAGTTATATAAAGACCATGACTTGACATCATAAGCCGGATTTTGACGGCTGAGGACACGGTGTAGTGTACCGATGTCCCCATCGTAGTCAGGCACAAAAAGTGCCGTCTTAATCCGACTTGGGATGTCGCACTGCCTTCGTATAACTACGGTGTGCTTCTCCCGTGGCGACCGCAGCCGTGGGACGACTGCATGTAACCACTGGAGTGATGGCTCGTCCTTACACCACAGTTTTAGGACGCCCTCACTTAAGAGGGCCTTTCCTGTGAAAACTGGGGCGTGTGTAAGAGGCAGACCCGGTATAGGGTCTCGGAGGCAGGTCTCAATTATCTCTTTCGAGATTTGACTTTGAATACCTGCCGTCTCTTGCGCTGTGAAATCCGTTTTAGGTTCCAGGGCAATTGCTACGCTAAGGTGCGGCTGCGCCGCACTCGCGTACGTTACCCCGGAACGTCTATCCGTTTTAAATCGTTTAGATTGTCCCCGCGGCGAGATCGTGTCGTCGAGCCTATCCCGCTTTTTGCCGGACTGGCTCGTTGACGACGATGTCGCAGGGTTCCCGCCCTTACCGGCCTCACTACCAGTTGGGTGTGGCCGACGTTGGGCGGGGATGTTTGGTCTAGATGCGTTTCTGTTTGTGGTGTCGAATTTTCCCTTGGCAGGTCCTGGCCGGGGCACACCTGTGGTTTGGCTCGTCCCCGGACGTGGGGCGACAGCCTCCGCGGGTGGGCAGCCACCGGATGTCGGCTGCTGCCCAGTCCCGCTTAGACTGTAAGGGCCCCCCGTTCGGTTATTTCCCGCCACCTGGGTGTCCCTGCCTGGACCTGTCAAAGGCCTATCCGACGCCTCCCCTACTGCTAATTCTGTTTGTCCGTCTGTCCGCTTTGTTTTTCTCTTCTTGTTTTTATTTTTCCGCCTTTTGTGCCTGGGCACCACTTGGGTCCAGGCGGAGTCAGGGATAGAAGACGGGAGAGCGACAGCCAGTGAGGAGGTGTTTATGGTCGTGTCCAATTTGTCGGTCGGGGTCTGTCGTGTGGGCTTAAATTGTGGGGTCCATTGTTCGGGTGTTTTGGTGGGTTCATTGAAAGCTTGTCCGTCGGTCCGTTGGGCATTGCAGAGTTGTTGGGCGTGCAGAGCACGAGGCGGTACCTTGCCCCCCCCAGAGTACGTGGGGCAGACCGCAGCCGCACTTCCAGCCGAGGCCGGTTGTGACGGCGCGGTGAGGGACTCCCCGTTTCCGGGACCCTCCTGGGTAGGTTTATAAACATTGGGTGCCGTCTCCATTGTGGTTTTTTAGGGTGAGTAGATTGTGTAGTATATTGTGTGTAGCAGTGTGTGAGTAATAGCGAATGTGTTATGATGGGGACGTATAGATGGAAAGGATAGAGGTTATTTTTTTCGGCTTAGGTTTTAGTAGGATCATGGGATTGGGTTATGGGCACCTTGCCAGAGTTGGGGGTGTTCTCTGGCCCGACCGTTACGGATCAGTCTTTTATTTTCGGATCAGTCTTTTATTCGCAAACTTATTAATCGATTAAATCCTGGATAAAAAGTAGCCTATGTGTTAATCCTGACTATAATCTATCTCTACTTCATATTTCAGGTAACGGTTCAGTAGCCGAGGCGTGAAAAAGTAACAAACATTCATACCATCAAAATCAACAGGTTTTCGCAAATCTCGGGAATCCATAGATTTTTTCGGAATGAAAAGTAGCTTATGTGTTAATCCAGAGTAAAATCTATTTCCATTCCAAATTTCAGCCAAATCGCATCAGTAGTAAAGAGTAACAAACATCTAACACATCCCAACACACATACATCCATACAAACTTATTATTAGGATAGGAAAAATCTATACGTCCCGTTGAGAGGACTTCAAAGTGAGAAACATCCTCACAATACGCGTCGTCTCAAGGATTTCTGCATTCTTTATTCGACCTTTGATCCAACAATTAAGCGAAAGCTTTTTAAGATTTCGGTTAAAGCTTCTTTTCATAGAAAACGCTACAAATATTCCTAGCAATAATCTCGTGTGAATATACTTTAATACAGCATCATTATATTTAGTACCGGGTTGTCCCAAGCCGAACATTATTTTTAAGGTCGGAAAGTTTTGTTATACCTTTTTTCTCTCCTAAAAGATTAAAAATGGTCTCCTAGGTGTTAGGGTTGATTAAAAAGGCTTTATCTTTATCTTTACCTACGTTTTCCTTGTAATAATTCTCTTAATAGAAGTATGAGGATATTTTTTCAAGTAAATTATTATTGTCGTTGGTATTTTGACTGGACTAAGCCGGTGATGTATTAATTCAAGCCATGTAATATCATAGAGATTCAGATTTTGCAGACAGTGCTGTTTCATGTGGTCCTATCAGAAACGGCTTAAATTACTTAATTAATTACGAACACACTGGGCAGGGGCACCTATATCATTTTTGAAAGTTCCTCTACATTTCTCCAAGATTCCATAATCAGATCTTGACATGATGGTAATGGGACCAAATGGGGGTAATACCCTTCAAAACAAAAAAAGAATTTTTGAAATCAGCCCAGGCGTCTTCGAGTAATCGGTGTACATACAATATAAAAAAAAATACTGGTCAAATTGAGAACCTCCTCCTTTTTGAAGTCTGTTAAAATGTTACTATGTACTAGTTGAATGTGTAGGTTAAATGTTATTTCTCGCTTTTTGGTTTCCTGCGAATGTTTTTGTTTTCTAAATCGGTTGTATAAAAAAGGAATATTTATTATTATAGATTTTGTACATACCTAATTATAAAATATTCTTGAGAAGCTCCCTACCGATTTTTCGTCACGGCGGGGGCCTTCATGGTGAGATAAACCATGTACGCAGGAGATATTATAGTGCACAAGTGTGTGCGCAAGCACAGGTGCACTCTCTCTTCCCTCACTCTCGAAATCCGATGGGACGGCAAACCGACACGACCGGTGAGAGATCAGGCGCAGGTCCGACGGCTTTACGTGCTTTCCGAGGCACGGGAGTGTACTAACACCACCAACTTCCCAACTCCAGGCTGCTATTAAGATTTTTCTTGTAAGAAAAATCCCAATAAACTATTTTTTTTTGTTGGCCTGACCCGGGATTCGAAATCTGGACATCATTGTCCGTAGCTGGACCAGCTAGCCACGAGACCAATGAGGCAGTTATTCTTGAGACTATAACACCAACGGAAGATTTATACGTTTTCGTATTTATCTTTGTTTTTATTATTTTTTAATGCTATTATACTCCTGTGATTTCGACTGCGTATAATTTAGATTTTGTTGCCAATAAAATACAATCTAAAATAAGATATGAATTCTCTACCCTTCAGAAAAACTAGTAACTTTTTTTAGTTGAAAAATTTAATCTTTTTCTGAGAACTTGTGTGCAAAATTTCACGACGACTGATGTATTACGTAACAAACTTACATCCGCATTAATAGTAGTATTAAGGATTCATAATTACCAACCCATATTAGGCTCACTGCTGAGCTGGAGTATCCTCTCAGAATGAGTGGGGTTAGGCCAATAGTCCACCACGCTGGCCAAATGCGGATTGGCAGACTCCACATGCGCAGAGAATTAAGAAAAGTCTCTGGTATGCAGGTTTCCTCACGATGTTTTTCCTTCACCATTTGAGACACAAGATATTTAGTTTCCTAAAATGCACACAACTGTAAAGTAGGAGATACATGCCCAGGATTCTAACCCACACACCCTCCGGAATCGTAGACAGAGGTCATATCCACTGGGCTATCACCGCTATTTAGTTCTTAAGGATTAGTATTAGGTTTTAAAAAGCTTTTGGATCCATTTCCTTTCAATCAACTCCTTCGGTGGAGTTTCAATAATTCTTTCAATTTCCTTTCAGCGATATTGTATTTCAATAGCTCATTCATTTTCGTTCTTACGTTCGAAAGTATTCGAAAAACTCTTTGACATTCATTTCCTTGAATGAAGTGTTTCAAAAACCTTTTCATGCAATCCTATGGGGAGGTGAAGCCGGTGGATTTAGAGCTGAAAAGGTGTAGTTGTAAAGGTAACACTGCAGTACTAAGGCTTAGTCTACACAGAACGTACTTTTAAATTTTTATCGCATGTCAAACAAGCTCCTCATTCGCTTCGTAAAAAAGTATGTTTTAAAATATTTACGCAAGTAGTAATCATGTACCTACAATCATATTGGAGTAGCGGACGCCCGCGACTTCGTCCGCGTGAAATTTACTTTTTTACAAATCTCTCGGGATCCGTGGATTTTTTTGGGATAAAAAGTAGCCTGTTAATCCAGAGTAAAATTTATTTCCATTCCAAGTTTCAGCTAATTCATTTCATTCGAAGGTTCAGTAGTTGCGGCGTTAAAGAATAACAAACATCCAAACATACATCCAAACATCCATACAAACTTTTGCGTTTATAATATTAATAGGATTCTGTGGTAATGGTTTTCTTTTTTCTCTCGAAAGTTTTAAATGGTACAATTTGATTTTAAAATCACCGTCTCTTGTTTTGATAATACCTAACATTTTCAAATTTTCTGTTAAAATATTAATTTAAATTATACATTTTAAAGAGCCATTTTAATCAATATCATTTGCCTGCCATTGAATTAGTTACAGCCAATAATTGTTTTAATTGAGTAATCTCTGGATTTATAGAACCGATTTTGGTATTTTGTTTACTGATACTAGAAAGCTACGTTATTTGTGTGTGTTTAAAGTTAACCTCCTTATAATCACGGGAACGAGAACTATGCGGTAAAACCAAAGAGATTAGATGCTACTAGCATACACTCTTTATATATTTAAAATAAAATAAGTGTAAGCCTTTGTCAAAGGGACACGAATTCCAACCCGTTAAAAGGAATTTAGCAAGAGTTTAGGTTTGGCCAAAAATTTAAAATTATTATTTTAACTATTTTCTGCTTACCTTTTAAAATATCATCGTAATACCAACCTACTGACTGACTGACTGATCCATAAACGCCCAATCAAAATTACTGAGTCTCTAAACTTTGAATAGTTCTGGCCACATCTACACTTACTATCAGGTGGTGGTCAAGCTCGAGCTTATTTCTAACTAAAAAAACAACATAAAACATTATCAATAATTAAAAAATTAAACATTATTGCACAAAATCCCTAACAACTAGCAGCGTGACGGTGTCTACGCCACCTAACAAACAACTGAGCTTAAGTAGTCAAATACACCAATACCTCCGTTCTACAATCATAAATCGTAAAGGTTTATCAAAATTTAGCTACAGCATCCGTAGAAAAGTAAATTCTGCTAAGGACTCAAGGAGTTATTTTTTGTTTTAAAATCTATATTTCTTCTATAAGTTAGTGGCAACTTTTATATATATTATTTTTCTCCCGAGAGATAACATGACAACATGTATAGCAGCGGATTCGAGGTGGGTTCCTGGGAAATAATTAATAGTGTGTCATTTCCGAGGCTTGGAGTGCAAGTAAAAACGTCGGTCGTCTGTTTTTTCTCTGGACATGTTGGTGTAACGTTTCGACTTTTTTATTTTATTCAAGACATATTACCCCTTTACTGCGTCTGCACACGCTATGAGTGACTATAAATTTTCTATGCAAGCGTAGTGAACATCTCTTCATTATTTTTTATTACAAGCCTAACTTGTAAAAAAACAAACTAACAAAACAAAAAACAAAAATATGAACAACATTAAAACCAACAAAAAACTAAAATAGAATAAAAGAAAGCGGTCTATTTTCAATACTTTCATACTGTTACTATCGCGTTAACGTAAACGCGAATTTATATGGAATTGAAACATTTGTACAGTAGTGCCGCTAGATGGCGCGGTTTCAATTCCTTAGAAAATCACGTTTACGTTAACGCGATCGTCACGGTATCAAACTGCCACTAGGCCCTCTGTTCAGAAAACGAGACCAAGACTATTTGACTATTAGAATTATTTGCAAGAAACATTAAATTTAGTTATACAAAGATGTTCTTATGTATTAGATAACAATGTTTAACCATTAATAGGTTTACCTTACCTTACCTTATCAGCCGATAGACGTCCACTGCTGGACATCTGGCCTCTTACATGGACCTCCAAGCACAACGATCTCGAGCTGCCAGCATCCAGCGGCTCCCTGCAACCCGCTTGATATCCTCGGTCCACCTAGTGGGTGGTCGACCTACACTGCGCTTTCCGGTGCGGGGTATTTATTTACTAATTAGTATAAATATAAACAGAAAAAAAAATCGACGGCGTCCGTGGCGCAGTGGTGTGCGCGGTGGATTTACAAGACGGAGGTCCTGGGTTCGATCAGCTGGGCCGATTGAGGTTCTCTTAATTGGTCTAGGTCTCTGGTGGTGGCTTTGGCCGTGGCTAGTTACCCTACCGACAGCCCACTTTCATCTTAGATTAGATTAAAAAACTGTCAATATCCCTATTTCAACGACTTCATTCCTATGCGCGCTCACACCAGCCCCCCTATTCAAGTGGCACGTCGATTCTTTTTCTACGATCGCTAACGCTTTGAAAACTAGAAAATTGTATGGGAATGACAGATCTTGATCACGTGACCTGTCGATAGCAAATGTCATTCCCATACATCTTCCTAATTTTCGAAGCGTTAGCGATCGTAGAAAGAGAATCGACGTGCCACTTGGCTAAAACTTAAACTCTAATGGAGCTTTAAATTTTCTCGAGACTACGCTATTAAGTTTAAACAACTTAACTATACTAGACTTTTATTATTTCTTTCACCATAAAAAAGGTTTAGTTATATAAAATCGGTAGCTTGCAAGCTTTAAATTGAAACCAAACAACACGGTAGTCTTATTTTATGCCACTACAAATTCTGCCAGATTTCCCACGGAATTGGAAAACCTTGGCAGTTAATCGATTTTCCGTTCGGAGTACGGTGGAATATGCATTGTAAAAAGGTCTGTTATTTTGGCGGAATTTGAACCATGGTGGCCAATCTCAGAGGAGATTAACTGAGATTATATAGAATCCAGTCCAAGGCATGCACATCCAACTTTTCAGTTGTGTGCATTTATAAGAAATTAAATATCACATCAATTTATAATAAATGAAATATCGTGAAGGAAAACATCATGAGAAAACCTACATACCACAGAATTTTCTTAATTCTCTGCGTGTGTGAAGTCTGCTAATGCGCATTGGGCCAGCGTGGTGGAGCGAGCCTCTCATCCTAAGAGGAGACTCGTGCTCAACAGTGAGCCGAATATGGGTTGTTAATGATGAATTTAAACATAACTTTGGACGTTCAATCTATACTAATATTATAAAGCTGAAGAGTTTGTTTGTTTGTTTGGTTGAACGCGCTAATCTCAGGAACTACTGGTCCGATTTGAAAAATTCTTTCAGTGTTAGATAAGAGCATTTATCGAGGAAGGCTATAGACTATATATTATCTCCATATTCCTACGGGAACGGGAACCACGACGGTGATACCGCGCGGCGTCAGCTAGTAAAATAATACAAGCAATTCTTTGGTACAGTTTATTATAATTAATGACAGCAAATTGCACAAGTTTCTTACATTGACATACAGTTACAAGGCATTTTACACTTCACACTCTCTCCACATATAGGATTGGCTTAAAATATATTAAAAACAAACTATTTATTTAATCTTAAAGTTAAACTGCGAGAAAAACAATTTCGTCAATGGGCTCAACGTTCTAAAGAACATAATTGACGTAAATGCTTTTCTATTAATTTATTTACACCAGTAATAATATTATTAATGATACATCAATATTTACAAGTTTTATAATTTCTCTTACAATTAATAATGTAAGGGTCTATAAAATTATACGTTTTTCTAGGAAAATTTACAAATTTAAATTACAATATTTCATTTTTTATTAACATCTTTTTGGTACATATTAAAAGGATTTTATACATTTTCATAATTATATATTTAATAAACTATTTGCTTAAAGCTTTTTATTTTTTACGTTTATTAATTACACTTTTATTTAAATTATACGTAAATATATATATAAACTATACGTAAATGCAGTGATGGTAATGGTACCTGTGAACAAAGAACATGATATCAGTTTAATTAAAATTCATTAAAACGTAAAACACTCATAGTTTTGTATATTTTTATTCAATGTGCCACAAAATTTTCACGTCTAAGGAGTTCCAAGATTTTCGTATTTTACCTCAAGCGAAATCGCGAGGCGGACACGATGTATATATGTTACCGTTAAATTGTAAAATTTTAGTTAATAATCTCACTCGTGATATTATAATCTACCGTCATATTATGAACTGAAAATACTGATTAAAATTTAACGTGTTATTTTTCGGTATATTATAATCCATCGGAAGTTAAACCGTTAAATTGCAATTTTAAAACGTCAACTGTCCGAACTTGATTAGTCGGCCTTACAGTAGACCGTCCTGTATCCTTAGAGTTAGGAATGAAATACATACGTCAGTCAAATAAAATACTTCAGAAATTGCGACATCACATATTTATTATACTTAGAGAGTGACCTAAGTGCCCGGCCTTAAGTGTTTAAAAAAATTAGGAAACGCACTGGCCACCCCTCCGATTTTCTTTCCTTTTATTTTTTCTTTGATTTGACTATTGTAATTTTTTACTATTTTTATTATGCTCTAATATTTTTGTAACTCAATGGTAAATTTATCTTGATTGACAATTTAACGGTTTCACTTCCGATAGATTATAATATATCACCCTATCGACAAAGACGTACCGCCAAGCGATTTAACGTTCCGGTAGGATGTCGTGTAGAAACCGAAAGGGGTGTGGATTTTCATCCTCCTCTTAACAAGTTAGCCCGCTTCCATCTTAGATTGCATCGTCACTTACCATTAGGTGAGATTGCAGTCAACGGTTAACTTGTAAAGAATAATAAAAAAAATACCGAGAAATAACACGTTAAATTGTAATCAGTATTTGCAGTTCACAATATGACGGTAGATTATAATATCACGAGCGATTATAGACTAACGTATTTTACAATCTAACGGTGACATATACATTCGAAAGTCGGGCTGTATAAAATTCATGATGATGCCACGAGCTTCAAAATAAACTCTATTTTTATGTGCAATCCTAAATTCCTAGCCCACAGTGCGATTCGTGCGATCGATATTTTATTGGGTGTCGTAACTTATGAGTCACTTCTGAGTGCGGGAACTAATGGCCTGAAATATTAAACCGAATGCTGAGATATTATGTGCTACATCACTTTATCAATTATCGAATAAAAGCTGTTTACTTTGCGAAAGTTCGATACGTACAATCTATACAATAGTAGATTGTTATACAAGGGGCTTATACGACCCATTACATACGAGGTATTTTTAGATATATACGCTAAAAAGAAACCGAGTTTATCCCCGCCCGTTTTATGGGTTTAGCCCCGCGTGTTACACTATATTTTTCACTACGATTGCAAGAAAATAAAATAATTCCGTACGGTAATTCAATGTTTTATTTTAATTAAAAGTTAAATGTACGAACTTGGAAAAATTTATATTAAGAGAGATGCTTTTACCCGGTAACTTAATTTCCGACTGCTGTGAAGATGAATAATGAGTATGTGAGGTAAACGTAGGAGTTATTAGATTTAAAAACTTCTTCCGTAAGTGAATCAACTCGTTGTTCTTATCTCCACTTGTAAAATTTTTCGTAGGTATTTAATGTGTAGGTTCGTTTTGTTCCATCTTTAAATAAGGGTCACCATTCTCAATAGATGAAGGCATAACAATTAATGTTGCGAAATATGTAAATTACGGTCACAAATTCATAATGAATTTCTTAAAAAAATCAAGTATGGATTATTCACACAGCAAATTATTTTTAAATTCTCGAATAAAACCTCCTTCGTTATAAAGTAGGCTAGAAGAAGAAGAAGAAGAAGAAATATACTTTATTGTACATTAAAAACAAAAATAAACAATAACTTATAATAACACTTAGAAACTAATGTAAAAATGGCGGTCTTATCGCTAAAGAGCGATCTCTTCCAGACAACCACTGTGGAAGAGAAAAAAAAAACGTAAGCACCGATTCGGGTATACGCACACAAAAAATAAGAAAAGTTAAGTAATTTAAATACATAAATATTAAGCAATAATACATAATAATAATACATAGACTATACTTAACTACATCATACATATATACAAAGAAATACATATATACATACATACATACATACATACATACATACACACATACATACATACATACATGAAAACCTGCAAAACATAAAAACAAGACGGCATCTAAGGGAAGACAAAAGAAAAATAAATAAACAAAATAATTCAAAAATAATAATAAATAAAACATACACATACAAGCGTAATTTGGATTAATAAGTTAAATTAAAAGATCAGGGAGGAAAAAAGTGCATGTTTACCAGCCGTTTGAAAGAGGTTAGAGATTGGGCACGCCGAGTGTCTAAGGGCAATGAATTCCAGAGCCGAGCAGCTTTAACAGAAAAGGATTTAGAATAGAAGGAAGTATTATGGGAAGGAATTTTTAAGATTAGGTTGTCTTCAGAGCGAAGGGAGCGACAGTGAGTATCACTTAGAAAGCTAAAACGCTCTTTTAAATAAATCGGAGTCGTAGGATTAAACAGGACATTATACAAAAAAGACAGAATGTGAGTATTCCTGCGAAGGCGGATCGAGGGCCACTTGAGTTTTTCGCGAAATTCGGAAACATGGTCATATTTGCGAAGTCCAAATATGAATCTTATACAAACATTCTGAATACGCTCAAGTTTATCCAGTAATTCTTCACTCAAATTTAGATAACAAGTGTCCGCGTAATCGAGAATTGGTAACAGGAGAGATTGTGCAAGCGCAATTTTAGTAGATAAAGGAAGGAAGTTTCGTAACCTACGAAGTGACCCCACGGATGCAAACACCTTCCCACTTACTCTGCTTACCTGAGGGGCCCAAGTGAAATACTTGTCAAAAGTAACTCCGAGATTTTTAACCGTGTCACTAAATGGCACACGCGTTCCATCAAAGATTACGTATGGAATATTATCCCAGTCAATACGTGCAACCAAACTGTGACTGCCTATAATAATAACTTGGGTTTTAGACGGATTGACTTTAAGGCCATAAGCCTTACTCCATTGCACTATACAATCTAAATCTTTATTTATGGCATCTATTGCATTGGGTAAATCAGCCAGTTTGGACTGAGCATATATTTGGAGATCATCTGCATACAGGTGATAGAGCGAGGTAAGTTGAAGAGTAATAGAACTTATAAAAAGAGAAAAAAGAAGAGGAGACAACACGCCACCTTGCGGTACGCCGGCAGAAATTGTGCACCAATCAGACACAGAGTCATTGACTCGCACACGCTGCCGACGTCCGAACAAGTAACTATGAAACCAGTCAATCACATTAGGAGATATGTTGAGAGAAGCTAGTTTGGCTAGTAGAAGTTCGAAATCGACATTATTAAATGCATTGCTAAAATCTAGTAAGGCCAACACTGTGACACACTGATTGTCCATATTAAAACGAATATCTTCGGTAATTTTTACTAATGCAGTAGTCGTACTATGACCAGTGCGGAAACCAGATTGAAAAGGATTTAAAAGATTCTGTCGGGTTAGGAAAAGGCGATGACTAAACGCTCAAAAACTTTCGAAAGGAATGGGAGGATGGAAATAGGCCTATAGTCAGAAAAGCAGGAAGGATTTAATTTTTTAGGTAGTGGAATGACTTGAGCATCCTTCCAAAAGGAAGGAAAACTCCCGGAAGACATGGAGAAATTGAATAAGGATTTAATTATTGGAGCTAGTAGGTTAATGAGAGGAATAATCATCTTCCGACTAATGCAGTCAGTACCAATAGCATCAGAGTTGACCTCACGAATACTTCTCTCAACATCACTATCAGTGACTTGACAGAAAATAAAAGCAGGATCATCAGAAGTGGGTAAAGCTAGTAAATTATTTTTAGTAGTAAGTTTAGTGGCGTCATCAATGACGCAAGTAGAGGAAAAGTGGCTATTAAGCAGATTTAAATTTATGTTGAAGGAGCTATTATTTTGACGCGCTTTCCCAACTCCTAGAGCTAGTACTCGTAACAGACAAAAATTAAAAAAATAAAATTACTTTAGCCCCTAGAGGCTGAAATGTTTGTTTAGCCCCGCTGTGGAGTGGTAATATGACAATTTTTTTGAGCAAGAGTAGTGAAAATATTATTAAACATAGTTCTCTAACGCGTCAGTCTTTCTTTTCGCATTTAAAAATTATGGAAGGTATTTTCATGCGTTTTTTACTAATATATAGATTACTAGCCGACGCCCCGTGGTTTCACCCGCGTAGTTCCCGTTCCCGTGAGAATACGGGGATAAAACAAAGCCTACGACGTGAGTCACCTCATATTACAAACAGACGAATATTGACATACTTGTACGTTCGGATGCTTACTACTAACTTCATTTTTAATTTGGTCGCTTCCTTGTAGGTAATAACATAAGGTGGATCATCTGCCATCAAGTAGAATAAAAAATAACTGAATTTGATCTTTGCAAATAATGTATTTTTAAGATTCTAGCTAAAAGGTTTACCAAATATAAAGGGAAAATTATAATTATTATGTTTATTCGAAAAGGGACTGTTGATTCAGTCTAAAGCAAACTTATCATGTAAAATCATGAGCTTTTACGGACAAAATAATTAAATGAATCTTCGAAATTACTGAGTGTTATATTATGAAAAAACATTATATATTTGGAAAAGAGAACCTAAGTTATAATTTACAGAAACATTCTAATAATTCATGAAGTCATTCTAAGCGAAATGAAAAGTTTTCTAAATTATTTATGGGAAGAGATTTCTCGCGATTCTGACTCGAATGTTTTCATACATATTTTCGACATAAATTTACCTTTTATCCTTATTATTTTTTATTAGAAATAAATAATTTAAACAAAATATCTAAAACGAAGACTTATATGAAATTTAAATTTACAAGAAATACGCGCCAACTAATTGTTCACCCATGGGCAAGAAAATTGTATATTATTAGTTTGTGTTAAAGTTCAGATTAAAGAATAATAGGCAGATAGAGCGCACGGAACACGGCAGTGATGCAGCCATTCCAAATACCTATTCATAAACGAATACATTCTCGAGTCAGTACAACACAAAGCGTCGCATCAGTAACTTTCAATATTATTCAATAAAAATGGCGTCTTATGTTTTAAAAACTGTTCACAAAAACTAAAGAAATAAGATGGAGTATTTTTTATAGGTAATTGTTATGAGACTATTATGATATTAATTTACGTAATTGTTGTTAGTGTTAAATCTTGAAATACAAATGAAAAAAGTTTGTATATGCGGATGTCAAGGAGACGTGACGCTTGTTTTTTTATGGGTTTCACCAGCCTCACCGCGCTGCTTGTAAAGACTCATTCTGTATCATTCTTTATTCTGCGTGATAAAGTAATAATTATTCGATTAATATTAGTTGTTAAATTAAGGTAGGTATGCAAAAATAATAATTCACATGCACGTGTCAAATGAAAAACCTCTCCCAAATACTATAATGAATTAATTATTTATTTATCACTCACTAAGAGGATATTTTTGTAATTTTAAAGTTTTGAGGACAAGGTTATTTTAATATACTTTCTTTAGAAGTCTGATCTTTAAACTGAGAACCTTTTTTGCAAAAAAGTTAAAGCAAATACTAGCACTAGGAGCCCTAGAGCCAGCCTTCTCTAAGGCTGCTAGCGTAGTCTTAATAGCTACTTTAATTTCGTCACAGCAATAAACAAAATACAAAGATAAAACAAAATATATAATGCATACTCGTACATCGCTGTCATTCGACTTTAAAACATTGCATTCTGTTCAATATTACTCTTTTGCAACGCTACAGTCGCGACAGAACGACTTGATTTATTATTCTATATGTATTGATTACCATCTGTTCCGTCTATATTTAGATTGGCTATGTCAGTCGTTAAAATACATAAGAGTTTGTGCGAGATATGCCCGGAGATTTACGATCGATCTACACGATAGGTTTTAGTGTCGGAGTTGTATAATATGGAATGTGCTTTTTCCAGAAGTCTTTGTATTAAAATACTTTTACGAGCGTATTCAAAGCTGATTTTTTTACGTGCAAAACTCAATTAAAAACCGGTCTAGTCCGTCTCTGGCCAAGCGAGTTGTAATGTTCCAGTCGTTGTTCTACGTCACCAATGCAGACTTATTCTTCGCGCCACGAAACAAGTCCCTTAGACGCGGTGCTAATGTCTTAATCGCGCTCATAGTCATTTGGTAATGGCGGTCTTAATGTCATTTGTGTAAGGCGCTGTCAATTTTAGTTCTGGTTTTAGCCGCGAGACTTCGTTTGTGGCGCGGAGTCCATATTGTAGTTTGTGTTCGTTTTTCTTTTGTTAACTACTACTGTTTTAATTTTAATCTTTACCTACTCAGTTGTGGTAGTTTTCATTTTAGTTTTATTATTTATATATTACTCTGATATTATTTATATATCCACAGCGGCATACCATAGATGCAAAAATGCCCTGCCTACCCTGCAAACTCATTACAAACCTGTATTGAGAAAGGAATTTCACAATTTGTACCTTTAGTGCATACACTAGTTAGAAACCCTGTGCACGCCACTGCATATCCATAGACATTAGACAGCCGTTTAACTGGCAAAAGAAGGATAACAACTCTTGCAGGATGTATCGTCATTAATCACTTATCATCAGGTGGGATAGCTAGCTGTCAACAGTTAAAATTTACTTTAATTCAAAACACAACCTCGTTTTGACGGCCTCCGTGGCGCAGTGGTATGCGCGGTGGATATACAATACGGAGGTCCTGGGTTCGATCCCCGGCTGGGCAGATTGAGATTTTCTTAATTTGTCCAGGTCTAACTGGTGGGAGGCTTCGGCCGTGGCTAGTTACCACCCTACCGGCAAAGACGTACCGCCAAGCGATTTAGCGTTCCGGTACGATGCCGTGTAGAAACCGAAAGGGGTGTGGATTTTCATCCTCCTCCTAACAAGTTAGCCCGCTTCCATCTTAGACTGCATCATCACTTACCACCAGGTGAGATTGTAGTCAAGGGCTAACTTGTAAAGAATAAAAAAAAAAACAACGATTGTTGTTGTAAAACGAAGTAAAGTAGTAAAATGAACAGAGTGATGCATTCATAAATCTTCCCAACAACAGTCACAGAACAATCAGACATAAAGCGAGTAACGTATGATGGGCACACTCCCACTCAAGTACCCACCTACACAAATTAGCACCATTATACTCGTACTACCCTCCGCATAAAGCACATTAATTACAATGGAAGCTGCTTTGTCACTTAGTAAAAGGCTTGATGACAAAGTTACTTTTAGAAATTCAACAAGTAGGTCACCGTTGTAGCAGTATTTCTGACAAATGCATTTTATATGTACGCAAGAATTGTTACAATGCGGGTTGTCTGGAGATCGGTTTTAGCGATAAGTTCGTCTTTGTGCATTATATTTTCATATTTGTTTTTATTCTCGTCTATTGAATCAATAATTTATCTATGTATTTGTTTTTCGTTCTCACTTTTTTAAACCATTAAATACATGGTAGCCGGGGAGTTGACGTTCAAAGCTAAAATTTGAATGCCTTTTAACGAGGAGTATCTGAATCACCCCCGTGTATATTCTACAATTTTGCTTAGTTTAGGAGATAGAATTTTTTTTATGATTTTCTCTGCAATTTTGACCTAACGTTGCTTTATGATTTTTTTCTCATTGTACTGAGCACTTTTCTTTGGGTTTGTAGATAATAATTAAGAACCATACTTAGGAGTACCACCCTAAAAATTACGACTTAACTAGGCATTGTGGAACTTACTTAAAATTTAGTCGCAAAATCAAAATTACGGTTCTAACTCAATACTTGCAGAAATTCGAAGTGTTCATAAAAAAATTCTATCTTTATTCTATCCATTTGCGCAAGGATGATACGCAAAATCGTGAAGCGTTCCATATTTTTGAGGAGGGTATTTTGTCGGACCTGGGTGACGTTGTCGCATGGGTTCGTCGACTTTTCGCAAAATAAATAAATCATTATATAAAATTCTATCTCCTAAACTAAGCAAAATCGTAGAATGTACATGGGGGTGATTCGGATACTCTTCGTTACAAGGCATCCAAATTTTAGCTTTGAACGTCAACTTCCCGGCCACCCTGTGTAGACAAGACTAAGATAATATTAATAAAAATGTATTTCCAATAAAAATGAGCGACGAAAAATCTACGCAAGAGATATTAATAAGCAGAAGGTAGCTGACAAGCGCAAAGGGGCTCCCTTGAATCTTTTACTCCCGTAGTACATTGGGATGACACGACCAGAGAAAAAGGTCAAAGGACTACCAATTTACGTTCTCTGCGAGGAACGTTAAGACCAACTTTTACCAGACTCAGAAGTGATTACAAAAATAAGAAAAGTAATGTCGAACAAAGGTTACGATTCACAACATTTGTCAGGCCAACTTAATTAACAAATCAAACTGTTACCAAAATAAGAGCCTAGAATGGCAGAGAATGACCTTGAGTGAAGTCACACACTTGTGAACGTTGTGTGTAGGGTTAAATGTACCTTTGACTGTTAGCAAACACTCCTCTTTTCCACTCAAGCCACTCTCCCCGCCTATCCCAAGTAACTCATAAAGAATTACACAACAAGAGATGTGGACGGCTCGAACGCCACGAGCACACTGAAGCCGTCCGTACCGCAAGTCGTTGCAACGCGGCGATAACACAACAAAGTCTTTCTAATTCCAGACTGCTATATAGAATTCTTTGAAAGTAAAACAATAACTTATTGTTATTTATCTGTCTCCGGAATCATACGTTATATCATACTATATTTGGGTATTTGCATAACCTATGATATAAACTTCATTATCTGATGACTAAATAAATCCGCATTTAACTAAAGTGAAACCAATAGGTTTCTATGCGAAAATGCAAAATTTCTTGGCGCAAGGTCTTTGTTGACAAAACCATTATTCACATCGTTGACAGCTCAAGTCGACAAACCAGCATGTCTTGAAAAAAAGTCGAGCGGAAAAACAAACACGATAACGTTTATTGTTTTGGATGTAAGATTGTCGTATGCCACTTTGTAAAACCATTACAACATGACAAGGCCATACTTATACACCATGAATTATAGAACACCATTCTAATAACAGAACTAATTTTATACATCGTAGCTGAGAAAATCGACATATTCTCTTGTAGGTACTCAGAATGAAATTACAAGGATTGCTGAGTGGTTCATTTATTATAGCAAGTAGTATAAATTTTTTAAATAACTTTAGGTAAATAGAAGTAAGTTTTAGATTTATAATATAGTACTAAGCTTATTCAATTAGGTACCTGTAAGGAGAGTTTTAAGTTATGATCCTATAATAAAAAATCGACTAATAATACAAAATCGAAAGTTTGTATGAATGTTTGTTACTCTTGAACGCCGCAAGTACTGAACCTAATTTGGCTGAAATTTGGAATCGAAATAGATTTTACTCTGGATTAACACATAAGCCCGGAAAATCCACGATTCCCGTGGGATTTGTGAAAAACTAAATTTTACGCGGACGACATCGCGGGTGTCTGCTAGTAATAAATAAACAAAATAAATAAAAATAAAACTTATTCGAGTTTTCGTAAAGATAAAAATATATAAAATATGATAAACCCATCCTGTCAAAAGCCATACTTGTACACAATGAAATATAACTAATAGAACACAATACAACAGAAGTAATTTTCTAAAAGTTTGTGAGTATGTCCTAATGTTTGACGATAAGAATAATTTATGAAATATAATAGACGGACCCATCCTGCCAACAAAACGACAACATTAAAAGTCCCTTCATATTAAACAGCATTAAAATGAAAATTGCCACATCACTGAGCTAAGAGCTTAATGACAAAGTTGCCTTTAAAGGTTTGGTGACGATTTAGGCACATCATTTTAAATTACTTCTGCGAAAGTGAGTACATTAAAACAGATGAACAAACTATGTAGACATTATACTGAATTTATGGCGCTTGTTTTCAAATTACTGTCGACTGAAATGAATTTTATTTTCATTTTTGCAAAGTTGCTATGATCATTATAAATATTTTTCTGTTTATGCTTATTTACTTACCTCAATATTAAAGTGCCGATACAATTGGCTCTTTATCCGATGTAACTACAGATTTATCAACAAACATATACATTTTTACACAGTCTTCATTCGGACTTGGATTGTCCTCTGGCTTTTCATCAGGACTTATATTCTCGGCTTCGTCTTCGTAAACTTTTAACTTGTCATTATTATATTCTATATTATATCTTACAGTAGGTTTTGTTACAGAAGTTAATAGCGATTCTTGAATAGTATCATTCCCATTGCATGTCTTTTCTGAGCGATACATTCCAGTTCTTTCTGATTGATTAAAATTTCTCTTAGACTTTTTTGTAACTAATGCCCCTAAACAAGGAAGAATTTGCTTAAACTCCTTACGGAAATTCTCGTTTAGCCATGCATAGAGAAAAGGATTATAACACGTGGAAGACATTGCAATAAAATGTGCAACGAAAAATAAGATCATGTAATATTTCCAATCTTCGGCTAAGGAATAAAAGTCACTACTTATGTTTATCAAATTCAATGGTAACCACGACAGGCCAAATATCGCTACCATTGCTATAAGCATTCTGTTTGTTCTTCGTTTTCTTTCTCTTTCAGCATCTTCCTTTTTACTATTTTTACTACCGGGTCTAGATTTGAGGCGATCGTTTAATTTTATACTCACACAAGTGTAACAGAAAGCCATTACTATAAAGGGGACTACAAATTGCATGATCGTTGTCACGGCACCGAAAGCTTTTCGGAATTGATCTGATGGCCACTTTTCAGCACAATAGACATCTTGAAGGGTCATGTAATAACCGTAAGGAAATGTCACTGATAAAGCGAACACCCAAATAAAGATGATAAGACCGATACACGTTTTTATTTTCATTCGGGGTTTGAATGGGTATATTATGACAAAGAATCTATCTATGGCAATTGATGTGAGCGTTAAAGTGGAAATGTAGACACTGCAGCCTTGAGCGTAGGGCATGATATGGCATAACAGGCCACCGAAGACCCATCTACCTAAGAAAGTGTAAAGAGGAGTAAATGGGACCGCAAATACACATAACAATATATCAGACAAGGCCAGGTTCGTGATAAATAGATTAGTGACAGTTTGCATGGCTCGGTTTCTGATTACAGCATAGCAAACAAGAGCATTACCGAAGATGCCAACTATGAAAATAATCGTGTACGCTGTACAAAATGCCGCTTGAATCGCTTTATCCTCGATGGGATCAAGTGCTGTGATATTGTCATCTTCAGTAGTATTACCGAAGACTGTGATATTGTCGTTGTACAAAGATGTTTCGTTCGAAGACCATACGTCCTGCATAGTTTTTCGTTCAAGCTAAATTACCATCATAACCCGTTTAGGTTTGTTATTGATGCTCTCATGGTTGTAAGGTTGATACTTTTTGTGGCTTTTCTTTCTTATTTGCAATGGTTCAATAGTTTTCATACTGTTTGTACAGATAGTTTACGTATTGGTTGTTCAATCGTTTCATAAATCAGCCATCGTTTCTTCTGTTAGTAGAAAGTTATCTGGAACAAAAAAAATCAATTTTAAAAACTACAACTTTATTAAATTACAAATTCTCGTAGAACATAAACCTCACTTAAAATTAATCATCTTTATTAAACACCGACCAAAGTGGCAATTAAAAGTAGCATAAAATATCGAAGGACATTATAATCTTCAACAATTTACGGGGTTAAAGCCCAATTAATGCACAATTAATTATCTCTTAGCCTTAGATAAATGTTATTATCACTCAATGCACTCAGTGACCCATCCATTATCATTTATTAGCCGTTACTATAACTACACTCGCGTGCAAAATTGTTTACTTTAGCAATACATGTACAGTATGTACTAAACACGGAGTTTAACTTTATCACGATCTTGCTTATAAACGACTACTACAGTAATCAATAGGTATTTGACGGCCTCCGTGGCGCAGTGGTATGCGCGGTGGATTTACAAGACGGAGGTCCTGGGTTCGATCCCCGGCTGGGCAGATTGAGATTTTCTTAATTTGTCCAGGTCTGGCTGGTGGGAGGCTTCGGCCGTGGCTAGTTACCACCCTACCGGCAAAGACGTACCGCCAAGCGATTTAGCGTTCCGGTACGATGCCGTGTAGAAACCGATAGGGGTGTGGATTTTCATCCTCCTCCTAACAAGTTAGCCCGCTTCCATCTTAGACTGCATCATCACTTACCATCAGGTGAGATTGTAGTCAAGGGCTAACTTGTAAAGAATAAAAAAAAAAAAAAAAAAAAATAGTATAAGGTTATCGGTTGTTTTATTACTAGCAAATATTTAATATTATATAGTTATTCTTTAATTTATTAATAAGCTCACTTTTTATATCAATTAATCGCATCGCATCGCAGAGACCTGCACCGCTACGTTGTCGAAATTCCTCGGACGGAAACTAAGAGGTATAGTTCCTCTTTCCTTATACGCACTGCAAAGGTGTGGAATGCTCTCCCAGCTTCAGTTTTCCCCACCACCTACAATATTGGTATCTTCAAGTCTAGGTAGGTAAGTTATCTTCTAGGCAAGCGCGTACTACCATAGGCATCATCGCTTACCATCAGTGTAAAATATAATAAATGTATGTAACTTACTAGCACTGCGGGGTGCGGGCGCGGGGAAACGATACAGAAAGTTGTACCACACTTGCGTTCCGTGACGTTGCGGGGTACGACCTCAGACCAATTATAGAAGGACCTGTATCGCACTCATAGTCATGAACAAAATTGTCTGTCATTTTCTGAGTAAAACGAGCTTAGATTTGGTATACATCTTATTTATACTAAACTAGAACTTTTTGCTCGTTTTTTACACAATTCAATTACACAAAAAGGGTATTTTTACAGAGCTCTTTAACCGACGAACACGACTACAACAATTTAACATCAATTCTACACAGTTTTTATAAACGCATTAGATCGTTGATCATATACTTTGACAGAAAAATAACGTCTAGCGAGGCAGGTCATATACAATAATTGGTCTGAGGGTACGACGCATACTGTTTAACTGCATAGTGTTTTATTCTAACCTAACTTTATTACGGCCATAAGAGTAACCTGTACAATCAGGCGTGATTGAAGCTAAGCGCTTGCTTATTCAAAATAATTAAAAAAAAAATAATGGTTAACCGTTTCCTAACTAACAAGCTCTTCGCTCATTAATTTTTTTTATATAAAAATCCAACGACGTTTGGTTACTGGTACATTTCCGGTCCTATATATATAAAAGAAAGTCGTGTTAGTTACTCCACTTATAACTCAAGAACGGCTGAACCGATTTTGCTGAAAATTGAAAGGGAGGTAGTTTAGAGCCAGGAGAAGGACATAGGATACTTTTTTTACCGGTAGGGTAGGGGTAGGGTAGAGGTAGTTGAAAGTTTACATCGAGTTTCACGCGGACGAAGCCGCGGGCGTCCGCTAGATTTTATATAAAAATCCAACGACGTTTGGTTACTGGTACATTTCCGGTCCGATTACGACATATTACTGTAATGGCAGTCGATAAGAGCAGCTAATCTGTATAAGTGGCGTTTTACGATGTTCGGATTAAACGGCTATAAAGATACTAAGTCGTTGGCTCTTTTGTTATGGGAATCCATCGTTAGGGAAATTGTTGGCTACAATTTAAGGAACGCTTAGCTTAAATCTAATGTCTACCAGTCTTGATATTTTTTTTTGTTAACTTATAAAAATCCTACTAATGTATACTAATTATTATTTCTTTCATTTATGTGAAAAATATCCCAACGTAATTTACAAATGGCCTACCAATTATTTTATCAAATAACGTAATTTTCTAAATAAAATGAAACAAAAATTGTGGTTCTGTTTAATATTCCACCCAACATTGCTACACACTGAAGATGCCTTGTACCCCGTTTAGGCTAACTAAGTAAGCTTGAAACTTTTATATACTTGGGCCTTTTTATGCCTTACATAACATGTGAGGATAACTCGATAATAAAAGGTCGTATTATAACATGCTGGAGCCTAACATTGTACTAATTACTTTCGTATTGTGAGTAATTAGGACCATGATAATCAACATACATATACATGTATACCGAAAAAGGTAGATATCTTTTTTATAAGTTTTGTAAACGAATATATTGTACAAGCAGACGCCACGCGGTTTCACCCGCGTGGTTCCCGTTCCCGTAGGAATACCGGGATAAAATATAGCCTATAGCCTTCCTCGATAAATGGGCTATCTAACCCTGAAAGAATTTTTCAAATCGGACCAGTAGTTCCTAAGATTAGCGCGTTCAATCAAACAAACAAACAAAGTCTACAGCTTTATAATATTAGTATAGACTAACTGCGCCCCGCAGTTTTACGCTTCAAGGGATAAACCTAAACACAATAATGACAAACTGTAAACCATATAGGTCAAATAGGTTACATACAGTAGATGACATTTTTCAGTGGATTTGATGTTTATTTTAATAGGTTTTAATTTATCTATTCACAAAATTAGTGAATAGATAAATCGGAAACTAAATGCAAGATCAAAACGGAGTTGCAAAAAAAGGCGTCGTGTAAAACATTTCTCTTCAAAGTTGGCTTAGAATAGCTCAAAGCTTCATTGCGCAGCTAAAGTGGCAATAGACAGGGCAGAAACTCGTACTTTGTATAACAGATGAAGTTAGAAGTGGATATGAAGTTGCTAAGTGCTGACCTGGAACCTGATGTTCTGAAAAACGACGGTGGTTACCTCGTTTTTTATTCCGACCTTTTACACACTTGTACGAACAATATTATAATGTTGTACAAGGTGCTAAAACGACCCATCTATACTAATATTATAAAGAGGTAAAGTTTGTAAGTTTGTTAGTTTGTAACAATTCTTTGAAATGGGGTAATCTTCGGAACTACTGGTCCGATTTTAAAAATTCTTTCACCAGTAGAATGCTACATTATCGGGAAGTGCTATAGGCTATATTTTATATTTCTATCATATATAACTACTGAGTTATCGCGGGTTTTTTCTTACAGGTCGGACCGAAAAACTTACTTATTCGCATGCGCTGCCTCAACTATTGCGTATAACTGAAATTAATGTATGGAGGCTTTTTGAACCTTCAAAAGTTCTACAAAAAAGTCCGCGACATCATATATCTATCTTTTATATTTTAGCAGATATTACCTTTAGTACTTTAATAAATTATTTCAATTTTACACTAAGGTTTACGTCATTATTTACACAACTAAACTTAAATCCTTCTGTAGGGGTAGGGTAGGGTTAGGGTAGGGGTAAGGTATGGGTAGGGAAGGGTTAGCGTTAGCGGTAGGGTAGGAGTAAGGTAGGGGTAGGGTAGGATAGGGTATGGATAGGGTACGGGTAGGGGGAGAGAAGTTTACATCAATCGTTACGCGGACGAAGTAGCGGGCGTCCGCTAGTTATATACATAAGCGTGGAGCTAAATAGTAAAATGGGTTTTATTGGCGACTTCTTTCAACGATTGCGAGATTATAAAATAATCCGACACGATATTAATGATTTTATTTTAACTAAAATTAAATGTTGACTCATATCAAATTTAAAATAAACATTATTAATTTCGTAGTAGGTACATGAAATACAGGTCCGAAATATATCGATATCAATAATTAAAAGTTAAGGATTTCTTAAAAAAACTTAATTTAAATATCACGTACTTTTTAAAATTTTCCTAACGTCAAAAACGCAGTCGTCCAAATTGTGACGTCACTAACACCCTTGGTGTTCTAAACGTCAAAGTAATTGTTAACTAATATGTTGTGGAATAATTTGCCGTCTTTTGTCCGTGCCAGTAATTCACTTGCCATTTTTCAGTTTCGTTTGAAACGACATTATTTGTCGTTGAATTAAAATTTTATTTTTCGAGGTATTTATTTTATTGTTATTTATTATTTATGTAGTATATATTATATACTTTTTAGTTGTAATATATTATGTAATACATATGTAAGTTTTAATATTATATTTACTTATATATTATATTATATTATATTATATTTATTTAATTATTTATATATAATTACATATAATGCATTGCACCGTCCCGCTCTTTTTTCGCAAGTTCTCTCGTCAGGGGTTGCCTGGTAGAGATTACTTTTAGTAATAAGGCCGCCTTTGCATACTAAGTTTAATTTATCTTTTTATTGTTTTATATTATATTTGTATTTTTGTGTGCAATAAAGCATTTCTTCTTCTTCTTCTATTAATTTTGTAAAAGGGTTTGTTATAGTGACGTTGAAATACAGGCCATCATGGCCTACAAGCGTCTGATTTGGCTTGTATTGTCAAAAACGTATTTACAAACTAAAATTATCATGTAATTACGTCTCAAAAAAATGAGAATTGTTTTTTTAATCTAGTAAAACGTTATTCATCTATTGAGGAACATTAAAGTGTCAACTAGCCTATTATTCAAAACTTGAAAAACCGTTGAAAAGGCTTTATTTATATTGGAATTACGTATTATAACTTCCTCAAAATATTTTATGTATAACGCTTAAGGAAATTTTAATTTAAGACACGATATCTAGCTTTCGCAGCGTAACACTTGCTGTTAGGGAAATTCGCTAAGTCAGGCGGCAAAATATGCCTCATTTACATTGAATTCATCAGATGTTGAACCGTGACGAAACCTTTTTTATATTTCATAATTTACGAAGGCTTCAATAAATAAGGCTACTTTTTTAAAAAAACCTCAAATGATCTCTCATCATCATCTTATTACATACTAAGTGGCGATGGCACAAATTGCCTTCCTGTATTATTTACCTCTATACATACCAAAATATGCATTTCCTTTTGTATATATTGTTTATATATTGACATTTAAATCTATAATCATACAATTGTTCCAATTTAATTGACATCTTTAATCGTTAACTTTAATTGTAACAATTGAATTTTTTTTGTTTTAATTTTATCTTTTAATTATGTCTATTAGTTGTAATTTTTCTTAATAAAGTTTTATTATGCTATTAATCTTAATTATACCTGTAATATAGTTTACTTCTAAATTAATTATTAATTATGTAAATTAGCCTATAATTGTTTTTTATTTTATTGTAAATATTAAAAATCTTATATTATATTGTAACAGAATTATTCGAAATGACTACATATTATATATAGCTAACGAATTTAATGACAATGAATGACATATACTAAAATATTGTGAACGTTGTGAGAATCTATAAGTAGCTAAGCATTCACTTACTTGATTAATGTTCATAGCTATAAGGACGAACTTAATGTATTAGTCGTTGATTTTCCTAATAAAATAAATAAAGAAATATATAACAAAAATTACATTAAATTACCGTATTTTTTGTAAAAATCGTTTAATTATAAAAACACAGAATATCGAACTTTTGAGATGGTTGCAAGACGTAAACATTAACAAGAACAAAGAATACTTGGGTATTTGTAGGTTAAAAGTATAAGGTTCGCAACTACCCACTTTAATACAAATAAACAAGGTTTTACTACTTACAGAAAGTAAATTACTGAAAACGAGGTGAGGATAGTAATTTCACGCACTCTATCTCGTACTAAAATTTGAACAGGGAGATTGTCGTAAAAATACAAGTTTGCGAGCCAAAATAGTAGGATGTTTCTGCCTTGGTTAGGATGTAAACCCTTTTCCGGCCTAATCTCAAATTTACTGGTAAATGAAACATTTTCCGAACTATTTTACGACGTCTTACCCCATAGTATTTTTATGTTACGCCTGCTAAAGGTTCGATAAGCTGGGAGCTTTTGTTTACGTTAAGGATATGGTACAAGTACTTGAATTACATTAATGGGGATGATGACGAGGTTTGAATATATTAATTTTTATGATACATTCGGGTAAATAAGGACAAGGTTAACAAAATAAATACGATTATATTGATTCTAACAAATCTATTAATTTTTTTTATCGTAGTTAGATGAAAATTCAAACAGTTTTAGCTTCTTTACATTAAATGTGACATTTTTTAATATTTGAACCATAAACATAAACACACACAAATAAGAAAGATATAAGTAATTTTGTTTTAACGCCCATACAAATCTAACGATCATTATGTACCTACGACGTCATTAATTCGTACCATTTTGTATGGGGCGTTTTTCAGGGATTTTAGCAGTGCCGCAAATTTGACCCTTTAAATTCCTGTAGCTCCTAAAGTAATGATCGCAGATACCCTGTTACTTTTACAAAATTGCTTTACTATTAGCATACTCTTAATTTAAATACAATTTAAAAAACTGTCATCATCCCTATTGTTTTTTTTATTCTTTACAAGTTAGACTACGATCTCACGAAAGTGATGATGCAATATAAGATGAAAGTGGGATAAATTGTTAAGGGTATGATAAAAATCCACACTCTTATCGGTATCTATACACGACATCGTACCAGAACGCTAAATTGCTTGGCGGTATGTCTTTGCCCGTAGTGTCACCTACTACTAGCCAAGGCCGAAGCGTCCTACCAGCCATACCTGTACCAATTAAGAAAACCTCAAATGGACCAGCCGAGGATCGAACCCAGGACCTCCGTCTTGTAAATCCATTGCAGATACAACTGCGCCACGGAAGCCGTCAATAAATTAGTATAACTTAATTATTTTTCATTTGACTAATTTAGTATTTAATTCTTACTAAAAAGAAGGTTACTTTTGCGCGTATCTTTACAATTAATAAACCTAATTATGGATTAGGTTTATAAAGTAATATATATAGAGAGGTAAAGTTTGTGGTGTCTTAACTCTGTTTCCCACTGCATGTTTTCAGTTATGTGCATTTTAAGAAATTAAATATCATGTGTCTCAAACGGTGAAGGAAAAACATCGTGAGGAAACTTGCACAACAGAGATTTTTCTTAATTCTCCGTGTGTGAAGTCTGCCAATCCGCATTGGGTCAGCGTGGTGGACTATTAGCCTAACCCCTCTCATTCTGAGAGAAGACTCGTGCTAAACAATGAGCTGAATATGGGTTGTTAATATTTATGATGATGATGACATAGTTACCAACAAGGGATGATGATGATGACATACTAACAGGGTTGGTTTAATGTATTGTAATAAAGTAGGACGACACTTCGCGGCGAATGCATTAGCAGTGCGAGAGTACACAAAAATGTTTTGCATGATAAGATAAGCTCAGAAGTGGGATGACGCTAGTATAAAACGTTCGGGGAATTTCAAGATGACAAAGGTCCAGGGGCTTTTAGTTTTAATGTCGTCAGATGTCTTAAGAGAATTCCTAATGAATGGGGCTTTTTGAGTTCGTCTGTGAGGGTTTAGTACCAGTGTTTTTGGCCTCGTGTTTAATATAATTAGCTGTGCCCCGAGGTCATCCGTTATCTATACCCACTAATATTGAAAAGATAAAAGATGGGTTTGTTTGTTTGAATTGGAAATAGCTCTGAAATTACTGTATACCCAGATACCCACTAATATTGAAAAGAGAAAAGATTGGTTTGTTTGTTTGAATTGGAAATAGGCTCTGAACTACTGGACCGATTTGAAGTTTATAACCATTAGAAGCATATATTAATCCTGATGAAGTTAGGCTATATTTTATTCCTGTATACAGAAGCGGGACCTACGGGTTAAAACAAACAATCGAATCTTTCCTCTTTATAATATATGGAACAACAACGGATTTTCTTGTTGTTTTCATAAATAAATTCAGTAGAACTTAGAACTATATAATATATTGTTTTGTGTTATTTTTGTTGATTTTGATGAAATATACTGTAATATAAAAAAAATATCTAAATATTTTTTTTTGAAATCTTGTGTTCTTACAAAACCAAAACAAATTTATACGGAATCAAAATAATAAGTTCGAAACCGAGTTAGCGGACAGATAGGTAAATAAAATATATAATAGTAACTAACATTCTGTTTCATGATCATCATCTTTAGCAACCCATTTAGAAAAGTTAGAGGTGCATGCCCCGTACCGGATTCGGACCTATACCCTCCAAATCGAAGGCAGAGGTCATATCCACTGGTTTATCACGGCTCTACATTCTATTTAGTTCTTAAGATTTACGTAAACAACAAAACTGTATGAGATGACGTCATATATCACCCTGACAAAAAGTTCAATGAAAAATACATTCAAATGCCACGAGGAAAACCAATTTGTAAACACAGTTTAATTTAAATAGAAAACGCAACATATGGAAATGTTTGATCACACTCCCGTTAATATATGTTTAAATTTGGTTTAAATTTAACTGTAGGTAGTTGGTAGATTCATTACGTAGGACACCAAAGTTAAATGGCTTCGCACGATCCACGGGACTAGGGTAAACTAAAATCTAGTTTTAAATATAAAATACCGACCTAGATCGAGATTCAACTTAAACTACTGCTTCGTACCGTTGCGAAAAGCCCATTTGTTAAAACTGTGGAAAAAGAAATAATGCATTAAAAAGATTGTTCTTTAGAATACTAATTTTGAATAATTGGTTACTGTCTCTTAAGTAATTTTGTTTTAGATGTCATATGTCAATTTTTTTTTCTTTATTAAAATAAACATCAAATCAACTGAGAAATGTCTACTATTGTATGATATCCGAAGAGTTGTCGCTGGCGCCGCGCAGTTTCACTCGCGTGGTTCCCGTTCCCGTAGGAGTACGAGGATAATATATAGCCTATAGCCTTCCTCGATGAATGGGCTATCTAACACTGAAATGATTTTTCAAATCGGACCAGTAGTTCCTAAGATTAGCGCGTTCAATCAAACAAACAAACTCTTCAGCTTTCATCATCATCATCATCATCATATCAGCCGATGGACGTCCACTGCAGGACATAGGCCTTTTGTAGAGATTTCTAAACATCACGATACTGAGCCATCCAGCGAATTCAGCTTCAGCTTTATATATTAGTATAGAAGTATACGTCAAAGTTAGTGAATTGATCGGTTTGTTTAGTATTTATATAAAAATATTTTTTTTTTCTTACGAGTAAGATGTTTAATATTAGTAAAGCGGTCGTTATTATTCAGACAAGCAATCCGCAATTTTTTTATTTTCATTAGGAGTTCAGACACGGAGTAATCTACACGTATTTGCGCAAATTGTACAAAAACTATTATACCGAGGCGATCACTTTTATTATTGAACAGAAGTTGAACGGTGTACAGTAGCCGCATACAGAATTACCACTAGTAATATTATTTCAATGCTAATTTATAGGCAAAAGGTTCGCGAAGTCATCCACCTGGAAATCTCTATAACCATTCTAACTTTAAAGAATTCCCCGAGCAATATTTTGCGAAATGTTGTTGGGTAACTGATGATAAAGTAATATTATCCTTCAGGAACACACAGGAAACTTTTATCGTTATTTTTTTAAAAGTTTTCACAAAGCCTTTACAAATTATATCATTAATTCCACATCATTTATCACCCTTCTTAGAGATGTGATACTCCAGTGGATATGACCTTTGTCTTCGATATGGAGGGTTTGAATCTGATCTGGTGCATGCACCACCAACTTTTCAGTTGTGTGCATTTTAAGAAATGAATTATCACTTCTCTTAAACGATGAAAAAAAACATCGTGAGGAAGCTTGCATACCTGATAATTTTCTTAATTCTCTACCCGTGTGAAGTCTGCCAATCCGCATCCTGCAATCCGCAGGGGACTCGTGGGTTGTTAATAATATCACTCTTCCTCATGAATTAATATCTACCTAGAGTAACATGTATGCCTAACTACGATAAACGACTGACACTACAATTATCTTACAAGAATAAAAATGTATCAAAGAGAATTTTCAATAACACGTTATTTTCCTTGTTTGCAGGCGGCTGTACCGGAGGGTATGACTTTTCCTGGTTCACTGCCAGACGTAGCGGAAAGGTGTGGACGATGGGCGCCGGATTCTCTGTCAGCATCCGCATCAGGAAGCTCTGACGAGAAGCCAACGACGCGGCGACCACGATGGACAGCCCTGGCGGCGTTGGTCGTGCTGGCCACGCTTGGGGCCGCTCTTGCACTGCCACTTGCGTTGGCGGCGGCGGTCGCGCGACCCCCGAGTATATTTGTCTATTTGTATAGAAGAGCTTTGACGGCCTCCGTGGCGCAGTGGTATGCGCGGTGGATTTACAAAACGGATGTCCTGGCTTCGATCCCCGGCTGGGCAGATTGAGATTTTCTTAACTCCTCCCACCAGTCAGACCTGGACTAACCAGGTCTGACAGGTGGGAGGCTTCGGCCGTGGCTAGTACCACCCTACCGGCAAAGACGTACCGCCAAGCGATTTAGCGTTCCTAACAAGTTCCTAACAACAAGCCCACTTCCATCTTAGACTGCATCATCACTTACCATCAGGTGAGATTGTAGTCAAGGGCTAACTTGTAAAGAATAAAAAAAAATATTTGTCTGTCAAATTACTTTAAAACCCTATCATTGGGTGAGACTACAGTATACTTGAAACTCGAAGTAGTAAACTCGCAACAGTCTTGCAATAAAATAAAAACCCAAGACCTCACAGTTATGAAGTAAAACATCACAACTGCGTTAGAAGGTCATCAATATAATGTCGCTCGTAATCCCTATATTGATACTCTAAGATAAAACCACCGAGAAAAAGCTGTACATAATAGAGCACTAAAGTACTGGATCATAATATAAAGTGTATTCTATGATAGACTCTTAAATATTATACATCTCTATAACCGTTAAGATAGAGTCCATTTTGCAATGAACGCGCTGCCGCCCTATAAATCTGTGATGTGTAGTGGTTGCCGGAAAATATATCAGAAAATGCTCACGCTTGTCACGAGTGTTGCCATACGATTTATATTGGAATTCGTTGAGATTTTTTTGTGAACCCGAAGGCTGGGATGTAGAGATTTACTACCTAGGTTTGTGATGAATATTTTCATTTTTCCACGGATATGTATCGTTTAACGATTTATTTCTAAGTATATCACTCATCAATGGGGATGATGACTACATTTGAATATATTAATTTTTATGAGACATTCAAGTAAATAACATCAATGTTGGACGTTTGTATAATAAATGATATCATAAAATTTCAAAATCTTAATCTAAAATTAAAAATGTTTTATCGTAATTCGATGAAAATTCATACAGTTTTAGCTTCCTTACTCGTACATTAAACGTAACATTTTCGCAATATATTATGAACAATAAACATAAACGCACAAATAACAAAGATGTTTGAAATTTTGTTTAAACGCCCATACAAATCTAATGATCATTATGATCTACGACGTCATAAATTCGTGCCATTTTATATGGGGCGTTTTTCTGGGATGCAAATATGACTCTTTAGATCCCTGTAGCGCAGACATCCTGTTAGTTTTACAAAATTTGTTTTACTATTAACATACTCATAATTTATATACAATTTTAAAAACAGCTACCATCCCTATTGCTGCTGATAAATCAATTGAGTATTGAGACAATCCGGAAAAGTGCGAGTTGACCTTACCACCGAGGTTCCGTACAAATTTGTAGGTCTTTGTTTACGAATTATAAAAAAAATAATATAATTTATTACTCATACCTATTATGATTTAGTTACAAATAAATAGTTTTAGATTTTCTGTATACTTGTAGTATAAGATAGTATTTTTTGTGAACCGGAAATAGTACCCTAATAATTTTGATTCCTGTGAGAGTGTCAAAATGTATGTTTTTTGCGGCATAATCTTTATTATATTTACTTAGAAGTTTAATTTTTTCTGAGCTATTGATCTGTAAACTGTGATTATTTGATTTTAATTTCTGCACGACCTCTCTTGTTTAATTCCAGCTCCATAACCACGAAGCTTCCGAAATTTGAAGATTAACAGAAGCGAAAAATACCCTTCTGCGTATTTTTTCGTATTTTACGTCGCTGTTAAATAATAATTGTTAATTAAATTATTGTCGTGAAAAATAAAACATGAAACTGACAATTGGGGTCAACTGCTTGAAAATAATTGAAATTGAATCCTCTGAAAAAGATTGTACTACTTGGAGCCAATATCGAATACCCAATAAACAAAATGATTAATAAGAAGAGGAAATGGACGAATGAAAAACATTTGTTTCTCGGAAAAAGTTCCGTTGAAAATAAAAAATTAATTAAGCTGGATGGATTGTATAAACGAATAGTCCGAGTTTTGCTGTTTATCTATGAAAGTAAAGATAACTGATATATATTTATGTACAACGATAAAAATCATTATAAAATATATCCCACATGCCTTTATCATGGCAGGACATCCGATAAAACTGATGCATGATGTAATGCAAATCGCGATCAACACACGATCAGTTTTGTCGGAAGTCAAAGCGGCGCGCCGTGTGGGGTTATTGGATGATGGGTGGCTAGCTTAATTACAATATTATTTCAGGAAATAAAAAATGTTACGGTAAACTCTTACTTTTAAGATTAGTTTGTGTAGGCTTGTTCAATTATTCATCATTATTATTATCAGCCGATGGACATCTACTGCTGGACATAGACCACTTGTATACTAAACAACACGATCTCGGCCAGCATCCAGTCGTTTCCTGCAACCCGCTTTATGTCCTCGGTCCATCACTGCGCTTTCGACCAACACTGCGCTGGGTTCTTCAACACCGTTCTAGCACCTTGGGATCCCAACGCCCATCGTCTCTTCGAACTTTGTGGCTACCCATTGCCACTTCAACTTAGGACTCGCTGAACTATATCGGTGGTTCTTCTGCGAATAGGAAAATGAAACTGTCGGAAAAATCACCAACTAAAAAGTTGCTGACAACAAATTGCACAAACATATTTCTTGTTCTTAGAGTGCCTCTCCATTACTGTAGGTCGGCGGTCAGTTTCTAAACTTTTCCTTGTTCATGGCTAGGCGGGAAAGTTCTTCGACTGTCTTTATGCCAGTCCACTTCCTTATATTTCGTAGCCAGGACTTCTTTCTTCTACCTACACCTCTTTTGTCTGCAATCTTGCCCATCATGATGGTTTGAAGCAAACGGTATCTTTCGTGTCGCAAAATATGCCCTTGGTACGATATCTTCCGCTGCTTGATGGTCTTAACAAGCTCAGTCTTCTTCTGCATTCTGGCAAGAACCTCAGTGTTAGACACTTTCGCCGTCCAGCTTATGTGGAGCATTCAAACACAAACATATTTATTCGTATCAATTTATGAATTTGAACTATCTGAGTACGCCAAAAAGCGTTGTGAGATAAAAGCCATGAGATCTGTCGATAAAATAGTAGTCGTGAAGTAGGACACGGCACTCAGTACTGGGTGCATTAGCTTTATACATAAAAACGTTTCATGATAAGATACGTGTAGCCAAAATGGTAATGAAAGCAACTTTCGATGTTTAAATGTTTCGAAGCTTCCATTTCGAGCTGGTCCTTGTTTATAGAGAGCCGTGATAGCCCAGTGGATATGACCTCTGCCTCCGATTCCGGAGGGTATGAGTTCGAATCCGGTCCGGGGCATGCACCTCCAACTTTTCAGTTGCGTGCATTTTAAGAAATTAAGTCTCAATCGGTGAAGGAAAACATCGTGAGGAAACAATCTTAATTCTCTGCGTGTGTGAAGTCTGCCAATCCGCATTGGGCCAGCGTGGTGGACTATTGGCCTAACCCCTCTCATTCTGAGACTCGAGCTCAGCAGTGAGCCGAATATGGGTTGATGATATGTTTATAGAAAATGTGCAAGGGCAGCAACATAACAACAAGATATAATGACACTAATATTATAAAGGCGGTAGTTTGTATGTTCCTCCTTTGCGCTGCTGCTACTAAAGCAATTTGGCTAAGGAATGGAAATAGATTTGACTCTGGATTAACACATAGGCTACTTTTCATTCCCGAGAAATCCATGGTTCCCGCGAAATTTGCGAAAAATTCGAAAATTTGACTCATGATTTTAACGACTACTTTGAAATTCTTTTCATCATAATAGAAAAATTCAGTAATTGCGGGGAGCCGCAGGATGCTTGCGGCTCGAGACAGTTTTGTTTGGAAGTCCATTCAAGAGGCCTATGTCCAGCAGTGAACGTCCTTCGGCTGTTAATGATGATGATGTGGGTTCGATTCCCACAACAGGTAAATAAATGTTTGTGTGATTAACATGGATGTTTTTAAGAGTCAATACAATTATAAATATTATATTAATACTAGCGGACCCGCTCAAGCTTCGCTTTGACTTATGATGCATTTCTTCCCTATCCCTACCCTACCATGCTTCTACCCTACTCCTACCCTACCCCTACATTACCTCTACCATACCTCAACCCTACCCCTACCTTAGTCATACCCTACTTTTACCCTACCCCTAGGAATTAGTGGTTTGAAAAATAGATGTTGGCCTATTCTCATAGATACCGGATAAGCACAAAAAATTTCATCAAAATCGGTCAAGCCGTTTCGGAGAAGTATGGCAACGAACTGTGACACGAGAATTTTATATATTAGATTTATGTATTATAGTTATGTGTTTATTTTTCTGCAATGTGTGTGTTGTCCTTATATGTTAACACGTTCATGACGTATATACCAGTAGATATCATATCAGACGATGACGACATCAAAACTAGATTTCATTTAGAGATTGCAAGCTGCAATACACTCAGTGTTATGACGCTAATAGTATAATTAAAATTCAAATTATAAAGACAACCATTTAAATGAAAATTGTACCTAGTAAACTGTGTACTTATGCAAACTAAAGTAAATACATTTAGAGTTTTGTGACGGCCTCCGTAACGCAGTGGTATGCGCGGTGGATTTACAAAACGGAGATCCTGGGTTCGATCCCCGGATGTCCGATTGAGATTTACTTAATTGGTCCAGGTCTGGCTGGTGGGAGGCTTCAGCCGGACTAGTTACCACCCTACCGGCAAAGACGTACTGCCAAGCGATTTAGCGTTCCGGTACGATGTCGTGTAGAAACCGAAAGGTGTGTGGATTTTCATCCTCCTCCTAACAAGTTAGCCCGCTTCCATCTTAGACTGCATCATCACTTACCACCAGGTGAGATTGTAGTCAAGGGCTAACTTGTAAAGAATAAAAAAAAAAGAGTCTAGGACACACTTTAGATAGGTAGGTATATAAAGTAGGTTTTGTCTTTTTAAACCGACTTCAAAAAAGGTTATCAATTTGTCGGAATCTTTTTTTCGAACTTTTTTTTAGCAATCAAATCTAATTAATACTAATAGGAAAGCTTTTTATGTAGTAACTAGCGGACGCCCGCAACTTCATCCGCGTGGAATTTAGTTTTTCAAAAATCCCTCGGGAACCATGGACTTTTCCGGGACGAAAAGTAGCTTATGTGTTAATCCGGAGTCCAAAGGGGTTGTTTAATTTTTGGCTATGTCTTGTACAGTATTTGCAATGTTTTGCAATGATTTCAAAGAAAACAACTTGAACAAAAATATAATTGCATAACCTTGGAATAAATACTTTAGACCACAGACCATTTGTAAAATGTAAATTTTCTGGACTATTAAGTAATCTGTGCTTTTAATGTGCAACTGAATGCTTTTTTTCAAAAATTCTTGCATAATGTACCCAAAAGACTATTTTAACATAGATCAAAATGTGATTTTCTTTGCTTTTCATTGTAATTAATCTTTTTCGCTTCAAAAGTTTTCCCATACAAATCTGAATAATAATGCAACTTTATACAGCTACCCTCGTATGTAGACTGACAACAAACAATTCAAACAAAGCACATTCACAATGGGACACGGATCACAAACTTATATGCAAAATGAGCATCTTTATCACTATGGAAATAAAGTTTATTTTCCAACAAAAACAATATTTTCCCGTTGATATACAAGCTAGTAATAGAAGTTTGAAGTAGCGGTGGCGTTGAGAATGGAAAAAAATGTCTGCAAATGCCTGTTGTCACATTATGTACATGATTTACATATTGTGGCTTATCACAATTTTCTCGAAACTTTGGAGGAAAATAACGAAAAATATTATTATAGTTTATAAATAAAATGTATTATTAGAACGGAGATAACTTTGAATAATGCTTTGCGTAGCGTCTCGACTATTCTTTTTGACTGAATTTATTATTATCTTTAGAAATGTAGATGTGGCGCTATAAATACTTTTTTTTGTAGAGCATTCCCCTCTAATGACGATAGTAATCCTACTAATATTATGAACGCGAAAGTTTGTATGTTTGTTTGGATGTTTGTTACTTTAACGGCGCTACTACTGAAGTGATTTGGCTGAAATTTGGAATCGAAATAGATTTTACTCTGGATTAACACATAGACTATTTTTTATCCCAAAAAAATCTATGGTTTCATGAGATTTGCGAAAACTGACAATTTTGATGACATGAATGTTTGTTTTTCTTTCACGCCTCGACTACTAAACCAAATTAGCTGAAATTTTGTATTGAGATATATAATAGCCTGGCCTAACTACCTACCTAGCCATTAACGTTTTATCTCGGAAAATCCATGGTTCCCGAAGGGTTTGTAAAAAACTAAATTCCACGCGGACGAAGTCGCGGGCGTCCGCTAGTTGTAAAATCAATGAATAACACTACACAGTAGGTTTAGTTCACAAACATTTTTAATACGTCAATTTTGACTCTTTGTAGAGTCTCCAGTTCAGTAGGCTGGATGTAAAACTTGAATCAACATGGCTTGAATGTCAAAGGAAAGTTTTTAATATCGAAATTGAAAAGTAATACTCTGTTCAATTTTATTCATGTGTGTATTTATGAATGAATGGGTACATTTATTTCGATGGTTTCGATGGCGTGTTTGTATTTTTAAAGCGCACTTTGAGTGGATATAGATTATGGGATACACACAGTTATAATAGGATGATGACAGTTTTTTAAATTGTATATAAATTGGGTGTAAGCTAATAGTAAAGCAATTTTGTGAAAGTAACAGGGTATCTGCAATCATTACTTTCGGAGCTACAGTGATTTAAAGGGTCAGATTTGCGGCGATGCCGCGGGTCCCACCCACTAGCCAGACCTAGACCAATTAAGAAAACCTCAATCGGCCCAGCCGGGGATCGAACCCAGGACCTCCGTCTCGTAATTCCATCGCGCATACCACTGTGCCACGGAGGCCGTCAAAATATACCAACGAGAAGATGCTGTGACTTTTGTAGTCACGTCAACTTGATCTTTTTTTGACATCTGATACCGTATTCTGCTACGCAAACAAACAAATCGCGGAAAAGAAACGGAGAGAATAAATGGAATTGTTTGTAACAAGCCATTAATAAAAGATGTTACAGAAAAACACTTTTACGTAATGGCAAACGATTTATGGTTCCGTATAAAAGTCGAGTATACCATTTAGAACGATACTAATGATCCGGAATTCAATAACATATGAGTACCAAGACTGTATTTAACTATTAATATTCTCGATGGCTTTTGAATGGACAACTGCTCTTTCTCAGAATTAAAAATAGGCCACGAATTACAAACCTTACGTGAGCTTTATTGAATTAAAACAAAAAAAAACATAATTAAATAATTACGATTGAGTTTCGACCACAACGGCCAACCTGATCTAGATGATCAAGAAATATTTTACTGCACAAGTGCGTGCAATGATACAAGTGCACTCTATATTACACTCTGATGGGATAACAGACTAGCACGATTGGAAAGAGAGCAGGCACCAACGACTTTATAAACTTATTCTCAGATGAACAGCAGGCTAATTCACTATCTTTGAATGAAATAGTATGCTAGTTGAGATTCTATGTAACAACTGTCATCCGGTGCTTACTGGTAAATATCATACAGTATAAAGATGACATTTTGTCAATTGATTTGATGTTTATTTCAATAGATTGATAATAAATATCAGAATAGTGAATAGGCTAGCTGGTACTAATACCACTGATTTACCCACAAGATTTACCAAGTGGCTATTAAAATTTATTTTGAAATTATATTGCATTATCTATTACTATACTAGAACTATAAGATCTTCGGGAAAAGAATCTCATGTATTAAATCTGTTAATCAATTACTCAATTGTATGTCTATTGATAGAATTAGAGCCGTGATAGCCCAGTGGATATGAACTATGTCTCCGATTCCGGAGGGTGTGGGTTCGAATCCGGTCCGGGGCCAGCATCTCCAACTTTTCAGTAATTGTAAACTTGATAGTCTCAAACGGTGAAGGAAAAACATCCTGCGTACCAGAAAATTTTCTTAATTCTCCGAGTGTGTGAAGTCTGCCAATCCGCATTGGGCCAGCGTGGTGGACTATTGGCCTTACCCCTCAGTCTGAGAGGAGACTCGAGCTCAGCAGTGAGCTGAATATGGGTTAATAATGTTGATGGTGATGTCTATTAAATCAAATCGGTTCGGAGTAATAAACATACTCACTTGCGCACAATCTGTCGCTTTATGATACGAGCTTAAGTGTGATTAACAATTTTTTTTGGCTTAACCCGGGACGTGAACCTTGATAGTTGTTCCTCATCATCCGTCGCCGAACTAGCTAACCACGGACATTAGGCAGTTGAACAAAATACTGACAAAGTAGCACAAATAACAAAAAGTAACTTTGGTATTACTGAAGAAGAAAATCGTCCAACGTTGTTTTTTATGGGACATCATTACGTCATCTCCCTTTTTACAAATGGCGTCGCTTCACATTTTTTTTCATTTCCTAAGTGAAATCATTAGTTTCGTATTTGAAGTATTACTCTGATTTTACAAAACAAAATGTGGAAAGAACATTTTGTGAAATATAAAATCATGTAGTACAAGAAGACTATTTTAAATTGGCACGGCAGTAAATTCATTCTGAGCTTATGCAATATCTATGAATAGCTAACGTATCGCACTGAAAATAACATCTTTTACTCATTCATAAACCCAAATCATCATAATTATCATCATCATCAACGTCATCATTTTGATGGCCTCCGTAGTGCAGTGGTCTGCGCGGTGGATTTGCAAGACGGAGGTCCTGGGTTCGATCCCCGGTTGGGCCGATTGAGGTTTTCTTAATTGGTCCAAGTATGGCTGGTGGGAGGCTAGTTACCACCCTACCGACAAAGACGTACCGCCAAGCGGATTAGCGTTCCGGTACGATGTCATGTAGAAACCGAAATGAGTGTGGATTTCATCCTACTCCTAACAAGTTATCCCGCTTCTATCGTAGATTGCATCGTCACTTAGCATCAAGTGAGATTGCAGTCAAGGGCTAACTAGTAAAAAATAAAAAAAAAATCATCAGTCGATAGACGTCCGTTGCAGGGTCCGACCCTTTGCTGGGACGTCCAAACACCACGGTCTTTAGCCAACCTGTCGATCCCTTCGACTTGCTTGATATCGTCGTCATTGCAACACCTATGGACCCTACGTCCATCAGCTCTTCGAACTATGAGCCCCGTCCATTGACAACTTAGCTTTGCAACTCGTTGAACTGTGTTGGTGCCTTTGGTTCTTTTGCCCGTAACACAGTTGTTAGCAATTTTAAATATTGCTCCTACTAAGTCATACTACTACTACTAAGTCAAGTACAATGACGTATCATGACAGGAAATACACCTTGACATTTGTAAATAATAAATTGAGACATTGTCATGATACAAGGTATAAAAGCTATCGGTTCCTTATTTGAGGGGCATTCGTTCATTTGCTATCGAAGAGGCAACAAGTGCCAAGTGATTGCGATTGAAGTGTGATATATCTATATTGTATTGATGCATAATACAAAGTGATATCAGTGAAGTGTAATATATATATATGTGTCTTATTAGTGAATAATACACAGTATTGAAGATCAACAGTGAATATTATTTCAAAACCCCTCTGAACTTTATACAGTTAAGCGGTGATTTGTCGTTGAATAAAAAACTGAACACTTTTAGTCGAATTTCGTCATTTACCATTTTGACAGTTTTGACGAAGTCGCGGGCATTCGCCCATTTAACCTTCTATATTTATAGTGAAAAAGGTGTTATCGCCGCGTTGCAACGACGCCGCCGCTTTTAAATTTACATGTTTTTAATAAATAGTGTAGATTGGGAAAGGCGGGGAAAATGACTTGAGTAGAAAAGGGGAGTGTTTGTTAACAGTCAACCTACCTACCTTTAACCCTACACACAACGTTCACAAGTGCGTGACTTCACTCAAGGTCATTCTCCGCCATTCTAGGGTCTTATTCTGGTTATAGTTTGATTTGTTGATTAAGTTGTACTGACAAATGTTGTGAATCATAACCTTTTTGTTCGACATTAGTTTTTTTTTTGTAATCACTTCTGAGTCTGTTAAAAAAGGATACATTAAATAAATCCTTGTAACAAAATGTAGAAAGTAGCTAAAATGCAAACACTGGCGTACTTGATACAAAGCAAAGTTGATACGACGAGAATTGTGAAGTCATTCTGAATTTTACAACTAGAGTCAAACGCAAACTACCGCACTTTAGTCCGTACGTACAGACACTGCCTGTTGAAGTAAATTTCTATTCTGCCTTTGTTTGCGCTTGGCAAACGGAAGTCAGAAGCTGACATTTTGATAATTTATAAAGTTGCATCCGTACTTACTTGCATATTCATTCACTTCGTTCAGTGAATCCTTTAAAGGTTCGTTGTTAGAGAAAATTTTGTAGAATAATAAAGAGAAAATGTTGTACAATATTGTCAATGTGACGCAAAGGTTACATACCACCGTAGTGTAGGCATAATATGACAATAACTCCTTAGTATTTTTATTCTAGTCTATTCAAAGAATTAGTCTTTACAAGCAGCATGGTAAAGCCGAAACCCATAAAAACAAACGTCGCGCGTCTCCTTGACATCCGCTACAAACTTTTTTCATAATTTAACACTAACTACAATTACGTAAATTAATATAATAATTACCAATTAAAAAATACTCGATCTTATTTCTTTAGTTTTGTGAACAGTTTTTAAAATATTTAAAAACATAAGACGCCATTTTTCTCGAATAATATTGAAAATTACTGATGCGACGCTGCGACTCGTACTGACTTTTTTATTTGGAACGGCTACGACACCGTCGTGTTCCGTGCGCTCTATCTGCCTATTATTTTTTTAATCTATGAGTCTCTTCAAATAATGTAATGTAAAAAATGTACCTAATAGTCATAACCTATATCACGTTAACACTAGTGGCGTAGGGTGCCATAGATGGGCCCTGTATCAAAATTAGTTGGGGGGGCCAATAAATAAGCGGCAAATCCCGAAAAATCTTTTAAGATTTTTCCTACCCTTTTACCACAAAGTATTGCTTTTTTGTCATTTATGCAGTTTTTTCATGTTATTTCACCACCAGAGCAATAAATTGTTATTAATTGCTTGATGCTTGGAGGCCGTTGGATCAGCTTCCACCTTCACACAGAAAGTAAAACTATAAGAAATGTAAACAGTAATTGTCATCAATTGTAAATTATAATACTGTATGACTTTTTCAAAAGAGCAAATGTTGAGTTTCTTGCCGGTATCTTCTCAGCAGAACCTGCCTTCCGAACCGGTGGTAGAATCTTTACAAATAGTCAACTGACGTGTCAAAAGTGCTTGTAAACTGAGCCTACTTGAAATAAATGATTTTTGATTGATTGATTGATTGATTGATTGATTGAATTTTTGCTTTCGCACGTAAGGGCGCCCTGTAGTTCGGGGGCCCCGTATACGGCAAATACGACAATAGCTACGCCCCTGGTTAAAACTTTATAATTTATATTTAGAAAGTTCCATACCGCCTACTAAAACTTTGTAAGAACCGAAACCGATATTTGTCAGAAAATACTGAAATGGAACCGCCAAAATATTATTTTATCGTTGAGGCTTCAATATATTGGGCAAGCTGTATTTTACGACATGACATGTATCGCACGCTATAAACTGTATAACGATGGGGAGAATTTGCTAGCGTTGTTGCCTCAGCAATTTCCTGATGTGGGTGACATTAGCAAAACTTGTATTTCGTGCCTCGTTGGTACTTTAGTTAGCATATGCGGTTTCGGATAATGAGACCATGAAGATTATTAGTCTATTGTGTTGTTTTCCGACTGTGAAGGTACTAATGATTTTAAACTTATTTCGTAATTGTTCATTATGAATATTACTTAAAAGGGTACACCACGATCCAGTTACGTTTATCAACGATCCACGATTTGATCCAGTTGCATGGATCGTGGACCACGGGTCGAAATATCGACATTAAAATCTCGTCGTTTTATCGTGGTATGTAAAGGTACTGTTACACATGCTCTAAAGCATGCTAAAAACGTGCTTTTAAGTATGCTCCATACGAGCATGCTTACCATCAGTTTACATGTGCTAGCAATAAGCATGCTATTATGAAGTATGCTCTTGAATAAGCATGCTCAAAGCAAACATTCCAATTACACATGCTAATTTGTATCTATCGCTTTCTGTCTATAGTATCGTGTTAAGCAGGTAGAGACGAAGGTGAAGATAATACAATCCTGATATGACAGAATACAATGCTGATTGACTAGCATACTCAATAAGCAAACCTGTTCAAACGCCTTAAAAGCACGCCCCCTACCACCCGCGCAGCAAGTAGCATGCTCATAAATCACACGACTGTTGATTCCTGAGGAAGCTCGAAATAACCATCCTCATTATTAGCAATGTTGCGATACACATGCTGATAAGTAGCAACTGCTCAATAGTAGCTTGCTTTCGTGATTAAAATGAGCATGTATAACAGAAGCCAAATATTAGAGTGCCGTAGAGGGAGTTGGAATTCGTTCCCTTTACTTTAGCGTTTTTCCATTATGAGGAAATTTCTCAGGATTAATAAGATAATTATATACGAGTACCATTGTATTCTCCAGCGATCATCCTTTTAAAAAAGGTTAATGATGATGCTTCACCAACTTTTGTTTATTATAACAGGCAAAGTCGGTCTTCCGACAACGCTGCATCATGTTACCTTGTTTATGTACTAGTTAGTAGGATAAAGTTAAGATACTTTATCCATTCGAAGTTGTCGTTTATTATATTAAACCTACATCATATCATCATCATCATCATTATCATTATCATCATCATTATTATCTCATCAACTAATAGACATCCACTGCAGGACATGGCCCTTTTGTAAGGTTTTCCAAACACCCCGGTCCTGATTCACCAGACGTGCTACCATAAGTAAGTAAGAGAAATATAGAGACAAAATTTCGTCCAATGACGTCGGAGTTCCAGTCCCATTTCTTTCATACCAACGCAATCTTTCATTGCGTTGGTATGAAAGAAATAGCGGCGAATAGATAGCGGTATTTCCGGTTGCGGTTCCGGTTGAATTTTGTCTGTATCTCTTCAGAAGATTATCTCGTTGGTTGCATGTTATCGTCACTGGTGTTGGACCAACAAAGCGCCTACCGGTGTGTGGTTGCTCTTCCAACACCTTGGGACCCCAACGTCTAGTAGCTCCAGCGTCCAGCTTTTCGGGTATGAGCCCCACTTTAGCTCCGCCACTCGCTGATCTTAAGTCGGTGATTTTGGTTATTCTGCCCGTAAAATTCAAAAATTCAAATTCAAAATTCATTTATTTCAATTAGGCTTAGTTTACAAGCACTTTTGAAAAGTCAGAAAAGTTAACACAGACAAGCAGCAATTTGTCGTTAATAAAAACGAGCACTTTTTAGTCGGGCTTTGTAGTTATTTTAACTCTAGATCTGAATCTTATAATAATCAAGTATCAAGTAACGTGTGCCCTGTATATGATCTTATACCTTTGAACTTAATTAATGATACATTTGTCTAATACAGATGCTGGTGCCTGTTTAAACAAAACACTTGAATCACACAATTAATTAATCTAAACATAATACGGAATTAATATACTAATTTAATTAAATACACACTAGAATCAACACTTATATAAGTAATTCTCCATGTCTATACAATATACTTTTATTATAAAACAAAGTCGCGTCTGTCTCTTTATCTATACTTCTATACTAATATTAGTAGTGTAGTCACCTGAAAGTATTAGACGTTTTTTATACGGCTTACTGTAATTGAGTGAGTCATGAGGAAGGTCAAGGTATATAATTTGTCAAGATTTTGTATACATTGTCTTAATTGTTGGAAGAGTCGGAAAAAATCATACCGTCTGTTTCATTGAAAACGTTGCCTAATCTCTTCGAAATTTATAGAACAAAAATACATTATACGATAGTCCTCATTTAAAGATGTACAAAAAAGTTTACAATGGCTTCATTCTTCTGAAAAAATGGTGACGTAGGAACTTGTAGGCATAACATTTGATTTGTACCTATAGTAGGGGAGCCTAAGAGGGGATTTTTGCAGTTACTCGAGCGCGGCAGTTAAACATAAGTGACATTGTTCTTTGTTGAGTACCTCCACCAAGTATGAGCCCTTAATATTGGTGGGTACGTTTAGGAAAACCAACAAAAAACTAACTTCAAAAATACTCAACCAGCGCGTCAGATTAAGATAAGGTAGGTGAGTTGATAGCTAAAAGATGTGCATTTCGAAAATCTGACGACTTGAGCGTAACGTAATGGAATGAGAGGGTTCCAAAGTTACAAAATAAAACCCTTTCTGTTATCGAGCCACGAGCGCGGTTAATTTTTTACTTATTTGAAGGAAATAATCTCTTAATTAATCACTAAAATTTTCTGACAATTTCAGTAAGCCAAAGTAATAAAAATTGCTTTTAAAGTCTTTAGTTTTATTTTCCACCGCTAAAAGCAAAAAGATTATATCCATTTATTTATACTATCATTTAATCTACCAAATGTAATCGGTCCCCATGGTGCTTTAGTTACTGCACATTTAGCATCCCGGGCTCCCCTACTACTACTGGTTTTATTATGTGGCCGCTATTCGGATTTTCATTATTTCCCGTAGAAATTAATTATTATTATTACTCGTTGTTGTATTTTTTATAGCTATTATTTCGTGCGTCAAAGGTGTTTGTTTTTCCTGTTTGTTGACTCTTCGTTATAACGAGCTCCTTTGATCTCGTCTACTGAAATGCCCAATTATTTATCATTATCTATGGTGTCGTTTTTTATTAAAAAATCAAAGAAATCTTTCAATTTCATAGTAGAATAAATCACGTGACTAGGCAACCTATATGTAATGTGTTGATGTAAATATTTTCCTGCATACCAGAGAATTTTCTTATTTCTCTGCGTGTGTGAAGTCAGCCGAATTGGGCCAGCGTGGTGGACTATTGGCCTAACCCCTCTCATTCTGAGAGGAGACTCGAGCTCAGCAGTGAGCCGAATATGGGTTGATGATGATGATGAAATGTTATCAATTATTTATTTAAAAAAAATATAGCACAAAACTTAGGTAGGTACGAGGTTGACAAATTTACTTATGAGTACACTCCAAGTAGTGGTGACTGCGGTCTTGCTATATTATGTTTGCTACCGATCCCACCGATACCAGATTCGAACCTAAGACCTTAATACGATCAATAGCTAAACTGCTAGTAACAAAACCATCAAATTAACCTCATCATTATCATTAGCAACCCATATTCGGCGCACTGCTGACCTCAAGTCTCCTCCCAGAATGAGGGGTTATTAGAGGCAGAGGTCATATCCACTGGGCTCTCACGGCTCCCAAGCCATCAAATTAGCCTAGCTTCATTTTCAATTCATAGAATAGAGTGCTATGTTTGTAGACATTATAAACAGTTACTCAGCCAGTTTAGTAACTTTGGTTAAAAATAATATCAACGAGTAAACTTTCTAAAAGTTGCGTAACTCTAATCTTCCTTGGCTTGAATAAAAATGGGACATTCTGATGCAAATAGCAATAAGTTTTGAAATTTATAAGCAATTTCTTCACAAAACTTCCCAACGTCACCAACGTTTTATTAGGGTCGCCCTACTTTAAAGACTCCTCAATTGAATTTTCTTTTAGTTTCAAATGAAATTTTATTGAATTTATTAGTATTGATATTAGACTAAAACGTTTATTTGTGCGTGTAGATAATTCAATTCGAAATGTTTCATCCAAATTTACTCAGCAGTAATGGAAAATAATAATCACACTAATATTATAAACGTGAAAGTTTGTGTGTAGGTAAGTGTGTAAGTTTGTTCCTCCTTTACGCTGCGGTTACTGAAGCAATTTGGCTGAAATTTGGAATAACAATAGATTTTATTCTGGAGTAAAATCTATTTTTTTTTTTACCTTTTATCCCGGAAAAATATATGGTAACCGCGGGATTTGTGAAAAACTGATATCTACGCGGAGTAAATCGCTGATGTCCGCTAGTATTGTAATAAATACTAATATTTTATAGAGTAAGGTAATAATCGCACATAATTTAATAACCCGTCTGAATACGAAAAGGTGAACTTTTTTTGATTTATTTTTTTATTCTTTACAAGTTAGTCTTTGACTACCAATCCGACCGACAATCTCACCTGATGGTAAGTGATGATGCAATCTAAGATGGAAGCGGGCTAACTTGTTAGGAGGAGGATGAAAATCCACACCCCTTTCGGTTTCTACACGGCATCGTACCGGAACGCTAAATCGCTTGGCGGTACGTCTTTGCCGGTAGGGTGGTAACTAGCCACGGCGGAAGCCTCCCACCAGCCAGACCTAGACCAATTAAGAAAATCTCAATCGGCCCAGCCGGGGATCGAACCCAGGACCTCCGTCTTGTAAATCCACCGCGCATACCACTGCGCCACGGAGGCCGTCAGAACTTAAGCATAGCTTTTATCGCGGGCTTTGAGCGCGGCGAGCGAATCAAGAAACAATTGTCCATGACGAGGTGTGTGTTCAGGAAGTGTAAAAGTTATATATACTTAAATATATAATAAGTAAGTAAACACAAAATTGTGCATGTGTGCGCTCAGTGAAGTAGCTCTAAATTCAGATCATTTTTGTGGTGATTATAAAAAAAAATAAAAAATAAAATAAAATAAAATATGTTTATTTCAGGCCTTGACCCATAGTTGTTAGTGTACAAAAAAAAAGACAATAGCTTAAATTATATGTTAGTAAAATAAATACAGACCAAAAAAATAAAAAATAAAAAAAAGAGAAATAATAACACTACATATTTAGGTATAATACTTACTTAAGATATCTGCCCCTACATACTGACACACCGGGCACACAGGTATGTGTGTGTATCCAGTGCCTCAGTATGGGACAGTCATACTTTACGCTAATCACCCTCAGGAAGGTGTTAGTGCTCCCCCTCAACCTGCTCATCAGCGTTGCCGTTCGTTTCCGTATGACTGTAGAGAAGCTGTCAGTCCTTCCGTACGCAAACATTGCTGATGCACTACAGTACCGTGGGAGCCCCAACATCACCCTGAAGGCATTGTTGTATTGCACTCGGAGTGCATTGTGTCTTCTGCGTATAGTTGACCCACAGGCTGCACGTGTATAGCGTCTGACAGAACGCCTTAAACAGTGTTACTTTTACGTCTACAGTAGACCGTGCGAACCTGCGAGCCAACATATTGCATCTGACAGCAATCGCTCTCCTTATAATTATACAAATTATAATATACGTAACATATCTATAGTATTAAATATCTTTGATGAAAGGTAATTGCCTATTTACGTGTATTGCTATCATTCGACGGAGTATGTTCTCGATCTTTCCTTACTTGTTATCCTTTCTCATATTTGACAGATAGTTATGTGTATTTTTATTTACATCAATGATTATGGTAGGTATAATATTATGTCAAATTTAACATTAATGATTTTGGTATAATATTATGTATTTAGTATATATATAGTATATGTATTAGAGTAATAAAAAAAATACTCAAACCTAGAGAGTTTAAGTATTTTTTTTATTATACTCGTAGAATATTTGCCATATCTTTTTAAATATTTATATGTATTGGAAAATGATTGTAAAGGACAGAAGTCATGATTGTTTTTCGTATGCTTATTTTATTATTTTCTGTTAAACTTTCTGATAAATATCGAAAGTTTTAAGCCCTTAAATCCTAGTCACATGCACCTAATATATACATAAAAAAGAACTGCTTTCCCTGAGGACTTTTTTTTAGCCCTTGACTAAAATCTCACCTGATGGTAAGTGATGATGCAGTCTAAGATGGAAGCGGGCTAACTTGTTAGAAGGAGGATGAAAATCCACACCCCTTTTCGGTTTCTACACGACATCGTACCGGAACGCTAAATCGCTTGGAGGTACGTCTTTGTCGGTAGGGTGGTAACTAGCCACGGCCGAAGCCTCCCACCAGCTAGACCTGGACCAATTAAGAAAATCTCAATCGGCCCAGCCGGGGATCGAACCCAGGACCTCCGTTTTGTAAATCCACCGCGCATACCACTGCGCCACGGAGGCCGTCAAGCCAACTAGGGAAGGAGAAGGAATGTTTCATTTAAAAGGTACGTAAAGGATTTAAATTACTTAAAATCCTTTATCCTCAGCTTATAAGCAGCACGCCACTGCTTATCTAACAAATAACTCTTCGTTATAATTCTACAAGAAGTATATAAAAATAATCACTTGAAAAATACCTAGGGATATTCTTTCTCTTATTAAAACTTAATACTCTTTGATTTCTCAGAGGAGATGCTTGCATTTGCTCGATCATGGAAAAATTTTCCCTAAATTGGATTAGGTCTCTTAATAGCGAAGCTTTAATCAAGTTATTCAGAATTCCCCTCCTCAATCTCAAGCAACAAATACGATTTGCACGATATAAAATTGTGAGGCATATAAAATTTTGTTTGCAATAAAATATGTTTTTCCTTTTTTTTTGGGTTTGGCTTGTAATTTAGAACCGGAAGCTTTATTATGGCGTCTTTGATAACAGTCTGTGAGTTTTTATATTAAAAGGACTTGTGTGATAAGTGGATAATTTTTTTCTGAATTAACCACAGCGTGAAATATTGTAGTCGTGGGTTCGATCCCAGCCCGCTGGAATATTGTCGTACTCAATCCTAACACAGCCTTCCAGACTATTTGGAGATAAACAGGAATTTGGGGCACAATTGTTACAAAATACAAATATATACTTAAGAATAAAAGCTAAAAAACTTAGATTTTATTAAAAAAATATATATAGTATTGAATTTATAAAAATAAATACATATTACTAGCCGACGCCACGAGGTTTCATCCGCGGGGCCCTTTCTTCTATTCAAGAAAATTCATTTTGTGAAAAATTAACGTAATGACTAGTAATTAATCGAATCTGAAAAAAACCAACGAATACATGCGACAGTGACTCCTATATCCGACCAAAACCCTCTACGCACATTACACCGATAAACCGGAGTATAGTCAGTTGATGTTACAATGCCTTTTGTCTCTTTTATACCTTTGGATCTGAACGATAATACTAAAATAAATTGTATCAACAGTATAAACAAATACAATTCCGCAAATTCCACTGTAACACGCAGAAATTCCTGCATGTAATAAACGATAATGATCATAGGCGTTAGACAATCGGAACTAACGACAACCGTTAACCAACCATGGAGGGTAGAAAGACGTAACTTCACAAACGAACCGTGACATTCCCGTAAATCCACAAACAACAGTCACGGGCGGTTGGCATTCTAAAATAAAAGGGACTCGAAAGTTATTACTTTGAGTAAAAAGTTGGAACGGCGAAAGTAATTTTCCTGTATTTTATATTAACGGAGTTTCCATAAATGTTTCTAATTTCGCTCGGCTCAAATTTTATTGTTGTGACTTATCGTTGGGTAAATTAAAATGTTCTACTAAGTAGAAGTTTGTTTTATTTATATAAAAACCAAGTGCGTGTACAAAATAGGGTACCGTAGCTGTTTAGGTATACCAATTCATAACCTCCTAAAGTGCGTGTTGCCAGTGATGACCTACGAATCCAAGACTTGGTCGCTAACTGTGGGCCTTATTAGACGGCTCAAAGTAACTCAGCGGGCGATGCTTGGAGTTTCTCTGCGTGATCGAATCAGAAATGATTAGATCCGCAGACGAACCAAAGTCACTGACATAGCTCAGCGAGTCGCGAAGCTGAAGTGGCAATGGGCAGGCCACATAATTCTATGTCCAGCTGTGGACGTCTATCGGCTGAAAGGGTAAGGTAATGATAGAATTCATGATAAAATACTTATCATCCTATATACAAATGGGTGAAGGTCGTTTCTAACACGGATCTTCTACTAAAACAGCATTTTTTCTTAGACAGATATGAAAAATCTGACCCATTTTTAACATCTCTATGAAACTGTCTCCTTATCTCATTTTATGAGAGTAATAAAATGTTAATAGTGCTAACTTGAAAGGAAGTCCGTTTAAAAAGAAAATCTCAGAGACATATTGCGTTCCAAAGTGTCCCGTTTCTGTTCGACCGAAATAAAATTGCTCTGAAGGCGTTTTAATCTTAGCGGTGTTATATTAATTACAGGGTTTGATTCTAGGTTGTTTTGATTGTGGCACAATCGTGCCGTGTTATTATAATTATTATTATAAAAATCTTCGTTTTAAACTTCAGCCAAATCGGTGCAGTAGTTGCACGTTAAAGAGTAACAAACATCCATACAAACTTTCGCGTTTATAATATTAATAGGATTCAATATTGTCCCCAATAACTGTCAATGGACGATCTCAGGGGCGTTTGGACTGATACGCTGAGGCCATAATACTCTTCCCGAAAGGCCCTCTAAGCCGAGGTCCGAGTCTCAGAGGAGACGCCTTCAGAGAGTCGGTCCGCCCATCCATTCTGCTTCTACCTTCGGGTCCCATCAGGAGACGCTTCTGCGCTCGCCCGAACCCCCCCGGTGACGCCGCTGAGATCCCATTAAGGAGCCTACGTCACTTACACAATCAGAAAAAAAATCAATATTTTTAACCCACGCATAGTTTTCACAACAAACTATAGTGATGTATGCTTCCGAATATCTCGCATTCTAGATTAGAATAATTCCAGCAGCTGATATTTCTATAAATTCGCTCGGTTTATTTACACACATGCGTACTGTTTGAGTTTATACGAAATAAAAACATACAAATAAAATTTATTGCCGTGATACTTTTCGACTAATGATGTGCTATATAAATAATGAACAATTGATTTATTTGTCAAGATTTATAATGTGGTAATACCACTAGACAATTATACATCGACCAAATTTTGTTTATTGGTAAATACTTCACATTTATAATATAAATTGTATAATTTTGTAGAACGTCTTTGAAAGTTTCATAGAGAATCTACGGAAAATTGTCTAATCATAACTATAAAAAAAGGCTTAATTGTGAAGGGGACGGACTCAACACCCAAATATCATGGTTCGATTTCTGCCCACTTATTATTGTCGTACCCGTCCCTACTATAGTCTTTTCCAACTACGTACTTTCGACGACGTAGTATAGTAGAGTTGGAAGGGGAACATTGGTCATTTTAAAAAAATATATGCCAAAAATATTCTTTACAATAAGTAAAAAACACTAATATTATAATCAATTAATATTATAAAGGCGAAAGTTTGTGTGTAAGTATGTTTGTTTCGCTTTTACACTGCGACTACTGAAGCGATTTGGCTGAAATTTGGTATGGAAATAAATTTTGCTCTGGATTAACACATAGGCTTTTTATCCCGAAAAAATCCGTGGTTCCCGTGGGCTTTGTGAAAAACTGAATTCTACTGTAACACAATTGTACACGTACAGTCTATATTATTTTCACGAAACCTCATCCATACCAATAAGGTGCTAAAAGCCGAAAATGATTTCTATTGAAATCAAACGCCCGCAGGCTATTTATTCGAGCCTGAAGCCTTTGATATACAATTTATATTTTCTTGTTCCATATACCGAGGAATTAGGCCTCATTCGCACGAGAGTTTTTTTAACGGACGTTAAAAAAGCGTTCAAATACAACCAATACATCCCCAAGTATATGTTCACACGACAGCGTTTTTAAAACGTGACGCTTTTTCATCGAGTGTTGCATTTTTAATTTTGGGCGTTGGAACTAGACCATGATTTAAATTATGAACGTCATAAAAGCGCCAACGCTGGGTTTTTAACGTAACTATTTTTTAACTCTCGTGCGAATGACATCTTACGTTACGTGTTGCTGCTGTATTTCGGTTTGAAGGGTCGTATAATTACATGAAACTATGCCTCCCATTGACGCGCGCTATGTATGGAATCGTAATATTCCTAGCATGCCTCATAAGGTGATGGATGGCTATGGTAGTGCCACTTAGCATCAAGTGGACTATATTACAGCATAGCTTTTGCTAAGCGTTTGTTATATAAACCCCGACTCGATAAATCAAAAATGGTAAACTTTTTGAACTCTAAATGTCTTGTATTTACATGAATACGGATTAGTTCATTAATTTGATAAAAAAATATATTCTATGTAACGCTTCAATTTAGACCTCAATCGTTTATTTCAGATTAATAATCAATATTTATCTACCCATATTCGGCTCACTGTTGAGCACGAGTCAGAATGAGAGGACTTAGGCTAAGAATCTAATACAAACAATTAGTCACTATAATAGCCCAATTTTCAGGTAAGTATACAGGTTTCCTCATGATGTTTTCTAACTTCATCGTTTGAGACAAGTAATGTTTAATTTCTTATATAATATTTTTTTAATATAATAACAGTAACCTATTGCAAAGAATACAGTATATCATATCTTTAAAGTTTTCAATTATATAATTTATGTATAAAGTATTTTATATAAACATTACCTAACATATCCGACTGAAAGAAAACTTCAGTCGACCTCTTAGCATTTTTTATCATTTCTTCGAAATCTAAATACGCCTTAATCCGATCTCAGATAACTAGAGACAGTGTCATCGTGGAATTGTACCGAATACCGTTACTGAGAAGCTGCAAACAATGTGCTCATTGTAAAACAGGTCAAGTAGTCAGGTTTCACCTTTGAAAACTTGTAATATCTATACTTATTCATCTACCTGAGACGTACATCTTGATTCCGTAGGGCGTAGGTTCGAATCCGGTCTGGGGCTTGCACCTCCAACTTTTCAGTTGTGTGCATTTTAAGAAATATCACGTGTCTCAAACGGTGAAGGAAAACATCGCGCGTAAACCTGCACATCAGATAACTTTCTTAATTATCTGCGTGTGTGAAGTCTGCCAATCCGCATTGGGCCAGCGTGGTAGACTATTAGCCTAACTCCTCTCATTCTGAGAAAAGACTCGAGCTCAGCAGTGAGCCGAATATGGGTTAATGATGATGAGTCATCTACCTGTGATGAAACAATTTATTACATACCACACGGATAACAGAAAAAATACAAAGTATTTACAAAAATGCACAATAATCGGTCTTATTTACAATTCATGACCACTACCACCTAATGAAAAATCTAATACAAAAAATTAAATATAGGGCTATTCAGACGTAATAGAGAAAAGGAAATAAAAACTACACATAACCTAAGAAAATTAAGAAAATTATTAAATAAATATTATATCTAAGTATTAGATATATTTAGATATAATATTTATTATTAAGTATTACCTAATTATTATATCTAAACATTTATTATAAAGAGGTTTCTTAAGATATTAATTTATCTTTCATCGTTTGCGAAAAGTGATATTTATTTATTTTTATATATTTGGAAGCTGGTGTTACAACCCCTAAGCTGTAGTCGTCAATATCGTAACATTATCACCCTGAGCTCATCAACCCACGTTGGAGCGTCGTGGTGGTCTATATCCATTAATCTATATGCAGAGAGGTTGAGCCGTTAAAATAGGATTATAATGAAAAAAAAATGTTGGTTGTGTATTTGTGTACAGTGTACAAAACTGTTTAATAATTTAGCAGTAAATAGTAATAAGTCTGCGTTTTACTTCCGTGGGAAAGTTCTGCGGAAAAGTTATTGTTGTTTTCCCCAAGTTTATGCCGCGGTTAACTTAAGAATTGTCGATGGTTGAAATTATTCTAAAAGTTTGTGTTTCTAAAGATTACAGTAACAAGAAAATGGTCCGACTATTTGAAGTGAAAAGATTCAAGAAAATTGGGTATTTGGTCTTTTAGCTTTCATCATTATCAACCGATATTCGGCTCACTGCTGAGCTCAAGTCTCCTCTCAGGATGAGAGAACTTAGGCCAATAGTCCACCACGCTAGCCCAATGCAGATTGGCAGACTTAACACACGAACCAGAGAATTAAGAAAATTCTCTGGTACGCAGGTTTCCTCACGATGTTTTTCCTTTACCGTTTGAGACACGTGATATCAATTTCTTTAAATGCACACAACTGAAAAGTTGGAGGTGCATACCCGGGCCGGATTCAAACCCACACCGGAAGCGGAGGCACTGATCATATCCACTGGGCTATCGCAAGTCTTTTTTGGCTTTAAAGTATACATATTGTATAAATCACAGTATTTTTTTGGCAAACGTGTTCTAGAGTGGAGTCCACGTACCTGCAAGCATAGTGTAGAACGCCCTCCAGCTAGATGGTCTGACGACATAAAGAAGGTAGTGAAGGGAAGTGGCTGGATGAGGAAGGCGGTTGTGTGTAGTGGCTAACAATGTTTACAAAATAAAAACTATAACACACTAGCGGATGCCCGTGACTTCGTCCTTTGGAATTTAGTTTTTCACAAATCCCTCGGGCAACCATGGATTTTCCGGGATGAAAAGTAACCTATGTGTTAATCCAGAATAAAATCTTTTTCCATTTCGAATTTCAGTCAAATCGCTTCAGTAGCCGCAGCGTAAAAGAGGAACAAACATATTTACATATTTTCACACTTACACACAAACTTTCGCCTTTATAATATTAGTAGCAGAGTAAAATCTATTTACATTCCAAATTTCAGCCAAATCGCTTCAGTAGCCGCAGCGTAAAAAAGGAACAAACAAACTTACACACTTTCACACTTACACACAAACTTTCGCCTTTATAATATTAGTAGCAGAGTAAAATCTATTTACATTCCAAATTTCAGCCAAATCGTTTTAGTAGCCGCAGCGTAAAAGAGGAACAAACATACTTACACGCTTACACACAAACTTTCGTCTTCATAATATTAGTAGGATAGCAGGATTACACTATTAAAAAATTATGAAAAATATCCCGCCCTCCCATTGTGCCCAAGTAACCGGTAGTCAGGACTCCAGGGTGAGGAACCCCATCACAATACTCACCGTCTCAAGAACCACTGCCTTCTGTGTCCGACCCTTGACCCTTCCAACAGTCAAGCGAAAGCTTCTTAAGGTTAAACAAGATTTTACTATTACGAAGTAACTGGAACGATTTATAAAGATGCTTATAGGAGTTTCTTGCTGATTTCTTCAAAGTTCAAAAGACTTGAGCAGTACCTAAGTGTACTTAAAATAAACGAATTCGAATTAGAAAACTTTTCCATGGAATCTGCTTTCTGAACCTGTTTTAGTAATTAGAAGTTAGAGTGATTACAGTAATACTTGACTTTTGACAGCTTTTGTTATTTAAATCTTTGTATAATAATGAAAATAGAATATTAGTCATTAAAACGTAATAAATCTGAAAATATAATATATTTTTTTTTGTAATAAGAAGAAAGGCTTCTTTTGACTATGTATCGTTTAGATCCTAAGGATGTGAAAGATAACTAATGCGAGTAAAAATGGGTTGATGTTCATCCTTAACATCACCTATTTATGACTAATAACCCTGACCTAAATATATTCCGAGAGCCGTGGTTGCCCAGTGGATATGACCACTGCCTCCGCCTCCAGAGGGCGTAAGTTCGAATCCAGTCTGGGGCATGCACTTCCAACTTTTCAGGTATCGGTGTCTCAAACGGTGAAGGAAAAATATCGTGAGGAAACCTGAGAATTTCCTTAATTCTCTACGTGTGTGAGTCCAATTCGCGTTGGGCCAGCATGGTGGACTAGCCTAACCCTTCTCATTCTGAGCGGAGACTCGTGCTGAGCATGAGCCGAATATGGGTTGATAATGATGATGAAATATAATCATGTGTTAGTACAATAAATGTTATTCTCCAAACAAAACGGATTTTATTAGCTAAGAGATTTCGAAAATAGATTTTATGATGTATACTGTGTTGTTGGTGTAGATAATATTTTCACAGCAAAAACTTTATTACTTGTCTAGTTTATGACTAGATAATTCACTGAATATCATGTTAAGCAAATAATATTTCGAGAAAGTTTAATTATTCTCAACTTGGCAGAATTTTGAACGGCCTCCGTGGCGCAGTGGTATGCGCGGTGGATTTACAAGACGGAGGTCCTGGGTTCGATCCCCGGCTGGGCCGATTGAGATTTTCTTAATTGGTCTAGGTCTGGCTGGTGGGAGGCTTCCGCCGTGGCTAGTTACCACCCTATCGGCAAAGACGTACCGCCAAGCGATTTAGCGTTCCGGTACGATGCCGTGTAGAAACCGAAAGGGGTGTGGATTTTCATCCTCCTCCTACCAAGTTAGCCCGCCATCCATCTTAGATTGCATCATCACTTACCATCAGGTGAAATTGTAGTCAAGGGCTAACTTGTAAAGAATAAAAAAAAAAAAATTTCAAACATTGTTCTGAAACGTATTCTATTATTTTGTAACAAAATTTTGCGTTTTTTTTAATCTTTTGAAGTTAACAGAATGCATAAAACAATAGGTACATTAGTTGCACTATTGGGGTGTTTTCTACGCTTTGGGAATCTTTTGGTTGGAAATGTTGTTCCTAACTCTGAAAATCTGAAACCCCCCCAAGGTCGTATAAGCTCCCCACTAGAACAACAAGGCAATTTAACTCATAGAAGACATGATTTTCAAAAATTCTTTCACCGTGCTCTTTCAGAAATGTTACCTATGGGAAATACCGTCGACATACGGCGAGTATAATATTAATCTCTAAGATAGACTGAAACGAGTCTAAAATCTATTCTTAAGATAAAATGTTTGTACTAAAAATAGTACTTTTATTTCGAAAAATGATGAACGGACCGTAAAGATCAGTTAAAAAAAAATATTAATGATATTATTCATAGTTACGTTGGTGAACTGTTAGCTTATGTGGCTTCGAATCACACTAGGTACAAAATACTGAGCTTTTTTTCTTAATTTTCAGTAAAATTTCTTACAAGAAAAAAACTTTAATAACGGAAATTTCCCTTCAAAATTTCTTTATTAGTTGGGAAGATGATTGGTAACATCGTTCAAATATCGATAAACAATTCTTATTCACATTATTTCCCTGAGCCTGCTATTCTGCATTGATGCAGCGTGGTGGGTCTTAGCTCCAAATCCCCTCCCTTATAAGAAGGGAGGCATGGCCCAGTAGTGGGTCGTAGAAATAACCTAACCTGACCTCACCGATGATAGGAATATTAATCAATTCGTCATTCAATACAATTCAACAAAGAAAACTGACAAAGTTAAATTACCCTGCAAACAATAGAGAGTTCTGCAAAACTGTAAAGTTATGAATACCTAGCTAGTCTAATGAATAATTGAAAATAACAAAGTTCAACTTCGAAAGACATACAAAACTAAGCTAAAGTGTTATTCAATATTACGTCGATCAATCTTTCGGCGAAACGTTGAAGAAGCCAAGGAACAAAGATAAAGTGCCAAAGATATATAGTCGTGGTATGAGCGAACTAAAGCTACTGTTACACATGCTCATTTCAAGCACGAAAGCATTCTACTATTGAGCAGTTGCTACTTATTAGCATGTGTATCGCAACATTGCTAATAATGAGCATGCTTATTTCGAGTTTGCTTAAAAATCAACAGTCGTGCGATTTATGAGCATGCTACTTGCTGCGCGGGTGGAAGGGGGCGTGCTTTAAGCGCGTTTGAATAGGTTTACTTATTGAGTATACTAGTCGATCAGCATTGCTATTCTGTATTCTCTTAACCTTCATCTCTCCCTGTCTAACACGATACTATAGACATAGAGCGATAGATACAAATTAGCATGTGTAATTGGAATGTTTGCTTTGAGCATGTTTATTCAAGAGTATATTATTTAATAAATAAATAAATTAAACAAATAAAAAAACCCGACTGCATAAATTATACAAAAACTGAAAAGAAAAAAAACAAGCTCAGTCCAGAAGTGTAGAAAGCAATTAGAAAACAGTCGGGACCTATTATACTGAATAGAATGATTTTCGTCTTAATTTTTTTACAGGTCCCGACTGTTTTCTAATTGCTTTCTACACTTCTGGACTGAGCTTGTTTTTTTTCTTTTCAGTTTTTGTATAATTTATGCAGTCGGGTTTTTTTATTTGTTTAATTAATTTATTTATTTCACACCTTTTTAGTTACGATAGATGGTGAATTTCGGATTTATTTGTTGGTTACATGTTACAAAGTACGATAATGTATACCTTGGTCCAAACGAGGTTAAGTAAATATTCAAAAAGATCTACGGAACCCTCGGTGGGCGAATCTGACTCGCACTTGTCCAATTTTTATAATCAATATATTTAGTTATATTTTAGGTGTTTTATAACTTCACTTCATAAACCTCGCACCTTATAGTCATCCGCCTCGCGTATTTTGTATAGACAATTAATAAATAACATTTTTCTAATTATAGTTTTTTTTAACATAGCTATGATATACCATTTTGAATTCCTTACAAAAAGCCCTTGATTTTAATACCCATGTTGCAATAGTAAAAAAAAGATTTTTTTTTTACCTCGAGTCTATAGCGTCTCACAGTCGTCTTGTTGTTTTTTTTTAATTTCACCTATCTAAGAACACTTGGGTTATTAAGACAAATCTAATGATATCTTAATTACGTAAATCCGTCCAGCGGTTTGGAAGATATGAGGTAATAAAGAATATTACATACATACATACATACATACATACATACATACATACATACATACATACATACATACATACAAGATACGCGCGAAAAACATAACCCTTCTTGCAGTCGGGTAAAAATACCAAGCTTATTGCTAGCAAATGTAAAGTAATGATAAGCATGCTCGTATGGAGCATACTTAATAGCACGTTTTTAACACGCTATTTAAGAGCATGTGTAACAGTACCTTTACTTCTACTTACTTCTGTAAGCTTTCAGTTTGTCGTTCAATAGTCAATAATCAATATTCATTTATTTCAATTAGGCTAAGTTTACAAGCACTTTCGAAAGGTCAGGTATTAATATTATAAAATAATGGTCATAATAATAAGTCGAGAAACATAAAATTAATGATGTATGTATGTTTAGATGTTTGTTACTTTTTATCGCCGCTACTACTGAAGCGATTTGGCTAAAATTTGGAATGTAAATACGTTTTATTCTGGATTAACACATAAACTTTTTATCCCGCAAAAATCCATGGATTCCCGAAATTTTCGAAAACCTATAAATTATATTGATGGTATGAATGTTTGTTACTCTTTCACGCCCTGACTACTGAACCGAATCACCTGAAATTTGAAGTAGAGATAGATTATAGTTTAGATTAACACATAGGCTACTTTTTATTCCGGAAAAAATCCATGGTTCCCACGGGATTTGTAAAAAACTGAATTCCACGCAGATGAAGTCGCGGGCGTCCGTTAGTTCTAAATATTCCAAGTTCTCGAAATTAGCAAGGTCAAGTTTGCGATTAGACTTTGATTTGAGCTCGTTGATCGATCGATCGGACTGTAATATTAAGGAACGTTCGTAGGCAAGTAATTCAGTATTATGCCTTTTCGGCACAGACTGCCGTTTCGATATTAAAACTGGTCCGATTTTAATCTGTAAGGGAATTATTCATGATGCAATATTAGGCAAGATTATTTTGAGATCTGGTTGCTTTAGTTACAGAGCTCGGTTGATTTTAAATTAAATTATTAATTTAAACTCTAGCTTTTTCCCCTAGTTCGTGCTGCGTAGTTCGTAGAACTGTGTAATGAGCATGGGTGTTTTCCAGTGTCTGTGTGTATTTATACATTATATAAGTATTTATATGTAGTATATAAATGTATATGAATATTATAATATCAACTATCTTAGCATCCATAACACAAGCTACTCTGTATGCTTACTTTGGGGCTAAATAGTGATGTGTATTGTTGAAGTATATTTACTTATTATTTATTAAAAAAAAAAAAAACTGTCATCCAGGAACCTCCTGTATACTCGTACTATCTATACTAATAATATAAATGAGAAAAAAAGTCTGTCTGTCTGTCTGTTACTTTTCATAGCTAAACGGCAGAACCGATCAAGATGAATTTTGGTATAATAGTAAATGGGACCTTGGAGGAAATCAATGGCTACTTTTTACCCCTGAAATAAAAATAGAAGGGTAAAAGTTTGCATGGAAAGTCCTTCTGTTTTAGAGTTACAATTTAAAAAAATTGTTCATAAATCATGAAAAATATACGAAATATTTAATTCAAGAACTTTTATAATTTAACCCCTAAAGTAGTGAAATAGGGGTTGAAAGTTTACATTGATTTCCACGCGGACGTAGTCGCGGGCGTCCGCTAGTATACTAATATTATTAAGTGGTAAAGTTTGTGTTATCTCTTGATATATTGAACCGAATTTGAAGATTCTTTTACCACTAGAAACCACGTTATTTGTACAATATTTTATACGTAATCTCGCGGGAACGAGAACTACGTGGGCGAAATCGCGGGTGGTCGGAGATAAAAAATACAAGAGATTTTAGATTGCTCGTCGCATGGATTGATTTATCTCGGCTATGTTTATCATAAACTGAATACGTGTGATATTGTTTCAGGATATTCGAGTTATTAAAGTAAGTATATTGAATGTTAGTAAAACATTACATTACTTAACTGCATCATTCTTTGACTATATTTTGCTTCTATCCTGTATAAACCTGCTACTAATTGTATCTACTATTTTTATACTCCTACTCGTTGGTCTTGTGGCTTTGGAACACAAATACTGCTTTCAAATGTCCTGGGTTCAAATACTGCGTTAGGCATTTATTTCTTCTAATCCCCTTTCTTTGAAAATCACGTAAAGCCGGGTCATCAAACTCAAACATTATCACCCCAAAACCACCAACTTCGAGCAATGTGGTGGGTCTAAACTCCATATCTACATCCTCATAAATAATGTAATATAAGTATTTATGCAAGTACATAATCCCTAAATAAAATAAAAAAATCGTTTGAAAACGCTTGGAAAAACCGAAATTCTAATTAATGTGTTTTACGTAGTTATCAATTCGGTGTCCGCATCCTTATCATGTGAAGATTTTAATTGCGCAGTTAAAATGAATGAGAACGAATAATTACGATTAGAAAAAAAATACTATCAGCTAGAGTCTATGACCTGTTTGTACTTTAATTAAAGCTTGAACAACTGCGATAAAAAGTAATGCTGTTCGCACATTAGGCCGCTAAACCGTACCTGTTGTATGGTAATAATATTGTATGGTAATCATCAATGGTGGAATATGAGTTGAAACCGATGGTAATCATCATCATTATCAATCCATATTCGGCTCACTGCTGAGCCCGAGTCTCCTCTCAGAATGAGAGGTGTTAGGCCAATAGTCCACTATGTTGGCCCAAAGCGGATTAGCAGACTTCACACACGCAGATTAAGAAAGTTCTCTGATATGCAGGTTCGAGACACGTGATATTTAATTTCTTAAAATACACATAACTGAAAAGTTGGAGGTGTATACCCGGACCGGATTCGAACCCACACCCCCCGGAATAGGAGTCAGAGGTCATACCCATTGGGCTATCACGTCCACATTGATATATATTGTATGGTAATACGAAGACGGTGAAATCCTGTGGCCATAAAAAAGTAGAGCCATAAAATCTACCTGCAATAAAAAAAGGAGTTTCAAAGAATTCATAAGCTTGAAGAATATGTTAGTAAAGATCAATTTGCCAAAAAAAAAACAGTATAATTTTTTTTTTTTATAAATTTATTTATTATAACTTAACCATAATTGCGAATTTGATTAATAATCTTTTAGATTATTTTAACGAGTATATATTACATTTGTAATTAGCTATTGTGACAGATAACAAACATATTTTATTCTTATCATACCTAAAAGAACAAAAAATATAATACTATAACTAATAATATTATGTTTTGTTATGTCAGCCACTAACGATAATACACGATAGTTTTATCGGACGTCAAGCCGTTGGCACTGTAGGCATGTGGGCTTATCGGATGATGAATGGCTAGCTTTACAGTGAAGACGGGGTTCACTGTAAAGCTAGCCAAAAACTTGATAGGTATAAGAATTCACTATGATAGATAATCATTGAACCTTATTAAAATAATAATGCGCATTATCTAATTTCAGGGAATCTTGCCAAACAAATTCTAAACTCCCAAGTTATACAAAGTCGGTCTTATCAACTATATGAATTCTTAAAGATAAGCTTGTATAAAATAGTTGGAGTGGAAAAACAATATAACGAGATGCTTCATAACAGTTTGTTGATTTTAAAGTTGTATGATGAAGTACAAAATACTTAATTAACTTAATATTTCTTATTTATTTTAACTTTTTTATAGAAAACTAGCGGAGCCCCGCGACTTCGTTCGCGTGGTTCCAGTTTTTCACAAATCCCACGAGAGCCATGGATTTTTCCGGCATTAAAAGTAGCCTATGTGTTAATCCTGAATGAAATCTATTTCCATTCCAAATTTCAGCCAACTAGCTTCAGTAGCCGCAGCGTAAAGGAGGAACAAACACAGTCACACAAACTTTCGCCTTTATAATATTAGTGTGAGAATAACAGTATCCAACATAATCTATACTAATATTGAAAAGAGGTAATCTCTGGATCTACGAAACCGATTTTGAAAATTCTTTTACCATTACAAACGTTAATTGTGACATAGGCTATATTTTATCCCCGTATTCTAAAGGTTCTCTAATCATCAATCTCATAACCTTTCAGTTATGTGCATTAAAGAAAATCACCGTGAGAAAATCATACCTGAGAATTTTCTCAATCATCATCGTGTATGCAGTCTGCTAATCCGCATTGGGCCAGATGTTGGCCTAACCCCTCTCATTCTGAGAGTGTTACGGGAATGGTAACTACGTGGATGAAACTATAATCATCATCATCATCATCACCATCATCATTATCAGCCGATGGACGTCCACTGCTGGACATAGGCGGGGGGTCGACCAACACTGCGGTTTCCGGTGTCGCCATACCAGCACCTTGGGACCCCAACGTCCATCGACTCTTCGAACTATGTGACCTGCCCATTGCCACTTCAACTTCGCGACTCGCTGAGCTATGTCCGTGATTTTGGTTCGTCTGCGGATCTCCTCATTTCTTATTAGCTGGAATTTTTCTATTCACCAAACCATCTTCAGAATAAAAACTACCTATCAGATTTCCAATAGTTATTGTAACTATCGCAAGACGTGTCGTATCCATATGGCAACCTCCTTAACATTAACCGATAACTTAATATATAAGTGGTCGCTAATTCCATGATACCCTATTCATGGCGATCCTATTGATGTTAGTGTCCGGATTAGCGCGATAACGAGATATTAATAATGGCGGCGTGATAGGACTGCGTTAGTGATTAGCTGACTCAAACGCGCATCAAATATTAAACGATACTCATACTATGTACTGTGGAACTTTGTTTGCGCCGAATTTTCCGTTTAATATTGGAAATTTTGAGTAATTAATTGCTTGTATGTACGAACTAGTTAATGCCCGCGACTCTCGTGGTCGATCCATCACTGGACTTTGTAAATAATGATAATGATGATACCTTAACATAAGCTAAGTTATTCTAATCATGCCCACGTTTACGCAAAAATACTGGCTGCATTTCCGCGTTGGACAACCAGGCTGATTCTTTGAAAAATAAGCCAGCTCTTCTGTCACCAGTCGTTTATTTATTTAGCGTTTAGATCTACAATTAAATAAAAATGTGAGCCGTCAAGGGACGCCTGGCAGATGTGAAACATTGACATTATTTTGTAAAAGTAATATGCAGAAAAAAAGAACACACATTGTGATAGGAACTAAATATTTCATAATGATACGGAGTAGGTATACACTATAGGTATCCGAGCTCAGTGTAGCGAGAGAGATGGGTTAACGCCGGATCGAGTGGGATTGCACAGTCGAATCGCATGGCGACGCGTCGCCACGCCGTACACACTAGTGCATTTAAACTGTATATATACCATCTTATAGAATGCGTCGCCACGCCAGAAATCGGTTTTACGTGCGGCTATAGATATTTCACATCGAAAGAAGTGCTAATGTCTTTCTCCTAGATATTCCGCCTAGATAACATTAATTCGATAAACAGCAGGTGTTCAGTGTGTCTGGCAAATTTAAGCTTCGGATAGGCGGACTCCATTTCCGAAACATTTCATTTATCGCATCAAATTTCCATGACAGATGGTCTATTCACAGATTCGCAGTGCCAATTAAACGTCACGTAATACTCCTATGTGTGTCCATCAAAGGCCTATATGGGGCTATTTCGGCGTTGATTTAATAAATTGAATTCTTCATACTTTATACTATAGTGGTGTTTTTTAGGGTTCCATTGTCTACTAGGAACCCTTATACTTTTGTCGTGTCCGTCTGTCCGTCCGTCCGCGGTTTAGCGCAGATACTATTACTACCAGAAAACTGTAAATTGGCATAAATATGTACATTAAAAATGTAGGTAAACAAAGTCGTAAAGTAAAATCTTGAAAATATATATTTTTAAGCGTACCTCTCCTACATGTAATGTGGGGATGATTTTTTTTACTTAGTTATTTCATAGTCATCATCATCATCATATCAGCCAATGGACATCCACTGCAGGACATAGGCCTTTTGTAAGGACTTCCAAACATCACGATTATGAGCCACCTGCATCCATCGAATCCAATTTTCGAAGCGAATTTCATAGTGCGGGGTATCATTGGATAGGATTTTAAAAGATATCAGGGGTCTTATTTCAATATATTTCGATTTTGGGATCCGTTTGTAAAATATAAAGTGTTTAAAAGCGAATTTTTAAAAATGTTTTCTTTCCGTTTAATAAATGGTTTAGGATGTGTTAGGAGTTATATTTTATATGTTAGGACTGACTCCGTGGAGCTATTAAGGTTTTCATTTCAACTATTAAGGTTCAGTAGTAAGACTTTTGCCTTCGATTCGGAGAGTGTAGGTTCAAAACCGTTCCAGAGCTTGCACCTTCAACTTTTTAGTTATGTGAATTTTAAGAAATTAAATACCACGGGTCTCAAACGGTGAAGGAAAAACATCGTGAGAAAACCTGCATACCAAAGAATTTTCTTAATTCTCTGCGTGTGTGAAGTCTGCCAATCCGCATTGGGCCAGCGAGGTGGACTATTCGCGAAACCCCTCTTGTTCTGATATATCGCCGAATATGGGTTGATAATGTTGATGATAAAATTTAATAAAAAATATCCAAAATATTGCTTTACATAAACGTTTAAATATTCAAAAGATACCGATGAAAAAAGAAAATTATTTATTTATTCGAATTTTTTAAATGGACATCCACTGTGGCATGAAAGCGACAAATAATGTAATCATAAGTTAAGTTATACAAGGGATGTCGAGTTTAATATTGCTAATGGCGTATGCAATTTGATCATACAGACATACACAATACTACCTACATAGCAAATATTATGATCAAATGCATTAGCTGTTAACGAGTTGTTAGTCTCAAGGGCTTAAATAAATATGCAGAAAACATGTAGGGCAGATATTTTAATCCGTGACGCAAAAGTGATAATTATAAGTATAACGTGTGTATCTGTGTTTGTGTATTTGAAGATCTGTGTCTATGTGTGTCTGTCTATCTATGTTTCTGCGTGTCTGTGTAAATTTAATTTCATAAAATGCACACAACTGAAAAGTTGGAGGTGCATGTCCTGGACCGGATTCGAATCCACATTCCACACCCTCCGGAATTGGAGGCAGAGGTCATATCCACTGGGCTATCACGGTCCTTTTTATTTTTTAAATTTTATATTTTTAAATTTTTATATTCTTAAGTTTTTGATTTGGCTTTTATCTAGGTACAAACTGTGTCCTGCGGTTCCTCACAAGTTGTTTCAGTGAGAATCTATACTAATATTATAAAGCTGAAGAGTTTGTTTGTTTGTTTGTTTGTTTGTTTGATTGAACGCGATAATCTCAGGAACTACAGGTCCGATTTGAAAAATTCTTTTAGTGTTAGATAGCCCATTTATCGAGGAAGGTTATAGGCTATATATTATCCCCATATTCCTACGGGAACGGGAACCACGCGGGTGAAACCGCGCGACGTCAGCTAGTATAGCGATAAATCGTACATAGCTTTTGTACCATTTCAGACTATAATCTATATTTTCTATTTCTATCTAGATAAGTTCACCTTTTTGTAAAGTATTAGTAAAGGTGTACGCGGAAAATATCAAAATGATGTCAAGAACTTTTGTAAATAATTTTAGAACTCGTACAATTCTCAACATTAAACCATGTACTTTAACTTTATTGAGGAACATTCCTTTCATATTTAGGATAAATTTAATTGGAATTTCGGGATGTAGCCCAAATAGTTAAAATTTCAACATACCGGAATTCCACTAATAAATGTCACGGATCTTTGGCATAATAAATCTATATTCGGCATTAATTAATAAACTTGTATTGAATTACTTATGTCATCCGCCAAAACATATCTAATACATAACCATTCTCTTTTAAAATACCTACTATTAGTGTTTATTGTTGTATGTATTATTTTTTATTTGCTATGACACAGGAGACATTAGTGTTGTGGTTCTAAACAGAGAAGTCCCGGCTTCGATTTCCAGTTATGCCCCCGCTCAGTCAAGAGGTATGGGTAGAATAAACTTTCAAGTAAGCCTGCTTCTATCTTAGATTGCACCATCACATAACATCAGGTAAGAACGCAGTCAAGAAAATTCTTTATCCAAAGTTTGTCTGGAGATGCTTCAGTAATAAGGCGGCCTTTGCAAACTTTAAAGTTATAAGTTAGCAGGTCCCTGCAATTTCATCTACCTATATTTCTGATGATCAAGCCAAATAAGAAGTCAGATAAAAAAAATCCTCCAAATCTGACGGATAATCTGATGGAAAGAAGAAACGTTATATAAATCACATCTACACCGCAATATTTTATGAAAACAATGACACTGAATAGAAAAAGGCGTAGGATGTTAGATAAGTTTGTTTGTTTAGAAAGCGCAACGCGACCTGATTCTAACGGGACGACTACTACTCCATAACTGCGAAAGTATCGGACCACTGGGTCATAGAAAACATTACATACATTTAAAGTTTGTCTTAATACTGACAAAATAGTATGTTAACTAGAAATACTGTTCATGCTATTTATGAATATTTTTATACGTTATGCATCGTATAAAAATATTTTACTATGGATTTATACACAGGCTTTGTTATATAGATATCGGGTATAGGGATCTTTTCTAAAGAAGCATAACTCATACGATGGAATTTGAGAGCGTTATCTTTTTACTGGTTTTAATCTGGCAAATTATAGGCTGTAAAAGATAAGTAGTAGCGTTCCTAGGTTCTTCATAGGTTCATCCTAGAAAGAACTTACCTATTTCTACCGCCAAAATAAAACATATTTAACATAACAATTATTTGAATGGATGCATTTTATTTTATTTACACCACTTGCATTCTCAAGTTCACGCATTTACTAAGCCTCAGGTTGCCTTTGGAAAAAATTCTTAGCGATAATGCAGCCTTAAGTATTCTGTACTATACTTTTTATGTCTCATTATTTGTCTTTTCTTCTTACGTTGTACAAATAAAATGTTAATAAAAAAAATATTATAAATTGCAGCATCTTCGAGATAAATAATTTTAATATTCTATTCACGAGGTGGTAAGACAGCGCGTCTTACCACCTCGTGAATAGTGTGGGATGTTTTTCCACTTCACTTCTTATAACTGTATGAGAAAGTGATGAAAACAGGCTTATTTGTCGTATAATAGTTTATTTATCAGGCGAAACTAAAAGCTAAGTATGTCTACTTTTAGGCGTGTTGCTCTGTAACTCAGGGTGACACTGTGCTAAGTTTCCTATACCAACAAATAGTAATAATGGAAGAGACGCCGAAGTTGCTCTTTGTTTGTTTTCGATATTGACGTATTTTTATTGTGTTTTCATTATTAACCTACTACGATAATACGTCGAAAAAGTGATGATTGTAACTTTAGAGACGGATTTGTTTGTTGTAAATTGTATGAATTTGGACTTGGTCTAACATCTGATTAGGTTATGCTATTAGTTTGAATTGAAAAAAAAACTCTGTATATTACATACTACCCTACCCAGGACTCGACCCCAGTACCTCGTGATTGGAACAGGCAAGATACGTGCATAGTATGGGAGGGTTTGTCTCATAATCGTGGGATATTTTATTTCCCAGAATTTCCCATTACTCTTATTTTTCATTTGACAAAAATATCTAAAAGAGAAATAAGTTGACAAAATCAATTATATTTTTGTAAATAATAGGGCGGTTTGATTGTGTGAAAATAATATCAGCACCGCAAGATATTGTTTTTGAAATATCATTTTCATAATGATTTCAATCTGTAAAGGTCAACAAAAAGATTTTTATGTGAATTCTGAAAAAGGGTCATATTATATTTTAAGTAAAATAAAATGTATCTTTGATAATTTAGATCCTTGTAGTGTTTGTTACAATATAATCATTCATCATCATTATCAACCCATATGCGGCTCACTGAGCTCGTGTCTCCTCTCAGAATGAGAGTGGTTAGGTCAATAGTCCACCAATGCGGATTGGCATACTTCACACACGAAGAGAATTAAGAAATTTCTCTGGTATGCAGGTTCCCCCACGATATTTTCCTTCACCGTTTGAGACACGTGATTTAATTTCTTAAAATGCACACAACTGAAAAGTTGAAGGTGCCCCAGATCAAACTCGAACCCACACCCTCAGGAACCCTCCCACTGGGCTATCACGGCTCTTTTACTATAATTATTAACCCACATTTCAGCTAAAAAATTATTATTATTATCGTTTCCACTCACAAAAAATATAATTTTCCGCTTACCAAATGTCCTGACCTTTACAACTTACTAGCGGACGTCCGCGACTTCGTCCGCGTAAAAATCGAGGTCAACTTCCAACCCTTATTTCACATCCTTCTATTTATATTTTTGCAAGCTTAATAACGTATACCTAACTAGCGGACGCCCGCGACTTCGTCCGCGTAAAAATTGATGTAAACTTCTCTACCTCTACCTTACCCTACTCGTAAACCTACCCAACCCTACCCTACCCTACCCTACCCCTACCTTACTCCTACCCTACCGCTAACGCTAACCCTTCCCTCCCCCCACCTTACCCTACCCTAACCCTACCCGTAACCTATCCATACCCTATCCTACCCTACCCCTAATCTACCCCTACCCTACCCCTACCTTACTCCTACCCTACCGCTAACCCTAACCCTTCCCTACCCCTACCTTATCCCTACCCTAACCCTACCCTACCCGTACCCTACCCCTACCCTACCCTACCCCTATCCTACTCCTCCCCTACCCTAGACTTTCCATATCCTTCCCCTACCTCTACCTTGCCCCTACCCTACACTACCCCTACCTTATCCGTACCCTACCCTACCCTACCCTACACTTTCCCTAAATTACCCCTACCCTACCTCTATCCTACCCCTTCCCTACCTCTATCCTATCCCTACCCTCAGCAAAATTGGTCCAGCCTTTTGTGCGTGGTGCAATGACCAAAAGACTATAATTTCCCAAGCGACTTCTATGCTAATACTATAAAGAGGTAAAGTTTGTATGGTTGTCGGGGGTAATCTCTGGATCTACTGGACCGATTTGGAAAATTCTTTTACCAATAGAAAGCTACATTATTTGCGAGTGTCATAGGCTATGTTTGGTCCTCATATTCATACGGGAACGGGAACCACGTAATTGAAACCGCGGGGCGTCATATAGCGGCATTTCTGCGACTTTCAGAAATTTTGTATTATCTCCGAAACTATATAACTAATTAACATACTGTAAAGGGCAAATCTTATCTCTATAATATCCTTGTGATTATTAAATAATTTATTTTGATAAGGATTTAAGTTTAGTTGTGTAAATAATGACGTAAACCTTAGTTTAAAATTTAAATAATTTATTAAAGTACTAAAGGTACTAAAATATAAAAGATAGATATATGGTGTCGCGGACTTTTTTGTAGAACTTTTAAAGGTTCAAAAAGCCTCCATACATTTATTTCAGTTATACGCAATGGTTGAGGCAGCGCATGCGAAAAAGTAAGTTTTTCGGTCTGACCTGTAAGAGAAAACCCGCGATATCTCAGTAGTTATATATGATAGAAATATAAAATATAGCCTATAGCACTCCCCGATAACGTAGCATTCTACTGGTGAAAGAATTTTTAAAATCGGTCCAGTAGTTCCGAAGATTACCCCATTTCAAAAAATTGTTACAAACTTACAAACTTACAAACTTACAAACTTTACCTCTTTATAATATTAGTATAGATTACGGATTAAAAACTTTGCAAGTAAATAAAATCAAAAGTTACAAGCTCTTTATTAAACTCGTGAACAAAGTTTCATTTTCTACTTGTAGTGAAAGAAGCGAGACATTGGGATTGTAACAAGTTGTGTTACAGTTTTAATCTAGGACACCGAGTTTCAATCGGCGTTATTTTCTTTTGTAAAATCATGTATTTTTTAGGGTTCCGTATCTTCAAAGTAAAAAACGGATATATATTATATCATCACTTTGTTGTCCGTCTGTCTGCCTGTTTGTCTGTCTGTCCAGAACCTTTATTTCGGGAACGCATATTTCGACACTCTAATGGTGTTTCTTCTTCTTTCCCTTGACCTATAATTATTATGAATGTTGGCAAGTAACAACGTTATAGACCACAAATACTAGAAAAAGTATCAAACTATACATTTGTAATTAAATCATAAAAAACAGTCCATTTAAAGTTGAATTTCGGGAAATGCTCGACACTAATCTGCGCAATTCGCTTCCTGAACTTAAAAAAATAACACAACGTACGGAACCGTCGGTGGGCGAGACAGACTCGCATTTGTTCGGTTTTTATATATCAATAACCAGTGGCGTAACTACACTATATGAGGCCCGTGGCATATTTATTGGATAGGGCCCGACAAAAACCGCCACGTTGACTAAATTTTCATTTGAATGTTAGTTGGGAAGTTACTAAGAAACTCATGGTCTAGTGAACTGGGGCCCCTTTGAGCCGTGGGTCCGTGGCATTATGTCAGCCCTGCCAGTTTATAGTTACACCACTGTCTATAACTATTAAACTTGATAATCAAAACGTTATCTTGTTACAAAATTTTAATCTCAATTGTGTCGTTTTAACGCCATTAAAGAAGTTTGTGTGATCATTACTTTCCATCATTATCAGCCTATTTTGACGGCCCACTATTGGGCCAGGCCTCTCTCCTTATAGGAGAGGCCTATGAAACTGGAGTACTACCACGTAGCTCAAATGCGGCTAGGCATCATTACAACAACAATGTAAATACAACAAAGATAAACGAGATGTAATTAAAACGTTTTTTTTCTTTTAGCAATTGTTAGTATATTTTATTGCGTTTTTTAAATAATGTTACTGTAATTTCTAAATTAATTTAAATTCAAATTTGACGACATACAAAGTTACTCGTAAACGAAGAATTATAACAGTGCGTCCATAGATTTATATGTATCGACTTAAGAAACAGGTAGGTATGTCAAGAAGGTTCGATAAAACTTTTCTAAGACGATACTTTTCTAAACTAAACAAGAGTTGGAAAGTGTCTCAACTTTTACACTAAGTTTAATTTTCAACTTAAAGTGACAATTTTCAACCTGTCCACATAACGCTGTTTCGCTACAGGACATCGCAATTTGCGATATAAAATGCTCTGGAGTATTTTCTCTGAACTGAATCGATTTATTTTATGTTCCTTCGATAAAAGTGTAACATTTTTATACCTGATCTATCTACGAGATATCGTTGCAACAACTACAGCTATTGGTTAGGTTATTGCATTCGCAGAAAATAAAATTATATAAGTATCTGTTCTTTTATATTTTGTCTGAACTCCAGTGATAGAAAAGAAATAATAGAAGAAAGGAAGAAAAGATGATATCTTTAATAAATTATATTGCAAATTTTTGAACAATTATTCAGCCACTGCTAGATATAGACCTTTTGCATGGACTTCCGAACATAACGCTCTCATAGCGCCAGCATCGGCTCCCTGCAACCCGCTTCATGTCCTCGGTCCACCTAGTGAAGGGTCGACCAACACTACGCTTCCGGTGCGGGTTCACCATTTCAGCACCTCGGGACCCCAACATCCACCTGCCTGCCCATTGCCACTTCAACAGCGACTCGTTGAGCTATATCAGTGACTTTGTTTCGTCTGCGGATCTTCTCATTTCTAATTGGATCACGCAGAGAACTCCAAGCATAGCTCGCTCCATCGCCTTTAAGCCTTCTAATAAGGCCCATAGTTATTGCATGAAAATCAAACAGATAAGACAGATAAACATTAATACAAACTGTCCATCTATCGTCTTAGTCAATTACATATAGGCTTTATATAATATGTAAACAGCTTCTAAAGTAATTAATGCGCAAACATTCGGTTCTCATATTAAGGCCAGTGTAGTCTCAAGTCCCTGCTGAGACAAAGAGATTCAATATTTGCTCTTGAAGGCTAAGAGTTGTTTGCGAATATAAGACAGTCTGGGATTCCATTGCAAACATAATAATTGTGGGATAGACAGGTAATCAATCTACTGTTATGTAATCATAGCCTTCGAATATCTGGAATTATCTTGGAGGAGTCAATGAGATCTTTTCAAGGTCGTTCTGATGTAAGGTGACAATTTATACGATACTAATACTATAAAGAGGTAGAGTTTATGGTATTGTAGGAGGTAATCTCTGGAACTACTGAAATTGAATGAAGAATTCTTAAAATCGAAAATTCTTTTACCACTAGAAAGCCTTGTCAGTGAGTGTCATAGAATCACGATAGCTGGCGACGAGGTATACTTGGTCGATCTCTGCGTGATCGAATCAGAAAAGAGTAGATTTGCAAAAAAAAACAAATTTGTCGACATAACTATGAAATGAATGAAGAACCGGCAAGAAACTCAATAGTTGCTCTTTTAAAAAAAAAATCATACAGATTTATAATTTACAATTGATAACAACATTACAATTTAATATAGTTTTACTTCTTGTGCGAAGGTGGAAGCTGATCCAATGGTCTCCAAGCACCGTTATCATTAATTAACTCATCAATGGTGTAGTAACCTCTACTAAGTAAATGTTTTTAACACATTGCTTCGAGGTATGCATTAGCAGGTCCATCACAGTCTTGGGGATCTTGTTATAGAAGAGTACACCCAAATCTACAAAAGATTTTTGTACTCCTTGGAGTTTTTGCTTTTACCTTATCAAATATTTTATATACCTACTCATTATAAGTATTGAGATCCAACCCTACTGAGTTTTGGGACTTCATTTTGCTGGGAAACATACCGCGTGCAAAACTCGTCAGAGATATGAAAAGTCATTTTATTGGCAATAATGCTTGCATATCTCCAAAATTTTGTATCGATCAAATAAACAGATAACAGTGAGAACGTAATCTCACATAAGCGATAAGTAACAAATGTCAAACCGGTGATACGATACTACAGTGGTTGAGAGTATTACAATGCCGATTATAAGATCTAGCTAGTCTTAAGAGTGTGCAATATGTAATTTGGTAGTTACAAATGGTTCTGGATCTCAGATTCTGAAAAAGTTAGGAGCCTGATATTTGGGTAAATGATATTTCAAAGTGTTAGCTTCGTTATGACTATACAAAATACACAATTTGTAAAACTTTTCTCGATAGTTTATTTTTTTGAAAAATACATGTTTTGCTCACATTTTGCTTTCAATCTAAGGAAAAGCAAACTTATTTTCTTATTTTTTTGTTTTGTATAGAAAATTAGGTTGTTGTTTTCGTTATGATGTTTAATTTACTTGCAATTAGGTAAAAATGGTTTTGGCGCTCACGTCATAAAATTTGCGTCGCGCGTCAATCGCTTCGTGCTTTTCACTCACGTGAAAGTCATAGTTCGGCGTGTCGTTTGCGCTTCGAATTTTATCCATATCGTACCGACGCGCTGCGCGCTCTTAATATATTTTTTTACGTACTTCAAAAGAAATACAGGAACTCATTTAGAATTCAAGGTCACCGACATAGACAACGTGTTGCGAAGCTGAAGTGGCAATGAGCGGGGCACATAGTTCGAAGAGCCGAAGGACGTTGGGGTCTAAGGATGCTGGAATGGCGACCCCGCACTAGAAAGCGCAGTTGAACCACCACCAGAAGAACAGCAGAAAGTTGATCGACCCCCCATCAGGTGGACTGACGACATCACGCGTGCCCCAGGGATTCCCTACAAGAGGCCTATGTCCTGTAGTGGACGTTTATTGGCTGATAATTATGTAGAATTACTTTGTAATTTGTAAATAGACAGCCGCGTGGTACAGTGGGTGGGTGGGTGTTTAACCCTGAATTCTGCATTCACAGCCGTGGGTTTGATTCCCACAACTGGAAATATTTTTGTGTGAAGAACATGGATATTTTCCAGTGTGTGTGTGTGTGTGTGTGTATTTATAAATAATATAAGTATTTATATGTAGTATATAAATACGCTTACTTTGTGACTAAGTATAGTGATGTGTATATTGTGTAAGTATATTTATTTATTTGCAGTCAAATTGTCCATCTGTCGTCTGAAGGTATGACGTTGAAATCAATGCCAAATATTCATGTCTACATTTTCTCGGAGAATGAATGAATGAAAAAAAAACTAAAACTAAATCAACGCAGATACGACTATTTGTGTCATATTTTTACATCACATAGGGTACTTCCGTCCCATAGAATACTCATGAAATTTTGTAAAATATTGTAAATTTTTTGTAAATTTATATAAAGTATTATACTTGACGCACAACCAAAAGTTCTTATACAATCTCTTTCTTATCTTTTTAATATTGTAGCTTGCGTGGTAGACGTCACTTTGACATTAGATGTTTGACTTAAACGTAAGCTTTAATAGGCAATTAATGATGAATGATGGGATTTATAAACCCTCAAAAAATATTAATAAAAATAAATCCAGCCGCTTCCATCCTCTTTTTTTTTAAATATTCCATGCATTTCACTTTTCATAATAGTTCTGTACCCATTTGATCTACAATTTTATTTCAGGTGGATATTTCGTCATTTAAATGAAAATTAATTTTGCAGGTAAAGTTTTAGTATACATTTAAATACAGGTTCATTTTCCTGTTAAACATAATATTGTGTTTTTTTAATATTTAGAAAAAAAATATTGTTTTCTAAAAATTGCTTTCAAACCTTTATAAATCACTAAGCGTACGGTTTAATTACAATATCATTCATAGTTTTGACAATAAAATAATAACATCAATTAACTTACCATTCAAATTCAGCAATTAAACTTTTCAATAAAACAACACGAAACTTTTATGTTTATAAACCAAAATGTAATGTCGAAACTAAAATATTAAGTTCATAGAGTTATAATAACAAATAGCAACAGAACTGTAATAACGTTCCTTTTTTAAAACTTTTCGCAGCGTCAAGTTTTTTCTTAAATTTTCGCGCGTCGAGGCAAAGGTTCGTGCGTCGTGCAGCCACAACGATGGTTCGAAATGGACTGGCGTGCCGTCCGTACTGATACCATGGATTAATTTAATACATGTTTTTATTAATAGTAAGCATGGCATGTATTGTATTTTGTAGCGTAATATACATTTTTATCCAAATATTATCTACGGGATTTCTGTGTCAGTCTTAGAGATTTCATTGCAGTAAATATTACTTTATTAAAAATTGCAGATCCAACAGATGTAGTCAGTTGACGGTGAAAGGAAGTTGCGGTTAGGCTAGAGATTCTTAGTATGTACATGAAAACTGTAAATAAGGACGAGTTTAAATACGTATACGTACGTGTATGTATGCACGATATAGGATACCTCTCTTTCATGTAAAGTCGGGATGAATTGTTTTTAATCGTTTGGCGTGTGGTTGGATAGATTAAAAAAATATATTGATTCTATGGAAACATCATCTTTTAAAATTATCAACAACTTTGAAAATTTGAAAACTTAAAGATGATTTATTAGGTACTTGGAGAAAGAAAATTTCGTATAAAACCCGTTGAAAAATAGTTAGATAAAATTGTTCGGAGCAAAAACGACATATGTATGTATCGGTATTTCTGACATACAACTACGGAACCCCTAATAGTGCGTGGACCGACTCACACTAGGCCTATTTTTATTTAGGTATTTTATATAATAAACCTACCTAGTTGACTGCAAATCTTATGATAATATATCTTCGTTATTTATCTCAAGTGCATTGCCTATCAATATGTATGTAACTGAAATGAATCTCTCACTGCTGTTTGTAGATATATCTACCTAACTGTAGAATTTTTATTCAAGGCCAGGTTATTACTTGATTATTTTTTTCAATAAGAAACTAGTTTCTTATCATACCAGTTTCGTACCATCGTAACGGAAGTAAGAAACAATGTCAATGAAAAATCGAGAAAGGTATGAATGAAATGAAAAAAAGATGCCTTGCAAATTGCCTCAACCGTACAAGTCTGATCCAATTAAGGAAATATTATTCTTTGATTTGAATCTCATGATTTGTCATATGTAAGTCATGTAACTTGTAGATATCCCGGATTCTCCGAATCAGTGTGAAACGTATACCTTTCTATAAAATCTAGGTGGCTTCAACGCTTGGATTCGTTGAATATTTTCATATATTATTGTTATCAAAACGTGTTTTAATGAATTATTTATGGTATATTCCATTGCTATAGAGTTCAACTTGACAGAGCTCATTTAAACATTAGGTACATAAAATAATAGGACTGAGACCTTCTTATAAGTAAATATCTGTCTCAGATGGTCTTAAATTAGGGCAGCACGGTCTAAGCTCCATACCCCCTCTATCCTAATTTAGCCTTTCAAACTTGTTCATGCTGATAAATGCATTCAAAATTGTGCTAAAGTGGTCTTCTATTTACACGGCGAATACAGCTCGGCTGGGCAGCGTTAGGAAACTCCACGATATATTTTCGTCCGAAATTTCTCAGTGCTTGAAGACGAAAATCTTCGAACAGTGCGTGTTGCCAGTGATGACCTACGCGTGTTGCCAGTAATGATCTACGGATCCGAGACTTGATCGCTGACTATGGGCCTTATTAGAAGGCTTTAAGTCACTCAGTGGGCGATGGAGCGAGCTATGCTTGGAATTTCTCTGCGTGATTGAATCAGGAATGACGAGATCCGCAGACGAACCAATGTCACTGACATAGCTCAACGAGTCGCGAAGCTGAAGTGGCATTGGGGAGGCGAATAAGGTCGAAGAGCCGATGTCCTTTGGGGTCCCAAGGTGCTGGAATAGCGACCCTGCACCGAAAAGCGCAGAGTTGATCGACCCCCCACTAGGTGAACCGATGATATCAAGCGGGTTGCCTCTGGATGCTGGCGGCCCGAGACCGTTGTACTTGGAGGTCCATGAAAGAGGCCTAAGTCCAGCAGTGGATGTCTATCGGCTGATAAGGTAATGTAATGTAAGGATTATTTACACTAACTAAAACAATTAATATTTTAACTTAATTATTATAAAAATAAAAACAAAAATATAAAATTATTTATATATAAAGACTAGTGCTGGAATGGCGACCCCGCACTGGAAAGCGCAGGTAGACCCCCCACCAGGTGGCTCAGTATCGTGATGTTTAGAAGTCCCTACAAAAGGCCTATGTCCTGCAGTAAACGTCCATCGGCGGATATGATGATGATGATGATGATGATATCTAAAGACATTGTATGGCAATACTGATTCTCTGACCTAACTTAGTACTCGGACTCCTCAGACCTTGATATAATACCTTACTTAACTTAACAATAAATGTTTGCACCTGTGACCTTTCCGTGGCTCTGACATGACCATCAAAATGTTTCAATACAGATAATATTTTATATGCCGCTTGGAGTCGTAACGGTGGACGTAAAAATGTAGGGAGCACCTATTCTAGTCGTCAATTTCTCTCACAAAACAACCGATTTGACGATCTTATACCAAATTGAAGTTTTTATATAAAACTCTAATATATTATAGTAGCAGTTAGAGCTCGTCTCTTTGGGACTTTTCTCGTTTTGGGTATGCTATGTTATGCTCATTTTAGTAGTTCGATTTTGTGATGTTCAGAATGTACGGGACCCGTACGGTACGGTATAATGTATTTTAAAACTAGCGGACGCCCACGTTTTAGTTTGCATGGAATTCAGTTTTTCACACATCCCGCGGAAACCATGGATTTTTCAGAAAAATAGGAGAAATACCTATGAGTTAATCCAAAGTAAAATCTATTTCCTTTGCAAATTTCAGCCAAACACACACACACAACAATATTAGTGTGATGAATAATAAATCATCGTTGGTCCAGTTATTAGTCTATGTAGCTTCATTAAGTCTTTCGTGGGGTCTTGAGATGGATTCCTGGATCGAACAGTGAAATATTAAATCTTCATTTTCCAAGAGCAGCATCACTCCGGAAAGTCTTCGGTGTCGGTCGGTCACTATGACTCTATGGTCACTATCGGTGAGTAGTTTAAGCGGTCGGTTCTAATCATTTATTTATTAGCATCTGATAGTGGTCGTTACAGAGTCTAATATTATCACCTGAGCCCACCAATCTGCATTGAAGCAGCGTAGTGTGCTTAAGCTCCAAATCCCTTTAAGGAAACTGAATGACCGCTTAGTAGGTTCTTAAAATTAGCAGCTGCTGATAAATAAGTACCTAAATGATACATCTTTTTTAAAAACATTTTTAGAATTTCTTTAACTAAGCGAAAGTTACACTCTATATTTATCAGGTGAGTAAATAATTATTAAATCACTCGGCTGTACTGCCTATTAAATAGCAATAAAATCTAAATCTTCAGTAATTTAATTGAATATAGGCACCCAGTCGCTTGGTTTCTAGCACTAAACATATCAAAAGCACTTATGCTGTTTTTATATCCGTGGTGTCTACGATTAACACAATTACTATAAACAGCGATAAAATTAACTCTCACCGATGCAATAAATTTAGACACATGGGCACCATTTGATTAGATGAAAAAATAAACATCTTTTTCTGTAATATTTATTTCAATCATTAGTCAGCTGGGCCTACGCATTAGGCCATTTGCTGCGCATTCTACGCGATTGGTTTATGCTAGTTACGTAATGTGGCCTTTTAAGAAAGCTCGCCATCTGCGTCACGTAGGCCTTTCTGAAAGCGCGTCACACTATCTTCCGCCTTCTTCATCCAGCCACTTATCTAGGTCAGTGTACAAGATTAGAAGGCGTGCTATCTACAATACGCTTGCTGGTACGTGGTCTCTAGTCAAACGAAGACGGTGAAGAGCTATGCCATAGTTTTTAACTATAATACCATTTCAATGCCAACAGTTGTGTTGGGCTCGCCTGGTTGGCCATGAGCCGTTTAAAAGTTGTGGGGGGTGAAAGTGGGGAAAAATAACCGAACGTCTGCAAATATACTCGAGTGGGGTCTGAAATGGAAGCGCACTGAAAGAGAATATTGATGACTTGATCGAGAGTGTAATTAAGTAATTTCATGACATTCAGAGGTCAATACATAGCACTACGAATCAAGGCTGAAGTGCCAATGACGAGGAACATATTCGACACGAGCCGATATAAATTGTTGTCCCAAGGTGCTGGAATATTGAGCACTCGTAGCAAACAATAATTTTGATGCCTTGCATAACAAATAACCATAGTTTATTCGCCTGAAATACGAGTGTTACCAGAATATGTCATAAATCTACCTATATAAATACATCTTGTCCCTTTTCTTGTTATCTTTTAAATCAAAATAACTAGTAGTAACAGGTATAATATAGGAAACTGTAAACTTCAGTGGGGTGCTCATATAGAAAAACTGAAAACTGTCTGGAATAAATCTAATAATAAACTCTCCTGAAAAGGGACCTCAAAAGCCTTTTAGCACGTTAATTAAAGAGGGAAAATTAATTTGAGCCGATAAATGTCTTTCAAAACCTCATTAAGGATTATGATAACGTTTAAAGTACGGATATAATGGAGGAATATTGAATAATTTTATTTAAAAAGATAATTAAATGAATAAGTAGAATAAAAAATAAAAAAAAAACAACTGACCAAGAAATAAACGCAAACTTACGATATTGTATTACGAAGACCAAATTTAGCTTTACATAAACAACTGTAACCGCAAATTTTGTTAACTACTGCAAGCGACTTGTACTCGAAGAGCTTGCCTTCAATGAACCGAATGGTTTGATCTTTGTGGTTTGTAGCTGTCAGCTGACTCAATTGTTGGATCTTGACCTACGAAGAGAAGGAAGGCTGTTCTAAGACCCGCCAGATAGCGTTAGCATAATTAACAGTAGGAATCGAGTTTCCAGCTTTTTTATTGTTAGTTCATTTCTATTATTTTAGTGCATTGTTACATATTACATGTTCTATTTTATGATGAGGGCTTTGGTTAATATTGTATGGTAACAAAACTGTGTGGGCTTTAAAAATTATAATTATTGGTAGGTATGTATGTATATTCGTATGTGTTCATATACAGGGTGATTCGGTCTTTAGTGCGGATATTTTTTTTCGTGGTTCTGTATCAATAATAGAATATAAATCTACAAACAGTTCGATACATTTTATGTAATTTTTTTTTAAATTTATGTCTCTAAAATAACAAAATAATGTACATATTATTACTAAACAAGTTATATTCAGCTTAAAAGTGATCTGGTGACGTCCTTTAGGTATCAAACGAAAATAAAATAAACGCACAATAGGGTGACCCTAAAATTCTGTTCAAAAGTAAATAACTTTAGCTAACGATAATTTTGTTATTTTTGAGTTAAAAAAAAAAGAAAAGATACGTGATCATTAAATTTTGTTTATGTACAAAATATAAAAATATCCGCACTAAAAAAATTTTCTTCCTGTATATATAAATATATTGATTTTGATTTAATATATTATTATCCAAGTGTAATGTATCTTCTACTTTTCTTTTTATGTGTGACACCCGTCATTATTCATTATTTCTTGTATTTATTTTCTCTTTTTCGATTAGTTGTCTGGAAGAGATCGCTCATTAGCGATAAGGCCGCCAATTGTACATTAGTTTTTAAGTTAATTTCTTGCCTGTTATTATTATTTTTGGTGTACAATAAAGTATATTTCATTCATTCATTCAATTAATCACGGCATAACGCCTAGGGGGCCACCAGTGCCAACTAAGAAAAAAAACAAGCACACAAAACTTAAAGCCATTCCATGTGCTTTTAAATTACTATTAAAATTTTTTAAAATAATTTCTTTATATCTTACCTATCATACACTGTTAAGGATTTGTGGGGCCTACCGGGAAAGATTGCTTAGGACACCCAATCTAACACTGACGATACAGTGCGACATCAAAACCCATTTATCAAAAAACTGTTGCTGAGCAAACACAAACAGGAAGGTGGTAATTTAATAATTTATTTCTGCATTGCTGATTACTTGTATGGCTATAAAACCACAGAAAAAATCTAATAAAATGGAAGCTTTTTAGCTTCACGGTAATGGGGCCGGTTGTTGAAGAACACCCTCTAGAGTCTAGAGTTTTTAGAGTCTAGAGACTCAAGACTATATGAGTCTCTAGAGTCTAGAGACTCAAGACTGTTATAGGATATCTGAGTAACAATGCAAGCATAGCTCTTACACTGGAAGAAACTATCTAATTGTAAACTTTATGTACCTAGTTGTGTTGAACAAATTGGTAGAGCGAGAATCGGTTAAACTTCGTAACCAAACAAATACGATTGTGGTTTTGACAACCAGCGCTGGTGTAATTGGGTATATTTTATGTGTTAATATAAAGGAAGCTTGTATGTTATACAGAAAGTGAAATTAAGAACGCAACTACACGGTAACTTTTAGGCCTTTTTATATACTATTAATTATAAGTTTTTAAACTACTTAAAAAAGGAGGACAAAAATATACGTATGTTATTTTTCTTAATATTGATTGCCTCATAACTTTCTAACTTGCCTCTTGACTAATTTTGAATTTTTTTTTTGTTTGAAAGAGTATAACTTCCAAACTGGTCCCATTTAATTTTCTTTAAAATCGGTTTACTAATTTTGTGTTAAAATAAAAATAACTGAAATATGTGTTTGAAGTCGGTTTTTAAATTTTTATGATAATGATAAATGGTTATATAATGATGAACTTTTCCATCACCCTGAATATTTTCGCTTGTCGCATTACAGCCAGTCAGAGTAACAGAAGAAAAGATTGCATTAATTTTTTGTGCAAAAAACAAACAGATATACTGTCAACACTTACACATTATAATTATACGGCGAGAATTTGAAAAATACACAGGTTTCGTTTTTCGTTGACGTTTACGAGGAGTGGGAGGAAATGCAGCTGAATCATTGTGTAGATACTTAGACTAAGAGAAAAGATAGAAGGATAACAAGGTCAGCGCCAGAATATATATTTTTACGCAAACCTAGTGGAGACAATGAAAAAAGCAGAGGTGCAATGGTAACACTTTGTAAAGATTAAATAAAGACTACGCTAGTCGTACGTTTGTTACAAAAAATAGGACAAATAACAGTTCGACCGATTTTGTGCAAACTTCACATAAACCATATACTAAATAGTCAGAATAAATCCTAAAAATTTGGTTTTCGTAAACTATATATAATGATTTATTTATTTTGATATCCTCCGCGAAAAGCCGACGAACCCATGCCACAACGTCAACCAGGTCCGACAAAATACTCTCTACGTACGTTTTACCCCGAAACTGGAGCATCCTCAGAAGATGTTGACTCTGCAACGAGCAATTGCAAACTTCTGTATTCTACAGACTACAAACGACAAGTTAAATAACTTTATTTCATCTATTTTCTTTTATAAGTCTCAGTGATATCATATAAAAATCTGGCAAAAGTGCCGTACTATATGCGCATTTAATAGCAACAACAAACAAACTTGTTTCATCAAGCTGAAAAAATACATGTTTCAGAGTGTACATTGCGAGAATTTTCCTTTTAAACGACTAGTTGTCCGTAGCATACGGAAAATTCAATACTTGTGTGGTTATGGTATTACGTATAAAACTATAAGTTAAAATTTTTAATAACCTTAATAACAAGGGTGTACTAGAAGGGTGTAGGGTGTATAGACACGAGTGTCTTCGACCAATACCTGGCTCTATATTGTCGAGGCTGGAAACAGTACTCAAAGTGGCATCTATTTAAAAAGGTTTTCCTAACATTTCAGGTCAGGTAAGATTGTAGTCAAGGGTTAACTTGTAAAGAATAAAAAAAAACACTGGCAAATTTCTAACTCAACTAATGTTGTGTGTTAACTTGTTGTGACCCAAGTTTACTCACGCATAAATGACATTTATATACGAATATTGGAATAATAAGTAACTTATATGTTTAATCACCCTATAATCTATCTTTGCACCTTACATCCATATGCGCTCAGCCGTTGATCCAAGACAGAGTAACAAATATTCATAGAATATTTCTGAAAGTTTCTGAAATGTGCCTAAATTTAGCGCAAGTTCTTTAACTTTTCGTTCCATCAGAACAAGGTATCAGAAAACATGAAAAAAGGTATAACTAGAAAACTATAAAAACAATAAATGTTTGAGTCATCTCCGTCTACTGCGCTTAGCAAATTTTTAGCGATTTAATTTTTATTTATACAGGGTGATCGGGAGTATTTCCCGTAACTCTAAGGAATGTTATATTCTTTATGGAAAATTAATTAAAATTGTCTGAGGAACGTGTGTTCTGAAATGAATATTTTTGGAGTAGAAAATATATCTTCAGTAAATAGATCTTCAATTGTGTCCCTTATATCGCATCCTTATATTATGACCTAACCAAACTTATTCATATCATGACGTAGCTTACTAGTGCGGAGTGCCAGTTGCAATATCTCGTCGATATCGACAGTCTTACCACTATGATTAAGTATTTTAAAGTGCAAGGATAAATTAAGGCGTACGTTACATGGATAGACGGAATTATTTGAATTGCTTTGTTAAAAAATCTTATTATAAAAACAAAAAAACCCGACTCCTAAAGCGTAATGAACTAAAAAGAGAAAAACAAGTAAAACAATTATCTATATAAAATTCTAACTAAATACTTTATGTTGCCGCATGCGGTGACAAACATAGTTTATGATATATATATAGTAGTAGATAAGAAAGTATTGCTTGTCCCCGCCTTTAGCCCTCTTTCTGACGGAGTCGGGTAAAACATAAAAAAAAATTAATTAAAAAAAATTATTAAGCAGTTCGGCTCGTATTCGTGGTCTTGTTGACCCTTTGAAGTTATGGGTAAAACTCCCAAGCACCCTGTATATACAACGGCAAAGTCGTTCGCCGGTATGCAACGGCCCTAAGAAAGGAAATACATAAGCTTAGAAAATGTGTACGCAGCACTGTTTGGTGGTTGCCATTTTGTTTTCCCTATTTGAATAAAGTCTCTCTTTGCTGTATCATCAGAATAAAGATTCAGTTTGAATGTCATCGACTTAGAAGTAAGAATGTATTACAGTGTTTGTTTGTAAATGTACTTGTTAGCTTTTTATTACGTCTTTTTTCAAAAATAATATTGTTAGGAGTGGGTACGACAATAGATCAGCGGGCAGGAATCTTACCACCACCCCACCACCACCACCACCACTGAGCTATTGAGGCTAGAAATATTGTGCACAATTCTTTTGGTCAATTGGTTAGCCTATGCAAACGAACCTGGCTTCGAGTCCAGTAGAGTCGAGCCTAAGAGGTGCACACGATATTTCGAAACAAGATAAAAACAAATATCGACCAATTGCGGCACTATCTCTCTTTCGTTTGCAATATTTCAGCCCCGCCGCTATTGGTCGACAATATGTTTTTTTTTCTTCACGAGGTTTTACGTCGTTGACGCAAGCTGTGCCTACTGGGTCAATTACGAATTTTCTTTCTTCCCAGAAATTCTCAGCTGCGTTTGGAGGTAGGTGGTAATACACAATCATTCGGAGAGGCTCTATCCATTCTACGGTTGGTAGATTTTCACTAAGAAAGGAAAATCTTTAACCCGTAAATAATAAACGCACAAAAGTTAGTATGAAAATCCTTTAACGCAAACGAACTTGCGCCTGCATCGCCATCTGTCAAACTAATATAATAAAGTAGTACAGTTTGTAGTATTGTAGGGGTAATCTCTGGATCTATTGAACCGATTTTGAAATTGTTCTACCACTAGAAAGTCACGTTATTTGTGAATGTCATCTCTACTAATATTATAAAGCTAAAGAGTTTGCGCTAATCTCAGGAACTACTGGTCCGATTTAAAAAGTTCTTTCAGTGTTAGATAGCCCATTTATCGGGGAAGGCTATTGAGTATATATTATTCCCGCATTCTTACGGGAACGAGAACCACGCGGGTGAAACTGCGAGAATCGGATTGTGATTTGTAATATTATCCTCATCATTTCCTTTTATTTTATTTTTATAATAAGTTTAGGTTAGGTTAGTTACAAGTAATTTAAATATTATTGTATTTAGTAGTATATCTATAAATGTAAAATTAATAATTAATACGTAAAAGGCAAAGTCTGGATTTTTGTAAAATAAATAGGATTATAAAATTTTAAAATCCTCATGTTAATTAATTAAACCATAAAAAAATGGGTACATTTATTTCACTCAACAGGATCTAAGGTACCAGGGTTTAACCCGTCACTTAAAATGTAACTGAAAATTAAATTAGAATAAACAGGCGAGTCTTAATTCCACGGGCGGACCGGCCGTAACTAATACTCGGATTTACGTAATTGCATCAAATAAAAACGCCGACAATGAAACCTCTTTTTTAGGAAAGTGTCTTTTAAACTCGGATTAATTCTTAAATTATATTAAACTGTTGGAAAATTAAGTCTTCCTGAGTTTTCAGAACGAAGTTCTTTAATGCGACAACCGGCAAAGACGTACCGCTAAGCGATTTACCGTTCCGGTACAATATCGTGTAGTAACCGAAAGGGGTGTGGATTTTCATCCTCCTCCTAACAAGTTAGCCTGCTTCCATCTTAGATTGCCCCATCACTTACCATCAGGTGAGATTGTAGTCAAGGGCTAACTTGTTAAGAATAAAAAAAAAAGTTTTCAGAACGAAGTTCTTTAATGCGACTACCGTCAAAGACGTACCGCCAAGCGATTTAGCGTTCCGGTACGATGTCGTGTAGAAACCAAAGGGAGTGTGGATTTTCATCCTCCTCCTAACAAGTTAGCCCACTTCCATCTTTGAATGCATCACTTATTACCCTTTATTTATTTTTATACAAGCGGACGCCCGCGAATTTAGTTTTCCTCGGGAACCATGAATTTTCCGGGATAAAAAGTAGCCTATGTGTTGTATTGTGTGTATGTAATCCAGGCTATAATATATCTCAATACCAAAAGTCAGCTGATTCGCCTTTGTGATAATCCAGAGTAAAATCTATTTCCATTCCAAATTTCAGCCAAATACTTCAGTAGTAGCGGCGTTAAAAAGTAACAAACATCCAAACAAACATACATCCAAACATCCATACAAACTTTCGCGTTTATAATATTAGTAGGATTATTACTTACCTACTTACTTAACAGGCGAGATTGTAGTCAAGGGCAAACTTGTAATAAGAATAAAAAAAAACACCTTATAGCCTTATATAAGGCTATAAGCCTTTTCTAACACTACTGCTAGTTTCTGCCTTGTAAATAATATAGACACCACCAACTAGTACAAATATAGCGGGTTAAGTGGTAAATACTAAATGTCTCTATTCCTCTAAATAATAAAACTCCTTCGATTTATGCTTTGCAGTGGTAAATTTCGAGAAGCATAATACAATATGCGCCTTGTTGGTACAGTGGCTAGCCTATATGGCTTTGGGTCAATGGCGTCCTGCGGGCTAATTTACTATCTTTGACGTATATTAGTTGACATATTATACGAAACTAGCTGACGCCGCGCGGTTTCACCCGCGTGGTTCCCGTTCCTGTAGGAATACAGGGATAATATATAGCCTATAGCCTTCCTCGATAAATGGGCTATCTAACATTAAAAGAATTTTTCAAATCGGACCAGTACTTCCAGAGATTAGCGCGTTCAATCAAACAAACAAACAAACTCTTCAGTTTTATAATATTAGTATAGATTGAGATTCTATGTATTAAATGTCATCCGGTACTTACTGGAGTATCATACAGTGTAGATGACATCTTGTCAATTGATCGGCAGGCTTCACACACGTATAGAGTTAGGAAAACTCTCAGGTATGCAGGTTTCCTAACGATGTTTTTCCTTCACCGTTTGAGATACCGTTATCTAATAGAAGTTATTAATCACAAGATAAAATAAAAGAAACAATATCTTTAATCACCGTTTAAATGCATATTTAACACGAGATTTTCTATAATTTCATAAATTAAAATGGAAAGTACGCGTAGTATTAAAACGTGATTACGCACTCTGCCACCTGCTTTCTGTTCCGCCGAGCTATTACTCAGCAATTTAGAGTCAGCGCAAATTTTTAAACACACCATTAAATTATCGGTGCTTTTAAACCTGGTAGCGTAATAAAATAAAAATATTTATTTATTTATTTATTTTATTTTAATTCTTTATTGCACACAAATAAGATACAAAAAAAGAGAACAGAAAAAAAAAAAATAGAAAATATTATGAGTATATAAGGTTGTTTTACGCTGAGTGGAACACGACCCGTTTATTATGGATGGGAGCATAAACTTAATACGAAACAGTTTTTATACTTGTCCGGGATATAACAAATTAAGCTCCCTCGTTCGCCTTTGTTATTTTTGCCGCCATACAGTACTACAGTGTCATCGATCGTAGATCGTTAGATGGGCCCCTTCATACTAAAGAACGCACAATTTTATGTCATTACCCAAAGACGTGCACGCACATCTTATAAATGTAACAAGCACATGCTGCGAGTGGTCGTGGACTTAAATAAAATATTTACTGTTTTTTTCTTATTTTAATCCCTTAGTTATGCCTACGTGTTCATTTTGGAAGTGTAAAAACACAAGCCACTACATGAATAAAAAGCAATGTGTTAAGAGTGACGACTCAATGTGCGAAACCAATTCCGCAACGATTGAGACCCATCTAACGATTTATATCGATGTACAGTGTATTGCTTTAAAAGATATGATGAAATGCTTCATCAGCATCATCATCATTATCAGACGATGTTCATCTACTGCTAGATATACAGAAAAAGCTCATTATTCGCGGGGAATACGTTCTCTAAATGTGTAGCGAATACATAAATTGTGAATATGGAATGGTATTTTATATGGGATTATAAGGGATACGTTCTTGGGTGACAAAATAAATAAGAAATATATAAAGAAAAAACAATTAATTTAAGTTATTGATTAATTATTATCTCCAGTCTTAGACAATGGTTTGAAGAATTTTGAAATTTTTTCTTGCTTGACATTTTTTAAATTTTTATTCAGAATGATTTTAAGCAGTGGCATTCTTAAACCATCCATTCGCAATTTCGGCAATAGTATTTGCAAGTTAAAGTTTAAATTTGCAGATTTCACGTCAGTTTCGTCAGTCAGATCCGCGAAATATTTAGCCGCGAATATAGGAATTGGGACGCAATTTTTTAATCCGCGAATAGTGAAAACGTGAATAAAGGAAGCGTGAATACGGAGCTTTTACTGTATTATGCCTCTTCTATAGACTTCCCAAACAATACGGTCTAGAACCGACCACATCTATTGGCTTAGTGTTGTCGGTCCACCTGGTGACCCCGTATTGGAAAACGTTGTGTTGGTTAACCCAACATTACGCTTTCCGGTACGGGGTCACCGTTTAAGCACCTTGTGTCCCAACGTTCATTAGCTCTTCAGACTTTACGCGAGCCCTGACTTCTATCCTCATGCCATCAATGATTCGCTCACGCAAAGATACTTTGAGTATAATCGCTCAATCGCGCGACTTACACATATGATGCTTCTTTTGGTTCTTCTTGGTTAAATAATATATAAAGTCAAAAAATATATAATTTAAGTATCAGAAGCAAAAAAATATTAGAAAACTAGCAGACGCCTGCGACTTCTTCTGCGTGAAATTTAGTTTTTCACAAATCCCTCGGGAATCATGGATTATTCCGGAATAAAAAGTAGCCTTTGTGTTAATCCAGAGTAAAATCCTTTTCCATTTTAAATTTCAGCCAAATCGGTTCAGTAGTTGCGGCGTTAAAGAGTAACAAACACACAAACATCCATACAAACTTTCACGTTTATAATATTAGTATGATTAACAAGTTAAAGTAAACATTTCTAGATTTACATTTTGATTTACCTAAATGTCTCTACCAAAGCTACACTACATTCAAGTGCCCGCTCGAGAGATTTAGATGGTATGTAGATAATTGAAATCGTGTTTCTTATAGATACACTTGCGTACTCTAAATGGAATGTTTAATTACTATATACTAGCGGTCGCCCGCGACTTCATTTCCCAGGAAAGCGATAAAAACTCTCATTATACGAGACCATTATTTATAAGAAAATGGGTACTATTAAGTTATCCATGATAGGCTATTCCGAACTGTTTTGTATAATTAACAAATATTCCACCATGCTTTGTTATATCTCCAAGAATTTAGGCAGCGTTTTAGACGAAAGTTCCCAAGCGGTTTGACTTTTTCCGACATTTCCAAGAATTTATTATCGTCATATTTTTATCAATTCATAAAAAATCTTAACCAACTTGGTATAATACCAATTCCTCATAAATCGCTCTATCTATTGGTGAACACCGCATGAATATCAGTTTAGTTTTGCGATACAGAGAGACATACAGACAGACGTAAATTAATGTCAGATACTAATACAGTTGCAGTTAATTAAAGCATGGTGGTAGTAATCCTCAGATGAGCTCTACTACCAAAATACATATATACATTACGATTTTATTATTTTTATATGGCATCTATACTAATATTATAAAGCTGAAGAGTTCGTTTGTTTGTTTGTTTGATTAAACGCGCTAATCTCAGGAACTACTAGTCCGATTTAAAAAAATATTTCAGTGTTAGATAGCCCATTTATCGAGGAAGGCTATAGGCTATATATTATCCCCGTACTCCAACTGAAACGGGAACCACGTGAGAAAACCGCGCAGCGTCAGCTAGTATCAAAATAAAACTACGTACACGGTACCTATTTATAATCTCGATTCTAGTTAAACTACCTTATTTACTTATCCTTGAATAAAGTGGTAAACATCGGGATATACCTTGGATATACGAATACCTACAGTTAATAATATACTCTTTCGATTCGCTTCAGGGATGATATCTGACAACATAAATAAATCGTGTGTGCGAGTCGTACATCATTCTGAAAGCTTATAGGCTAAGAGCTATCAGCCGTGAATTTTCACAGGTTAATGTCTCGTTGGTCCAGATTTTAGTCAATGAGGCTTCGGTAGCTTATGAGTTTTTGAATCCTAATCCTACATAATATAATGTCTAGTCAAAGATAGCAGTCTTTGCAAGAACCAAACAGTCGCCCTAAGTCCATTGTCTCACATGAAACTAGTGTTGTAAATTTAAACTCCATATCCTCTTTCCTTTAAAGATAAAGGTATAAATGTAAAAAATGAACGTATATCTATAATAAAGGGGTAAACTTTGTGAGGTTGTAAGAAGTAAGCTCTGGATTTTAATTTATTTTTTTACATTTAAATAAGTATATTTCTTTAATTAAATTAATGAATAAATCTACCTACCTAAAAAATGTTCACTGCTGAAAATATCAGCATATCAGTCACGCGCATTTTTCCTACCAAAATTCGCTTTAAAAATCTTTTTGAAAAAAAATACATTTTTCAGCGGTTGGCCTACGCTAGAAACTAGCTCTTGGTCTATGAATCGTGAGATCTTATGACATCGCGTAAATAAATAAAATCATCTAGTACAAATCATTAATAAGGTCGCTTTAATGTACCAAATTTAAATAAAATTACCTACAGTTTTATTTTCATTTCTGATTAAATTAAAACACACAGCGACCTCATGTACATAATTAAAAAAATAACAGCTGAGTCTTGATAAGAGCTTGATGTGTTAACGTTTCTGTCAGAACCATTTTCTCTCTGTGTACAACGTAGTATCCATGATCGTCGAGAGATGGCGCTGTTTTAAAGAAGGAAAATTTGTCTTCTGATCCAATATATGTTATTAATAAAAAAACAATAAAAAAGAAAATCTTTTTTAACAATGATTCAACCAACTTCAAAATCACAAGAATAAACTAAAAAGCGAAAAATAACATCGTATGTGCTACCTTCTGATTACTTGGAGGAGGTGCCAAACCAGTGGCGTATTAATTAAATCTTCGTAGGTAAAAGGAATGAAGCAGTGCTCACACCATGCCAATTGCATGTTTTATTAATGTCACATCCTCAAGTGATCTCACCAATTCTCTATTATCATACCTACACCACCTTACTTGAGCGAGAAGTGGACCATGGCCTTTATGTCTCCCGTCTCACTGGCCAGTATTTATAGTAGCCAATTGGAACTGACTATAAAAGAGATGACTGCAGTAGGTACTTCGGCACAACCTTACTTCAGTCAGAAGAGGATCAGCGCTTAACTCTCCCGGCTCAATGGCTACAGCGTCTAAAGGAGTCTACAATAATTCAGTAGAGCTAGCAAAAAGCTTGATTGCTACAGGAGAATTCCCCCATATCTCCTTTCTTAAAGAAACGAAGCCTAGCCCAATAGTAGGCCGTTTAAATAGGCTGATGATGTTAACGATAATAACGATTGCTTTTCCATTTCAATACAAATTAATGGTTGTTTTAAAATTCTCAATATTGCTATGTTCGAGCCTATCCATTAATACTCGGTACTAAGTAAACATCTGTGTTTATACAATACGTTTGTTTTGACATCCAAGACATTTTCCTACTGGTAATAGTAGGCGTGTTGACTTAAGCAAAGCATCTACATTAACTAGAGCATAAATTAATGTTGTTCTAATTGTAAAGGTACTGTTACACATGCTCTAAAAAAGCATGCTAAAAACGTTTAGTATGCTCCATACGGGCATGCTTATCATCAGTTTACATTTGCTAGCAACAAGCATGTTATTTTTAAGAATGCTCCTAAATAAGCATGCTCAAAGCAAACATTCCAATTACACATGCTTATTTGTATTTATCGCTCTATGTCTATAGTATCGTGTTAGACAGGGAGAGATGAAGGTGAAGAGAATACAGAATAGCAATGCTGATCGACTAGCATACGCAATAAGCAAACCTATTCAGACGCGCTAAAAGCACGCCCCTTCCACCCGCGCAGCAAGTAGCATGCTCATAAATCGCACGACTGTTGATTCTTGAGCAAGCTCGAAATAAGCATGCTCATTATTAGCAATGTTGTGATACACATGCTAATAAGCAGCAACTGCTCAATAGTAGCATGCTGTGGTGTTTGAAATGAGCATGTGTAACAGTAGCTTAAGTGTACGTATAGATCCCAGCAAGTAAATTGACAATGACTGTTGTCTGTTTAGATACAATTATAAACAAAAGTGCGTAGTTGCCCGGTTTAGTAAAGATGTCAAATAATTGTTATTAAATAGGTAATTGTCCACGGTGGTTTTACGCATAGATAAAACACAGTACATAATGCTATCTTTGTCGTCCCATACGAATTTCCAATGATTTTATACTATAGATGTGTCAATGATTTTATACTAGTTACTCGAAACCGAGGCGAACAAAAGTAGCTAATTATCTTAATTTAATTTAGTCGCATTGTAAAGAATGAAAGTTATTTAAACAAATAATACTCAAAAATTGTCTACAATGTCGAGTTGTGTGTTCAGGGAGTACTAAAAGGTATATATATATATATATATATATATATATATATATATATATATATATATATATATATATAAATAAGTAAGTATACATAATATAAGTAATCACAAATAGTGCATGTGTGCGGTTAGTATAGAGTAGCTAAATTCGTATCACTTTTTGCGGTGATTTTGTAGGCACGTATCATCTGAGGAAGTGCGTTACGTGACGTTTTTTATCAATACCATTATGTAACGCTTTTTTCTTACGTGAAGATGTTTTTCAGTTCACTCTACTCCAAGTAGAGCAATTTCGTTTCAAAAAATCTTACTATAACAAACTTTTGTAAGGCGTGGCTACGATATGTTTGAGCAAAACATCTAAAACTAGTAAATAACACTCTCTTATTAATTTCGGATTACATTAATTAGTTCGCCTTAATCGCTCTTGTAATAAATTGTTAATATGATCCCTTTTATCTCGTGTTACGGTTAATAAGCAATTGATTGATTGATTGTGTTACGAGTACAACACGCCAGACAATGTTATTATTGAGGGAAAATTGAGGACAAAGGGTAAATAGGCTATGCAATGGAACAATAGTATCATTAACAATCTGTATATAATGTGGACGTGATCTTAGGATCATCACGCTAGCATACAAACTTCTTCAACTAGTCCTATTTCCTATATTATCCACGACTGCCGAAAGGCAAAGATTATATATATTGTACTATTGTAAAGATATATATATATTTGTTATATACAACAAATATATATATATGTAACGTCGTCCGCATTGCAAGACACGTTCCTCACAAAGCGTGAGGAACATGTCTTGCAATGCTCTGCCCCCGTCAGATGGACGCCGAACACATAAGGTGATTAAAGTGCAGTGTTTTACTTAACTTGATTGCGATCTATAAAATCTTATTGTTAAACAAATCATGAACCCATAAAAATTTATTACTAAGTAAGATAACTAGATTTCCAAGGTACTTTATGTAAAATACTTACTGGACCATTTTTATGAGTTACTAGCAGACGCAACGCGGTTTAATTATTTTTATCATATTATAGATCACATAAAATCTAATATGTTGTATAAACGCTTGACATATCACGAAGGCATAGCCCAAGGCAATAGCTGTGTATGTGGTTAAAGTTTGATGCTTAATGGAGTATAATTTCCTTTGGTATGAGCTATCGCCCGTGGAGAAGTTTGCGGCGTTTGAGACTGCAGTTGGAAATTGAAATTCAAGTGATCCGGAAGCAACGACGTGCATCACTTGTCCGGTACGCGTTTGAGTCAATTAGCTTGTTTGAGTCCCATGCCGACAACAGACTTTTTATACAGGCCTCCATGGCGCAGTGGTGTGCGCGGTGGATTTACAAGACGGACCCGTCCACAGGACCGTTGTACCACAGGATTGCTAGGCATCGCAGAGATCTGCACCGAAATTCCTCGTACGTGTACTAAGCGGTTAAGTTCCTCTTTCCTTAGACTAAGGCGGCCAACCGTCCCGTAAAGCTAGATGTAATCCCGCTTTGAAATAATTAATAAAATAGTCCCGTAAAACCTTGGATGCGTCCCGCATATCCCGCATTATCTACCACACGACACACGCATACACAACACCCACACGCGCGCACTATTGCGCGTGATTTCGTTCTCTCTTTCTCTCTCTGAGGCGTAAGAGCGGGAGTGATTGAATTGTTTTAATTTATAAAATTAGTGTGATATACATTTGACTTTTGTACCTAAGTTTTATATTTTTATGTATAACCTTGACCCCCCCCCCCCCAAACCCCATGTCCAGCAGTCCCCAAAAAGTCCAGCATTCAATTTTCAGAAAGTTGGCCTTACTTACGCACTGCAAAGATGTGGAATGCTCTCCCAGCTTCACTTTTCCCCACCACCTACAATATGGGTATCTACAAGTCAAGAGTGAATACGCATCTTCTAGGCAAGCGCGTTTCACCATAGGCTGCATCATCGCTTACCATCAGACGTGATTGCAGCTAAGCGCTTCCTTATACAAAATAAAAAAAACGGAGGTCCTGGGTTTTCTTAATTGGTCCAGGTCTGACTGATTCTGGAGGCTTTGGCCGTGGCTAGCCTACCGACATAGACGTACCGCCATGCTATTAAGCATTTCGGTACAATGTCGTGAAGAAATCGAAAGAGGTCGGAGGAGGAAGAGAGGATTTTTATCCTTACAAACAAGTTAGCCCGCTTCCATCTTAGATTGCATCACCATCAGAATGATGACATTGTAGTCAACGGCTAACTTGTAAATAAAAAAAATAGCCTTGCTAAAATGAGGAATGTCTGGGTTTCGCACACTTTCCGTCCATAATACCTAAATATTACTATGATTTATTCCACAGTGATAAACATGTAGTGATTTATTAAGCCAATTTATAGGCAGGAAGATAAATACTCGCTTCAAAAAATTAAAAACAGAATTTTCATTCGAAATACATGTAGAACTGTAAAACCTCATTCGCACGAGCTTTTTTAACGAACGTTAAATTAAAGAAACGTTTAAATACAACAAATGCATTCCAAAGTATATGTTCACACGACAGCGTTTTTAAAACATGACGCTATTTTCGAGCAGTGTTGTATATTCAATTTTGGGCGTTGAAACTTCATTTAACTTCATACTGTATAAGAACGCTTTTTTAACGTCCGTTAATAAAACTCTTGTGTGAATGAGGGCCTGACAAATAAACCATTCATCGTATCGGACGCTCCGTATATCATGTCCAAGTCGCAGGTTTATTTTATTATCCGAACAATGCGAAAGAATTATTTATTTAACCGCGATGCAACGGACCACGAACCGTTGGGGATAGGTGTTTACTTATTAATACCATTTTCGCGATTAGGTTTGTTTCCCATAAGGCCAAGATACTAGTAGCTAGTGTGTACTGTAGTTATTTTACGATCGGTCTACGTTTCGCCTTTTTATTTAATTCTATCGTAATTGTAGAAAATTGGAAATTCTACCCATTCTTGACCACTGTGCCAATTTAGGTACACTTAGTTAATGAGGGTAGGTAGATAACATACTGAAGTTAGTCAATATATGTTTATGTTAGTTAGTAATCAAAAGAATTTTGAATAAATAAAATATTGATCTATTTCATATAACTGCAGTGTTTTTGGATAAAACTCAATAGAAAATCATTATCAATCGACTAGTGGAAGTTAGTACCTGCTTGTCATTTTTATTATTATATGCGTTATAGATTTCCATATAAAAAGTTATCTATATCTCTTTATATATATCTCTTTATACAATAAATAACAAAGTGTGTAAACAGTTTTGCAGTTCCTGAAACAATATGTGAACCTAAGTCGTTATTACTTACATGTAAAATATTGGTGTGCCAATTTGGGTACAACGGCTATAAGTGTTAGTTTTTGCAGTAAATCAAGATGAACTGCAAAAGATGTTATAGCACCAGTAACTAATGTCGTGGTATAGAGGAGGCCCCTAATGACAGACAGACATGCTGTCATAAGGATAGGGTACTGAATGTCTGTAACTTTTAGATTTGAATAAATTTATTTTCTTTCTTCTTTCTTCTTCTTCTAATGCTATACTCGAAGATGGTTTGGAGTATGATTTGACTACAATCTCACCAGAATCTAGTGTTGTTACCGAAGAAGAGGGTTTTAAAATTGAAAACCCAGAATTTAGTAAGAAATTAAGATTAGTTAGAGATAAACGACTTTAATATTGTGATTGGAATTTTCTAATTAATCTAGCTATGTATAAATATAGCGCAATTAAAATACACCCAAGCACTTACCATCAGGTGAGACTGTAGTCAAGGGCTAACTTGTAAAGAATAATAAATTAAAAAAAAACAACTTACTAAAAAAAAGAATTGTGGGGACGGGGACCCCCGTTAACAATGAAATTCTCTGTTACTGTAGTATTATTTGAAGCTTTTGCGTCACATGACGATTTCTGCCAAAAATAAAAGCATTAACAACAAATTCCGACTAAAGCAAACAAAACATAAAATGATGTTAATAGTTAACACCACAAAACAATAATCACCTAATCACTGTTAGACAAGCTGTTATTAAAAATAATAAAAGAAAACAAGAGAAAAAAATAAACATTTTTCTAAAAGCTCTGGCAGACATTCAAACGAAGTCATTAATTAATGCAAACAATGACGCAAATGCATCGCGAGCGAAATCGTCCGCACCGTGTAATGGAGTGCGACGAACATGGCGCCATGTTGATTTTTTTATTTATTCCTTTACTAGTGACCCGCCCCGGTTTTGCACAGGTGCAATGTAGGTACTGTTAAGCAGTGTGAGAGTTATTAATAATAATAATATCATGATTAGTCTATTCTTACTACAGGACCGCTGCCAACCGGGACGAAACGAAAGGCCCGCTAGCCGCTGAGCCTCCGTTTTTTAAATCTGAGACATTTTCTATACATGCCACACACGGCCAAGTATACTAAGTTTGCAGCGCGCATAAGGATGTAGGCAGTGAAAAAATCGAAACCACACCCATTATCATATTTCTATCACTGCCCACATCCTTAAGCCCTAATTCATACACCAGTTATGGTAAAATGTATAAAGGCTCAATTCTATAATATGTACCATCATGCTAAACCTACATTTTCATGAATAAAATATCATTCATTCATTTATTCATTCATTCATTCATTCATTCATTCATTCATTCATTCATTCATTCATTCATTCATTCATTCATTCATTCATTCATTCATTCATTCATTCATCCATTCATTCATTCATCCATTCATTCATTCATAAGCGCGCTATAGATTTAACAGTATATTTGACCGTGTTAGGCTGGCATTACTAACTAAGACTAAGCTCTTCCAAAAGTGTTGACCTACAGATCCGACACTTCATCGTTATGAGGCAGGAAACAATTATAGATAAAGCAAGCTATGCTCGGAGTAACTCTGAGTGATCGAATCAGAAATGAAGCGGATGGACGTTGGGATCCCGAGGTGCTGGAATGGCGACCTCGTACAGGAAAATGCAGTGTTGGTCGACCCACCATTTTGTGACCGATGGCATCAAGCGGGGATAGGAAGCCGTTGGATGAATGCGAGTCTGTATGTATGTGTAAATGGAAATTAAAATCATACACTCAGGACTACAGATTTACTGCTCTACCACTCTTGAATCTGCCATACTTCTAATGTAACGATAAAGATACTTCCGTTTATGCCGCGAAAAACTTACATTACACAGAAATTATTGATTGACGAATTTTCTAGTATCATGTGAAAAGAAAAAGAAAAGTTATTATCACATAATAATGATTCACTTAACACTAATGAGTTACGAGACAAAACATATTATAGGCCAGATTATTTCCTCGCAAATATCAACGGGATCTTCGTAATTATGTTTTTACGACGGCCTAAGATGGTCTGCTTAGTGAGCATCGTAAATTATTCTGTAACATTTATTAGCGTCGCCGACCGTTATTATCCCGATATTACTGTTCCCTAATACCATTGTATACGCAATGAAGCAAAGCTTCCAAGAGACTGATCTCAGAAAAACAAACAACAAATATTTACAGGATATTGTGTTTCGGGAGCCCTGAGTGTTGGAGGCTGAATAGCTCCGCTATGTGACTGCGTCACTACGTGTACATAGATATTTGTGTATTTTTTTATTCTCTATATTCCCTTGACTACAATCTCACCTGATGGTCAGTGATGATGCAACCTAAGATGGAAGCGTAGCGAAGCTAGCTTGTTAGGTGTAAGATAAAAATCCACACCCCTTTCGGTGTCTACACTACATCGTACTGGAACGCTAAATCGCTTGGTGGTCTTTGCCGAAGCTAGACCTGAACCGATTAAGGAAACCTCAATCGGACCAGCCGGGGATTAAACCCAGGACCTCTGTCTTGTAAATCCACCGCGCACACAACTACGTCACGGAGGCCGTCAAAATTTGAATATGGGTCGTATTATGAGTTACTAGACCGAAAAATAAAAAACTATTCCTTTTATACTTGGACATATGAGGATCTGCACCCTTTAAACCTGCAATATATCGAAGCCATAATGGTTGGAACTCCATAATTGGTACTGTATGCACTTATGTGCCTATATTACGTGTTGGTCGACCCCCCACCAGGTGCTCAACATCAAGCTAGTCGAAGAGATTCGCTAGATGTAGACGGCTCAGAATCGTGATGTATGGAAGGCCTACAAAAGGCCTATGTCCTGCAGTGGTCATCCATTGGCTGAGATGATGATGATGATGATAATCAAAGGTACATCTAGTGTTGCTATGTAGTTTATACATTACTTAACGTGAGGTGACCCGAACCGTTTGGCGATAATAATATAATTTATATAGAAGTACTGTATAATATTACTGTTTAGGCAAAGAATAGTGATTTGACTTTTCTTTCAAGTATAATCTGTTCAGTTCAGAATCAACTTGGAGATGTAAAAACGGAAGACCGGCGTTATTACACCCCGTGCCTTGGAGAGCACGTAAAGCCGTCCCTGTTGTGTCTACACTTTCTCCGGTCGTGAGCCGTGCCATCGGACTGTAAGGCCTAATTCGCACTACTTTAGTATTTTAGTCGAGTACGAACAATTTTTGGGCGGGAAATCCAAAAACTGTTCGTACTCGACTAAAATACGGTAGTACGGTACGGTAATAAAGTAGTCTGTACGGCGTTTAAGAGTGAAAGAATAGAGAGACCTGAGATGACCTTGAGAATTAAGGCATTATCTCTCACAGAAGTTTACTCCATGTTTATTGGACTGAAATCTTATAATCGTACTTACTCTTAACACAAGCCTTTCCTTTAGTTAGAAGGTAATGGGAACAAGCCACCCTTGGATGAGGATTAAAAAACATATGAATATGAGTTGCAACCATTTTGTTTGAGGTCTATTTAATCCTACATTGTTTATCATCATCATCATATCAGCCGATGGACGTCCACTGCAGGACATAGGCCTTTTGTAGGGACTTCCAAACATCACGATACTGAGCCACCTGCATCCAGCGAATCCCTGCGACTCGCTTGATGTCGTCAGTCCACCTGGTGGGGGGTCGGCCAACACTGCGCTTACTAGTGCGGGGTCGCCATTCTAGCACTTTGGGACCCCAACGTCCATCGGCTCTTCGCACTATGTGCCCCGCCCATTGCCACTTCAGCTTCGCAACTCGTTGAGCTATGTCAGTGACTTTGGTTCTTCTGCGGATCTCCTCATTTCTGATTCGATCACGCAGAGATACTCCTAACATAGCTCGTTCCATCGCCCGCTGTGTGACTCTGAGCCTTTTTATGAGGCCCATAGTTAGCGACCAAGTCTCGGAACCATAGGTCATCACTGGCAACACGCACTGTTCGAAGACTTTTGTCTTCAGGCACTGAGGGATTTCGGACGAAAAGATATCGCGAAGTTTCCCGAATGCAGCCCAGCCGCTGCATTGTTTATAGAGCGTTAATAATTTCATGCTGATAGACGCGTAGTAATATTAGCAAGTTAATTTAACGCTGAATGAATTGTTTTATAACTGAGAATTAAAGTTATATCGTATAGAAGTAAATGTCAAACGGCAATGATTGCCAGTTTCACGACCCTCTGCAACTCAAAGCGTCACCGACAAGCGTGTACAATTTGCTATGAACATCTCTTGAAGATGCTCTACTGACATCGACACGTGCAATGTGCATTGAGAGTTTACTTGTATTCTATCGTATTAATTATATTGCGGATGATAATTCATCATTGCCAACCCATATCCGGCTCACTGCTGAGTTCGAGTCTCCTCTAAGAGTGAGAGGGGTTTGGCCAATAGTCCACCACGCTGGCCCTGTGCGGATTGGCAGACTTCACACATACAGAGAATTAAGAAAATTCTCTGGTATGCAGGTTTCCTCACGATGTTTTTCTTTACCGTTTGAGACACGTGATATTTAATTTCTTAAAATACACATCCACAGGGCTATCACGGCTATACGCTGAGCAAAGGTAACTTTTTCAAAGCGAAACGAAAAAATATTTTGCTATTTTCCGTCAAAATGCACGACTTGGCAATTTAATATTATCAAATCAATATTTACCTGAGGATGATCCGGATCATACAAAACACTCTCGATGTATTGAGTAAAACGTACGTTGAATAAGTAAGTTTTTTGACTGTCCTGGGGCCTTAGCCATGTGGCACGTCGATTCTCTTTCTACAATCGCTAACGCTTTGTAAACTAAATAAAAATTTTAATAAAAAAAAATACAACCGACTCAAAACCTAAAAACGTACCTACCCACTAAACTAAAAAGCGAAAATAACATCATAATATGTTCTACCTGCTGATCAGTATGAAGGCGGTGCTAAGCCGGTGTTGTCTTAATTTAAGCCATTTCTGAAAGGATCACATGAAACAACACTGTCTGCAAAATCTAAATCCATTATATTTCTTTGAGTAATCGGTGTACATACATAAAAAAAAATACCAACCGAATTGAGAACCTCCTCCTTTTTGAAGTCGGTTAAAAATGAATGGGAATGATATTCACTGTCGACAGATCAAGTGATCAAGTTACCGATCGGATCTGTCATTGCGATACCTTTTGTTAGTTTTCGAAGCGTTAGCGTTTGTAGAAAGAGAATCGACATGCCACATGGCTACAGGCCCTGAGTGGCGTTGCTTCAGAAATTTTCATAGAAAATTATTTTCTTTTTCCTTCATATATTTTTTTAATGTATACTGAAGTTTATGGTTATCTCTGGATCTACGAAACCGATTTTTAAAATTTTTTTACTTATAGAAAGCCACGTTATTTGTGACTGTCATTGGCTATGACACTCACAAGTAACGGAGAGTGTAGATAAGAATGAATGTATTTCAATTGACAGCGCATACACCTAGAGTCCTTTTCACAAAAGAAGTCCCGCGGCTAAAACCTGAACTAAAATTGACAGCGCCTTACACAACTGACAGTAAGACCGCCATTACTAAATGACAATGAGCGCCATTAAGATGCCGCGTCTGGGGGACTTCTTTCATGAAAAGAACTATACTTGTATTGAAAAAACGATGCACCGGCAGTTATAGACTTCAGGAAAGCGATACTTTGCTTGCCAGCAAAAAAGTAGTCCGATATCTTTCTCTCTGCAGTCGTTCCCTCATTTCTAAAGATCATGATCCCGGTAAGATCCCATACCTCCTGCGGGTCTACGTTCCCACTACCTTATTAAGGTTTTCTTAATTGGGCCAGGTCTGACTGGTGAAAGGCTTCGGCCGTGGCTAGTTACCACCCTACCGACAAAAACATACCGCCAAGAGATTTAGCGTTCGGACACGACGTCGTGTAGAAGCCGAAAGGGGTGTGGATTTTCATCCTATTGCTAGCAAGTTAGCCTTTCATCCCAACGCAACGTAAGAGATATTTCTGACGACTTTTCCGGTACTAACGACTCTTCACATGATAATTCATTTGGTCGCATGTTATAACTAGTAGATCTCACAAACATTTTTTTTGAGTAGAATAATTCTCATTCGAACTGTATTGAGTAAACGTAAAACTCAATTATTTCACAGGTTTATTCATTCAGTGTTTGAATGAACAGGAAACGTTAGTTCAGTCACACAACCTAGAGAAAAGACACGTAAAAGGTAAATTATCGCTACGTGATGTCATAATGTTGGCGCCCCGATACAAAAGTGTCGTAGAAATGCTTTGCGCGATTTAAAAGTTTATAATTTAATCTGTATGCTAGAGTTTTATAGGTTTTTATATACTTAGTTAAATTGTAAATTAAATTTTATTCATAACGACATAGTTCTCTAATTTATATTTTACCTTAGGACCAAATTGTTGCGAAATTCGGCAGATATAATCGGAAATTCGAATATTGCATGTCCACTTTTGTACACTTCAGGCTACTTCTTCTTTAGCGTTCCTTTTCTCTTTTGTTATTCCACTTTCATTAACTCTTATCTGTTACTAACAGCATTGCTGTGTACCTACATGAAGGGTAAGTATAGCCCTTTTATTTACACGTATGCCTCAAGTTTAGACGGCCTCCGTGGCGCAGTGGTATGCGCGGTGGATTTACAAAACGGAGGTCCTGGGTTCGATCCCTGGCTGGGCAGATTGAGATTTTCTTAATTAGTCCAAGTCTGGTTGATGAGAAGCTTCGGCCGTGGCTAGTTACCACCCTACCGGCAAAGGCGTACAGCCAAGCGATTTAGCGTTCCGGTACGATGCCGTGTAGAAACCAAAAGGGGTGTGGATTTTCATCCTTCTCCTAACAAGTTAGCCCGCTTCCATCTTAGACTGCATCACTACTTACCATCAGGTGACATTGTAGTCAAGGGCTAACTTGTAAAGAATAAAAAAAAAGTTGTCGGCCACAGCATTGTCTGTAAAAGGTTTAAATTTTTATGGAGCCCGGGTCTGTGTACAACGGCTGAAATAAAAGAACATAAAATATTAATCTATTTTTGATTATTAAAATCTACGAATTCTAATTTAATTATAAATATTTATGCCATTTTACAGTAGTGTACTTACCTCGGTATCTTAGATTTTTATCTTATTATTTAGTTCGATTTATTAACTCTAGTTTGTCATAAAATCCCATGTATTTTCTGAATTGTAAGGGTGTTAGCTATTGGCTAGCAATTGTTAATAATAGTTTAAACATCAATATTATTCATGTTTACCTATTTTAATAAAATGAATGTAATGAACACGGTTGAACAATGACTATGAACCGCCAATATGGCAGCGGACGCCATATTGGCAATGACACAGAGTCTGGCTATAAAAGATGATGCTGGCTGTCATAGCGGAAAAGGTTCTACGATCAAAGCTAACAGTAAAAAGTTGAAATCTAATTGCGTGCTAAGTGGAAGTAGATACAAAGGGATGTGCAATCGACGCGTCGTGCAATTGACAGCGTCAGGTAGCGACGTAGCGTGCTCTTTGAAGGATCGCAAATGGGGAGCTAAAGGGAGTTGTAATCACATTTGTAACTCAAAGGGATACTCCTGCCTGTGTACGGGGACAAATTTAAATCGTGTTTACCGTTTTACATCTTCAAACTTGCTAGCTGTTGTCCGTGACTTCGTTTGCGTGGAATTAGTATTTTTCGAATATTTTTTTTTTCTAACAGCTAGTTTCTTCATGTAAACCTAAAGTATCAGTAAAAGTAGTAAGTAGTAAAGAAGACTTTATTTTTCAGTGAACAAGAGCGTCACTTTTGATTTAGACGTTAGTTTGACTGTTGCTTGCGATGAAGAAACTGGCCGTTAATTAGTAATTCTTTTAAGGGCAATTGCATACTTTTTTTTATAATAAACTGCCACATTAAACTACTGGCATGTCTTTAATAAACGTAAGCTTATAGAAAAGTCGTATTATAGTGTTAATGATTACGTAAACGACAAAATTGCTTGGAAATGAAATGTATTACATGACTGGGTAATTATATACCTATTGTTAAATGGTGATAAACTAAAAAAGGATAAACCTAGCTGAGTTTGTTGTGGGCTCATCTCGGACCAAGGCGTGTTTGGAAACATCGTAACTTTAATTTTAAGTTTTCGAATAATTATTATCACTATTATCTTAAGTTTAATATTATTACCTGACGTTTCGAAAGAGCTTGTAAACTAAGCCTATTTGAAATAAATTAAAAAAAATATTTACAGGATACTAAAACATAAACAACCTTTTATGTCTGTCTGTTCGAACAGGCTAATCTCTGAAGTGGCTGAATCGATTTTAATAAAAGTTTAGAGCGTGGAAACTCAAGCCACTCGAAATCTTTGTGAAAACCACACAACAGTAATTAACAAACGAATGTAAGAAAATACTACACGATTTTACAGAATAGATTTTACTAACTTTACAGTATCAACCAAACTTGACGACCTCCGTGGCGCAGTAGTATGCGCGGTAGATTTACAAGACGAAGGTCCTGGGTTCGATTTCTGGTTGGGCCGATTAAGGTTTTCTTAATTGGTCCAGGTCTGGCTGGTGGGAGGCTTCGCCCGTGGCTAGTTACCACCCTACCAGCAAAGGCGTACCGCCAAGCGATTTAGCGTTCCGGTACAATGTCGTGTAGAAACTGAAAAGGGTGTGGATTTTCATCCTCCTCCTAACAAGTTAGCCCGCTTCCATCTTAGATTGCATCATCACTTACAGGTCAGATTGTGGTCAATGACTAACTTGTAAAGAATAAAAAAAAAAACTAAGATTGTTCTTTTACCGAGAACCAACGTAGTGTCCTGTTTATTACACGTTGTTAATCGAACGTTATTGATGGCATCTAATAAAGATGGAACAAATGTAGAGATTTTTTTAAGGGTAATGGAACTCCTGTGGTGTGGACACAGGGGAAGCGTTAAAAAGAAATTGTGAAATAGTGACATCTAAAATTGCCACATATAGTTCGTACGACATATCGCTGTATTACGGCAGGCGTCCACTTATCCGCATCGTACGTATCGGACGCGTCGCATCAAACGAATTTTAGTATTCTTTTTATAGAAAGTCATAAAAGTGTATCCACTGATCCGCATCGTAGGAACGCATCGAACGGATTTTATCTACCGTTCAATTAAAAATCCGTTTGATGCGATGAGACCGATGCGGATCTGTGGAGTGTGGACGCCTGTAATTAAATGAGTTTCACGACTTAATCGATTTCAACAGTTCTTTTACTTTCTTTTAATTTCAATGGACAGGTATTTTATCAACGATATACGATATACGATATAGCCTATGTTACATAGGCTATATTTTATCCCCCTCTCACGGAAACTGCGGGTGAAACTGCAAGACGCAGCTACTTAATCATCATCATTATCAGCCTATTTTAACAGTCCACTACAGGCCTGCAGGGTTATTATATAACTCGGTGTGCCATTCAAGTAATCAGTCACTACATCGTTTTTCATCGTATTTTCGTTTTTGCAAGTATCTAAAATTGTTTTTTACATAATTATCGTCATTTTACGTATTTAGTATAATAGTGGAAGTAGCAAGTATTAACGTTATCTTAACATTATACTTATTAGATAGAATTTTCAGAATTCAAAAAAAATGCATTCGAGCAATATGTAAAGCACATTTTTTAGATAGCTGTAAACCACTGTTTAAGAAGCTTAAGTTGCTACCGCTACCTTGTATATACATTAAAGAGATTTGTATATTTGTGAAAAAAAATCCTGAATATTTTAGAACTCGTGGTCAATTAATATCTCATACTGAACCAAGACACAAAAATAGACTACTTGCGCCAAGAATAGACTCGTTCTGTTTAAAAGAAATGCCTTTTGTATGGCAATTCAAATATATAATAAAGTTCCAAGTTCGATCACAGAATTGACTTTTCCTGCATTTAAACGTAAATTACATGAGTGGTTATTATTTCATTGTTTTTACTCTACGAAAGATTTTTTTAATTTTAGCTGAATTACTGATAAATCAAATTACATATGTTCTTCAATGTATTATGGATAATAATTACTACTGCAAATTGACTTATTGACATTTTGACATTTATTTCATATTTTCCTCAGTCGCTATTTTCATTCTTTATATCTAATTTTTGAATTAAATATTTTTTCTTGTGAATAATTTTTAATTAATGTGTATAATATAAGTACTATTGTAAAATATTGCTAAAAATTTGCACGCTGATTTACTCGGTAAATTGTGTTGGAAATCATACCATTATTGTAAGATCTATTTGTAACCCACAATTTGGCAAATAAATTATTATTATTATTATTATTATTACTAGTATTTACGTAATTTTGTTGAAATATTCATGTTAGATGATTGTTAAAACAAAAAATCACTGTCATTGGTTGTAAAATGGCGTAGTAAAGGTCATTTCGTAGAAAGAACTGTTAGATTATCACATAAACGAAAATCGATATAGTGACTCATTGTTTGAATGGTACACCGATATCTATACTAATATTATAAAGCTGAAAAGTTTTTTTATATGTTTGTTCGTTTGTTTGATTGAACGCGCTAATCTCAGGAACTACTAGTCCGATTTGAAAAATTCTTTCATTGTTAGATAGCCCATTTATCGAGGAAGGCTATAGGCTATATATTTTATCCTCGCATTCCTAAGGGAACGGGAACCACGCGGGTGAAACCGCGCGCGGTCAGCTAGTACATAATAAGGCCGTAGGACTTCGTCCTTCGTCGTCGTCAACCCATATTCGGCTCACTGCTGAGCTCGAGTCTCCTCTCAGAATGAGAGGGATTAGGCCAATAGTCCACCACGCTGGCCCAATGCGGATTGGCAGACTTCACACACGCAGAGAATTAAGAAAATTCTCTGGTATGCAGGTTTCCTCACGATGTTTTCCTTCACCGATTGAGACACGTGATATTTAATTTCTTAAAATGCACACAACTGAAAAGTTGGAGGTGCATGCCCCGGACCGGATTCGAACCCACACCATCCGGAATCGGAGGCAGAGGTCATATCCACTGGGCCTTCGTCCTTATAGGAGGGATATTATGGGCATTAGACCCACCACGCTGCTCCAATGCGGCTTGGTGAGCTATTCAATACAAAAATATCTACACTTAAATATATAGTAGGTTTAATGATTAGGGAAGATCCCAGCAGTTTATAGGCGTACTGACCGTAAACAGAGAATCAAAATCGTAATTAGCGGGTAAATGCTATACGCAATTCCTCGGCTCATAAGAAGCCTGTGGGTGGTCTATATGATCATAACGCTCATACTGAGCTGTTGTTATTGGTGTAGATGTTTCTAATCCCACATTTCATATGTGGGATTAGAAACATCTCATATTACACAGAGTTTTATAGATCAACTAGACCTAAAAGAAATTCAAAAGGTCAATGGGTCAAACTATTAACCAAATCTATACTAATATCAACAGCTCAACGGTTAGAGCGGTTGGGCTCATCATCGAAGGGTGGTGGTTCGATCCCCACACCGCTGGTCTATTGTCGTACCTACTCCTAACACAGTCTTTCCCATGGAATGGAACGGGGAATTATGGTCATATTATAAAAAAAAAATGGCAAATATTATTTTTAAAGAAAAAAGAAAAAGAGTGCCAGTTTTTAATATACGGTAGATACAAAGTCAGATAAAGACTGCATCCATCCTCGTAAATACTACTATCAGAAAGTGCAAGGGCTTATATCAAGCCTATCAGAGTCAGAAAACAAACAGTCAGAAAGATAGACAATTTTGCATATATTTGGGAGAAGCTTTTAATTTTTAAATTACAAAAACTTCAATTTTATTTATTTCTTTATATACAAAACTACAACCGGCTGAATAATTGTATTTTAAAATATCTGCAACAATTTTTTTTAAGCCTTTTACAATCTAAATTACATAATATTTATTACATGCTAATTATATAGTTAAATTTCATCCCACTGCTGGGCAAAGGCTTCCCCCTTCCTCTTCCATTGTGCCCTTTCCATAGCTGATCGGATCCAGTATGTACCTTCAAAGGCAATCAGATAGTCTTTCCATCTACTAATCGGTCTGCCTCTTATTCTTGTATGTATTGATATAGATAAGTATAATTTTAGTGAACAATTTTTAGATCTAATGTAAACATTTGAAAATATTTAAGCTTTTTCCGACGTCTAAGATAAATTCATGAAACTATAAATTCTCGTAACGATCTAAAACAATTTCCTCTTAAAATAATAATCTATGTTTTACATATTGAAGTATTTGTAAGCGTTTATCAATAAAATATGGACTGATTTATAGTATTTCAATATATTTATATCGGGAAATTCGCGTAATTCATTGGCTCGTTTCTTACAAGTCTTGTTACTTTAAATTGTAGCTCTTAAATTGAAAACTAAATCGTCCGTATCGACTTTTTAAAATGTCTATTCTATAAACATTGTAGGAAGTCTTACTTTCTGGATAAAACCAAATTCATATCGGTCCATTAGTTTAAGTATAATTTATAGCTACAACTATAATAGGCTAGTTGACACTTTTTTTAAAAGGGTCTTAAATAATTCGTAGCACTAGATTGAAAAAAAAAAATTTTTTTTGAGACATGAAAACATAAACAATTATTAAATAGTTTTTTGACAATACAAGCCAAAACACTGTCGGCCTATATTTTAAATGTTCATGACGTCACGTAAACAGTAAACCTTAACCGCTCCGTTTGGTTAAGGTTTACTATTGATACAGGTTTGTCAAAATTATTACTTATCTAGCGACTCAATCAATCACGCTTCGCTTTGACTCATTCCCTACCCTAGATACACCTACCCTACCCTACCCCTAACCAATCCTGCCCCTATCCCAACCCCTATGCTACCCCTACCATACAGCCTCTCTACCCCTACCCTACCCCTACCCTAAGTATCCTATGTCCGTCTCCTGGCTCTAAGCTCCATTTCATTCCAATCTCTTCATTAATAGGTAACACACGCGACAAACTTATAGCTATAACCTTTTTGCGTTAGGGTTTGAAAACATTTACAAGCATGTTAAAGGAATTACTGTACTCGAATTCTTCTAGCAACATAAAGTAGAAAAATGAGAAACTTACGATAAAACAAGGCCTGGCATAGATTTTCGAATGAGTGTAAAATTTTTGTTGTAAATAATGACTTAGAGCGAGGGCACACAATGCTTTGCAGCGTGGCATCGCAAAGATTTCACCGTATCAAAGTATCAGGTCAGGTACGACGCTGGAGCGCATCATGACATGCCACAGATGCGGCCTCCTGGGTGCAATCCCCGGATGGGCCGATTGAGGTTTTCTTAATCTTGGTCTGGCTGGTGGGAGGCTTCGGCCGTGGCTAGTTACCACCCTACCAGCAAAGACCTACCGCCAAACGATTTAGCGTTCCGGTACGATGCCATGTAAAAACCGAATAGGAGTGTGGATTTTCATCCTCTTCCTAACAAGTTAGTCCGCTTCCATCTTGATTGCATCATCACTTATCATTAGGTGAGATTGTAGTCAAGGGCTAACTTGTCAAAAAAAAAGATATTTCTATGCAAGACCACGCAGCGACATCGCTCCGCAACGCGTCGTGTGCCCCCCGCTCATAAGCAAGTATTATTTTTGCATTATTTATACATAGTCCAGAATTCCACTATAAACTATCAGGCTGCTGGATTATTTAATACGACTAGTAAATTATTATAACTACTTACATCTATTTATACATACTGATATTATAAAGAGGTAAAGTTTGTGGTTTTGTATGTGTAATCTCTTGATCTTTTTTTTTATTCTTTACAAGATAGCCCTTGACTACAATCTCATCTGATGATAAGTGATGATGCAGTCTAAGATGGAAGCGGGCTAACTTGTTAGGAGGAGGATGAAAATCCACACCCCTTTCGGTTTCTACAGGGCATCGTACCGGAACGCTAAATCGCTTGGCGGAAATGCTTTTGAAAATTCTTTTACCACTAGAAAATCACCTTATTTGTAAGTGCTATAGACTATATTTCATGCCCGTATTTGCACAAGAACAGGAACTACGCAGGTGAAATTGCGGGGCGTCGACTAATAAATTACAAATCCATCGCTGCGTTTTTCAGTCACATTAACTTTTATCGTCAACTGAATTCTCATTTATTAATTTTTTTTTTAACACTGTTTATAAAGTACAAAAGATTATCATCGACTCATAAAAACACCAAACCTTTGCGGGACATTTTGCGGGACAAAGCAAAGGTCAGGCCTTGTTAGGAACCTCCGCATACTTGCTGTCTCTGTAATGTGTTTCGAACTATCAGCATAATATTAAAAAAAAAATAACCTAACAGCCTTCAACGTTCGTTTTAGTAGGGGAGCCCAAGCGGGAATTTTTGAAGTTACTAGAGCGTGTCAGAAAATCATATGGGGAGAAATCTGTAATGTACCCCTACCATATATACTTTTTTTCAGTACATAAACTTTAGAAGCCAATAAGTGTCCATCTTGGTCGAGTAACTGCAAATTTAGCATCTCGGGCTCCCCTACTATTAGTTTAATCGATGATGCAAGGATCTCGAAGAACACTTGTATCGAGTTTCAATATTCGAGGAATGGCTTCAGTTTGCGACTTGCAAACACATTAACTCCAGCACTTACAGTCAAACTTTTAGCACGAGATGGAAAGTTGTGGCTCACTTTATACAACTTATATACTACTTTCCAAAGGTCGTGCTTCAAGTTTTTCTATTTTCGCCTAGGGCGAAAGGTTTGGTGTCAAAGATTATGATAATGTTACAGAACTTTTCATTGATTACGTAGCTATAAGTTTAAATGTCACTAGAATGTTTTAGTAGTACTCGTAATATTCAGTAACGTAGACGCAAGTACCTACTTAATATCTTGATATTTAATTTTAAAATTGTATTTGTATAGGAACGAATGCGGTAAGGATATAAATTCATAATACATAGGTACACAGTAAGCGTATATTAGAAAAACAAATTATTGCATGCGTTCTATAATTCATTAATATAGAATGATATTCTGGGCCAACTTTTCAGTGCATTTTAGAAATAGACGGAATAACATCTTGCGGAAACCTGCATACCAGAGAATTTTCTCCCAAAACTTCCGGAATCGGAGGCAGAGGTCATATCCACTGGGCTATCACGGCTGGAAGAGATTGACATATTTTGCAGAATTCACTTAGATGGGACAAGCACAAAATCGTCTAACCTAAAAATAGTTTTTTGCTTATTTTTGTATTATATTCTTTGGTCAAAGAAACATGTAAATGCAGATCAACGTCTGACTTATATTTCGAAAAGGCGAAAAAAAGGGAAAGGGCAAAAGGGAGAAAAGGCGTTAGTTATTAATTCAATTTCAACGGAACAACAAAAAGAAACCTGAGCAATAACAATACCTTTGGCAAAGAAACGCAATTAACATAAAATGTTGACCGTAAAAATAATATGTATGCGCACATTTACGACGCTTTCTTTGCTTTCACGTTGAAGTTTTCTGGCTATAGAGTTCCCCAATTTTCTGTCTAAGTACCAACATAAAATTGACTATAAAATATAGTAGATTTCAGTCACAAAGAAAATGGGTAATGATTGAAAAATAGGCACGAATACAATGAAAGTACATCAAGAAAGAAAGGCCATGGGATATTGTTGGATTGCGTGAAGGAAGATATTTTGTGTGATAATGTATGACAGATGTAAATGGTAGGGGGAAACACATTGTGCCGACCCCACTTTAGAGAGATAAACAATGATGATGATGACATACGAACCTTCTTAATATATAAATGATCACGAAATCTCGTCGACGACGTACAAAGATGAAATTTGACAGGAAGGTTGCTTAGCTTAGCTTAGCTAGTAGAAAGTTAGAAGGTGGTAAAAAAGGAATTTGCAATAGGGCTGGATTAAGGAGGTCAAAGGGTCAAAGGAGGTCGAAGTCGTAGGTGGCAGCTAGTATGAGACATAATACGAGTGATTGCTCATGTGTTTTGAACTCGAGTCCTATATTGGGCGTAATACGTTGTACTTTTTTTTATCCGACAAAATTAACGTCTCAAAGTTAAGTTATATCATTGTTAACATTTTTGTGATTGAGTCAGTCTTTTTTTTTTCATTGACATCACCCCTCTGATACGAATGGTACAAGAAGTTTAGGCTACAAATCACCTCTCGTAAATGGAAATATTCATCATCATCATTATGAACCAATATTCGGCTCACTGCTGAGCTCAAGTCTCCTCCCAGAATAAGAGGGGTTGGGCCAATAGTCCACCACGCTGGCCCAATGCGTATTGGCAGATTTCACACACGCAGAGAACTAAGAAAACTCTCTGGTATGCAGGTTTCTTCACGATGTTTTCCTTCACCAATATTACTGGCTCAGTATACTATTAAAATGTGCTGATATTCAAGAATAGCATACCTTATCTAATACGAGTATAGACTAAACTAATATTATAAAGAGGACAGATTCAATAGTTTGTTTGCATTGAATAGGCTCTGAAACTACTGAACCGATTTGAAAAATTCTTTCACTGAGGAAGCTACACTGTCCCCAAGTAGTGTAAGCTGTATTTTATTCACGTATGTCATATGATAACGGTAATCACACGGTGTCTGTTAATTGTAAATAAACTGAGAAATATAACCCAAGTCGCCAATCACATAGCTTCATGACACTCCTTCGAAAAACATTGTTACTTTAAAACTCAACGAACGTTACTTTTTCACGATGGGTCTTTGATTTTAGATTTTAAATAACACTATGTGCTTACAGCATTTTCATAAGTTAACCTATCTATGGTTAATGATTATTATTATTTACAATTATTTCCCTATACGTAAAAGTCCAAGGACATAAATTTGCCAAGCAAAAAACAAGTTTTAATGTAGTTCATACATCCTAATATTTTAGCTCAGACTTCAAAGAAACTAACCATGAAAAATTAAAAAATAATTAAGCACTCAAATAACAGAGCGTAAGAGTTTTTAAAACGATAAAGGGTTATTATATCTCTCGAGAACTAAAACCGCAAAACGTTTCATTTCACCCTTCAAAGCGAAAAGCTTTTTTTCATATCATACAGTGTATTTACCAGGAGTAATAAGTCCGTGGTATTTTAGGACTCATCTTGTTTTTAGGGTTCTGTACCTGAAATTATATAAAACTAATCTCCTATAGGATCAATGTTATATAACTGTCGGTCTGTGTTTGTCTATCACGACCTATTGCCCTAGGTAAGTCGTGGCAAGTTTATATAATTAAAACTATAAAATTAGGTATAGCAAAATCCGGTACGTATAAATGGTCAAACGGTCGTTTGTGCCGCAAATATTTCTAATTCCGCAAAAAAATCCATTGACTTACAGCTATGAAGCAAGTAATAACATCTTATACTACATATAAGTATAGGAAAAATTCTGAAATTACGTAATCGACTTGAAACCTATACCTACGAAACCTGTTTTTTTTTATTTAAGCCTTCAACCTACACCGAGAGGTTTCAGTTGGATTTTTTTATTTTACGCATTGAACTATTGGTGTATTAACTTTAACTCATTCATAACATACTTTATTCTTTGCACTTAAAATTCCTATCAATCAATTCAATCAATCAACCAATTTTTTTTTCGCCAGAATGTATGAAATTAAATGTAAATGTACCAACATAGGTCTTTTATATTACCTATGTTTAAACACATATCCTGCCATAGTTGGCGTGTAAAAGTTAAAAAAAGAAAGCCCAGTAAGTATTTTATAGCCTGATCCAGACTCGAACCCAAGCCCTCGAGATTTCAAGCCACATAGGCTATAACCATTGGACTAATGAAATAGTCGCGCACGGTTATAGACACAGAATTTTTTTTTTACAAAAGCTTATAGACACTGGTTATGGATAATCGCTAATATAGCCACATTGGGCCGATAAATTATTTCAAAACTTTCAGTTATATTGAAAATAAACAATTAATTTTAAGTAATCTTGTACGTTTCTTTTGACATCTACGAAATGTAAAAACACAAAAGTAACAGTATGTAAAATATTGTAATAGGTACCTACCTAATATATCAATACAAACATTACGCAGTGTCGTATACATATATATATTTGATAGAAAGAAAACTGATAAAATACCAACCATCGAATAACAAAACAAAAGGAAAAACCGACACTGATTTCGATTCCAAACAAAATACAAAAAGCAATCAAAGTGCGGCTCCAACTTTATTAATTTCAGGAGCGATTTTGAAATTCTCATGGCGTCGGAAGCTCACCGCTATCAGTCTGTATACAGATGCCATGCGGCACGAACGTCCATTCGCGCTATCTACGACTTATACGAAAACTCTTCAACATATCCGAAGTTCCTAAAACGTATACCCATTTATATGCCTAGCGTATATTTTAAGCTGTATGCATAACAGCTTTTGCCTTAATACACAACAAAAAAAAAACTGAAATAAAAAAAGAAAACTTTAAAAAGTGAACTTTTGTTTGAAATTCGAACGCGGCATAGTGCGTCTTTGTTTTTTTTTTCTTGGAACTTTTTACGTGTACCTGTTTAATTTGCTGAACTGAATATTTAGCCGAAAAAAATTATAACAAGTATAAGAAAAGAAATCTGCATGAAAAGGTAAGTAAGTTTTTATTACATAAAAGTTAAATTGTTTTGGAATATGCGAGACAAATTTCTTAGAAAATTATTATGTGTTAAAAAGTTCTACTATTTAAGAATATATATTATAAGTACATCAAAAGACAATTAAATATTTTTTTTAATTATTAAAATTTAATGATTAAATTATATTATTACTTTTTTTTGGAGTGCGTTAATAGCCCAGTGGTTCTAAACCGATCCGTGGCATGCACCTCCAACTTTTCAGTTGTGTGCATTTTAAGAAATTAAATATCACGTGTCTCAAACGGTGAAGGAAAAACATCGTGAGGAAACTTGCATACCAGAGAATTTTCATAATTCTCTGCGTGTGCTCGTTCTCAGCAGTGAGCGAAATATGGGTTGATAATGATGATGATGATTATTTTTTGATGTAATTTATATTCTTAAATATTTAAACTTTATAACACAGAATTATTTTCTAATCGATAATAAATTATAGAGTATGTATCTAATTACCTACACATGTGTATATGTGATTTTAAACATGTTGGTGGCCGGAGACTTTCATGTCTTCGGACGAATCAGGGACGAATAATCATAATGTTTCTAAGAGAAAGAATGCGTGTGTATTCTCTAAGGTCCGCAAAGTCCGTAGGTTACTAGAGCCTTAAAGTTTCCATACACGCCTAAGCTCTCACGTCATTAATCATTTTGAAATTCACAACGGACCGCCATCCATTAGGAAAACAACGTGGGGATTTGCGTAACCTGCCCATGCCCTCACTGACACTGGGTAGGATTAACCTTAATATCTCTCAAAGTCTACACGCAGAGGAAAATCTTTTTACTTTGCGTCGCATATAAAAAGCGGATTTTTAAATTTTGCTCAGAAATAAAATTATGAAGACTTTTTTTGCCCTGGCTTAATACAAACGGAGGTATAGTACGTGGCCTATAACTTGACGTATGCGTAACACATTTTCGTAAATTAGCGATGTACGGACGAGTAACAATAACACCTTGACGTCATTACAATCGCGTTAAGAAATTTCCAATAATTTGACATCTTTATTGTACTGTACAACCACGAAGCTCACGTTTAACACTTTGGTTTATAAGAGTACTTGCGCAGATGACCACCATTATGTTTCAACTTACTTGCTAGGATCTATAATTGATTTAATTTTCAGCTCGGATTGATTTACGATTTCGGCCTATCCATACGCGAGACATCTTATAAAGTTCTGAATTAAATACACAACAACAAAACAAAACAGAAATTAATATCGATATTATCGTAATTGCTTTGATTTTATAGGATTTCGGCAACTCTTTTCATCCCAAATTTGTTGGAAGGTTATGAGGTACGAAACTAAATTACAAACCAATTTTGTCCCGACCCCAATTACGATAGTGATGATAGAAAAATAAGGGGCGTATACCAAATTGAATTTATCAACAATTTTCTTGTGGAGACGTTTCTACGTCGCTGGTATGTCTTATATTAAGCCCTCATTCGCACAAGATTTTTTTATCGGACGTTAAAAAAGCGTTCAAATATAGTATGAAGTTAAATGAAGGTCTATTTCCAACGTCCAAAATTGAAAATGCAACACTGCTCAAAAAAAGCATCGTGTTTTAAAAACGCTGACGTATGAACATTATACTTTGGAATGCATTTGTTGTATTTGAACGATTTTTAACGTCTGTTAAAAAAATTCTCGTGCGAATTGGGGCAGAAATAGTACACAAGCGGACACTAGCTAGACTTCGTCTACCCTTAGACCTCCTTAATCAGGCCCTGCCGCAAAATTCGTTCTTAGCGGATGTCTACCTCTCTGCCATTTTTTTATCCATCATTTTTTACATCAAGTGGTTTTCGAGATTTCGTGATGGGTCCTTCCGCCTTATATATTTAGATAATTTAAAATCCCTCTAACTACATACATCATTTATATACTCGTACATCATCATTAGCCTATTTTGATGGATCACTAATATTAAAAACTATACCCTTACCTTAAGCGACAGCCTGGAATCATGAAAAGAGGCATATTTTCCTATATTCCTATACTAGCGGACGCCCGCGACTTCGTCCGCGTGGAATTTAGTTTAATCCAGAGTAAAATCTATTTCCATTCTAAATTTCAGCCAAATAGCTTCAGCAGTAGCGGCATTAAAGAGTAAGAAACATTCAAACATACATCCAAACATCCATACAAACTTTCGCGTTTACAATATTAGTAGGAAGTAGGATAATTTGGCGTACATAACATAATATTATTATCAAGTACTAGTCTTTCTTGTAACATCTTTGTGAAAAATAATTAAGAATAATCTTTTATGTTGAATTTACTACTTACTGGATAAAAGAGCTAATCGGCGATTTAATGAAAATCCGATGTAGCAATTTACTGTATTCTGTAATTTCCTCTTTGTAGAACTACCTTAATTCCTTTAACACTTTTTCTCAAGGGTTTTTGTTGGCACGTTGCTGGATAAAAGAGTACTAGCGAACGACGGACTATTCAAGTATTTTACCACTTTCTTTTATGCGTGTGAAGTAGCAAACTGATGTACATTATAATAGGTACATTAGATACATCACTTTACATTGAAATACATCACTTTATCTTGAAATGCATTTAAATGTTTAGCTTTTATTTCGTTTTCGATGTCATCAATCAATACATATAAATAAAATTGAAGTGTCTGTCTGTAATTTAAATGTAACTGTGTTTTTTAAAGTTCTTACGAGTATATATAGCTAATTGCACGACACTAAAACTTATTCAAAGTGTTTTAAATTTTTGTCTGTCTTTTTATTTGTCCGGGCTAATATTTGGATGCAAAGGTGCAAGGAAAGGTGGAGGGCACAAGAGCACGTGGCGGGTCGCCAATGCAGTGAACTAACCAAGTAAAAACCGCTCTCCATGGATCGCTCCACGAATGTGCTAGGAGAGCCACACTACGGGAGGAATGGCGACGGATAGTGAGGCTTGCCACTACACCCAAATGACGACCACGACCACTCTGTCAAGTGTGTAACGACAAAGAAGACATCTTTGGAATGGCTGGACCAATTTTAATAGGAATTTTACTGAAAAATAGAGCAGGTTATTGAGCAAAATATAGGCTACTTTTAATCTCCATGGTTACCGCGGGAAATAACAAAAACTGAATTTCACGTAAACAATGTCACGGGCATCCGATTATTCACCGTTCATCTATACTAATATTATAAAGCTGAAGAGTTTGTTTGTTTGATTGAACGCGCTAATCTCAGGAACTACTGGTCCGATTTGAAAAATTCTTTCAGTGTTAGATAGCCCTTTTATCGAGGAAGGCTATGCTATATATTATTCTTATTATACCTATATATAACCGCGCGGCATCAGCTAGTAATGAATATTTAGTTAAGCAAAAATAAAGTAATGCCTGCTACCAGTCAATTATTATATCTCTCTATAATAATAAGCAACATATTATAGTATACAAGATCGGTAGATAAAGGAGTACAATATTAATAAAAACACCAAAAAGATAGAGAGTATATTTTTGTTCACGTCACAAAGATTATTTTAATGTCTTCCAGGGTCGCAAAATCTCTAAGGAAATTTAATTCCATTGTAAAATTTACTTTACGATCACGTTATTGTTCCTCTCATTTAAATACAGGGCGAAATTCTGTTTGAGCTTTCAATTCCTAGGTTAATTATGCTTCCTCGGCCCAAATTATTATCAGCAATTGTTTCCGTTTTCTGTAACTTTGGTAAAGTATTCGTTACAAGTCTTAACAGGTTAATGGTTTAGGGGTGGAAATGTTTGCGAGGTAGTTTAACAATAGTACAAACTATAGTCTATCATTTTGTTGTACTTACTCCTGCGGGCCTAGGATGTGCTTCGAGATATCTTGTGTCGAGAGAGACATTTTTAGACCAATATTAATCTTCATTAGAGTGGAAGTGTTGGATTTGTAGAGCAATAAGTAACGACATGAGCAATTATATATGAACTTTATTTATATTAATAATAATAATAATAATCTTTATATAAGAAAAATACACATATAAAATGAAACAATAGCCTTATTACTAAAAGTTACTACTAAGTATACAATATACAAGTACATGCTTATTTAATATAAGTATACTTAAATGTGTTCATCCAAATATTTAAATGTGTATCCAAATAATTAGTGTGATGGAAGTTGCACAAGTATAAACCGTGTCGCAACTTAATTTAATTAATTATTTTAGAACAATCTTAATAAAGAGTAAGCTTATCTGTTCATTTTAACACCACAGACAGACATAGGAGTCATAGACATAAGACCGAGTACAGAATAATAAACCATAGATAATATTTATACAATAGAAAATTGCTACCAACAACCAATAGCGACAATGTTAAACAGGGAGCAATATTTTCGATCACGCCACTTTTATTCAAGAATACGCAAAGACAAAAGGCAAAGACGTACTGCCAAATGATTTAGTGTTCTGGTTTGATGCTGCGTAGGAACCGTTAAAGGTATAGGGAGAAAAGCTAATTGTACCTGTTTCTGTTGTCATTGTAGACTAACAGTGGAATTCATAGACATTGTGGGGGCGAGCTCCAGGGGATCGTTCGAGTGAGTGTCAAATTTGAAATTTTTTCCTTTAAGAATTCGATACTCAGGAGGTGAATGGTTCCCTGAGGGTGCCCCTGCAACGTCTACGAATTCCACTGTAACTCGTCCCATAACATTCTGATAAACACAATGGCAAGTTTGCAATTTAACACAGTCAAGGGTCAATTTGTTATTGAATAAAATAAAAAAAATATTTCAGAAATATTGCTTTTAACAGAGCCGTATAGTGTGAAATTTCATAACATAAGGTCATAATATAATAATCCCATGTACGTGATACTGTTAAGTCACACAGAATCCGGCGATTAGATAAACGAGGGGTCTAATGCTGCTGGCAGTAAACTGTGATAATGGCCAGAAGTAATGGCCCTTTATACGAGAATATTATATTAATAGACGGTAACAAATGGGCCGGATTCTGAAATTTCATTATCTTTGTATCCTTGGGAAATTTGGCCAAATTAGTGAGTTGTATTGCAGAATTAATTCCTTCATCTTTCATCAATGTTTTTCTTATTAATTGAAAAATAAATCTTATTATCTTTGTTCCAGCCTCATTTAAAACTAAGTGCTTGTATTGTATTGTGACAATTAGGTGCCATTCTTTCGCTTCCATCTTAAACTGCATCATCACGTAACATCAGGTGTGATTGCAGTCATGGACTAATTTTTCAAAAAAAAAAAAAAGAAAATATTTACCATATCTATACTAATATTATAAAATATTGATTAAGCTGTAATAAACATGGACTCATTTCTGTATTATTTTCTGTTTTAGTAAGTTCTGTAAATGTTAAAATGATATCTTAATCGCTAATGGAATCACTCGTGTTTTACAACTACTTTTGCTTATCACAAAACAAACCAAAACGAAGATAGGAAGTAAAATAATTTCTTTTTCGCGTGCAAGGTTAAAATTGTAACAAACTGTAAGTAGTAGGTACTTACTTTTATAAAATATATTCTTTTGTTTTATCTTTTGATTTAATTAATTTCCTGGCTTTCGTAATAATTTTTCTTTTTAATTATTTTTTCTTTCTTAAAGTCCTCTGTGTACGGAAAAACAAAAAAAGTTAACCATCTATTGATATTTATTCGAGCAGAAATATAATTTAAAACGCTGTAATGAAAAGCGGCGGGGTTTTATAACAACAACAGGAACAATAATTTTGTGTAAGAAAGCCTTGGCTGTATGTAGACGACGCCGCACACGCACCGCCGCCGCACCGTAACCGCACCGCCGCCGCAATATACTGTCGCGCGCTTCAGCTAATTTTGTGGCCTCCTGCTTCTTGTAGCGGCTTTTGTGGCTGTCGCGTGTGGCCCGTGTGTGGCGACACTAAGACTAGTTTTGGGCATAGTAATGGCATTCGAGTTGCTGAACTTCAACCATTTGTTTACACAGGGCGATAAGATTACTGGGGCATTAGCCATGTGGCACGTCTATTCTCTTTCTACAAACGCTTCAAAAACTAACAAAATGTATGGGAATGACAGGTTCGATCGACAACTTGATCACGTGACCTGTCGATAGTAAATGTCAGTCAGTGTCCATACATTTTTAAATTTTCGAAGCGTCAGCGTTGGTAGAAAGAGAAACAATGTGCCACATGGCTACAGACCCTGTTTAGCAAAAAACTGTCGCTCGCATTCGAGGAACTCTCCTCGTGTAATTCATCCTCAGGTTATTTTAGATATTATTCCGAGAAATTCGATTTATCCTAGAGTTTTCTTGGAAAAGTCTGATGAGTCCTTGTGCTTCCTTATTGAATTTATGCTTATTATTTTTTTATCATAACTCAGGATTCAAACAAAGTACATCAAAGTGAATTATTTTGAGTGAAGATATAAATAAAAAATTACAATGACAACGAACATCACTGCGCTTTCCGGTGCGGGGTCGCCATTCCAGCACCTTGGGACCCCAACGTCCATCGGCTCTTCGAACTATGTGGCCTGCCCATTGCCACTTCAGCTTCGCGACTCGCTGAGCAATGTCAGTGACTCTGTGGATCAGGATATCAGTTGAAAATCACTGCTGTATGCTCCAGCATTTGCTTGGTTCTTGCAGCAGAATGCTGAGCTGGTACCTTTTTCAAGGTTGTGCCAAACATGACAGTGTGATGTTTGATGCTTCTGCTACTTGAGTTTTGGTCTTGCCTTGCTTAGGTGGTTGAGGTTGACGCTACAATAGTGCTTAAGCATTGTGGTGTGTGGCACAATTTTAGATTAAACGTTTTTTCTTTCTTCTTTCAAATACTGTCTACACTGCTGAGTTGTGTGTTCAAGTGTAAAATCTGTATAAAAATAAAAACTCAAAATTGTGCATGTGTGTGCAGAATAGTTGACTTTTTGCGGTGATTTTGTATAGGCACGTAACGTATATAATAATAAAAAAAAATATATAGCATAGCATTTTTTATCAATTTATGCAATTATAATTACTTATTTAAGCAGTTTTTTTTTTCTTTAGAAAATAATAAAAATTAAAAAAAAAATAAAAAAAAAATGGAATTACGTTGAGCTGGATCGTACTCTCGTTTAATAAGTTTTGTCCTTTAGTTTCACACCATTTGTCCAGTTGAATCGATATAACAACATCGAAAAGTGTTAACTTGATGCACAGCTTGGGTGTTAGGTTTATTTTCGTTACGGAATTTCTTGATTCGGTCGCCGCGCTGAAAGCCCGCGATAAAAGCTATGCAAACGCTTCACGTGAAGAAGTCGGTTAAAAACAAAGAAGACCAATCCTCTGTAGATTCCTGAAGTTCGAGGGTAGTTATTGCACAGTTGCGTCAAAGTATCCGACCAGCCATTATAAACGGTCCACGTGACGAAGCGATCGAGCCCTTGAAACAATTCGCAGAGCGCGTGCCGAGCTTAATGAAACCGCAGAACTATCGAAGTTGCATAATTATAACGTAATATCAGTACTGTCACAGAATATAGTTTAAATTGGACGAATTTTTTTTTATTTCAACTTATTTTAATCTATACTATTATTATAAAGCTGCTGAAGAGTTTGTTTTTTGCTTGAACGCGCTAATCTCAGGAACTACTGGTCCGATTTGAAAAAAATCTTTCTGTGTTAGATTCTGTGTTAGTTCGGACCAGTAGTTCCTGAGATTCGCGCGTTCAATCAAATAAACAAACTCTTCAGCTTTATAATATAATATAGATATTATATAGCTGAAGAGTTTGGTTTTTAATATTTAGATAGATTGGTTGTCTGCTAATGGAGTCAATGGAGCCAATTGAGTGAAGTTGACAAGTTGAAAGTCAAAGCAAAGCTTGATAGGGTTTATTAATAATGGTATTATAAATATTATTGATTAATTGGTGTAAATAATTGTACATTTTGAAATAAAATAGTGAGGACCAAACTGTATTTTGAAGACATTGCACGAAAAAATCAAGCATCCATATAAATCTTCTTACTCAGTCTCAGTGGATATAACCAAGTCAGTCTTATACCGGAAATTTTGACCCTCGAAACCTTTGGACCTCTATTTCAGGCGCAATTAGTCCGTGCTTAGATAACCAGGGTTGTCTAATCGTTGCCTGATGCTCGGTTTTACGGGTCGGCACGTTTACTTAACTCAAGCCCTTCTTTCATATCCGCTTAGACCAGATTAGTTCGTTTTATTATTTACGTACTTGTTATATACCCGCTTAAAGGGACATTGACCTTTACTTATAGGTACAGTAAAAGCTCATTATTCGCGGGGGATACGTTCTCGAAATGTATCGCGAATAGCGAATGATATTTTATATTAGATTATAAGGGATACGTTCTTGGATAACAAAATAAATAACAAATATATAAAGAAAAAACTATTTGAAGTTATTGATTAACTATTATTTTCAGTCTTAGATAATGGTTTGAAGAATTTTGAAATTTTTTCCTGCTTGACATTTTTTTTCAATTTCAGAGTGATTTGCAGTGGCGTTCTTAAACCATCCATTTGCTATTTCGGCAATAGGTATTTGCAAGTTTAAATTTGCAGATTTTACGTCAGTTTCGTCGATATATTTAACGAATAGAATAACGAAATATTTAGATGACGCAATTTTTTATTCCGCGATTAGTGAAAAAGTGAAAACGTGAATAAAGGAAGCGTGAATAAGGACTTTTACTGTACTCAATATCTATCTATACTAATATTATAAAGAGGATATAATTACATGTAGTGGCATAATATAATACTTTTTCTACGACCATGACAAAAATAAATAAAAGAATTAACAAAACTTGGTAAATAATATTTATTTGTTGCGTTGGCTCCTCGATTTTGTATTGGCGTTAATTTAAATATATACTATTATTTTTAAATCTACGAGAGATTAGGAATTCCAAAATTGCTTTCCTATTCTATTAAAGTTGTCTAACTATGACCGTGTACATGATACAATTACCTACCTGATAATTATTTTCAAAGTTAGTCGTTATTATACACTAGCGACCTTTTGTGAATTTGGTGTTAACATTTCAAACTAATTTTGGGACGCTTAATGATAAAAGTTTAATGATCATTTCGTACAATTTGCATAATAGATTACGTAACGTCGAAATGCTCCAAGTTTCAAGGGGATTTCATAGGGGTATTGTTAATACGGATATTGCTTGAGTGAATAATATACAGGGTGTCCCGTAATTCATGGATAATACGTAAATGGTAAATACACCACCTAATTATCTAAAACTAATTTGAATAGTTTTCCGAAAACCCCTAGGTGACCAAGTTATTTTCTTTTTCGGATTTTTCAAATTTTTCTTTCTTGAATCAGTTTTTTCAATGCTGTAGCTGTTGTAATTTAGATTTTAAAAGATTTTATTTTTTTATACATTGTGGATTAAATTACCAATGTATTATACTACTACTTTTTAACCGATTTCCAAAAAGGAGGAGGTTCTACGTTCGGCTGTATGTATGTTTTTTTTATGTATGTCCAGCGATAAATCCGTCATTTATGGGCCGATTTTAAAAATTCTTTTTTGGTTTAAGGGTTTAATATAATTAGTGTTTTATTTGTTTTGTAGAAGAAGCTTTGAATGCAATAACTATTTTTCTTTCATTAAGACATTCAATCATTATCCTGTATATTAAATATGTATTAGCAGACGCCTGCGTATATCTCATCTAAATCTCATACTATAAATAAAGCAAAGTTTGTAAGGTTATACAGGTGGAATTCTGGTTCTACAGAACCTATTTTGAAAAATGTGTTTGGCCACAATTTTACTTGGCATTCTATTTGCAATGTGTCACTGTGAACATCATTTATTTCATAGCACTAATGAATAACATATGAGGGTATATATTTCTAATGCCGGGTCTTAGACCAAAAATAAATAACCACTACACCAACGGATGACAGACGGGAAACAAAATAACCAAAGATATTAATTTCCGTGAAGGAAATCTGTTCGTGTCATTTATCAAAGGCTAAAGTTGTCCGTAATTCAAGAGTTTCTTATTGCGGAAATAGAGAAATCGTATACGTACAAATTTGTCACGAAACTTTGTATGAGTTAACCCCACTCTCCTCCCAGAAATAAAAAAAAGATATACTGTCTTGTGGGCCTAGTGGACCTAAGGTCCTGGGTTTGAATATTGGCTCAAAGAAGAATTAAGCATTTCTTTCTTATTAGTTTGATGTTACAATCGGGTCAATAAAACATGTTAAGAATCAGTATTGCCATACAACGTGGCAATACTGCCAGCCTTCTGGGCACTTTACCGATTGAAATCTGTTCTTTGATTGAGGATGAGAAATTGTGGAATTGTTCGACGCCTAAGTCTTAATATTTATTTTAAACTAGCAGACCCGGTCAAGCTTCGTTTTGTACATTTTTTTCATACCCCCTAACCCTACCCTAAATGTTAAATATAAAATGTAGATAGTATTTAGGTAGTTTTTTTTCTGTTTGTTTTTTTTATTTTTTGTTATATAATATTTTATTAATTGAAATTCTCAGAAAGGTATATAAAATTATTAGTATACAGATACACTATATAAATGACATAAGGAAAAGAAAATAATATTATAAGGGTTCCGTTTTTGTACTACGTACGTTCGGAACCCTAGAACGTACAGAATCATATCTGAAGTCTGTCGAATAAGTACAAGTATGAGCATTGAAGGAAATAATAGGAAGAAATCTTGAAGGAGAAACCAAGGGGAAATCTTAAATTAAAATCTTAATTTTCATTCGCCACAATAAGCTTAGTACGGAAAACGGAGACATTGTACAAAGAAGTACAAAGAGAATACAAAGACGGTCTTATCGCCCAGTAGCGATCTCTTTCATGCAAGTTTAGGACATTAGGGTTAATGTTATTTCTAGGCATTAGGGGTTGATACTTCTTCGAGTACTATGTATTTTAGCAGACTCGAAAGTGATTACAAAAGTAGGAAAACTAATGTCAAACAAAGGCACACAACATTTGTCAGGACATCTTAATTAACAAAACAAACTGTAACCAAAATAAGACCCTAGAATGGCAGAGAATGACCTTGAGTGAAGTCACGAACTTGTAAACGATGTATGTAGGGTTAAAGGATCCTTTGACTGTTGACAAACACTCCCCTTTTTCACTCAAGTCACTCTCTCCGCCTATCCCAAGTAACCTATAAAGAATTACACAACAAGAGATATGGACGGCTCGAACGCCACGAGCACACTGAAGCCGTCCGTACCGCAAGTCGTTGCAACGCGGCGATAACCTGAAGTATTCTAGTATTAGAAGCATTATATGATTACTAGCGGACGCCCGCGACTTCATTCGCCCTTAGACCTCTTTAATCCGGCCCTATCACAAAATCCGTTCTTAGTGGATACCTACTAACTATAAACGACCTCCCTGCCTAATTTCAACTTTCTACATCAAGCGGTTTTCGAGATTTCGTTATGAATGAACTTTCGCGTTTTATTAAGATTCGACTAGGCATTTATTTAAAATCATTTTGTGTACCTACTTATGACGATATCGGTAATATTTCTTAGATCCCTTGACACTCACAAATAACGTGGCTTTCTAGTGTAAAAATAATTTTCAAAATCAATTCAATAGATCCAGAAATAACCCCTACTACACCACAATCTTTCATAATTAAAAAACCCATATTCGGCTCACTGTTCGTTACAAGTCTCCTCTCAAAATGAGAGAGGTTATCCAAACAGTCCACCACGCTGGGCCAAATGTGGATTGGCAGACTTTACACACGCAGAGAATTAAGAAAATTCTCTGGTAGATTTCCTCACGATGTTTTTCCTTCACCGTATGAGACACGTGATATTTAATTTCTAAACATGCACACAACTGAAAAGTACACGAACGAAGTTATCAGAGACAGAGGTCATATCCACTAGGCTATCACGGCTTTTTATAATATTAGTTAAAGATTATCTGATTTCTATGGTCCCCATTTCAAGCCTGGCTTTAATATTTCCGCTCTGAACCAACCGTATACATTCTTTATCACTTTTGTAAATATTAGCCGTCCCATTGTTACTTAGTCCTACCAACCTCTTTGTCTAGACGACGTACTGTGCAACTGGGGCTGCAATCTTGCTCTAACGCTTTGCAGGCGTCAGATAGAAAGAAAAGCATTCGTTTGCAGCTAGAACTCTAACAAAAGAGACTTTTTCACATAATGATTGCTACGAATTTTCATGTTGGACTTTAACTTTAATATATGATTTGTAAAGTAAATGCAATTACATCAATTTGTAACGGTTTAACTTATCCAAGTAGACCCAAGGCATCATATACGATAAGCCTTTTTTTACCCGATTGCCAAGAAGGGTTATGTTTTTCGCGCGTATCTTGTATGTATGTATCTATGTAATATTCTGTATTATCTCATCTTCTAAACCGCTGAACGGATTCACGTAATTAAGACGTTGTTGGATTTGTCGTAATAACTCAAGCGTTCTTATATACGTGAAATGAAATAACCAACAACATGACGACTGTGAGACGCTATAGACTCGAGGCGACTTTTTTATATACTACAATATGGGTATCAATGAGGATTTTAAAATAGTATATCGTGACCATATTAAGTAAATTACAATGAGAAAAACGTTATTAAAGATTATATCAAGAGGCATTATTACAGATAAAGAAGAATAATTTGAGCTTGACAGGCTGGGCAAGATCATACAATACCTATGAGATATGAGAGTAGTCACTTCCATTTAGATAAAAGAGTAATTCCGAAAGCCGTTCATAGAACAACAATAAAAAAACTTACACAACAAGACAAACGAATCATGACAAGCCTAAACCCACCTCACTCTTCCACTGCTGATTTTCGGACTTAGCTCCCTCCTCCCATTCGCTCGACGGTTTTTAACGAAAGGTAAAAAAGCGTTTAAATACAAGAAATCGAGAATCAAGAAAAAGAAGTATTATCAAGTTTACAGAAAAATTGAGGAGTAAAAGCTTGGTATGGACATGTAGAGAGGAAAGTCATATTACTAGAAAAATGTTGAAATGTGCAAGTGGAAGGTCATAAGAGTAGAGGAAGGCCAAAGAAGAGATGGTTGGATTGTGTGAAAGAGGACATGTGTGTAAAAGGAGTGGATGATGAGTTGACGAGTAATAGAGACGAATGGAAAAGATTGACATATTTTTCCGACCCCACTTAAGTGGTATAAGGGTAAGGAGATGTTGTTGAGAAATAGACGTTCATTTAACGTCATACTATATTAGAACGTTAACGTTCGTTAAAAAGATCTCGTGGCAATGAGGGCTAAAGATCATGTTTAGATCATAATCATAATTACATAATAATTAATTTATGATTGGTTACTGAATGTGCTACAAGTAAAACACCATCCAATCTTCCAAGTTCCATCTACCTGTAGTTTAGTCTTATAAAATTTCCCTTAGTAACCTCAGGTCTTGATTCAACTATGTTTAAACAGATTAAGATAATATGATTAACAGTCTTAGAACAATTGGTTTTATCTTTACCATAAAATAGAAACTGAATTATAATACGGGGAATTAGCTAAAAGTTAGCGTCGTGATCAGATTAGGACGATCTTTTCTTTTACAGTATTTTTTTAAGTACGCCGCAAATTTAATTACTCTGTACTTAAAGAAACCCGCGTGGAAACCTCTGACCCTTTTAATTATAAAGGACAGACTTTCATATAAAGTACCACATCACCTCTTTCCTGTTTCTATAAAAAAATCCTTTCAGATTTAGTCTTTATGACTAATAATAATTTATCGAATAGGGAATTAAGGAGAATAAAAATCAATACTATCATCATCACTATCAACCCATATTTGGCTCACTGTTGAAATCAAGTCTCCTCTGTTCTGTTTGTTTTGCTTTTCTTGTATCTATGATGCTTCATGCCTTCGATCCAATTTAAACTCTCTTTTAATTCATTCTGTGCTTTTTTGATTCCTCCTGATTTTTCTATGTAGTGAATAAGTGTGTCTGTTCTAGAATTTAGTCTGTGTTTTCTGATGTTTAAGTTAATATCTTTACTTAGTTTTGTTATCTTGTGTCTGTTGGTTTTCCTGTTTGTAAACAGTGATTTTCTTTGTGTTATTAACTTTCTTGCTACAGGACCTAATTTGTCTTTCTTGACCTTATTTATTTTAGTTTTTTTGGCGGAATTTTAATTCCTTTTCTAGAGCATCGTATTTGTCTTGGATTTTGGTGAGATTAATTATTTTTTCTAGGTTTTTGTCTAAAGATTCAAGAATATTTTGCGGAAGTGGTAGAAGTATTGATTCCTTTGTATTTTGTATGTTTTTTCTTGATTTCTTAGGTTCTCTTGTGTATAATTCTCCACGAAGTAGTCTATGGTTTGTGTTAAAGTTAAGTTGGCTTATAATGCCCACATTCAAAAATTGCTTTGGTCTGTTTGTAACAATGTAATCTATTTCATTTCTTACCATCCCGTTAGGTGACACCCATGTCCATTTTCGATTAGGGCTTTTTTGTAGTTGCTATTCATAATATGTAGGTTATTTTCCAAGACAAAGTTTATTAGTCGTTGTCCATTATCGTTCCGTTTTCCAGTTGTGAACGGTCCAAGTATACGATCTTCATGAACTCCTCTCTTTCCTATTTGTTCTTTTATAATATTAGTATAGACTAATTAAAAAAATATCGATTCCAAGATGGCACATGTTGATGCAGACACGACTACGACCATATCTAGTGATACTTTTATAGACTGTAAGCTCATAAACTTAATAGCATTTGAAATAAGTTTTTTATATTACCTCAAAGTACTTGTCGTGCACGCAAGCCACTCACCCGATTAACAAACAGCAGCCCTTTGCATGTGGTAACAACTTTAATATTCTACAATAATATTATTATTTACTTAAATGTGATGTCACCGTCATCGTGTTTTTGAATGGTCTGCTATACGGCCAGTCCCAGAAAAATGTATGGGAATGACAGATCTTAATCACGTTACCTGTCGATAGCAAATGTCATTCCCCATACATTTTTCTAGTTTTCGAAGCGTTTGCGATCGTAGAAAGAGAATGACGGGCCACTTGGCTATATGAGAGGTATTTTGGTGCTAAGATCTACCACGCTGCTCAAATTATGCTCAGACCAAATGCCTTCTATAGGACCCGCTTCGCTAGAGGTTACCCCTGTGATAGACGTAAAACTATAAGATCATGATCTCACGTGTTCATACAAGGTGCCTCTACAGAATCGATGTTTCATTGTAATGAAATGATGGCCTCAGTGGGGCAGTGGTATGCGATTTACAAAACGGAGGTCCTGGGTTCGAGCCCCGGCTGGGCCGATTGAGGTTTCTTAAATGGTCCAGGTCTAACTAGTTACCACCCTACCAACAAAAACGTACCGCCAAGCGATTTGTGTTCCGGTACGATGTCGTGTAGAAACTGAAAGGCGTGTGGATTTTCACCCTCCTCCTAACAAGTTAGCTCGCTTCCATCTTAAATTGCATCATCACTTACGATGAAGTGAGATTGTAGTTGAAGGCTTACTTGTACAGAATAAAAAAAAACACGTGTATGTGTATTACGATTTAAAATGTATAGTTGTGTGTAATGTAAAGACACAGGATATATTTATTGATGTTAAATATTTTCGATGTGTAAGTATATCTCGTTCCTCTCTTAAAACTACAGACAATTTTGTTGGTGAATCTGAGTGCTATAAGGTGTAATAGAAGGTAATTGGTCTGAACAATTATTGGACAGCGTAGGGTTACTATGTAAAGATCACTATCAGATATTAATGATGATTGGAGGACTGAAGGCTTAACATACACTTCAATTACATGTGGTTGTAAAACCGGTTCTAAGAAAGAAAGCTACACATAGCGAAAGATAGATTCATGACTAAATTCAGGATTCAAACAGGACCACATGATCAACACAAGTAAGTAGGTTAACATCTGGATCTACGAGCCATTAATGTGATGTAATATATTTATGAATAAGATAGGGATTGATAAAAAACCTAATAATAATTCAGATAAGATTATAGTTTTATATTTAGACCACATACGTTTAAATATAAAAGTAATGACCATAGATTAGAATGTTTCCTAAGGTTATTTATAAATATTATTTACATGAAATCCCTCAGTGCCTGAAGACAAAAGTCTTCGAATAGTGCGTGTTGCCAGTGATGACCTATTGTTCCGAGACTTGGTCGCTAACTATGGGCCTCATAAAAAGGCTCAGAGTCACACAGCGGGCGATTGAACGAGCTATGCTAAGAGTATCTCTGCGTGATCGTATCAGAAATTAGGAGTTCCGCAGAAGAACCAAACTCACCGACATAGCTCAACGAGTCGCGAAGCTGAAGTGGCAATAGACGCGGCACATGTTTTGGAGAGCCGATGGACGTCGGGGTCCCAAGGTGCTGGAATGGCAACCCCCTATAGGTGGACTGACGACATCAAGCGAGTCGCAGGGATTCGCTGGATGCAGGTGGCTCAGTATCGTGATGTTTGGAAGTCTCTACAAAAGGCCTTTGTCCTGCAGTGGACGTCCATTGGCTGAATAGATGACGATACGATCATTTACATGTCAATGAAAGGGGAGGGTGAATAAGCACTTTATGACCTCATACCTATTGAATAAAAAAAAATCGATTAACTCGTTTTAATGGAGTGCGACCACTCGAAACGAATACCTAATTAATAAAACCATCGAGATTTAAAAAAAAATATATTGTTGACGAACTATTTTCATGAACGTTTTGTCTGGAACGGGTTTGTTGATATCTCGAGAACTTACATTGTATTGCATCATATAGTCAACGATCCGCACGTCTGTCGGGTCTGCTAGTAGAAAATAAAATTCACAAGAAACATTGTAAATTAAAATGTTTCACAGGCGAGTCCTTTGAAAACTGTGTCACAGAAAACAGTTTTTAGTTTATGGACACTAATTTTGTACTCGTTAAGGTGGGTACAGATTGGTGCAATGCAACATGTAATGCAACATGCAATACAAGAATTTGACGTCCACATTGCTGCAATGTATCACGAATGCTCGTGGTTTGGACGCCTCGCGCGCACGAACTGCGCCTGGGTCGCGCACGCTCCGAACGTTACAACTCGTGCGCGGTTCGATCCGAGATTTGTCGGTTTTTGGTACGAACACAAAGGGTCGCGCAGTGTGCGCAGGACTGAGCCGACTGATTCGTAGTCAATGCGCGTACCGCGCGCGCCACACGTCCAAGGCAGCAGGGAACATGCAATGTAAGGCAGAATATTACATTACATGTTGCATTGCACCAATCTGTACTCACCTTTATATTTTACTTTTGCTATAAGCTCGAAGCTGTTATATTTTGTTACCGATATCGCTGAAGTGTCGAAAACTTATCACGAACATAATTAGTGAACCGACTTTGACTATTATATTATAACAAGTTTCGTAAAACAGGTACCTTCACCGAGTAAAGCTTTTATGATTTTGAACTCTGACTTTTAGGTTCTTTGCTTTGTTATTTTAGTCCTTTGTTTTTGACATTGTGGCCTTATTATAATATACTAAAGTCTGGCCGCTTAGAGATTGCGTTTCGGACAGGTCGTGATCGAATGGGCGGTTCTGGCGGCAAAATTTTACAAATACAAATACAAATTCTTTATTTGCTGAATACATCCAAATATAATACAATGCATTCGACCATCTCTGGCATGCAAATTAAATTAAATTAGTCTAAGAACAATTTACATTTACATTAATATAAAAATTCATTCACCGAATAAAAGCATTTATCTAACAACCACGAGAAAAGATTTTTTTTAAATTGATTTAGAGGTTGTTGACGTAAGGTTGGAAGCAACTTGTTATATATTTTTATACACATAGCATAGCTGTTTTTGTGGAAAAATGCGAAATTTAAACATTTTTTAACTAATCTTAACGAGTTATAACATTAAAATATGAATAGTTATGCCAACTTACAATAAACGTAATAATTTTGGGATAAAATTACTGACGATTAATTAACAAATATTTGATAAATTAGGTGACATTGACAGGTGTCAGAAACGCAATCTCTGAGCGTCCGGACTTTAAACAATATTATATTTTTAACTTCCGGCGCCAAAAAGGGGTGATAATTATTAAGTTTGATTGTTACAGTGTGCCTGTGGTGTGCACATCATTAGAAAGCTTCTGAGAAAATAAAGAAAATTCTTCTAAGACCAGAACCATGAGGAGTGACATAAGCTAATTTTCAATTGGGAAGGGAGAATATCAGTGGGAAATTTATTAACCAACACTTAACCTATAACCTATATACCTCATCATCGCTGGGTTAGACTAGCGTGGGAGCCGTAGCAAATTTTATCGAGGCTTCTTGATTTGCTTCGGTCTCTTAACCATGAAGTGGTTAAAATTGTAATATTGAACGTTATTTTTCGTTTGCAATCTACATTTATTAATATTTTCTTGGTGTAAGTATAAGTATAAAATTTATACTATAGGTTGGCAACACTTAGACCCCTTAGCGTGGGGCTATTCTTCCCATATAAATGCGTGATTGATTCTAGTAAAATGTATGTAATTTTTGAGTAGGATGGAGGACTTCATTTAAAAGTATAATAAAATGAATATTTTACGGAACCCAGCCTATTATTCTTTTGATTAGGCTTATTTTACCAGCACTTTCGAAACGTTAAGTTATGTCATGTGATTTAATGAAGATAATTATATTCGAAAACTTAAAATTAAAGTTACGAGGGCTCCACACGCGCCTTGGTCCGAAGCCCACAACAAACTCAGCCAAGGTTTATTTATTTTTTATTTATTACCATATTACAAACTGTTATTGGATATTGTCTTTATACGGAGTAAATTATATTTATTACAATTTCTTACTACTTAATATTACATTGCGACATCATTTTCTTGTAACCAAAGACTACAAACAACTTTTTCTTTTATAACACAAAACCAGACAATCACAGATAACAATAATTTAGCCATGAAAGGCAACTACTGGCACGTTTACTCCAAAATATTGGAATTAAAAATTTTATTAATTACCTATTAACGTAGCGCACGTGAACGATAACCCAGCGGATATAACCTCTGCCTCCGATTCCCGAGGGTGTAAGTTCGAATCCGGTCCGTTGCATGTACCTTCAACTTTTCAGTTGTGTGCATTTTAAGAAATTAAATATCACGTGTCTCAAACGGTGAAGGAAAAACATCGTGAGGAAACCTGCACTCCGGAGAATTTTCTTAATTCTCTACGTGTGTGAAGTCTGCCAATCCACATTTGACCACTGGTGGACTAAGGCCTAACTCCTCTCATTCTGAGAGGAGACTCGTGCTCAACAGTTAGCCGAATATGGGTTTTTATGATTATGACTAATGAATAACCTATAATACAACTCAAACATCAATCTCACAAAATTTTTGAATTCATTTATTTTTAAGAATTTTTAATAGCTTTATTACAGTCGATCTTAGTTCTATGTTTACTCTTAAAGACCAATAACACCTAGCTAAGATGTTGATAACAGGACGAGATCATAGGAGTTATAAGATTACTTCTTATCACGTTAGGTGACTTTATTTTGTACTTTATGGAGGTTGGATACTGTGTTATCGTTGGCTATAAATTATTGAGATTTTTTCACCAATCTCTACGCTATTTTTAACAACATACATTTATGATAGTTGACGTGCATAATGAAAAATTAGTACCCTTAAAATTCTTAACTCTCAAAATATAGTACTTTATAAACGCCGAGGTTTTCTTTTTACTCGTACAGTGATTACCATCAATCGAGTAAATTAGTCGATTATTTTTATTGAAATTCTCAGGTGCAACACTGAGTTGTCTACAATTTTTATACTATGTGTATCGAAAGAAAGAAAGAAAGAAAGAAAGAAAATAAATTTATTCAAATCTAAAAGTTACAGACAGTCAGTACCCTATCCTTATGACAGCATGTCTGTCTGTAACCCTTAAAAAGAAAGGGTGTATCGGATGATATTATACTGTCTTGACTGTCTATGATAACCTACTATATTTACGACTATAGACGTAATATCTTGCACAAATTATAACATGACAGTTGAGAAATTGGGGATGTAAGTGTTTATGTAGATATATACACATTGAATAAATCTGTAGAGAGGTAAATTCTGTACATGAAATATTTTTCTAAAATAACTATCAGGGGGTGATTAGTCATCGATACTGATGCCCAAAATGCAATCAGTAAATTTTTTGTCTGTCTGTATGTTCGTTATAGAAACAAAAACTACAGGACCGATTTTAACGAAACTATAGTTACTTTTCATCACGCAACGATCAATAGGAACAGAGCAGTGAAGGGAAATTTTGGGAAAACGAGAGAAGTTACTTCATTTTTACAGCGATACTACTGTCAGGGCTGGATTAAAGAGGTCTAAGGGCGGTCAAATACGCGGGCGTTAATAAATAAATTTAAGCGGAAGTTAATAAATAAAATTATTTGAATTAATCAGTAATTCCCACTAAAAGTAATAAAATTTAATATTATTTAAACTAGTTTAGGATTCAGGTAAACGATTATTAAGCACAAACGTGCCTTTTCAAACACGGTTTTGCATAATAAGCAAATGCTGAACGTATACAGAGAGTTTGCTTGCATGAAAGACAAACTATAACTATTTACCTATGCATGTTTACAGAGTTACAGACAATTTATATTATTAGATACAAAGATTTTCTACTATAGATATGTTATGTGCCTAGAAAATCACCGCAAAAAGTGATCTGGATTATTATCCACTGAAAGCACACATGCACAATTTTGTGTTTACTTACATTACATATTTATGTATATACAGTTTTTACACATCCTAAACACAACTCGACTTTGTAGACAATATTTAGGTATTATTTGTTTAAATAACTTTCGTTGTTTACTATACTATAGTACACACACAACAAATAAAATCTAAATATTGTCCACAATGTCGAGTTGTGTCTTCAGAAAGTGCAAAAACTATAATATAATATACTTAAATATATATCTTATGTAAGTATAATTGTGGGTGTGTGCAGTAGCTCAATTTGGATCACTTTTTGCAGTGATTTTGTTGGCACGTAGCATATCTAATAGTATAAAATCGTTGGCTACATACAAATATTATTCCTTAGATGAGTTATTCATAACAACTTTTAATTTTTAATACCTCGCTTTGTGAAATAACTAACAAACGTGCTGCATTATCACCCTCGGAGTTCCCGTTCCTAGGAATATAGAAATATAGGAATATTTAGATTTGTTGTACGAAATATGAGTTCTTAGTATCTCGATTTGTAAAATAATATTTAGGTATGCAAAAAAAATCCTATCGCGTGTTTCAAATTCAAGGTTCAAATGGTTAATTTCAGTGGGCAAACTTTCGCCCATTTAGGTTAATGGAGTTTTGGTTGGTTTCATAATAAAAAATGATAGCTATGGATCACGTGACCAGCAATTTGGTTTCGACAGGGTTAAATATTATCGACATCGTTATGAAATATGATTGAGGGTTAATTGATGCTTTAATATAATATCTTCTTCATTTATCTTAGTCAGGTTCCTTTGTGACCATTCAAAGGTTGTATAAACTCGTTTACATGGAAGAATATTTAGAAATTCTTTTGAATCGTCTAAAACTCCCAAAACATTCACAAGAACTTGTTAATAAGATCGTTAGAAGTTTCGTATCTTAAACATTTATCAGGGTTAATTAATAATTCTTGGTACATCTTCTAAAATGTATCTTAGTTAATATTAGAGCAATTAAGAATTTCAGGTTAGTATCTGATATTAGTGCTATGCTAACTTACAATAGGGATGATGACAGTTTTTGTAATCTATAATATAAAAATGAATCGCAAAATGCGTTGGTAAGCGCATAACTCGACAACGCCTGGACCAATTTGGCCAATTCTTTTTTAAAATATTCGTTGGTGTTCTAGGATGGTTTTTGCGGCGAGAAAAATTCGAATAATTGCCGGAAAAATCATAAAAATAGCCCTTTTCTTTTTCCCATACAAATGTTTTTTAACTAAAACGTAGTCAGTTTGAGCTTTATTGTTATTGTATAAAGTTCATATTAATAATATTAGAAAGGGTAGGGTAGGGGTAGAGTATGGTAGGGTAGGGTAGGGGGTAGCGTAGGTTTAAGGTAGGGTTTGGGTAGGGGTAGTTAAAAGTTTACATCGAGTTTCACGCGGACGAAGTCGTGGGCGTCCGCTAGTTGTATATATAGGTAGTAATATTTTGTGGAATTTAAGGTCGCCATTGACAGTCAATTATTCTCACGTTTCTGACGGCAGTACCCACACGGCATACTATACAAGTCATACCAACACACGATCAATTATAGACGTGGGTGCTACAGAAACGTGAGAATAATTGACCGTTTGTGGCTAGCATTACGGGGTATCTGCGATCTTTACTTCAGGTTCTATATGGATTTAAAGGGTCAATTTTGCGGCGTTCCCACGGATCTCTGAAAAACGCTCTATACTAAATGGAACGAAAGAATGACGTCGGCGCTGAGAGCGAGATATGTATGGGCGTCTATATCTCTCTCAGCGTATTGCCTCTGTTTTTACAAAAAATAAAAACATATAAAGCGTGGTAAAGAAAGAAAAGTCGTTTATAAAGTTATAAACGGTTTCATTGGGCAGGATTCTTTCTTCATTGCTTTTTCACGGGATCATCTGAATTTATGTTCAAATAAATAGAAATGAGCTTGACTTTAACTTGAAGCTGAAGATTTTTTTATACAATATTAAAACATTGTACCTTACTCTTCATTCATCTATATCTATCTTTACTTATAATAAAACTGTAACAGATCAAATTCTGTACATTGAAGATACCTATTTAGAATTGTTTTATTGGCGGGCAATATACAATCGATACAGAAGCCAAAATTATTTTTTTTTCGTTTTCTTGTCTGTCTGTCTGTATGTCTGTCTGTTCGTATTTTTTGTTGACCGGGCATCACGCCGAACCTACTGAATGAATTCAAATGAAACTTAGCAAGGTTTGAGAATACTAGAATGCCAAGTTATTTGTGAGTGTTATAGGCTTTATTTTATCTTCGTACTCTTACGAGAGGCGTCGGCTAGTCATTAATAAAATCGGTTAAACAAAAAACAAACATTAGAGTATTTTAACAATGTAACGTATCTTATCTACCAACAAAATTAGCCCAAATATAATAGGCTAGGCTAGAGCTGTAAAAACAAAAAATATGTTTTAAATATTAAAAGTAATAAGAGTATTTTATTTTTTATTTTAATGACACGAGATATCACTTAAAATTTACGATTGGACACATATTTAAAGTTAGCATAAAATAAAATACGAATGCTTATCGAGTCCTCAGTGAAATATTTTGTTTTAACTCGAATATGCAACTTTTTGAGGGGTTATTAATCAATTTTTGTATTTTACAAAAAAGGTGATGGTGACTACTAATTTTTTTCAACTTTTTGACGATAAAGTCAGCTATCTTAGTACCTACCCGTAACACAGGCTTAGGGCTAAGTAGTGTTGTGTATATTGTTTAAGTAGGTACATTTATTTAATTTGCTTTGACTCATTTCCTACCTCTATCCTATTCTACTCCCACCATACACCACCCTACCCTACCCCTACCCTTACTCACAAATAGTCTGCTTACCAATTTTTAGCTTTCCTTCTTGAAAATTGCGGAATTCTCCATACAAACATCCACCGCCCATTTTAGGGAAGTGGAGGGTTAGAAGGAGACAGAAAGTAGCCTATGTCACTCTCCATCCTTTCAACTATCACACTAGACACACACAGTAATTGTACATTTATAATATTAAGTATGGATATCGGAAAATTAAAAATGCTATATAAATACTCTCGATAAATACACAGGACATCAATTTTGTTTCAGAATAATAAATCTAGTTTTCTCTCAAGACAGATGAGCCATTAAAATAGTTAAAAGCGCTCGCCAGGCGAATTAAATCACTTTCAACGTTTATTGACGGTTAAAAGTTTACAAAAACGTAGATAGAGAACACACGGTCAGTAAAATCAGTAAAAGTTTAAAAACAAATTGAAATACCTAGCTTAAATAACTTTATAAAAAATCCCAAACGTATTCCCGAATACAATTTCTGTTTTTCTATTTTTATTGCAGGGACTTTCGAAAAAGCTTCAGGCGCGTTGAAATAATTTTCATGTTTGAATAATAAAAATTCTTTACACTTTTATCTAGACACCGTAATTATTATGACTTGTAAATTGCAAGAACAATTATAATATATTATTATTAACTAGCTGACGCCGCACGGTTTCACCCGCGTGATTATATATAACCTATAGCTTTTCTTGATAAATGGGCTATCTAACAAGGAAAGAGTTTTACAAATCGGACCAGTAGTTCCCGAGATTAGCGCGTTCAATCAAACAAACAAACAAACTCTTCAGCTTTATAATATTAGGATAGATAAGGATAAAGGTACAGTGATATACTACAGATGGATAGATTCCTATATTCCATCATTCATTATCTTTAACAAGCCAACTCAGAATGGGAGGGGTTAGGTCTTAAGGCCACCACGCTTGCCCAATGTGGATTGGAATCTTAAAAAAAATCTCAGGTATACAGGTTTCTTCACGATGTTATCCTTCACCGTTTGAGACACGTGATATTTAATTTCTTAAAATGCAGATAACTGAAAAATTGGAGGTGCATGCTCCGGACCGGATTCGAACCTACGTCCTCCGAATCGAACGCAGTCATATCCACTGGGCTATCACGTCTATATTACTTAAAATGTAAAATAAAAAACTCTCTTGCCACCATTTCACGTGGGCATGATTTGTATTCTTATTAGGATAAGTTAGATTACGTTCCTTATTGTATTCTTTCTAAATAATAAAAAAAAAACATATAAAGTATTAAATTAATTAAAAAAAAAACTAAAAATATCCAGGAGGATTAAGTTTTGCAGACTACGAGTACATCCAAATATGGCTGTTTTGGTATCCAAATCTTTTTAGAAAATCAGTAAACAAAAAGTATCCAATCACACAAATACAAAAACCATTAAATTACTAACTGTCACACTTTATGTAGAATTAACATTAACATAATAAATAAATGATACTATTTTATTGTATAAATAAAAAATATGTAAAGAAAGAATAAGAAGTTTTAGAAATTGTAAATAATAACCATGTATTGTAGAAAATCAGTAAGTAAAAGTATCTAATTACACAAATACAAAAACATTTAAATTACAAACTCTCACATCTATATGTAGAATTAACATGATAATTTTTTTTTTATTGTTTATATAAAAAATATGTAAAGAAAGAATAAGAAGTTTTAGAAATTTTAAATATGATGTATTGTATAAGGACTTAAAAGGTCCTCTGCATAAGCAAAAATAAAACGTGTAGACATTATGCCAGTACCTTCCAAAACCCTTTTAAGTCCCAGATGTTCTTCGTTGACAGAATACCCTTTGAGTAACCAAATATGTTCTACGACACGTGCTTAATGTTATTGGTCGCTTCAAAAGGGTATATTCAATAAATGTACTGCCATAAAACGGCAGTACATTTATTGAATATACCCTATTTTATTTTTATTGCATACGTTATACGACATTTCACTAAAATTGTTTATGTCATAAAAAGTATTAATATTGCAAAAAATATCTTTTATTTTTTAGGTTCCGTAGTCAATAAACTTTTAGTTTCGCTATACTTACCCATCTGTCCGTCTGTTCGTAGTTTAGCTCAGGGCAATACTACTGGAAAACTGTAATGTATGATAGAAGGCCGACAAAGTCGTAAAATGTAATCTTGAACTATATTTTTTAGGGTGAGATGATTTTTTCACATGTATATCTCATACAAAAGGGTGTCATTGGATAACTTTTAAAAATAGTTTTCAAAACTAATATCATGATTATCTAGGACACTGTTCATGTTTTTTCAAAATGGATTTTGACAGTTTAAAGATATTATTACTTTCCGATTTACTAGAATTAAGAATGGTTTTAAAAAAGCCTTAGATGCCTAAACATAGATACAGAGTGTGGTTTGTATCTATGTTTAATACCTACTACCCCAAAAGCTGCAGATTAAATGGGCCGACCAATGTTTACTTGGGTCAAATAAAGATCCTAGATAAATAAAGTGAAATTGAAAGAAGAAGTATACCTACCTACTTTCAAAAACTTAATAAACTAAGAAAGCAAAGTAATTTTTTCCCGTTCGTGGAAAATTTAAACAGTACTTACACTACACAATTCTTTATTTAGTTTTTGTTTTCATATTCAACAAATTTTAACTTTTTTTTTTTCTAAAACTGTAAGTAACTCTTGTAATCAGTAAAATCTACACTAATATTGTAAAGAGGTACCTAAAGTTTATGATATTGTAGGGGGTAATCTCTGGACCTAAACCGATTTTGACAATTCTTTTACCACTAGAAAGCCACGTTATTTGTGAGTGTGTGAGTATATTGCATTCCCGTATTCTCACGGGAACAGGAACTACTCGTATGAAACCGCGGGCTTTGGCTAGTATTAACTAAATATACTTTTGTGTTGAAATAAATTTTTGTTTTCTTGGGCTGCAATATAACTATACTACTAATATAAAGAAGTAAAGTTTGTAGTGTTGTAGAGGATAATCTCTGGATCTACTAAACCGATTTTTAAAATTCTTTTACCACCAGAAAGTTATGTTATTTGCGAGTGTTATAGGCTATATTTTATTCCCGTATTCTCACGGAAACGGGGGCTACAGAGGTGAAACAGAAATGGTGAAATCTATTATATTTAGATTGACCCAAATTTCCAATGTATGACGTGATCTCACATACATGATTTACTGAAGAGATATTTTATCAAGAGCCCAATCGTCCGCGTGTCAACATTAATCTTTTTTAAAGTGGGATTTGACATAGCTTCGTAAATCTTCGGGAAACGGACTACGAGATATATGACCGTATGTTACAAACAAATAAATAAGTCTTCTTTAGCCTATTTATATATACTTATGTACGGGGAGATACTATATAGAGATATGTACGGGGAGATACTATATAGAGACCTCTGCCTTCGATTCGAAGGGCGTAGGTTCGAATCTAGTCCGGGAAATGCACCTCTAACATGTCAGTTATTAGCATTTTCAGAAATTAAATATCACGTTTAGGTATTAAACGGTGAAGGAAAGACATAGTGAAGAAACCTGCATACGAGAGAAGTTTCTTCTTAATCATCTGTGTGAGTGAAGTCCGCCAATCCGCATTGGGCCAGCGTGGTAGACTATAATTAACCTTACACCCTCTCATTGTGAGAGGAGACCCGAGCTCAGCAGTGAGCCGAATATGGGTTGATAATGAGTAAACGCAAAACTGTGCATGTGTAGGCTGTGTGGATAGCTAAATTCAAATCACTTTTTGTGATCTTATTATAAAATACTAGCAAACGCCCGCGACTTCGTTTGCGTGGAATTCAGTTTTTCACAAATCCCGTGGGAAGCATGGATTTTTCCGAGATGAAAAGTAGCCTATGTATTAATCCAGAGTAACATCTATTTCTATTCCAAATTTCAGCCAAATCGCTTCAGTAGCCGCAGCGTAAAAGAGAAACAAACATACTTACACACATATACACAAACTTTCGCCTTTTTACTCGATACTCGTAGTTGGATATCACTACATAGTATAAAACAAAGTCGTTTTCTCTGTCCCTATATCCTGCTTAAATCTTTAAAACGGATTTTGACGCGGTTACTTGATAGATAGAGTGAACAAAGAAGAAGGTTTATATGTATGACTAGCGACCCGCCCCGACTTCGCACGGGTACAATGTTAATATTAAATACACTACAGGAAAACTATGAATGTTCTGTATAAAACAAACACGCCCCGGCTTCGCACGGGTATCACACTAATATTATAAAGGTGTGTGTTAGGAAAGTTTGTGTATTTGTGTGTGTACCTATGTTTGTTCCTCCTTTACGCTGCGGGTACTGAAGCGATTTGGCTGAAGTTTGGAATAGAAATAGATTTCACTCTGGATTACACTACTTTTCATTCGGACGAAGTCGCGGGCGTCTGCTAGTAGGTATATTTATTTATTTATTTATTTTAATTCTTTATTGCACACAAATTAGATACAATAAAAATAAGAGAAGGAAAAAAAAATAGGAAAGTAAGATGCGCAAAGGCGGTCTTATCGCTAAAAGCGATCTCATCCAGACAACCTTAAATGAAATATTAAAGAAAAGATAGCGGATAGTGCAATATAACATACCTATAATAATTAAACTATTAAAAATAATATACTAAATTAAACTACATATACAACTACATACTAAATATGCATAAATAAAAAAATAAAAAAATAAAAAATATGAGTACACCTAAATACATAAATAATATATAAATACACCTACATACATAATTATACATAATAAATAAACAGAACTACTTAAATAATAATTATTATAGTATAGTAGATAAGTAGTACTTTTTAACACGATCTTTGAAGATGCTTAGAGAAGCGGACTGTCTTATGTCACTCGGTAGCTCATTCCACAGGCTGACTGTTTTAACTGTAAATGATTTTTGATACTTCACTGAATGGCAGGCTGTATATTGTAAACGGTATACAGGAAGAAAATTTTTTTAGTGCGGATATTTTTATATTTTGTACATAAACAAAATTTAATGATCACGTATTTTTTCTTTTTTTTTTAACTCAAAAATAACAAAATTATCGTTAGCTAAAGTTATTTACTTTTGAACAGAATTTTAGGGTCACCCTATTGTGCGTTTATTTTATTTTCGTTTGATACCTAAAGGACGTCACCAGATCACTTTTAAGCTGAATATATCTTGTTTAGTAATAATATGTACATTATTTTGTTATTTTAGAGACATAAATTAAAAAAAAATTACATAAAATGTATCGAACTGTTTGTAGATTTATATTATATTAATGATACAGAACCACGAAAAAAAATATCCGCACTAAAGACCGAATCACCCTGTATATTACATACAAAATAAGTCCTTAACATTAGCACGCGTATATTGGAAGTTAATTATGCTCAAGAGCGAGGCAGCGTTACATAATGTTCTTATTTTATTGAAATGGGGGATTACTAGGATGCCAACCTTGACATTTACGTCTCAAAGGGCTCTGAGTTAGACCGAGCACTCGTTGATAAGGGCAAGCAATTATAAATTGTGTTAATAAATGATTTTCCGTACATTAAACCTTGTAATTACGCCTAATGTACTACGATCTCGTCGATATTGCTAAAACTTTCTTCACAATAGCCTAGGATCCGTAGAAAATTATTACAATTGATTAATATCTAGTTAATTTTCTGTGTGTAGCTTCATCTTGATGAGACGCTCAACTTTTTTATTTAAGAAAATTCTTAATTCTGGTAGCTAACTGAGTTACCAGGTAATGAAAATATCTGAGCGTTGGACCGAGATAATGTACCAGGCAATTTGTAGGACATTGTGGCTGTTAAGTTGTTTAACTAATAATTAAGCAACAGTAACAAAAACAGCTACTAACGAAAAATTAGCTTCTTTCTTTTATTCTTTACAATTTAGCCCTTAAACACAATCTCACCTAACCATTATTTAACTAGCAGATGCCCCGCGGTTTCATCCACATAGTTCCCGTTCCCGTGAGAATATGGGTATAAAATATAGCCTATGACGCTCACAAATAACGTGGCTTAGATTGGTAAATGAATTTTAAAAATCGGTTTAGTACATCTAGAGATTAGCCGCTACAACCTCACAAATTTTACCTCTTTATAATATTAGTTATCATCATCATCATATCAGCCGATGGACGTCCACTGCAGGACATAGGCCTTTTGTAGGGACTTCCAAACATCATGATACTGAGCTGCCTGCATGCAGCGAATCGTCAGTCCACCTGGTCGACCAACACTTTCTAGTGCAGGGTCGCCATCCCAGCACCTTGGGAACCTAACGTCCACCGGCTTTTCGGACTATGAGCCCCGCTCATTGCCACTTCAGCATTGAGGCTCGTTGAGCTATGTCGGTGACTTTGGTCTTTCGCTCCTTATTTTTGGTTCGATCAATCAGAGATACTCCGAGCGTAGCTCGTTTCATCGCCCGATGTGTGACTCTGAGCATTCTCACGAGGCCCATAGTTAGGGACCAAGTCTCGGATAATATTAGTATGTAGGTAGGTACCTAAATGTAGTAACTAATCAAGTTGTCAGGCGGTAACTCTGTTAGTTAAGTTTGAAGGGGCATATTTGTTATTGGATACACCGATGTCTGGAAAGTGGCTTGGAAGAAAAACGTGTCACCATTACGTTTCGTTCATAGTTTTTCCGACTCACCATGAATATCATATACACAAAGTTTGAGCCACAGAATATAAATCACTTTAGCCAGGCTTATGGTTTGATCAGTATGATTAATGGTTACGAATAAATATTTTTTCCTTGGGCTCAAGCTCCACTTATCATTATTTTGACCTTCAAAAATTTTTGACCAAACTAATTTAAATTTTATATATATTTGAATAATGTTTTCTATTATATTCTATTTAAATACCTATTGCTATTCACGTAAGAGACTTAACTACATTGGAAATGCTGTGTTTTATTGCATAGCCAAGTTATAAAAGTGCCAAGCTAAGTAATTCACCGCAGAAAATTAAATTTCACCTCGCCGTGGCTTAAGACAAGTGCCGTTTAATAGTATTTTATTGAGTTAGGTGTCTTCAAAGACCTCAGCTATTACATTTTATACGTGATGCTCTGCGGGGAGCCGATGCTATAATAATATTTACTTTGATTCCATCCCTCGTGGCGAATAAAAGAGATTTCACAATAGAGGAATACCGGAGTAATGTACCTTTTGTTGACACGATATTTCCAGTTTTAAACCAGTATTTCAAGCGCTATTGAAAAGTCACACAATGAATTTAATGGTTTGAAAACTCTTTGTGATTTCATAAAAATAATAAAAATGTGGAATACAACGTGGCTTTACTTTGCGGAGGTTCATCATGGATAGTGGAAAATAAAATTAGTTATTTGGCTATTTTCTATAAGGAGAAAGCAATTGTCCATTGTAAAGTGAATATCTCTTGCCTCTTTGGTGTAGTTCCTATCCTACGTGTTTTAGGATTACAAAGTCCTTGGTTTGATTCTTGTAAGTGGCAGGGTCGGTCAACCCTCCCACTAGGTGGATCGATGGTGAGCAGCTGGCGGCATTGAAAGCCCTTACAGGAAGCCTATGTCCAGCAGTGGACGTCCTGCAGCTGATAATGATGGCTGATAATTACATAATTATACACGTATTGTTCAAGTCCAGTAAATTAGATCCAATTTCGAGAAAGAGGTGAACCGCTGAATAACGCTCGACTGGGCAGGGTTCGCGAAACTCCGCGACACCTTTGCGTCCTAAATTACTCAGTGCCTGAAGACGAATGTCTTTGAACAGTGCGTGTTGCCAGTGATGACGTACGGCCCCGAAACTTGGTCGCTAACTAGCCTTATAAGGAGGATCAAAGTCACTCAGCGGATGATGGAGCGAGTTATGCTTGGACTTTATCTACGTGATTCCAATCCGAAATGAGAAAATCCGCAGACGAACCAAAAGTCACTGACGACGACGAAGTGGCAATGGGCAGGCCACATCGTTCGAAGAGCCGATGGACGTTGGGGTCTCAAGGTGCTAGAAAAGCGACCCTGCACCGGAGAGCGCAGCGTTGGTCGACCTTCCCTAGGTGGACTGAGGACATCATGCTGGTTGCAGGGAGCCGGTGTATACTGGCGGCTCGAGACCGTTGTGTTTTGGAAGTCCATGAAAGAGGCCTTTATCCAGCAGTGAACGTCCATCGGCTGATAATGATGATGACTCGTATTTTAAATGCAGGCTAAAATTATCAACTAAAAAGTTCTTTTAAGTTATAAGCTCGCTATCTAATATTCTAGATAGTAACAGTTCTTTGCGAAGTAGTCGTTCAAACTTTGAAACTGCAGTTAGAAATTCGGCAATAGGTAGGGGAAGGTGAGGTAATACGATCCCTGGAGGTCAAATGATCCCCCTCCGTAAAGCAAAGATAACTAGTGCCATCTATCCAAATGAGCATGAAACATGTTTCCCGAGCCTCTGCCAGTTGCCTCCCCAAGTGTCATGGCGGTGCAAGCGCTTGGCGTGATTTTATCAAAAAATAATTAAAAAGTGTGGCTCTGATCTAAGGTAAGCCTGTTTTTGAACTTTCATTACTTTTTACATGTTCGTATTTATTGAAATGTTGTTTTATTTACGGGTATTAATAGCAGTCAGCTAATATTTAAGATATTTGATCGCCGTACGCGGCATTTGAAGGTTAATGTTTTGATCGATATTTTGGAATTCAATGTTTGGGGCGAAATGATCCCTTTCTGCGTGTTTAAAATGATCCCTGGAATCATTTTACCCCATTATAATTTTTTGGTTTTACAGATCATGCCGAGAATTTATATCCGCAAAACTAATCGCCAAAATTGGCCTGAAGAACAAATGCAAAAGGCATTAGATGCCGTCAGAGATGGTATGCCTTACAAAACTGCAAGTAGAGAGTTTAAGGTCCCTGTGATGGCATTAAAAAGAAGAGCCAAAGGAAAAAATAAAATTGCTGTAGGCTCCGTTAAAAAGTTAGGTGGCAAAAAAACAGTGTTTAACCTAGAACAAGAACAAGAACTTGTTGATTACATTAAAGACATGGAATCTAGAATGTACGGACTGACCACACAGGATGTTTTAACCTTAGCTTTCCAACTGGCAGAGAGAAATAATTTACCGCATCCATTTTCTGAAGCAAAAGGAAAAGCTGGACTTGAATGGCTTCGTGGATTTAGACGTAGGCATCCGGACATTACGATGCGTGCCCCAGAATCAACGTCTTCTGCTCGAGCGCGAGCTTTTAATAAGCCTGTAGTGGATATTTTTTTTTCAACTTTGAAAAACGTGCTAGAAAAACATTATTTTCCACCCCATCGGATATTTAATGTTGACGAGACGAGTTTATGCACTGTCCCAACAAAAAATTCGAGAGTATTTGCACAAACAGGCCGTAAACAAGTAGCGCGAGTGACTTCAGCTGAGAGAGGTGAAACAACAACCGCAGTGATTTGTACCTCAGCTTCTGGAACTTTTGTTCCTCCAATGTTGATCTTCCGCAGAGTCCGGATGAAAATAGAACTAATGGATGGCGCACCTCCAGGCGCTATATTTGCATGCAATCCATCGGGTTGGATGAAATTAGATGTGTTTTCTCAGTGGTTCGATCACTTCTTAATTCATGCCAAACCGACAGCAGAAGATCCGGCTCTTTTGATATTGGATGGTCATTTATCTCACACAAAAAATTTGAATGTGGTATTAAAGGCCAGGGATAATCACGTCACTATTCTATGCCTGCCGCCTCATTGTACCCATAAACTCCAACCCTTGGACGTTGGAGTCATGTATCCGCTAAGCGTTTATCATAACCAAGCGTTAGAGAAGTGGATGAATAACAATCCTGGGAGAGTCGTAACCGTGTTCCAAATAACGAAAATTTTTACAGAGGCCTATTTAAAAGCAGCAGTACCACTGAATAGTATGAATGGATTCAGCAAAACAGGAATATATCCATTCAATCCAGACATTTTCACTAATGTGGACTTTATTGCTGCTGAAACGACTGAAATGGATGTTGACAATGACACGGTAGAACCACCTATTCTGGTCCCAGGGACGTCAAGTCCTCCATTAGCAGAAACCATGCAAGCACCTTCTCCTCAAGCGAGTAATCCAGAAACTGAAACACTACAATCTTTACAAGTTGATATCCAAGAACCCCTTCATATAACACCTCAGCTGTCTCCAATTGAAACTTCGACTCCAATAATAATTGAAAAATCTCCACGAACACCACTGTCATTGCGGCAACCTTCGTCCTTCCCGGAAAACACCTCAGCATCTGCATCTTCTGAAAGATTACCTCTAACCTTGGCTGTTGGTCTTCCATCCACATCTTTTGGTGTTGTTACACCGAGGGAAGTACGGCCAATACCAAAGATAGTTGGAAAAAGGGCGACTGCTAGACGAATAAGAGTAGACACGTCAGTACTGACCAGCACACCCTATAAAAAATACCTTGAAGAGGAAGTCAAAAAGAAAACAGCTATAGAACAAAAAAAAAATAAAAAAACGGTAACCAACAAACAGAACGATAAATTTAAATGTGGTGGGAAAGGAAAAGGAGTCGGGAAAGGAAAAAGAAGCGGAAAGGGAAAAGGCAAAAAAAAGCAAAACAGATCAGATTCTTCAGAAGAGGAGAGTGATACCGAATGCCTCTTCTGTACTGAAAGCTACTCCAAAGACAACAAAGGCGAAGGGTGGATTAGGTGCGTTATGTGTCTTAAATGGGGACATGAAGCTTGTGCGGGAATAGATAGTGACGATGAAGGCGACTTTACTTGCGATATTTGCCTTTCTAGTAATCAATTTCATAATGTGAAAAAAAATTTAAGGCTATAGGTCTATTTCTAAATTCTTGACAAGAAAATAATTATTTTTTAATAAAGAGTTGATTTTTCTATTGATTTATGACATTGATAAAAACACCTTTGATAGAAATAAGCCTATTTGTTTTTTTATTCAGAAGAGTTTATTTGTTTACTTATTGCTTGACTACGTTTATTTGTTTACTTATTGCTTGACTTTGTTGATTGTTTAAACCTTTTAAAAGTTTGTTGCAATGTTTAATGTTAAGTTTTGTTGACTGAGTAGTAGATAATTACAAAAAAAAAGATCTCTAATGAAACTAGAAGACTGCAAAAGTTTTGTGTAACTTGCTTACATACTGAAATTGTTATGCACAATACATAATTATGACTAAATTAAACAGCTGTTTTATTTCGTTGATATTTATCAACTTGAGGTATAAAATGATCCCTGGGATTATTTTACCCCTACCCCAGGGATCATTTTATACATAGGTGTGTATAAAATGATCCTTTACTTAACTTTTGCAAGAAACTCTAATACAAAAGAATACTAATTAAATAATAAAAAATAAGTAAACAGTTACAAAGTAAAGTAAATTTACTACCTTCAACAATAGAAATCTTGCGATTTTGCCTTACACTTTAGCCACAGTTGAGTTTTTCCCTTAAGGGGATCATTATACCTCACCTTCCCCTACCTATTACAATTGGAAAAGCTTACTGTTATCTACTCTCATAACAGATAAAAATTATTATTAACGATCCCTAAAAGCTTTTAAAGTTACATTTTACTGAGTAAAATCTACCTAATTCCTAAGATTATTTTATCATGACCAAATTGAACCTTTACCCCCACGTTTTAATGCGGGTTGGTTATGTTTAACACTAACGGTCTAATTTTGATGATAATAACCAAGACCGACGGATTAACTTAAACGTAAACCTCCCAAATCCAAACTGCTACTTAGAAGTTCTTTGTTAATTGAGAAATATTTAGAAGCCAAACCAGGACCTGAACTTGGGACTTCTTATTACGTAACTACACAGGCTACTACAACGAGATATTTTCAGTATACGGTTGGGGAGAAAAAAATAAAATTCATATCATGTCCATTGTCCAAACAATAAAAACATAGCGTTCGTTTTTGTAAAGGAATGTTTTTATTTAAATATCATTGTACGAGTACAAACATAACGGTAAATTCAAGCCTGTACTCTCCAAGCTTTTCATATTAAAATTGCCATTTAATAATTTTGTATAATATTATTACAGAATAATTAACCTCCAATAATTGTCACAGTATGCAGAGCAATTTGCCATTTAAGCTCCATAGTCATGTTGACAGGTAATTATTGAGGTCGAGGGACACGTAATAATTGCACATTATGGCTCCTTTGGTAACCATTTAAAAGATTAACCTATTTTGAAGGCCGAAATTAATAATTACTGCCATTTTCATAATTAGTGACAAGGTCAGGTCGGCAGTCTTCGTTTTGATTAATTGGAATAACAGTAGCTAAACGAAATTATTTTATATTTATTTATTTATTTATTATTTTATTTTTCACTCAGTCCTTGACTACGATCTCACCTGATGTTAAGTGACGATGCAGTATAAGATGGTATCGGGCTTACATGGTAGCCATAGCTCAGACGGTTGGACATTGATGATATGAGCTCAGTTGTTTGTTAGGCAGCGTGGACACCGTCACACTGCTAGTCGCGTTAATGATTTTGTGCAACATGCAACATGTTGGCCAGGGGAGGTGATTGTTTATGCATTCTAAAGGGATCCCTCAACCCTACACCCAAGGTCACAAGTCCTGGGACCTGCTCGAGGTGTTTCCTCTACGACAAAATAATGTTTCAATCACTGCCGTTGCTACCCGTCACGTCTTGTAGAGCTATATTACAGCTGACCCAGGTGTCGAACCGAGGACCACTGGATCAACGAGGCAAACACACAACCATAGATATCCATTGTTTTGAATCGAGGCCATTTTGTGCGGAGTATTGTACTTCGTTCTGCGCCGGTAACATTGGTTTGCGTAATGGAAGCTTTGTTGTTATCCAGAAATATCCCGGCGTTGTTCTATTTGTTATGGGACAGAAAGGGAAGCTTACGCGACGTGTACACGGATTGTGTAACGGACATAATAAGCTTTGTCTCTTTTAGAAGCTCTTAGCAACATGCTAGAGGAGCTAGCTAAAATCTAATAGAGCCTGTAATTAAATATGGTACTTAATATATTTAAATTGGTTTTCGTATACACATAATAGCCGTGATAGCCCAGTAGACTTTGGCTGGTGGGAGGATTCGGCCGTAGCTAGTTACCACCCTACCGGCAAAGACGTACCGCCAAGCGATTTAACGTTCCAGTACGATGCCGTGTAGAAACAGAAAGGGGTGTGGATTTTCATCCTCCTCCTTACAAGTTAGCCCGCTTCCATCTTAGACTGCATCTTACCATCAGGTGAGACTGTAGTCAAGGGCTAACTTGTAAAGAATAAAAAAAAAAGAAAAAAAAGACTTTACCTCTGCCTTCGATTCGGAGGGTTAGGTTTGAATCCGGTCCGGGGCATGCACATACAACTTTTCAGTAAAAGTTTATTTTAAGAAATTAAATCAAACGGTGAAGGAAAAACATCGTGAGAAAACAGTTATAACTGAGAATTGTCTTAATTCTCTACGCGTGTGAAGTATGCCAATCCACAAATCCGTGGTGGACCCGTGCTCAACAGTGAGCTGAATTAAGGTTGATAATGATGACAAAATTAAAAATGAATTATTGATTATGAAGGTCCTATAGCTCGAGTTCTCGGGCTTTTTGATTAAGCTTCTCTCTTTTCAATCAAAATTTCTAGTCTGAGTGGTGTTATTTTATCTATGTACGAGTTATGAGCTCCTGAGCGCACCAATCCACAATAAAACAGCGTGGTGAGTAACTAATTAAACAATATAAAAATGTACACACCAGTGGCGAAAAGTCCAAGCAAACCGATTCCCGGCGGGTTACCTTTTAAAAATCCATACATATTCATTGTTGTAATATTTATTACATATATATGGATATATGGAAACCGGAGTTTGTATCACTTTGTATGAATTTCCTTTTCTTTGGGACGGCTTACCTTGATCTAAATTCTATACTTCGCCACTGGTACCACCCTTCTGATTACTTATTTAATAATACCAATAAACACTTGACAGACGCCGTAAAACTAAACAGAAATAAAAATCCTTAAATCCAATTTGAAACCTAAACACATTGAAAATAGCCAGTCGTTAAAAAAGGCCTTAGCTGTTATTTTGATGTGCTTCGAAAGGGCTTTGATGGATCACTCGATATGAGTACACTTTTAAGGTCACAGCTCACTAGAGCCACTCGGGCCGCGCCTTGCTGATAAACTTGAGATAGTGAGGTCCATAGATATACAAGGCACGAAACGACGCGGAGCTGGTGTGACGGGGCGCCCTCATGAGCTTCGACCCATATATCTAAAAAGGTAATAAAACACAAGTGCGAAGATTCAGCACTTCTGAAACACATTTCGTCCGGTTTTACGCGACATAAAGCATGACCCTATTCTACGAACAACAAAATCTTGTAGACAGAAAAAATATAAAGAAAAACTATCAGTTTTTTTAAGAATTGACCCATTTTAAGGGGTCAATTCTTGAAAAAGCAGTTTCTAATATATTAGAATTTTACGCTTTTTGTTTTATGTTAAAACCAACTAAATTTAAAAACAGCTAATCCGATCAGAAAACTAGATTGAGCTGTAATTTTACATGTTTAGTTTTTGTGGCAATGTTTGTTTAGTGACGTCATTCAAAATCCAATATGGCGAGCTATCAAAGACGGCGGATTATATTGACCATGGTAAATACTCTTTTATTTCTATGTTATAGTATTCCCATTTCCTCTTACATGAAGGGGAAAATCAGTGCTTGGAGTAGGAATGAGCAGTACATATTGCTTTGAATTTATTTAAAAAAAATCTTTTTTTATTACGGTTTCTGAAAAATCTATGTAAACACTTTCATAAATTAAAACTTACTTAGATACAAAATTTATCAAAAACGTCTGTCCCATTTCCGAGCTATAAAAATATAGGTACGTATGCAAGAACATACAAGAATTGGTTTGTTTTAAAAACTGTACGATATTTTAATTTACTTTAATAATCCAAATATTATTTTAATATTTCCTTTTCATTTTCTTCTTTATAAATAAAAGTCAATGAAGCGTGTTTGTGAAAATGAATTTAATTTAAACAAAGCTGCACATTTGCAATGAAATTTCCATATCTTTATTTCATGTTCCGCTTTCAATGCAAACTAGCTGCATTTGTATCACGTATTGTAAATTAAATCCAGGAAGTGCTTTTAAAAGTACGAAAACTAAATCTACTTTTTCATGTCCTACAAAAAAAAATAAACAACTATGTACAGTCGACGAGCTCCGAATGCGGGAAATCTGTAGGTACAAATAAATGAAATTGAAAATTCTTTTTTTAATAGATTTTTTCTACAAGTAGGTGTAATAGGGTAGTTATTTCAAAAAATAAATTTTAGAAATTTTGTTTGTCTGTTTGTTCCGGTTTATCTATGAAAAGAATGAACGAACTTTGACGGAACGTTAATTGGCATATAGCTGATGTCATAAGGAATAACATTAACTATATACTATTCTCATATTTCTACGAAAAATGGAAATATCCGGGTGAAACTGAGAGACATCCACTAGTATTATAATATTTCATGAAACTGAAATCTGACACAATAGTTGATGAATGACCCTCATCCATCTCTCGGAGACAGAGTTTTTCAACTGAAACGCTAGAACGGTCCAGTCAAATGACATTCACTTACGCGTAGGTATCATAAAATTTATCAAAGGAATAATATTTGTAGGGTAAAATTTTTATAATGTACTAATCAATATATAATATACCTACTATTATCCCACTGTCTGTAACACGAGTGCTACAATCTCTAATTATGTGCAGTGGCATACAATACTTTTTCTACGACCATGATAAAACAATTAATAAAACTTGGTAAATATATGTAATTTTCTTAATTCTCTGCGTATTTGAAGTCTGCCAATCCGCATTGGGCCAGCGTCATTTACTATTGGCCTTCGGGGTGAAACGTACGTAGAGAGTATTTAGTCGGACCTGGGTGACGTTGTCGCATGGGTTCGCCGAATTTTCGCGGATGATAGCAAAATAAATAAATCATTATATAATCATGATGAACTTCCGCAAAGTAACGCCTGCTTCTATCCAATATTTAAAAATAGTACTCACAAAGTAACTTTAAATCTGACGACTATTTTGTCGGCAGATTTAAAGCGTCTAAAGCGTCTAAAGTTTTCAAAAGCCCAGGGGCAATGCAGCTGTATTTCATAAGGGTTTTAATGTCAGTCTGTGCAACTTTTACTTACATTCATTTTGTATGAAATGAAATGAAAATGCACTCTTCTTCCACTGAATTCACAGAATAGGTCTTTCTTTATTCTGTACAAGTTAGCTCTTTACTACAATCTTAACTGATGGTACGTTATGATGCATCTAAGATGCAAGCAAACTAAATTGTTGGATGAAAATCCACACCCCTTTCGGTTTCTAGACCACGTCGTATCGGAACGGAAAATCACTTGGTAACTAGCCACGGCCGAAGCCTGGACTAATTAAGAAAACCTCAATCAGCCCATCCGGGGATCGAACCCAGGACCTCCGTCTTGTAAATCCACTGCGCCACGGAGGCTGTTAAAATACATAGGAACATCAGAAATAATATATTTGAATGCCTTTTCGATTTTATGGGAAAACTAGCGTTCTAACCGTGTATTTCCCGTTCCCGTGGTAAAATGAGGGTCATTAATTTCCCCCCCTTTTTACGACCTACTGAAGGACCAGGTCTCCCTCCTTTTAAGATACGGGATATGGAGCTTAGACCTCCCACGCTTTTTAATAGCAGCGTTTTTCCTGAAATAAAACGCATATTAAATTACTAACCTAAATTCGAAGCTTAATTGATTGAGATAGCACTCGTCCTTTCGCGTGTGTTTCCCTTCTCTTTCTACGTGTCTATATGCCTCTCTTTCGCACATCCCCCTCACTTCACCTACCAGGCAGCTGGTCGAACAATGGTTCGAACATCTAGCTCATTGCGTTGAAAATCAACAGGCAGAAATTATCTTAAGCTTCGAATTTAGGTTAGTAATTTAATATGCGTTTTATTTCAGGAAAAACGCTGCTATTAAATAACTGAACCGTAAATTCGAAGCTTAATTGATTGAGACGTGTTTGTTATCGCCTGGTGGTGAAGAACGTCAATGTGAGAAAGACAGAATTAATTGTATTTATAAAAATAATAATTTGAATCTCAAAAATCATGTAATTTAAAAGTGTAGGTAACATTGGGGCAGCACATGTTTTATAAATACAATTTATTATATTTAATGTGCGAAAATAATAATCTTTTATTAGTAGAATAATTAAACAACAATTAAATACTTCTTCTGATTTGATATACATTAAATCAGAGGGTGGAACAAATAGTAATTATAGTAGTAATTACATATTATAAGATACGCCTTACCCAAACATAAGTCCACTTTGGGAGCTTTCAACTTTAAATATACTAAAATTTAATTTATAATCATTAATAATCAAGTTATAGGATCAAATAAATTAACAACAGTATCAGACTTGGAAACAGTTGGCCTAGACTGTCGCTTATAAAAATCTATGAAAGTATTTTCAGCTTTCAATTGCATCAGCCAATCGGAAGATCTAGAGACCAAATTTGAAATCACCTGCGGCCGAAAGCTACCAGCAATATTAACAACCACCAAGAGTCGCTAATAATATTAGCCTCTAACAAAATAGAAATAGCCAACCAGCAATTACTGACCGCGAAGCAGGCTGACTTAACCTCTACTACTAATAAATACTTTATTACATATAGCTAACTGATTTCTATGTATCACAGCGAAATGTAGAATCAGTTTTAGATCACAGAATTATGAAGTCGTTAGAATTTATCAAGTGATCTGAAATCGAAAATGAAAAAAGAAGAGTTAAATCGTGTATTCTTCTGTCATACAAAGGATAAAAGAGAATATTGCGACAGTATGTCTGGATGTTACGAAAGTGTTGTTTAAATCCATTTTACTATTTGCTAAATAAGATACAAGATCGTCCATGTTTCAGTTAGGTGGTTTACTTGCTACCGGTTGTTTGAGAGCAATTAAATTGATTTAAAAACATGTTCACTAAAGTAGGTATGTGAACTTAAAAGGTCAGTTGAATCTGCATTACAGAATGTGGCTACTACAGATATGTGTAGAACTATAGTATTCTACGATAGTTTGTCAACTAAGTATACATATAACTTGCCTTTATTGAAGCTATAGGTACATAAAATAAAACCATTTCTTGGGTTTGTTCTATGTAGGTATATCCGCCCATTCTATCCATGGTGATTATGCAACCATATAAGTTGTTGTGGGTTAAATGTCGCCAAGATGATTTGAGTAAATCATTTTGATCAAAATTCTTGTTCAGAGGGTTTAAATCCCACCCGTTTTGCCACCCCACACATTTCCGGACTTCTAACGGTATGTTCTGACCCTTAGAAATCTGTTATTAAGTAGTTCTGTTATTGGGAAGTGGAAGGCCCGTTGCCATGTTCACCAATGAGTCAGAGAGTGATATTTCTGATGGTAAACTGAGCCTTTATTGCTCAAGCTTTCAGGTTCCCCTTCCAGAAAAACTTGGTCCCATCGAGGAAACACCAAAAGAAATATGCCAGAAGCTCTATTGAGGTGTACTTAGGACTCTTAGTACCAGACAATGTGGTGGAAATATCTACGCTAATGAGTACTACCAGCAAATAGAAAATGCGTCATGACAAATCACCTGTTTGTCGTTCAAGTTTATCGATATATTGTTGATAACAATATGATATAGTTGGCAACAATATGTGCTGTCTGTCTACAATGCGAAAAGATCGTTCACAGGGTACCCCGAATATCTTGTATATGATTTCTGTACAATGAGGCAACAGGTGTCATTTCACAGTCAATATTTAACTAGCTTGAAAATAAAGACTGATACGTGATACTGCGATCGTCGTTACGCAGGTAAGCAACTGCCGATTTGTTACCGCACTGTAGTAGGACGGTACTGCATCGCTAGAGCTGATAATAGTTTTTTTTTTTTTAGGACTTTTAATATTGCCAGCATTTATTTTTGATTGCAAATTAACTAAAAAATTACCTAAAAAATTACAGATAATTAAATTAATTATCTGTCTAGCTGTTTGCCCGAGCTAGATCCGATGTGTCTGTAGTCAGGAAATGACTTGGTGGTGTGATGCCAATCGATTAATCTTGTAGTATTGTATGTGCTGGTATGACATGCACTTTTAGTTCAGTCTGTCCCTTGGGACTGCAAAGCTGGCAAAATTTAGACCGGAGACCGATCAGACTTCGGATGCTTTATAAAGTAGTTCTGTTGTCCTTTAAAATGCTTGACACCTAGGTCAAAAAACTGATACTTCTCTGATGGAAGTCATATTTTTTATTAAGCCAAGGGTCTCTCCTTCCAGCACGTGCTCGGACTTTCGGATATATTGAAATCTTGATGATGATGATGCCAGCAGACAATCATCTAGATATACAACGATGCGAATGACTTCCGGCAAGGTCTGAGCGATCCCATTGGTCAAATATCTCCATTTTAAATTAGACGGAGAAAACCACGTTAGGGACTTGCGGATCGCCAATTGGAAGTAAGCTTGGGAAAAGGTCTATTTTGCATAGCCGATCTCATACTTTCAGAAAATCTGGTATCCGATTATAAGTTATTATAAGTTTGAACTGATCTATGTGAACAAACGTGTTTAGGCCTTTCAAATTGAAAATTGGACGGTAGGAACCATCGCTTTCTGGCACAATGAACATTGTTATCAAAAAACCTTGCTGATGGACCCGCAAGCTTGAGAACACTGTGCGAAATTGGGGTGTTGAGGCACTTAGTACAACAAGAGGAGGCCTATTGAGCTTGCCGCTCGCTTTAGTATTGTCACATCTAGAGGCACCGACGGATGCGCTCTGATGTCTGACTAATCGGCTTTGTCGTACAGTTACTGTAGATCGAAAAGTATTGTAAACATATCCCTGAGGATATTGATAATGACGATGCCTCTGCGGAGGAGCCTTCTGTGCTGGATGTGTATACCAGCAGTACCTTTTGCAGGAAAAGCTCGATTAGAAAACATTAGAAAACGTATCCCTGAGTATATTGATAATAATGACTCCCCTGCGAAGGAGCATTTTGTGTAGGATATGTAGATTGCGTATGCCAGCAAGTACCCTGCGCAGGTATTGTCGACTACAAAACATTGTAAATATATCCCTGAGGATATTGATAATAATGCCTCCCCTGCGGAAGAGCAACCTGTGCTAGATGTGTCGCTTGCGTATTTGAGCAAGTAACCTGTGAAGGGATTGTCCATTACTACACATTGGAAACATATCCCTGAGGATATTGATAATAACGACTCCCCTGCGTGGGAGCATTCTGTGCTGGATGTGTAAATTGCGTATTCCAGCAAGTCACCTGTGAAGGCATTGTCGATTACTACACATTGTAAACATATCCCTAAGGATATTGATAATAATGACTCCCCTGCGGAGGAGCATCCTGTGCTTGATGTGTAGCTTGCGTATTCCAGCAAGTACCCAGTGAAGGGATGTTCGTTACAAAACATACATTCTAAACATATCCCTGAGGATATTGATAACAATGACTTTCCTGTGGAGGAGCATTCTGTGCTGGATGTGTAGCTTACGTATTTCAGCAAGTACCCTATGAAGGGATGACGATTTAAATACATTGTACACATATCCCTGAGGATATTGATAATAATTACTCCCCTGCGGAGGAGTATTCTGTGTTGGATGCTTAGTTTGCGCATGCCAGCAATGAAATGCCCTGTAAAGGGCAATTGTAAGTGACTGCCCCCTGCGGAGGGCGATTATTAGTTAAGTTTTGCTACATCCAGCTTTAGGAACTGATCTGACAGTTGACGAGTGTTAAGAACTTTCTTAACACCACCAACTTTCATAAAAGCTACGGTAAAAGAATCAGCTTTAAAAAGATTTCAGCATCTACCGTAAAGACGTTTTTATAAGTGGGTCTCGTGTGAATTTCGTTATAGCATTACGTCTCATTTGAATTATCTCAGTTCTATGACCGCATTATAGTTGCAAAAGATCGGATGATACTATACGTAGGTACAATACTATTTAAAAATAATAGGTACAACTACAAACTTTTATTAATTTGTTTTTTTTTTTTTTCTTTTTGATTATAAAAAGAAAAAAGAAGAAGAAAAAACTGATAGACCTTTAAGTTTGGTTTCTATAGAAAAACAAATGCAGGGATCTTTTGCAATACTACTCGCAGTTATAATCATAAAATAATTCATGACTTACTGTGGAGGATTTTGGAGAGTCCAAACCACAGGGAGACGCGTATAAATAAAACACGTAATTTCTTGTTAATGCAGAGATGTGATCGCTTCAAGCTTCGGGAGTGAAGTGTGTGAAATATTATTGGGGTGCTGAATTATATGGGATTAGAAGCGCTCGCATTCTCTTATCTTTATTCCAGGTATAAAAATATATAGAAAAGAGACAGAGTTACATTTATGAGCGAGATGGCATTATAGTATGAGTGAGATAACTATATAGTGTGAACAGTACAATATTACAATAAGAGTGAAACAGCAATACATAACATGATAATAATACAGACTATGGAAATGTGGCAATGTAATGCAGTAAAGATAATTACAATATAATATTAATAGTTAACATTATTGGGTAATCGGTTTATTTATCTATATGTAATAATTGCTTAGTATCTACGGTCTCTATTAATCTTATAACTAATATACGTACAGGTAATTCTCTACAAGAAATACACTTAAATAACTAATTAACTTAAACCTACTTAACATTATGCATATCCTAAGAAAGTAATCATAATATATATAACAATACTATCGTCAACAAGAATTGGTAGTTCTTAACTAAGTCTAACAATTCTTAACAGTCTCCCCCTCGTGCGAAGATAAGATCTGTCAAGATATCTGCAGCACTAAATCTAGGCGTTGACGATATAGGCTAAATAAAAGATCTGTAAGATTCGATACAACTAGTTACAATATTCAAGATTTAATATTTCTTAGGTTTTATATAGTGTTCAATTTTGGTTCAAAGAATTTGTAAGACTTTCATAAGTTATCTAAAATATGTAGTTAATGTTAATATAATGTATAATAATATGATTATATCCCTTCAGCTTATATAATACAAAATATAGTACCTATTGGGTGAATCTAATCATTTTAAAGATTTCTTGTGATTGGACGTAATGGTACCACTGGAAGGTATTCATGAAGATTTACTCTATACCATATTATTTCTAATGTCGTAGCACGTTAAATGCACGTAAAATCTATAAATTTGTCGTACTGTCTATGTCTTGTGGACTCTTTGGGTCGGTGGCCCGTGTTCTAACATGAATTCTTCTGGATTATTTAGCAGTTTTGTAAAAATCAAGTCTTCATAACATTTATTATTGGAATTTGGTTTGAGATATTCTGGAACATTGAATATTTGATTCATAAATGCATATCTTCTAACCCTTTTCTCCAGTTCTTCAGTCTGGGTTTTCTATATGCTCGGTGTAAGTTAAGAGTACTGTACATATCATCGTAGGGCTCCCCCTCGTCTTGATATTTAGTTAATTGAGATGACTTCGATATTATCATGCGTGTAAGGTTGTTTATAATTTTGTGCGGTTTCAATAAACGATTTTCCAAAATAGTTATTTCTTCCTTTCCTTTAAGTTTCGTTTCTGTAAAGTCATCAATTATTAAAAGTTTACTGGTGAAGTATTGATTAGGTATTTCAACTTGATTTATACCATGTTTAAAAGTACAATTGTGTAGACAGTTGACTTCACCGACATCGGTAAGTAATTTAAACTCAGGTGGCTCATAATATTTTTCTTTAACATTCAATACCTTGGATTTTATGACCAGTTTGGGTGTTCCATTGTCGATTTGTTTTAGTTTCTGTTTATGGTGATTGCTATTAGTAATCCTTTTGTTGTTTCGAGGCCATAGTATTGTCTTGGTAAACAGGTCTTTAGCGATTACATTAAGTGGCGTTGTTTCTTTGTTAGCAGCCGACAGCAATAAACTAAGTTCGTGTATTTTGGAAATACTTTTTATGATGTCTTTTTCTTTTGTTAAATTTTCTTTTATGGTAACGTCAACTGGCTTTTTAAGTTTATTTATTAGTTTTAAACAATGGCGTTCTTGAATAAGTTGTTTTATGATATTTTTATGGCGACGTAAGTTCGAGGGATTTATTTTATTATTTGCAGGTGGTATCAATAAACTAGGCTTAGTAGTTTGTTCGGCAAATTGTTGGCCTTTTTTGTTTTTCCAAGTTCTTACTGGCTTATGGCTTATTATTCTATTGTCGGCTTTTTAATTATATTTCTTGTTATTGAACAAAGCGGTTTGCGTATTATAATAATGTTGTTGCGGTTTAAGTTCAAACGTATTAATTGATTACTCACAGGTGGTCGTAATACACTGAGTTTAACTGCTTCTTCGGCAAATGATTGTGATATTTTATTCGTTTGTTTTTTTTGAAGATTAATTAAGTGTTCTTGATACTTTAAAACACAGTCTTTGGCATCCTTGCTTGCTATATATCTTGCAACCAATTTGATATTTTTTCTGTTAGTCTGAATATTATAATTATTGTATTTTCTTGTTTGCAAGTTGTTTCGTTTAGTTTCTGTAATATATGGTTTGTTTCGTAGTGTTTTAGTTAATATATTCCATGAATATCTTGTATTTGTATTTCTGTTCAATCTGCGCTGTTCTTCTGTCGTTAATTTTAAATAAAGTTTCACTGTATTTAAGTTGTTAATTAGGTCGATCTGATGTGGTTTATAATCAATTTTAACTTTGCTACATTAATCAATGATGTTGTATTTTATCTTCGCTTTAGCTGAACTGTGTTTATTATTCGTTTCGCAGTATTTATCTAATTGGCGTAAAATTGTTTGTTCTTCGTCAATTGTACAAATAACTACAGCCTGTTTACTTTCTTTTTTAGAAGTACTATCATAGCTTGAGCTATAATGACTTTCTTTTATTTGTGATGTGTCATTTCTTGTAAAAACATTGATAAGAGTGGTGTTCTGATTAATCATTTGATATTCTGGAGTAGCTTTATTATAAGGGTTTTCTTTCGAGGGTGAAGTTATAGTTGTTGCATTTATAGACTGTTTGTAGAAATTCACTGGCATTAGTTTAAAATATGTTATATATAATTTTCTCATAACAATCTTATCAGGTCTATGATTTTTACATATTTTGTAACGTATTTTATTAATGTAGCTTTTGAGTTTACTTTTCTTTAAGCGTTCTTTCTGGTTTGTTACATGGTAACTTTCTTGTCTGTTTGTAAAACTTTGTTTACTAAGTGTAGATGTGACTAATGTAAATACTGTGCTATCGTTAAGGTTGCTGTTAATTATTTCTAAATAACTTGCGTTGTTTTTTGTTATTTCTAATTTGCATTGCTCTGGTTGGCATGAAAGATTTTTCTCTTCTGTAATAGAGTTGGCCAAAACTATTTTAACTTCATCTTCAGAAGCACTATCACTATTACAGGTTGTCTCTGAATGATAATCGTTATTAATTGTTGCTATGATATATCCGGCGTCAATGTCTTTATTTTCATTTATAATTACTTGTGGTAAATCATGGAGGTTATCTGTATTGGTATTAACGATTTCTTCTTCTTTACTAACACTATTTTCCTCTGTAAATTGCCTAAGCTCTATTTTTAGTTTCGCTATTTCATAGTCTGCATTGGCCCGTTCTAACTGAGCTTGTTTGATATCTATACGTGCCTTTAAAATGGCTCTTTTTCTTGTATAATCTCGTGTCCGTTTATCCATGCGTGGTTCGTCATCTATAGCTTGTGTTCGATTGTTATTTTTGCAGGGGTCTTCATGTGATACTCGTTCTACTTGTAGGTAATTGAATAGCTGTAGTAGTAGTTCATTGCTTATTAAACTATCCATAGTCTTGCGTACGTCGTTGTTTCTATTTGGTTAATAAATTTAACCTGTTCTCTCCGTCTTTGAGGTTTTATTGACTGTACCAATCCTACTGTCCCTAAAACCCTAATAATCCTAACGTTAACCCTAAATAAAATAATTATAAATATCCTAAAATTATAAAAATAAAATACAAAAATACCCTAATAATATATAAATAAAATACATATATACCCTAAAAAATAAAATAAATAAATACCCTAATAAACCTACCTTCCCTAATACCCTAACTGCCCTATCAGCCCTAATGCCCTAACAGTCCTGTTTGAGGGTCTCGAAAGACACACTCTCCCAGGGATGGAGTAATGGGTAAGGTGAGGTGGGAATCGCCCGACAGAGGGTAACACGTGAGGGTTAGAGTGCTCAGGTATCGGGAGGAACGCCCGACACCCTCGGCTGTGCCTACTAGGAGGACCCCTATCTCACGTGAACCGTATCGGCGCGATCAGACTGTTACAGCTGCCGGTTAAGGCAAGCTGGCAGTATCGTCTGGTATACTGCTCCCGCCGTTAGGCGTTAACTCACTGTTCACCGTTTGACACCGTTAGGTGGTGAACAGATGAGGCGCGGTAAACCGCTTAGAGTCTTCTCCAACGCGACGAAGCGATCTTCCCAACAGCCTCGCGGTCTTCAGCAGCTACTCCGAGCTTCGCCTCAATGCACCCGCAGCGAAGGTGGATTCCTCTTCGGTTTGTTGAAGTTGACACCCTTGAAGTCTTCTCCAACGCGCCGAAGCGATCTTCCCAACAGCCTCGCGGTCTTCAGCAGCTACTCGGAGCTTCGCCTCAATGCACCCGCAGCGAAGGTGGATTCCTCTTCGTTTTGTTGAAGGTGTGACTCCTTTGAAGGTTTTCTACAGCGCGACGAAACGATCTTCCCAACAGCCTCGCGGTCTTCGGCAGCTACTGCTGAGCTTCGCCTCAACGCACCCGCAGCGAAGGTGGATTCCTTTTCGTCGTTGCGTCGTAGATCTTCGGTTAGTCTGTAGCTCGATGAAACGATCTTCCCCACAAGCCTCGCGGTCTTCGGCAGCTACTACTGAGCTTCGCCTCAATGCACCCGCAGCGAAGGGTCGATGCCTTTTCTTCGGTCTAGGCAGACTTCGATGACGTCACTTCAGTTCCGTGGTCCAACTGAACGATCTTCCAAGCCCGCGGAACCCTGTTCTGCGGCGATAGGTTGATTCCTCTTCAGTTCTTCCACGGAGACGCTCTCTTGCCTGAGCTTATCTTCAATGATGTTTGCCGGCTCGGTGAATCCGGCTCGAAGGACCATGCACTGTGGAGGATTTTGGAGAGTCCAAACCACAGGGAGACGCGTATAAATAAAACACGTAATTTCTTGTTAATGCAGAGATGTGATCGCTTCAAGCTTCGGGAGTGAAGTGTGTGAAATATTATTGGGGTGCTGAATTATATGGGATTAGAAGCGCTCGCATTCTCTTATCTTTATTCCAGGTATAAAAATATATAGAAAAGAGACAGAGTTACATTTATGAGCGAGATGGCATTATAGTATGAGTGAGATAACTATATAGTGTGAACAGTACAATATTACAATAAGAGTGAAACAGCAATACATAACATGATAATAATACAGACTATGGAAATGTGGCAATGTAATGCAGTAAAGATAATTACAATATAATATTAATAGTTAACATTATTGGGTAATCGGTTTATTTATCTATATGTAATAATTGCTTAGTATCTACGGTCTCTATTAATCTTATAACTAATATACGTACAGGTAATTCTCTACAAGAAATACACTTAAATAACTAATTAACTTAAACCTACTTAACATTATGCATATCCTAAGAAAGTAATCATAATATATATAACAATACTATCGTCAACAAGAATTGGTAGTTCTTAACTAAGTCTAACAATTCTTAACACTTACATTATGTAAATCAATACAACATTCATTACAAAAATCGTCCCGAAAACACGTCAATTCGTGTACCTATTATTACTTAAGCAAGTAAGTTACCCTTTCGGATGGCACAGACAGACAGACCTGTCACAAAAAATGTTCGAAAACTGCATTTACAGAAACGTATTATTTAAACTTGGCGTTTAGAATATATATATATATATATATATATATATATATATATATTTTTTATATAAAATATTTATATTTGAGGGTAGCTACAAAAAATATTTTATAGTTTATCAAACCTATTATCTGATCGTCGAGATCGCTTTGATTTCCTATGACGGGGCTAACGTTTTGGTTAGCGGCACGTCGATTTATTCGACCCACTAGACCTTGAGGAGGTACTCAAGCTGCTTTAATGAGCTACTATCCGATCTGCGAAGAGATTGGTCTGCAGTCGCCTCTCTCGGACCGATTAAGATAAAACAAATAGATTGCTCGCATTATTTTTGATTTGCAAAATAATAATATAATAATATCCTGCATTTTACGATAGCGACCGCAATTTGCAGAAATGCGTATGCCATCGTTTGACATAATTTCTATTGCAGGGTAGAATTATTATACAAAAGACGTACAAAGGAGAAATCATTAGTGATTGCTCGCACTCTCGATTTATATAAATTTAATTTAAATAGGCATATAAATATAAACGAACAGTAAAACTGTTAGAGAAAATATAGAAGTTTATAAAAAATAAACACTTACGTGAAATACTGTTGGTCACTGCTTCTTCAGGAGAACACAGTACACAATTATATTCAAATTTAAATTAAGAATTTAAATTTATAAATAGGGAAATTTAATGGTTCGTGAACGAACCGTACACAGCGAAAATAAGAACGCCAATGAGCTAGATGTTCGAACCATTGTTCGACCAGCTGCCTGGTAGGTGAAGTGAGGGGGATGTGCGAAAGAGAGGCATATAGACACGTAGAAAGAGAAGGGAAACACACGCGAAAGGACGAGTGCTATCTCAATCAATTAAGCTTCGAATTTACGGTTCAGTTATTTAATACGGGTAGGCGGGATTAAAGTTAAATTATCTAAATTTAAATTAATTATGCTTCTATACTACAGCCTTTCTTGATGAGTACTGTTTACCAACAAACAAATTAAAAATGAGGGTATACGAGTAATATCACTAGTCATTTCACACCTAGTAATAATTATAATTAAATTGTTCTTAAATTAATGAAAATAAATTGGATAATGTCGTTGGTTAACATAACATAATTTATATTACAACAATACAATATTTAAAATAAATAAGTTATTAAATGGCATGCGTTTTCTACCTTCATTTCTATTTTGATTGATGGTAAACAGTACAGTACAGTAAAAATATATAATAAATATTTGTAAAGACTATAATATATGATATAACTATGTAATTTTGTTTTTAGTTATTTGATTCACACGTTGTTATTTTTAGAATGCTGTTATATTGTTTTTCCCTTTTTATTTTTAGTTATAATGTATTATTTTAAGTTTAACTTGTATTGTTTATTTTAGTTAATAAGGTTGTTCTGTGCTGTGTTTGTGGCGGCACCTGGTCAACGGTTCCAACTGAAAACCAGCGCTGCATGCTCTTTTTATTTAAAGAGTATGTAGCATATGCTGAGTTGGGGCGCTTTATTGGGTTATGCCACACATCGCAGGATATTGTCCTGTCATATTATTTAATATGACAATATTATTTGATAGCATTTATATGATATTATGAGCATATTGTGTTGTGTGGCATAATGCTGTAATAAAGATTTTTTCTTTCTTTCTTTTCTTTCTACTCATCAAGAAAGGCTGTAGTATAGATCGTAGATTTTTATTTTTGTACCATTTCATGTTGAATACACTATGGACGAATAGAAAAAAGAACTATCAAAGTATCATCTTAATAAGTACGTATTCGTATGACAACACATAATAATAACACACATTCTTATACAATAACATTACGTCGCAAAAACTTTTCTGTTCCCATTTTCCTACTCTATAACTTTTTATGAGACCATTTGGCCGACTCAGGTACACAGTTAAGTACATTGTATGCCAGTAAGTTCATTTTACAGTACAATGTTATTGTATACAAAATAAATAATGTACCAAAAATAAGGTATAGATATACGTAATCGCATTTTCATAATGGGAATAGGTTTTAATGTATTGATATTGAAATTTCCGGTAAAAAAGGTCAATATTATTAATTAATACGTAAAAAACATAGATTGTCTGGATTGTCTTTTAAAATCTATTAAATTTTTTTTATCGTAATTAGATGAAAAATCATACATTTCTGGCTTCCTTATATAAAACGTGACATTTTTCTATATAACGAACTATAAACATCAAAATAACAAAGATATTTGTAATTTTGTTGAACGTTCATACCAATCTAATGTCAGCCTCTGCAATCTCAACGATTAAGTAAACTCACATGTCTGCAGCGCTAACGTCTTGACAGCCGATAAAACTGATCGCATGTTGGTTGCGATGTGCATCAACACACTGTCAGTTTTAGCTAAATATGTCAGTATTTATAGAATAAAATCTTTGATAGCGAATGAAAAAAAAACTCAAAATTCATTTTCTTCAATTAGGATTAGTTTACAAGCACTTTTAGAAATATATTAGCTCTTAAAAATTATACAATATATACAATAATAAGCTCTAAAAAGCTTCTGCTGTATACAAGTTCAACTTATCCTAAAAGCATTCGTCAAATAAAAAGAAATGGAAAAATGTTTCCCTTTTAGCTTTTCCTTTTCTTTCCCAAGTCCTAACTGATATTAGCTACATCTGGATTTTCCGATTCCTAATAACCGCCATCGAAAACTATTACGCCCTATAAATCCCAAAAAGTTTCCAAAGTACCGTATTTTCTCGCCCATTATGAATATCCGTTGTGTTGCATTACACAACTTGAGCCAAATGTATAGACCAAGAGATTGTAAACATTTTTCAGACGTTATCACAGCATCCAACTTTTGAATGTGTTTATTGTGTATCAACTAGATAATTAACACACCTATACACGTAGAGATACTTTTAGTTTAAGAGAGCTTTCGCCACCCTTTGTCAAATATTTACAGTTTAAACACAAGCCAAGTGAACAAGACAACATTTGTAAATACATATCCTACTAATGTTACGGGAAAATTTGTATGGATGTTTGTTTGGATGTTTGTTACTCCTTAACGCTGCTACTACTGAAACGATTTGGCTGAAATTTGGAATGGGAATAGATTTTACTCTGGATTAACACATAGGCTACTTTTTATCCCGAAAAAAGTCCATGGTTTCCCGAGATTTGCGAAAACTGATGATTTTGATGATATGAATGTTTGTTACTCTTTCACGCCTCGACTAATTTGGTATTAAGATATATTATTTAATTATATTATTATAATTAGCTTATTAAAATTATATTATTATAATTAGCTGAAATTTGGTATTAAGATATATTATAGCCTGGATTAACAAACAGAGTATTTTTTATAACGGAAAAATCCATGGTTCCCGAGGAATTTGTGAAAAACTAAATTCCACGCTGACGAAGTCGCGGCCGTCCGCTAGTGCATGAAATATTCAAATAAATTTGTATTTTAAAATATATTTAATGAATAAATGCTGCACGAAGGTTTGACTTAGGACTCCTACAGCCATTTTCCCCCTCCACCATCTGACCAACACCATGCAACCATTATTTACTATTGCATTTTCAATGAAAATATACAAGTATTTGAAAACGAGATTCTAATAAAACTCTCCAGACTTGAGCCAAACCTATTAACAATTAAAATAACAAAGAGCCGTGAAAGCCCAGTGGATATGATCTCTGCCTCCGAATCTGGAGGGTTTGAATCCGGTCCGGGGCATGCACCTCCAACTTTTCAGTTATGTGCATTTTAAGAAATTAAATATCACGTGTCTTAAACAGTGAAGGAAGATAATCGTGAGAAAATTTGCATATCAGAGTATTTTCTTAATTCTCTGCGTGTGTGAAGTCTGCCAATCTGCATTGGGCCAGCGTGGTGGACTATTTGGCCTCACCCCTCTCATTCTGAGAGGAGACTTGACCTCAGCAGTGAGCCAAATATGGGTTGACAATGACGATGATAATTATGAATATTACAAAAATGCTGCAGTAATAACCATGTTTCGGTCACCGTCTCTTATACTAACTGGAGTGCGCGCTGCATTGCTTTTACTTGCTTCGCTAACATGGTACACAATTTTAGGCTAACTCCCAACACTTAACTTGCTGGCAACTCTAGCCAGGTGACATATTAAATGTTCACCTTGTCTTCCGGTGTGTCACACTCAACTAGGTACTGCGGAGTTTATGTTCACAATTTGAGTTTCTCTTTAACAGTATCTGAGCTTAATGCGCTGGACATTTACCTTTAATAAAGTAATTACTATCTTTAATCTTAATATATAAATGCGAAAGATGAAATTTGGCAGGGAGATAGTTTATAGACAGTTGAGGTCCGCTAAGAATGGATTTTGTGTTAGGGCCGGATCAAGAAGGTCTAATGATGGACTAAGTCACGAGCGCCCACTAGTTCGACATAAGAACCATTGTTTGTTTAAAAACTTTACTGCGCAAATGAACAAACTTAACTTAAATTTGTACTTTGCACAAAGGCAAAATCTAATGCCTTGAGGTATTTTCTAATATTTATTTTAACCTTTTGTGATGTGGACAGGGTTAAGTATTATTAATTATTTTATTTATTAAAACCTATTATTGATTTTATTTATTGTGTAGTTAGTGGTTTTTAACCACATATTGAACGAACACAAAAAATGTACCAATAATTAAGAAAATAAAAATCTATACTAATATTATAAAGCTGAAGAGTTGGTTTGTTTGTTTGATTGTTTGATTGAAAGCGCAAATCTCAGGAACTACTGGTCCGATTTGAAAAATTCTTTCAGTGATAGCCCATTTATGGAGGAAGGCTATAGGCGATATATTATCCCCGTATTTTTACGGGAACGGGAACTACGCAGGTGAAACCGGGCGGCATCACCTAGTAAATAATACGCAAAAGGCGACATTATCACTAGAACGCTCTTTTCCAGCAGGCGAATTCACTAACTTTGACATATTCGTATGTTAATTGACATATACGAAATTGAGATTATTATTTTTTTCATACCTAAGTCATCCGGTGCTTACCGACGGTCCTTCGTGGATATTTACAGTAGGTAGATGACATATTTCAGTTGATTTGATCTTTATTTTAATAGGCTGTTTAAAGACCAAATTAGTGAATAGGCCAGAGAGTTATCCTAATCATAGGAACCTCCAAAATGTATGTATTATGGCACGAAAAAATTAAAGCCAACATTATTCTTCTGGTATTTTTTTATTCGAATGTTTTCACTCGGTTCATTCCTTTGTGTTTTCTTACATTTTCGATAAAAAATATATTACAATACATATTTTCCTTTGAGTTTATGAGACATCGGAATGTGTTCACGGCTGAGTTGTACTTTACAGCATTATTTGCAGAGAGATGTAAAGATACCTAGAGTATCATTGTCGAAATAAAACGCTTGGTTTCAAAATTGTTGGCACGTGATATATAACAATTGTGCCTCAGATCTAAGGAAGCAGAGAAGTACCTTACAGATAAATGTATTTTTAGTAGGTACTAGTAGACGCCGCGCGGTTTCACCCGCGTGGTTCCCGTTCCTGTAGGAATACGGGGATAAAATATAGCCTATAGCCTTTCGCGATAAATGGGCTATCTAACACTGAAAGAATTTTTCAAATCGGACCAGTAGTTCCCGAGATTAGCGCGTTCAATCAAACAAACAAACAAACAAACAAACTCTTCAGCTTTATAATATTAGTATAGATACGCGTCCCGCGATGCGATGCTCACGAGTAGTATCAATTAAAAAAATATGGAATAAAACAGATATATATTTTATTAGTCTTTGCATAAAACTAGCAAGATAAAGTTATCAGTAGAATTATTAACATTTAGCCACACAATATGTTTATGTCCGTATTTGCTTAATTACTTTATTTTTACCTACATATTTAAAAAAAAATAAACCGTAAATAAGTGAAATGTTATGTTATCAGTTCAATTAATGGCAGGCCGTATCGTACGTAACATATTTTTTTTTTTTATTCTTGACAAGCCCTTGACTACAATCTCACCTGATGGTAAGTGATTATGCAGCCTAAGATGGAAGCGGGCTAACTTGTTAAGAGGAGATTGAAAATCCACACTCCTTTCGGTTTCAACACGACATCGTACCGGAACGCTAAATCGCTTGGCTAAAACTAGCCACGGCCGAAGGCTCCCACCAGCCAGACCTGGACCAATTAAGAAAATCTCAATCTGACCAGCTGGGAATCGAATCCAGGACCTCCGTTTTGTAAATCCACCGCGCATACCACTGCGCCACGGCCGTCAATATTACAGCAGTGGGTCCACTGAACCGCATCGTACGTAAAATTAAAAATATGTTTGTTGCGATTCGTCCAATGAATCTATGGACGTCTGCCATAATACCTTCGTTTATTAACACTATATTTAAAGTTTCTATTCCTCATCCAATAACATCTCACTGACTATTTCACAGTCCAGAGATACTTAGAACAAGCATTCCTAAGTACAAAATGTCTACATTCCATTTCCCTTTGTAGATCCAGTGGCATTCAGTCAGCTTTTTATTTGGATGACAATTTCGACTGCTTCAACTGCTCGTGGACTTTAAAAGGAAAGTATAACACTAAGTTACGAGTAGAAGAAACGTTTATTGTTCTATAATCTAATTGTCGGTCGATCAGTATTTTCTCTGGGTTTACAACTGAGAAAAGCGTTCTGAAACTTTCGATATTATAAAGAGGTAAGGTTTAATTGTTTGTTAGGATTCAGCTCAGACCTGACAGATTTTTTGAACATCTTCACCGAGTAACATACAAAGGCTTTATTTTATTTCTATACTCCTACGGGAATGAAAGAAGGAAGATATCTGAGGGCCTAGTGGCTGTTTGATACTGTGACGATCACGTTGACGTAAACGCGAATTTCTAAGGAATTGAAAGAGCACTATCTATTGGCAATACTGCACAACTGTTTCAATTCCATATAAATTCGCGTTTACGTTAACGCGATAGTAACAGTATGAAAATATTGATAACTCCCCCTAGGCACACTGTTAAAATATACAATTTTTTTTTCTTAAAATAAACGCAAGCGTCAAAGTTCTTCATGCGAAGATTTAGTCGATAAATGGAAGGATATAATAATAAAATCTTCTCTACAAGTAGTGAATTTAACTCACAAAATAAAACTGAATTTTGTTTAATACTCAGGCACTAAGATATTCATAACTTCGAAGTTGACATCTTATGCTCAAAGCAAAAGTTTTATTTAGCTTTTTAGTACTCATCGTATATTTATATTTATTGAAAAATATATTTTGACTTAGCAATTTTTTCCAGGCGTCACTAGAACAAGTGCATGCTTGTAAACAAAAGATCCTGGGTTGAAAGGGCAGGAGTAACTATCTTGTATAAAAACAATTATTCTTACACTCTACTCGAATATATTCAATAATACTTTTAGATATACTTTATTTGCACACCACAAAGACAAATACAAGTGAAATAAAACATATTAAGAGATCAGCATACAAAAGGCGGCCTTATCGCTAAGTAGCGATTTCTTCCAGACAACCTTCGGCTTAGGAAAACTTAAGGACACCAGCAGGTGGCGTAAAATAAAATTACCCATAGTATTAATAATACACATACATACAAATAATTTACATCCTAATTCATAAACAATATTACATAAATACCTACAATAATGAATATAATACATATCAAAACATATAAATAAATACATTATAAAGTTATATTGAAGAGAAATAATAGACACAGATCTTTGTCTCGTCCTTACTGCAACAGTGAGTCTACGGCATTTTTAAAAATGTCCAGTCACTTTGATTGCCGTATGTTCAAAGGGAGAGCATTCCATAACTTAACGGCTTGCACAACGAATGAATGTATATAAAATTTTGTCTTATGCACGGGTAAACACAGAGTTAGCAAACGAAACAGACTGCACTTCCAGAAACGTGAATTTCTCCTTCAAATATACAGGAGATTTTGGATTAAACAACACACAGCACATAAGTGAAAATACATGCAGATCACGGCTTTTAGATTTGGAATGAGGATTGAAAAATAAGAACACCAATGTTGAACACTTTTAGCAGGACAATTAAATTAACAAAACAAGTGAAAATGTAATTAAAATAAAACAGAGTTCAGTCTTCGCTCGCTGTGTAACTCTGAGCCTTCATAAGAGGCTCATATTTAGCGACCAAGTCTCGGAACCAAAGGTCACCATTGGCAACACGCACTATTCAAAGACTTTTGTCTTCAGGCACTGAGGAATTTCGGACGAAAAAATATCGCGATTTTTTCCAAATGCTGCCCAGCCGAGGAGGATTCGGTGGTTCACCTCTATTTCATCATTATCAACCCATATTCGGCTCACTGCTGAGCTCGAGTCTCCTCTCAGAATGAGAGGGGTTAGGCCAATAGTCCACCACGCTGGTCCAATGCGGATTGGCAAACTTCACACACACAGACAATTGAGATAATTCTCTGGTATGCAGGTTTCCTCACGATGTTTTCCTTCACCGTTTGAGACACGTGATATTTAATTTCTTAAAATGTACACAACTGAGAAGTTAGAGGTGCATGCCCCAGACCGGATTCAAACTCACACCCTTCGAAATCGGAGGCAGAGGTCATATCCACTGGGCTATCACAGCTTGCTCACCTTTATTTGCTTATATGTATATATAAGCGAGTAAAAACTCTGTTTGTCGCCGATGTCCTTTTTACTATTGATTGGTTGCGGAACTGTCAAAGCGAAGCTTGCATATATATATATAGATAAAACTAAATATTATAATAAAATTTTTATCATTGTCACATTTATTATGCCATCTCATGTTCCATATTAGATTGATCAAATGAAAATCAGATCAATTGAAGATTGCGCCAGAACTTTTTCATTTCATTTCGTGTAAGTGGATTTGAAATAAAAGAACGCTTCAAATATAAATGGAAATGTTCTACTATATAATATTAGATTATTTTTATTGCAATTATATGGAGCTTTTTATGAAAAATTGTATTTCGATACAATTACGTTAAAATATGATTTTTTGACTCTATAGAGTTTTGAGAAGCAGCTAATTAGTTTAAATGATGATTCTAGTAGATACATGTACATTTTTTTTGGCTAGTGGGAGACTCCGGCCGTGGCTAGTTACCCTACCGGCAAAGATGCACCGCTAAACGCTTAGCGTTCCGGTACGATGTCGTGTAGAAACCGAAAGGGTTGTGGATGTTCATCCTCCTCCTAACAAGTTAGCACGCTTGCATCTTATATTGCATCATCACTTACCATCAGGTGAGATTGTAGTCAAGGGCTAATTTGTAAAGAATTAAAAAAAAACATAGCTCATACCGAAAAATACCTCAACCCCTTTTACTACTTACTATTAAATACCATTACCACATTACTTCATATGAAGACTACAAAACTTGGAAAGCTCTAAAGCTCAAAGCTGTGACACTTTTCGATGACTTACGATATCTCAAGTATTCTAACTAGCACAAACACATTACACACTTTGAAATTGTCTGTGAATAAACGCATAATTTTTAGCCAATTTTCAGTGCATATTTTTCGCTTTGTAGACGCTACATAAGCATAGGATTCAACAGGAATAAGTTACATAAATACATAAATGTTGAATGTTTCATTAAAAATATTTTGTTTTGTCACGTTAATAAGCATCATGAGATAAACCTTGATAGATATAAACTGTCTCGATTGGTTATTCTATATGTATATATAATATATAGAATATCGTCTTAGCTTTCCTTTCCTCTAAGAAACCCTCTGGTTCATTAATTTATTTATTTGTAGTACCCCAAAAATACACAGTCATAATAAACAATAAACAAAATATAGAATATATCAACACTAAGCGCCCATAACATTTACGTCATTATACCGTTGTAGCGTCCGTATTGGAGCAGCATGATGGGTCTAAGCTCCATATTCCTCTCCTATAAGGATGGATGGAGGTTACCATGTAGTAGTAGGCCATATAAATAAGCTAATAGTTATGATGACGATAGATACAGTCAAGAACTGCACCTAACATTTTGTATTTATAGGGATGAATAAACTCGAGTTAATAATAAGTTCCAACTCAGTGTCTTGAGACATTCCTTTTATTTTATTGGCATGGCATAATGTCTTGATGGGTGTATAAATCGCTCGTCTGCGAACTTCAACCCTGTCGCCGGCTGTTTTAGATTTATAGCCCGTAATAAGGGACGATTGGATCCACGGTGATAAGTGCTACCATAATAATATATTGGGACTTGGGTGTCTAAATCACATGTAGGTTGAAATTTCGCAGAGAATTTCAAAGCAATTTCAAATTAAATTTATGATAGCGAATCCCAAACCTCATTTATTTAAATTACAAAATACTACCTTTAATAACGTTATTTGTATATACTGTGTTATATACAAATATACGGTGGAACCGTGAGGTGTCAGCTATTTTATAAAAAATAAGAAGTCATTTAAAGTTTTTTTAAATCTTTGTTCCTTATTTCATACCGAACAAAAATACTTTTTTACCATCTTTCTCTAAACTAAATGCATCAATTAGTTCCCGATTAACACGTTAACAGAAGAGTCACTTTAGTATACATATATAATAGTATTAGGCAGTGTAGTAGTGTAGTATTTGTGTGTACTAAATAGATACCTACAATACTAATACACTACTTGATGTAAATTAGTAGTGGGGGCAATGGGACAGTCTATCACCGACGCTTGACCGGGGTGGACGCTATACCAGTGTAGGAATGAGCCAGTGATTAGCTTATCTTATAGTAAGGACGAGGGATCTTACAGGCAGTATAGTAATATAGGTAATAAATGCATATAACTACTAGTCGGAGGGGAATGGGAATATTGGTCATATTAAAAAATATATATGGCAAATATTCTTTTTTATAAAAAAAAAAATATAGGTAATTAAATCTTCTTATGGATAAACAAAAAACACAATAAAAAGTTCCTTTGTAGCTTTTGACGTAATTGGCTGAAACATTCGCGGCTTTCACGAGGTCAGGGAAAACCACTAAAATGGATGGAAATAATTTCATCGCAGTTGTCAAAACGGATGAAAATAATTTTATGATAAAACAAAAGCTTCTGAGAACTACTTATTTATAACGGCACGTCGTAACTCAATATTCGCCGACTTCAAATGGTGTTTGTTTAGTGTTGAAATGTTTTTATTACAAAAATACTTTCTGACCTTCGCTGTCGTCCAAAGAGCGGACGTCCAGTCGATGTTGTTTTTAGATTTAAAGCGAATTTACTTTTCCATATTAACAGATGACTAAAAAGTAAATAAAGCTTAACGTCAAAAAATATATAGGTATATTTCCATAAGCTGAAACAAAGCTTGTATAAAATACTAGCGGACATCCGCGACTTCGTCCGCGTGGAAATCAATGTAAACTTATAAGCCCTTTTTCACCACTTTAGATTTTTTAAGTTTAAAAATTTTAGAATCCCATTATATTTTGTATTTTTTTCAATGATTTATGAACAAATTTTTAAAACTATAACTCTAAAAATTAAGGACTTTCCATACAAACTTTCAACCCCTATTTCACCCACTTCTTATTTTATTTTCGCAATAAAAAGTATTCTATAACTTTCTCCGTACTATGGTCTTAAACTGTGCCAAGTTTCATTTGAATTCATTCAGTAGTTTCAGCGTGATGTCCGAATAACAAAAAAAACACGGACAGACAGACAGACAAAAAATCGAAAAAAAATATTTTTAGCTGCAAAATATCTTCAATGTACAGAATGTACAAAATGTACAGAATTCGTAGATGGCGTTGGCGTCCGTTATGCCACGGTAACGTTTGGTGTTACAAATGGTATAAGTAAAATCTCAAATTGCAAATTATTGTATAGAATTTGACCAGTTTTATTATAAGTATAGATTATATAAATAAATAAGAACGTACGAAGAACTAAACATTCAGTTATTTAATCATATATTTTACAAGCGGACTCTTAAGACTTCATCCACCCTTAGACCGTCCTTAAACCGTTAAAAACCGTTTATATTGAGTGAATTTTTATTTTTATGATATTTTGTATATTAGAATCGGCCAACATCTATTTGCCGGATCGGCTAGTAATTTTATAGGTAGTTAGATAGGTTAGGTACCTACTATAAAATACATTTTATCTTTTTAACGAAAGTCAAACTAATAAAAAATAAAGCGAATAATCGAATAAATTATCTCTTTGTAGATTTACCTTTTTTTCTTTTGCTATGAAGTGATGAGTATTATCATGAAGGAACTCAAGACAGAGCAGCTATAGCGAATCAAATGATCCCGAATAAGATCAAACGAACTTCCTTATGATCTGCAGGTGACGGAGCAAAATAATTATTCAGTTCAGGAATATTCAATCGTTGCGATTAAAGCGAAGTCTTTAATTAAAGATATTGAGATAAGTTAAAATATTAATTTTAGCACTCAATATTCAAAGGAATGGAAGATTAAGAAACGTTTGCACCGAATTTCGGTCTTTTATTATAGACACCAGAGGTTAAAACCAAGATGTTGAACATTTTCATACTCTTATTAATTCATTAATTATTTAAATAATGTAATGTAAGAATTAAAAAAAACAATTGCTCTATTTTTATGAATTTATCACGAGTCTATAAACAGCCGATTAACTAAACGGTTGTTGTTGAAAATCTTTGCCATTTATGCAACTTTTTTATAAATTAATTATTGAAGTTTAATTATTATTAATCTATGAGCGTAAAAAATAATATAGTAAAATAACTAAATATGTATGTTTGTGTAGTTTTGTTTGTATATTTGTACGATAACATTTTAAAAACGTGTCAGTATGCAGTTAAAAATTTGCATAGTAATTTATTCGTAGGTCAGTCAGGTGATGCATAAAATAGTTGTATTAATGTGGGGACGCACGCCATACATTGTTTTCATTATCATAATAGCTACTACTGAATGTACATAGTACCTATCTACATCGTTGTAATTGTCACATTATTTCCATTTCAATTGTATATTAATTATATACAGTATAAAAGCTTTGTACACTGAAAAAAAAAACCTAGTGCGCCATACTTAAAATACGTAGTAAACCAGACACTATTACGCTTAAAGCCGGCACTATGTTGTAAGTAGTGCTCAATTTATAGGTCGAAACTTGGAGACAAAACTACCGTGCGTAATGACGGCACAGAAAGAAAATTATTGATCCTTAAATCTTTACAATTAATACAGAAGGAATAGCGTACGTTAGGATACAAGCTTCTTAAGTAACATGGTGTTGCTTTTATACTTCACAGTAAGCTGCATCATCACTAAGTATACGGCACCAGTTGTACGTATGCTGCACCTGTAGTAAATAGTAATGTGCAAGCTCCTTACGTAAGTATCTCATTTAAGTAGCTTATTTTTCTGAGTGTACTGAAATTCATTATTATCTATTAACTAAAAATTTTCAAGCTCCTACAGTCTGTATTAAACTCCTCCAGTATATAGGTAGTACGTATGGAAATCTTCTAACTTTGTATTACACAAATCAGTCTCAAGCACCGAAGAATACTTCAAAACCTGTTAATTTAAAACTAACACTAATTGGCTTCATTCAAGTTTAATAGATTTATAACTTCAAAGGGACTCATCTTCAGCTGATGTCACTTGGGATTTATTAAACACGTCAAAGGATTAGTAAGAAGGATTCACTCTTCAATTTCTCAGAATTTCTCACTCCGTTTGTAATAAAGTTTGGTACTATTACATTGCTTTGTTGAAGTACTCAATTTATAAGTCGAAACTTGGTGACAAAACTACCGTAGAAAATTCGTCGTCATCAACCCATATTCAGCTCACTGCTGAGCTCGAGTCTCCTCTCAGAATGAGAGGGGTTAGGCCAATAGTCCACCACGCTGGCCCAATGCGGATTGGCAGACTTCACACACGCAGAGAATTAAGATAATTCTCTGGTATGCAGGTTTCCCCACGATGTTTTCCTTCACCGATTGAGACACGTGATATTTAATTTCTTAAAATGCACACAACTGAAAAGTTGGAGGTGCATGCCCCGGACCGGATTCGAAACCGAAATTTATTAGCGCGTCTTATATGTGGGAAGAAACAAAAGGGAGATGCGATTAGGCAACACTATGCATATGCTATAAGAGCCGTGATAGCAAAGTGGATATGACCTCTGCTTTCGATTCCGGAGGGTGTAGGTTTGAATCCGGTCCGGATCATGCACTTCCAAGTTGTTGAGGAAACCTGCATACCTGCTAATTTTCTCAATTTTCTGTGTGTGTGGTCTGCCAATCCGCATTGGGCCAGCATGGTGGACCATTGGCCTAACTCCTCTTATTCTGAGAGGAGATTCGAGCTCAGCAATGAGCCGAATATAGGTTGGTAACGATGATGCATATGCTATGCATACTTTTGCATGGCTGATATGTTGGTCGTTCCATTCCACACCCTCCGGAATCGGAGGCAGGGGTCATATCCACTGGGCTATCACGGAAAGAAAATTAGTGATCCTTAAATCTTTATAATTAATACAGGAGGAAAAGTGTAAGTTAGGATAGCATCTTTACATAAGTCACTTAATAAGTTTTTATAGATTAGGAGTATCTTTTAAATATATTACTGCAAGTTGTTTATTAATTTATCATTAACAGCCGATGGACGTCCAGTGCTGGATATAGGCCTCTTCCATAGACTTTCAAACAAAACGTTCTTGAGCCGCGAGGATCCAGCAGCTCCCTGCAACCCGCTTGATATCCTCGGTCCACCTAGTGGGGATTCGACCAACACTGCGCTTTCCACGCGAGGTCGCCATTCCAGCACCTTGGGATTCCAATGTCCATCGACTCTTCGAACTATGTGACCTGCCCATAGCCACTTCAGCTTCGCGACTTGCTGAGCTATATCAGTGACTTTGGGTCTTTTACGGATCTCCTCATTTCTGATTCGATCACGCAGAGAAACCCCAAACATAGCTCGCTCCATCGCCCGCTAAGTGACCTTAAGCCTTTTTATGAGGGCACACTTAGGGACCAAGTCTCGGATCCGTAAGTCATCACTTGCAACACGCACTGTTCGAAGACTTTCGTCTTCAGGCACTGAGGAATTTTGGACGAAAAGATGTCGCGGAGTTTTATTAATTATTAGACGGTATAAATATTGAATACTTAGTTTGCGAATAACAATTATTTTCAATGGAAGATATAGGAGTATTTTGTTGTTTACTAGATTCATAGGTAGTTATATATTTTGGACTTAATTTTCATTAAGTTATTTTATTTGACAATTATTCTCTTTCGTAATATTAGAGTTATTACCTACGAGAAAATACTACTGAATAACGAAGGTTGTTGGCTGTTGTGTCGCCCTGAAAATTGCCTTTGGAAATATAATATGACGGCGATATATCATAGCAGAGATAAACACGTAGTATGCCATTAGCGGACGGGCCCAAATGAAAAGTTACGCGATCACAATTAGCGACTGCTTGTGTAATTAATGACCGGCCTTGGATATCCGGCGGTCGGAACTGGTTATTAAAAATCTGATATCTGTAATGAAAGAGATAGCCAATGATTATTTTATAATATAGATATATTACGTGCTTACAAAATCACCGTAGAAGTCGACCTTTAGCGACTACACTGAGCTGAGAAAGTAAAAACTGATGATATCAAAGTAAATACAAAATTGTGCATATTATGTGTTTTAAATTATCGTTGTTTAATAATCGACTGAATGAAGTTAAGACATTTGTTCGCCTCAGTTTTGATGGTTTTGATTTGCCCTATATCTATACTAATATGTATAGCTGAATAGTTTGTGTGTTTGTTTGTTTGATTGAACGCGCTAATCTCAGGAACTACAGGTCCGATTTGAAAAATTATTTCAGCGTTAGATAGCCCATTTATCGAGGAAGGCTATAGGCTATATATTATCCCCGTATTTCTACGGGAACGAGAACCACGCGGGTGAAACCGCGCGGCGTCAGCTAGTCTAGTAAAAAATATCGTGATTGTTATTTCCGATTGCGTTGCTATTTTTTGAAATTTGTCTATTAACCTTCACGATATAAATGTCGTTGTTTGAATGTTAGCACTATTGACAAACATGAATGGTAATTTCGCGACAATATTATGTGTACAACAATAATACTGAGTCTGAAAGCGACACTGATTATTCGCCTACATCATCATCATTATTCGCCTACAGTCGTTCGTATATTACGACGGAAACTCATCAAAAGAGAAATACGCCATTCATGCTATTTGGGGACTTTTGAAAATATACGATATTTGCTCGGCTTGTTTGCATCATTTGACCGAATTGTTTTTTTTTATGTTATCTTGAGTGAAACTGGAAAGTTACACCGAGGCAACGTCGCCTGTTTATTGGTATGTTACCGGATATACTTTGGAGAGTGCACAGGAACTTTAAAATCTAGTTTTATTCCCCATTTTACCACAGAACAGCGAGACGCCTTGAAAATTTGTTGTCGACGTCCAGTCAACTAAGTTTCTAATGAGAACTGCTAAGATGTGGAATGCCCTTCCTGAGTCTGTGTTTCCTAAAACATACAATGTCATAAAAACAACACTTGTAGAATGTAGCAATTTTCGCAATCACATATTCTACCATAAAAAGTTGTAAGATCCATGTAATACCCAGGCGATTACTTTATTCCTTCCGTAATTATGGGATCTTCTGTTACAAGTTATTACGTAATTAGCTAACCTAACAACATCTTATCAGTATTACAAATCTTTAATATTTTAAATAAATAGAAAGAAAGTTGAGATTTAATAATTCTTAATCCATGTTTATTAATAGAAGCTATTGAAGCTTTGTACAAACCGGCGAATGATTTCAACTGTCAAAACGGAAGCTTTATAAATTGCGACTACATTGCACAATTAACCCTCGGGTTTACAGTAATTACTGAACTGTTATTGCGCAAACCAAACAAATTACGATCGTAATCAGTCTCTGTCGACCGCAAATCAAACATACAAATGATTAATCAATAGGCAATAAGAACTACGCTCTTGGCTGGACAAACGCTATCAGGCATATTATAAAACAGCTGAGTGTTTTATGGCCGTTTAATTTATTTATATATTCTATTGTTTTCTAAATATTTCAATAAGCCCTTAAAACAGAAAAACAAAATACAGAACACATGCATTCTGCTATTTTTAACGTTTAGCTACCAAATAAATGAGCGCTATACTTGATCAATAGTGTAATGAGAGGGTAGACCAGTAGAAGTCAGTCAAGTGATTATTTCGGTGATGATTAATAGTGTTACTATGTGTATTTGCCATCCCTGATGTAAAGTGTAGAACCTAGTCGAAACATACCTACCACGATAATAGTGCACAGTATACGATATCAGTACATAGGATACGAAATTCCGGTATTCGGCTCGAAGGAGTTAGTATTCCCGATATCAAGGCGTGAGATTGAGTATCTCTCCTCTCTCTCTCTCCTCCTTGATTCAGTCTTTCTCCGATATATTATTTTCTTTGTAATTGTATTTTTTTTTGCCACCACGGTCCAAACTCCTTAAATGGTTACCGTACTTACTTACGAGAATAGTAGGAGCATGAGCTGACAAACTTTCAGCTTTTATAAAAGTCTGGGGTCCACGGGCTCTTAGTCTATTACTATAATCTAGCTTGCTAAAATGTAGACACGAAATTCACGAACTCAACTAAATTTAGACATGATTGAGGGTACTTATGCTTAGCTTAGCGCAGACGAGGCTTACAAGAATAATCGGTTTATTGAGACACGGTCTAAACTGGTTTATATTTATGTACCAAGTACTGTTTGTGTTTGACATAATTTAAGATCGAACTTGGAACTTGATGAATTAAATTCGTACCACCCACTCATTAACTTATTAAACGTCTATATAATCGAATATTTCAACAGCAACTCCAGGCTGCTTCTAAGAATTTTTTGAAGAGTTCAAATATTTCATAGCCCTACCTACTGGGCTACATTGGGTTACGTGAACGGAGCCTCTAAGAGTGAAACCACACGGTGTAGTGCGGCGCCGCGCCGGAGACATTTTGCCGCATCGCTGTACATATCGGTGTGCGGCGCCGCAGTACGTCGCCGAGGCAGAAAGTGTGCTTGCAGTGCTTCGCCGTGGCAGAAAGTGTGCTTGCAGTGCTTCCCCGAGGCAGAAAATGTGCTTGCAGTGCGGCGCCGGAGCGCGCCGTCTGGCATATCATTGATATTTATATGCAGGCCGCTGCAGCGACACATGTGGCTTCGGATCTAAATGTTCTAGGTTCGAATCTTGGATTGAGTTATAGCTTTCTTCTATAAATTCTCAGCCCGAATGGGAGTATCGTGATGTTACATCACCGTGGTCGGTCCTGGTCATTATCATTAACACTTAATACAACATTATTGTTTCCCTTAGCCCTCCAACCTGTATTGGAACAGCGCGGTGGGTCTAAGCTCCTTAGTTCATATCCCCTCTTCTTTAAAGTCTTGTCCTGTAGTGAGTCGTTAAAAAAGGCTCATGATGAAGACTCAACAAAAGAACTCCAGCAAAATATTCCCAATTAGCTTACAAACACGGCTTGTTAACATGGAATTTGGTAAATGAAATAGTTTCAGGACAACAATGCTAATTTAGTTAATTATGTTAAACAAATAAAATACAATTTTGAAACGGAATATAATGAGTACGCCGTCTGATTACTGTTTAGATAATGTTTGAAACAGAATTTTCATTTGGACAATAGGGTAGTTGACTCATATCAAATTTAATATAAACAATATTAATTTCGTGTAGTATGGACCCTTATTCCATATAAGGGTCCAAAATATATCGATATCAATTAATAAAAGTTCAGGATTTCTTATAAAACTTAATTGAAATATCACGTATTTTTTTAAATTTTCCAAACCTCAATTACGCTATCGTCCATTTTGTGACGTCACTAACACACTGGATGTATTAAAGGTCAAACTAATTGTTATCTATTATTTTTGCCAAACGCTTCATTTGTAAGGGATTTGTTATAGTCACGTCATGAAACAGTTGAAATATAGACCATCATGGCCGACAGGCGTTTTGGCTCGTATGGACAAAAAATATATTTAAAAACTAAAATTTTCATGTAATCACGTCTCAAAAAAATATGAAAAATATATTTTAAATCTAGTAGGACGATAATGAACTATTTATGAACATTAAAAAATTACAACTTTTTGTTTTTACGCGTTAATCTCAGAAACTACTGGTCTGATTTGAAAAATTCTTTCAGTATTAGATAGCCCATTTATAGAGGAAGACTATATAGGCTATAGATTATCCCAGTATTCTTACGAGAATGGGAACCACGTGGCGTCAGCTAGTACTGAATAAATGTTATGCAAATATACATTCAGATGAAAATTCATTGGAAAAATAGTCTAATAGATGGAAATTAAATCCAAGAACCCTCTGATTCAAGTAATGTTCTTCAATGGGAGAGCTATTGAAGCTTTTTACGTAGAGAGACGGCGAAGCATTCCAGACCTTTACAGTGCATGCAAGAACCGAGGAAATAAGGCATTTCATTCCATGCATGTCCAAGTACTACCTACGAGTACAAATCTGTGCAAATGCTCTAAATATCTTGCTCGTCTATACATGTATAATTTCATTACGTATACGAGACATTCTATTTTAATCTTCCATAATTTATTAAAATCTCCTGCCGCACTCCTTCAAAACAGCTCGACTTTAATGCTTTAATCAAAGATTTTTTGTGGTAGTTATGATCGTAACCAGTCTTCCTGAAATCGCTTTTTCAATCACCCGTTTTTTAGGATTTCGAACCTCAAAAGGAAAAACATAATCCGTACAGTTCAGTAGATCAAAAGATCACTTTGTTCTCAGTCTGTCTGTCTCTAATGACCCTTAATTACCCTTAACACGTATCAACAATTTGAAATGAAGATTGTATCATTCTGGTGTTTACAATTTAACAATAGTAATTTAACAATACTTGTAGTACTCGTATACCTTTACATGGCAGCACAACGTTCAACAGTAAACAGTAGTATGACGTAAGTACATTAAAGTCGGCGGATAATTGTTCCTCTGAGTATATAAAATGTCAATAACTTTATCAGAGCATTATCAAGCCCGCCGCGACTCTATTCACTAGCCTTAATCTAATCTGTCTGTCTGTCTAAACGCTAATCTCAGAGTACTGAACGGATTTTAAATCATTGAAAGAGCCATTTACGATAACTATAAATAGATATTACAAGTTGATTTGATTGATTTATTCAAGCAAAACATGCAAAATTTTACTATCTTATCCATTGTGTGTTTTCCGCCTGTCATAATATCTATAAAACAATTTGACATTCACAACTACAATAGAAAGAGAACCTGCATTAATAGGACATAATATTTCATTACTAGCGTGGAATTCAGTTTTTCACAAATCCCGCGGGAACCTTGGATTTTTCCGGGATGAAAAGTAATGTGTTAATCCAGAGTAAAATTTATTTTCATTCCAAATTTCAGCCAAAACGCCGCAAATTTGACAAAGTTTCATCCCATATTTTATCCTCTTCTTGATCAAAATTCTTTCTTAGCGGATGTCTACGTTATAACATCTACCTGCATGCCAAATTTCAGCCCGATCCGTCCAGTGGTTTGGGCTGTGCGTTGATAGATCACTATGTTAGTCAGTCAGTCAGTCGGACACCTTAGAGTTATATATATTTAGGTACTCGTAATATGGATGCGTGATAGCCCAGTGGATATGACCTCTTCTTTCGATTCAGAAGAGTGTGGGTTCAAATCCGGTCCGGAGCATGCACCTCCAACTTTTCAGTTGTGTGTATTTTAAGAAATTAAATATTACGTGTCTCAAACGGTGAAGGAAAACATCGTGAGGAAATCTGCATGCCAAATATTTTTCTTAATTCTCTGCGTGTGTGAAGTCTGCCAATCTGTGGTGGACTATTGGCCTAACCCCTCTCAGAGAGGAGACTCGAGCTCAGCAGTGAGCCGAATATAGGTTGATAACGAATATGGAGGATGAAAATATTTTGTCAGCCCATGCTCCTCATTATAAAGTTTCAACAGTGGTCTCTTTTTGTTATAGAATATTATTCTTATGAAATTTAATGTAAAACCGCGGGACGTCGGCTAACCTGATAAAATTCTAAAAACGACATATTTAGAACATCATTAATGTTAAGATAAATAGTTTTCCTATAGTTTTTGTTATAAAAACGATGACGGTAAATGATATCATAGCGTGCTGAAAAATATTTTGGACTAGAAATAATTCGTGTCACTCATGTCATGTAATACTTTAAGTAACTACGATAAGTTTTATGGGTGTCCCGATTAGATAAAATTGACGATAATAATATTTGAGCACCAATATTACATCAAAGTGCTTCACTATCTTTGGCCAAGTCTAAATTGCTGGCACGCTAATGCATGGATTATTATTGTAGTAGGTACATCGAAGCTTCAAATTAGATACACTAGGACATAGGTTCTCAACGTGTATGATATTGCCCTCTTGTGGTCCGAAATTTTCAGGAGCAAGCCAAGAACACAGAAAATTAAAGGAATTAAGGTGACACAGGAAGTAGGTATATTACGGGTGGCAAGGAGATTCGTCTACCTAGTTAACCTATGAAGTACATTTTCTCTTCTTTCTTGGTTACGATATTTTTCTTATGATTTGGTTGGTTTTCTTCTCTCAGTTGCTTTTCTTTAGATCATAAGTATAACGTTGAAGCGACAGTGTGGAATGTCTTATTCGATCTGATGTTGCTTCATTTAAGACGCAGTGGGCTGCGCTGGCTTTTAGTGGTTATTCTGGTCCTCAGCCCGGCGAGTCCCACATATCCTCCAGAGGGTGCTTTCCGTGACACCTTTGGCAGGGATGAGTAAATGCATTTACCAGCGAAAAAAAAAGTAGGGAATACTAAAATAATATAATTATCAAAAGAAGATTTCCAAAACATTTTATTATGTACTTGTATGATTTCTATCATTCCAAATTTCAGCCAAATCAAATGCGTCAAAGAATTATAAACATCCATACACACTGTCGCGTTATAATGTTAGTAGGTTAGATGCTATGAACATTTATAATTTTTAAATAAGCATATGAAATTAGGGGTTTTGTGTAAAGAAATATACTCTCAAAGGACAGTAGGCAAAACAAGGTTGAGAGCCTATGCACTATGACAATTTTCTAAATTGTTTGGCGATAGATTGATAGATACCTAGTTTAGTAATGCTTTACATACAATTTTTATAATAATTGCATTTATTTTATCTAGGTTCTAATTTTAGCTTAATAAATAAACAACTTTAAACTAAAACAGTGCTCGCCACCTAGGCATTAATTAAATTTATGAATATATCTGCCTAATAGATATTATTTTCTACTCTGTTTTATTGAGAGCCTCAATAGCTAAAGATAAATCGGTTGGACTCATCACCGAGGGGTGGTGGTTCGATACCCGCCCCGTTGGCTTATTGTCTTTCCCACTCCTAATACAGTATTTCTCGACTAGTTAGAGGGAAACGGGAATACTGGTTATATTTAAAATATATTATGGCAAATATAAAAAAAACGGTACTTTTTATTGACGAACTGTTACATTGAGTAAGAAAATCACACATGGGTCCTCACGGTTACAACAGAGAGGGCAAAATTAAAGGAGATGGTCCATTTCAGGTCCACTCTTGTACCCCGTATCATTAGAATTTAAAAAATATAAGAATTTAATAAGTGAATTAATCTAAATAAGAGAATAAATCTAACTACATGAAAAGAAATAAATAAAATTAAAACCCAAGTTTTTGAGTTAAATCAAGATGGCGCCCGAATAGCAACTATGACATGACATTTGGCAGCAAACGTCAAATCGACTACTGCATTGAAATCGTTATCAATACGCCATTATTACCCATATTAGTGTTGCATTTCTTGGAAGAGAATGAATCAAAAAATCAATGAAGAATCACAAAATAGTATAAAAAAATATTTTCTTTTATTTCCGCCAGGGTACAATGACTGATCCTGGGCTCCATACAATTTTGGACCATCTTCTATATCAATAAAAACTCAGCGCTTAATTTTATGTCAAAAAATAATTTCTAATGCCGTCTGATCGTCTCATTATGAAAATGTTCTTCTCAATCATAAATTGAATCTTTGACCTTTTAAGTAAGCCCTTTTTTTTCAAGAGCGTGACATTTATACCTCTCAATATAAGTTTCCTTATCAATTTAAGAACGAGAACTGACCTTCCTCATTTTGAGAGCTGACAGTTTATCAGTTCCTAGCATTGATAGTAAGTCCCTCAGGCAACTGTGAAGTTTGGATTATGACTTAGGAAGTACGTTAGGAGCATGTGAAATTAGCTATTATGATTAACAATCCATAATCGGCTCACTGCTAAGCACGAGTCTCCTCTCAAAATGAGAGGGGCTAGGCATCCACGCTGGCCCACCACGCTGGGCCAATTGGCAGACTTTACACACGAAAATTCTCAGGTATGCAGGTTTCCTCACGATGGTTTTCCTTCATCTCTTGAGACACGTGATATTTATTTCTTAAAATGCACATGAAAAGTTTGAGGCGCATGCCTCGGACCGAATTAGAACCTACGCCCTCCAGAATCGGAGGCAGAGGTCATATCCACTGAGCTAACTAACTGAGCTAATTTTATTTATCACCATTTTGAAAGCGTAGCCGTAGCCACTGGGCTATCAATCAATAGATTAAAAATTAGTTATATTCGGATGTAATTTTTATGACGTCTCGGAGATCAGCTGTGGATCTCGCTACTCGAGTGAAAAGGGAGGTGCGTGAGGTGTTAGCTAGCACTAGCTAATTAGGCGCTATTTTTCTTTTTTTTTTATGTAGTATAGGCTTACGCGTGGCCACAATCAAGCCTGATGGAAAGCAATAATGAGGTCTAAGATGAAGCGCGCTTGCCTAGAAGATGCCTATTCACTCTTGCCTTGAAGGTGCACAAATTATACGTGTCAGGAAACACAGACGCCGGAAGGGCATTCCACTTCTTCTTCTACTTCTTTCTTCTACTATTATAACGGCTAGCACTCCAGATTTAACAGTGTTGAGAAAATTGTACTGCATAAATAATTATGTGGCAAAAGTTAAGCGCGCTCTACACTCGCGGCACGAATTCAAGCAGTAAATTCACGGCGCAAATGCGGCGTGTCTACTAAACTGGCAAAGTTTCACCGTTTGGTTTGCACTTTCCAACGAAAATAGGCATTATGTTCAAATTGGACGATTTATTAAAAGATTTTGAAGATAATTAAATGTTCACGGGAGCCACGCCAAAGTTATTGTTATTGTATATAGTTAACGCTGCCACCGACCTCTTTGTACATTTCACACATTTTACGGCCTAAATTTAGGTTGTGGCATTTGTGATTGTAGCGTGCTTACCGTGTGCGGAGACTAATAACTCAGAACGGTCTACATAATGAAATTAGATAATCTGAAATATTTAGAAGATAATAAAGTGTCCTCGGGAACCACGTCACAGTTGTAAAACGCTGCTACCGACCTCTTATTTGTAGTTTTCATGTAAAATGTATGGTAGAAATTAAAGTGTAGCTACGATAGCTGTCCTGCTTCATTTTATCCTTTCCCCTATCTTCCATCTCACGTTACGCACGTTCGCCTGCTGCGATCGACAATGGTTGGAGTCGCCCCGCTAATTCGTTGAGAGCTGGTCGTGCGCACGCTGAGAAATATTTTACCGCCATCACAAAAAGCCGTGTACGCGTGTGTTTTGTGGATAAATCATTAAAAACTAACAAGTTGAGTGCTTCTTATAAATAATAGACTGTGAATCAATTTTGCTTGTTTTGTGTTGCCACGCACCCGCTGTTTAAGTCTTATGGTGGACGCATCCTGGACAAAAGAACGGGTCGAAGATCACGTGAGTTCCTTCCTATCCCGTATCTTATCATTCCGGGTGTATTCCAACGAAGCTATCGATCGAAGTTAACGTAAATTACCACCATAACATTTTTTGGTCCTATTCGAGCGGATTTGTACTATAATTTCGTTGTCTAACCTACCTCCGTTGTGACGTACTAAGTTCGCTATTTCTTATTTCGTATTATATTTTTATATTATTGTTATAATATACTATTCCGCACATATATATATTTATTATAATCGAAGAATAAGATGTTTTCTTCGGTTAGTTCCGCTATATAAATAAAATCGATACGCTAATTACGCTAAACTATTACGCCGCGTCATAACTAGTAGGTAGGTACATAACGGTACATATTCCGAATTCATTCATTCATTCGTTACGAGAAACGAAGTATTCCATTTTATAGCATAAATCTTTTGATACTTATAATAGATTTCAAGTAACTTTTTGTTGACATCTTAGTATAACGCTATTTGTTAATATTTTTTAACACTTATTTAAAGAAGAAGTATTTACTTTCTTTTATTTAATTAATTTACAAATTAATATTTCATCATGAGTAAAAAAGAAGTCTTGCCCGCAAGCTACAGCGCAGATGAATGCCATCTCAAGCTGTTAGAAGCGAAGAAAGAAATGATGTTTAGCCGCTTACAAGGTATTTACGACTTGACCTTACTAGTTAGCGATGACAGTAGCAAACTACCTTCGTTATTGGTACAGGCAGCCAATATAGACGTTTTGCGTAAGGAGTTTGAATTAAATTTGGATCAGTATACTATGGCGCAAATGAAAGTAAATCCAAACGCTGTTATCAGTTATCAAAGTTGGAACGCATTTGAGGAAATGTTTTGTTTTATTAAAAAATCTTTGGAACCCTATTATCATAGTAAAAATGATTCTACAAAACCTTGTCTTTCTAAATTTCCCACAATGAAATCCAGTCTCCCTGCTATTGAATTACCCGACTTTTCGGGAGATTCGTCTCACTGGCAGCTATTCTATGAACAATTCAAGAATTTAATACATAATAACCCAACGCTTTCTGACAGTGAAAAAGTGTGTTATTTAGTTGGAAAATTGAAAGGTTCTGCGGCATCCGTGTGCGCAGGGTTGCCAGTATCGGGTGAAAATTATTCTATTATATGGAAAAATTTGATAGACAAGTATGACGATCCTCGTTCATTGGCTGGTACATATGTAAATCAACTTTTGAATTTTAAATCATTAAATAATAATACCGCTTCTGGTCTCGAACTATTTTTAAATTCTTTCAACTCCTCCGTCGACGCTCTTAAACAATTAAAATTGGATAATTTAACAGATTTTTTCCTATTGCATCTCGCACTTCTGAAGCTTGATTCCGAAACGGTGAAACTTTTTGAAATAACTTATCGCAAAGAAAAAATTCCTTCTTACGGACAATTAGTAGAATTTGTCAAAGAACAAAGTAAGGTTCTTTCTAGAGGATGTAATAGTAAACCATCTGATTCGCACGTTTCAACTAAACCTCATAATAAAAAATCGCCTATCGCAAAATTTACTAAATCTTTTGTGAATACGGAGTCTATTCAAAACTCTAAAGACTCTAAATGTATTTTATGTAAAAATGAAAAGCATAATCACTTATATAAATGTCCGAATTTCATGAAATTAACGCCGCAAAAACGATTTCAAGTAGTAAAAAATAATTCTTATTGTACTAACTGCTTAAGCACTCTTCATAAAACCGCCTCTTGCTTATCGACTCACAATTGCGCTCATTGTAACCAGAGACATTCGTCTCTGTTATGTTTTTCTCACGCAAATAAATTTAATTATAGTGATCTGGTTAATATAAACACGGCACAAAACGCAACGCACTCTCATTCTATATCGCTACCCGCTAATAAAACCGCTAACTCTCATAATAATTTTAATTCTTACGCTAATATACCCGCTGATGTAGCTACACAAAAAGCTAAAAATGAGTCGAATAATGACTCGTCCGCTAATGGACACACATCGCTATGTACAATTTCTCGTGATTTTCATGAACGCAACGCAACTACATTGTTAGGTACCGCTAAAATAAAAGTTATTGATAACTATGGCCGCACTCACTTTCTGCGATGTCTAGTAGACCCTGGCTCGCAGAGTGATTATATTACTATAGCTTCTTGTAAAAAATTATCGCTTCCTGTATATTCACAAAATCGCTTTACAGAAGTACAGGGCATAGGTGGGACTTCTCAAAAAATACTTGGGATTTCTAATTTGAAATTCACCTCACGCTTCGATGACACCAAAGTATACGATATACGCCCTCTGGTGGTAGAAGGTATTACTTCTCAATTGCCTGATGCTAAAGTAAACTTGTCCGCACTAGAAAGCTTGATAAAAAACATTCCATTAGCCGATGACAGTTTTTCAGAACCAGGTTGTGTTGATTTATTAATTGGTGTTAAATTATATTGCGATATTTTGCTTTTTAATAAAATTACCGCTGAGAATAGCTCACCGTCTGCTATAGAAACCTCGCTCGGTTACGTCATCATGGGCGACGCGCCGATCGCTTCTGGGCTTATATCTACTTCTGCCTTTTGCGCTTTCAGTCGTGAACCTCTAGATAATCTCTTAGAGAGGTTCTGGAAGGTAGAAGAAGCTCCTCATCAGAAATTTTTGAGTCCCGAAGAGCAGGAATGTGAAAAAATATATGTCACAACGACTACTCGTAAAACTGATGGCAGTTTTATTGTATCTCTTCCCTTTAAGGAAGACCCGGTTCGCTTGGGTAACTCTTATATACCCGCTAAGAGAAGGTTTCTCAACCTTGAGAAGAAGTTTAATAACTCACCTGATTTAAGAATAAAATATAACGAAGTTATTCAAGATTATTTAGATAAGGGTATTCTTTCTAAGATTTCTCCTCAAGAAAGCATTATGCCTGGTTTTTACTTGCCTCATAGGCCTGTTATACGGGACGACAAAGCGACTACCAAACTTAGAATTGTTCTAGACGCTTCTATGAAAACTGATGTTAATATATCTTTAAATGATTTACTTCATACAGGCTGCAACTTGCAAGCTGAAATATTTAATATTTTAATAAACGTTCGCCTCTTTAAAATCGCTTTTTTCGCAGATGTGAAACAAATGTATTTATGTATTGAAGTTCTCCCCGCTCATCGTAAATTTCAGCGAATTTTATTTAGATTTTCTAATAATGAACCACTAGAAATCTACGAGTTTAATCGCGTTACTTTCGGATTGCGTTCGTCTCCTTTTTTAGCGCTTCGCACGTTACGCGAATTGGCTAAAAGAGAGAAGGATAGATGGCCCGCGGCCGCAGCGATAATCGAAAGAGATGTTTATATGGACGACCTCGCTTCCTCTGCCTCTGATCCTTCAGAAGCAGTAGAGAAGGCTGAGCAGTTGATCCAAATGTTTAAGTCCGGAGGGTTCGATTTAATTAAATGGACTAGTAACTCTCCTGAATTATTACGTAACATACCTCAAACGCACCGACAGTCTGAAGGAATATCGTTTGACGACGAACACACCTTTAAGATTTTAGGATTACATTGGTTTCCCGTTCATGATAGTTTAAGTTTTTTTGTATCTCCCCCCTCGCTCAAATGGACGAAACGCTCTATTCTCTCCGCAACTGCTCAACTCTACGATGTCTTAGGACTCGTTGGGCCTGTGATTTTATACGCCAAATTGATAATTAAGGAATTATGGATTTTAAAGTTGTCATGGGATGAAACGCTCCCTTCTCATATTATAGAGGCTTGGTTACAATTTATAGATGAGCTGCCTCTTTTATCAAAGCTTAAAATTCCGCGACACCTTGGTGTAGAAAATAACTCTAATTTATCTTTACTCGCATTCGCCGACGCCAGTGAAAAGGCGTATGGTTGTGTAATTTATACACACGTGACAAATGGAGATAATAAACCTATCATTTCATTAGTTTGCTCTAAATCACGTGTGTCTTCTCCCTCTAGTTTAGTTACGCTGGCTAGACTAGAGTTAAACGCTCTTGTATTACTTGCAAAATTAGTTCGCAACGTATATGATACTTTAATATCGCGACAACCTGTAGACAATATTTTTGTATTTTCAGACTCTACTGTCGCTCTGTGTTGGTTAAAGTCCTCACCTCACAGATTTCAAACTTACATTGCTAATAGAATATCGCAGTTTCAGGAACTATTGTGTACCGATGATCTCTATCATATTTCTGGTATAGAGAATCCTGCAGATTGTATATCTCGTGGACTATTGCCTTCGCAATTATTAACCCATGAACTCTGGTTCAATGGGCCAACATGGGCTTCATCGCCTATTAATCAATGGCCCGTTCAGAAATTCTCACCTAACGCCTCTGCGCTTCCAGAACAGAAATCTATATCTCTTGTCATGCGAAGTGTAGATGAACATCCTTTACTGACGTTAAGTACTAAGTTTTCTTCTTGGCATAAGTATCTGAGATCGGTTGTCTTTTTATTGAAATTTCTCAAGAAATTACCTAAAGGAATTCATATTACCGCGGAAGATTTAAATGTCGCAGAAACAAAAGTCATTGAAGTTGTTCAAAATACAAATTTCTATGAGGATATTCAAAAACTAAAAAAAGGAATTTCGTGTTCGCGTGCTATTCAAAAATTAAATCCGTTTATTCGCGATAATATTCTTCACGTAGGTGGTCGCTTAACTTATTCCTCTTTAGATTATTGTCATAAACATCCGATTTTATTACCTAGAAAAGGTCATATAATCGATTTGTTAATTGATTACTACCACCGTGAAAATTTACATGCAGGTCCTCAGATTTTACTTTCTATAACTAGACAAAAATATTGGATTTTATCCGCGAGGCGCGCCATAAAACAACGCATACATAAATGTATCAAATGCTATAGATTAAATCCTAAGCAAATATTCCCGTTTATGGCTAATTTGCCGCCATGTCGCATAGAGCAGGCTAACGCTTATACCTATACAGGCGTGGACTTCACAGGTCCGCTCTACATTACTCTATGTAGAGGCCGAGGTATACATAAGCAAAAAGCTTATCTTTGTATCTTTATATGCCTGGTTACCAAAGCAGTTCACTTTGAACTTGCACCTGATCTTAGTTCCGCTTCATTTTTAAATTTATTTAAGAGATTTATCTCTAGATCTGGTGCAAATTGTAAATTTATATATAGTGATAATGGGACTAATTTCGTTTCATCGAAAGGATATTTTGATGAATTATTTTCGCTATTAAAAAGTGATGAGTATTATAAGGATTTTAGTACTGAACTCGCTAAACGCCGCATAATCTGGAAACTAAATCCTCCCACTGGGAGCCATTTTGGGGGCATATGGGAAAGCAACATAAAAAGTGCAAAATCCCTTCTTTTTAAAGTGATAGGTAAGCAGATTTTGACGTATGAAGAGATGCTTACAGTAGTTACACAAATTGAAGCGATATTAAATAGTAGGCCGCTTTACCTTGCGAGTACGGACCCTTCTGAGCCTTCTGCACTAACGCCAGCTCACTTTTTATATAGAGTGCCTTTAGAGTATTTACCTGCGCCCGATCTTAGTGGTGAAAAGGAACGGTTACTTAGTAGATTTATGCTTTTAGATTCGCTAATTCAATCATTTTGGAAACGCTTCAGGGTTGAGTACTTACACACCCTCCAAACACGCGAAAAATGGAATACTACGTCTCTTTCGGTTAAGGCAGGGACTGTGGTCCTTATTAACGTAGATAACGCTCCGCCCTTGCAATGGCCATTGGGCATTATAACACGCATATTCCCTGGCAAGGATGGGATTACTAGAGTCGCTGAAGTAAAGACTAAAACTGGACTCTTCATTCGGCCTATGGTGAAGCTTTGTCCTTTGCCTGCGCAATAGACTAGTCTTACGTTATTTTAAGTAAGTGTCTTATTGTATTAAATATCTATTAATTTATCAGAATTATTTTATTATTAACTATATTATTTATCGCTATTAATATTTATAACTCATAAATATGTGTCTCTAAGTACTTATACGTATAATTTGTTTATTTGTATTATGTACTTTCGCTATTTTCTTTATTTTTTTATTGCGAGCTTAGTAGCTCACAGGCGGGGGAATGGTAGAAATTAAAGTGTAGCTACGATAGCTGTCCTGCTTCATTTTATCCTTTCCCCTATCTTCCATCTCACGTTACGCACGTTCGCCTGCTGCGATCGACAATGGTTGGAGTCGCCCCGCTAATTCGTTGAGAGCTGGTCGTGCGCACGCTGAGAAATATTTTACCGCCATCACAAAAAGCCGTGTACGCGTGTGTTTTGTGGATAAATCATTAAAAACTAACAAGTTGAGTGCTTCTTATAAATAATAGACTGTGAATCAATTTTGCTTGTTTTGTGTTGCCACGCACCCGCTGTTTAAGTCTTATGGTGGACGCATCCTGGACAAAAGAACGGGTCGAAGATCACGTGAGTTCCTTCCTATCCCGTATCTTATCATTCCGGGTGTATTCCAACGAAGCTATCGATCGAAGTTAACGTAAATTACCACCAATGTAGGTACATGGACACGGCCAGTGCCGTCACTTTTAGCTTTAGGTTGCGGCGCATTGTGATTAAGACATACCTGCCTTGTGCGGCGACACTAATAACTCCGCGAAACCCGCGAACGCCTCGACAGTCACATCTCACGACCCCGATATGTGACGTCACCCAGACGTGGGTTTTTTAACTCACATTCTCGAAGGCGCCCGGACTAATACACTCAGGCCAAAACACCCTTCTCGAACAGCCCTCTAAGCCGAGGTCCGAGTCTCAGAGGAGACGCCCTTAGAGAGTCGTTCCACCCATCTACTCTGCTTCTGCCTTCGGGCCCCATCAGGCGGTGCTTCTGCGCTCGCCGAAACCCTCCAGTGACGCCGCTGAAGTCCCATAAGGAGCCTACGGCACTTGCACAATCAGAAAAGAAAAAAAACACCTCTCACGGCGTCCGCGCCGCGAGTGTGGAGCGTGTATAACGCATTTGTGCTGAAGCGTTACTGGCATAGTCCCACGACTCCTTTGTGGAACTATTTCCATTTGTCCAGTATATAAATTGAAATTATCAACAGAGAAGCGAGATCTTGTATTGTTGTTACTGTTTATCCGTATCTCTTCTTGTCGGCTAGTAGCATCAGAACTTAAATATTTTATGATGAATTTTTTTCACGACTATCTAAGAGTAATATTTCCAAAGCTAGCATATGATAATAATGCATCTATTAAATGCGAAAACATATTTTGTAATACCTACGGTAGAGCTCTCGTAACTTTGATTTTAACTTTACTCTCACAACATTTTAACCTTACTTATCTCCTAATGTTTTGAATCATGATAGCCCAGTGGATATGAGCTCTGCCTCCGATTCCGGAGGGTGTGGGTTCGAATCCGGTCTGGGGCATGCACCTCCAACTTTTCAGTTGTGTGCACTTTAAGAATTTAAATAACACGTGTCTCAAACGGTGAAGGCAAACATGCATACCAGAGATTTTTCTTAATTCTCTGCGTGTGTGAAGTCTGCCAATCCGTATTGGACTATTGGCCTAACCCCTCTCATTCTCAGAATAGACTCGAGCTCAGCAGTGAGCCGAATATGGGTTGATAATGATGATGATGATGAATATTTTGAAAGCGTAGCTGTAGGAGTAAGGGAACAAAAATTAGCATAAGTTACGGTAAAGATGTAACTTTTTATCAATGAAAGAATTTTTAAAATCGGTCGAGTAGTTTTTGAGTTAAGTCGTAACGAACTAACAAAAAGTCAAACTCGATCAGGGTAGTACAATAAATTATATAGAAAGATCAAATATGTCAAACGAAAAAGATACAAATCCGTTAATCCCAGCTTAGCAAACCTAATTTTTCTTTACCTGAATCTAGAAAATAATATGAAAATCATGGAAAATCAAATAGTTATTATTGTAAACGTGAATCTTATTACATTGTCAGAAAAGGCAAATTTGCATGGCAGTTATAATTTGTCATTGTCACGCATGGTTGTAACTGACGTGCGGTTGCCATGACAACGCGAGTGACATCATAACGTCGGGACATAATTAAACTGAAATAGGCTGAATATCGTAAATATCTATGTACGACATTCAGCATTCATACTACATCTCGTGCGGATTACCTTGACACCTGGCTCTAATGATGTTCGTACTGTGTTTGGTATCTAGGTGTCAAGTTAATGCGCACGAGGTATACTTGTGTTGAAGAGCAGACGCCCACGACTTCGTTCACGTGAAATTTAGTTGTTCACTAATCCCGCAGGAACCATGTATTTGTCGGGATAAAAATCAGTCTTATTGTACAGTATATTGCTCTATCTTTCAATGGAAGTCTCGTTAAAATCGTTTCGGCCGTATCAAACAGAAAGCCAGACATACAAACATTTTTAAAAAAGCTTGTTTGTGTTTTATATAACGTAACGTGTTTCTTTAAGTAAGCAGTCTTTATGTCAAATAAAAATAAGAAATTACGGCCAATCTCAGTAGGTTTTAACTACATAAATTAGGGGTGATGGTAGTTTGTATATAAGTATATTAAGGGTATTCTAATGTATATAAATGAAATGTATGTATGTATATTAAATTAATTAAAATGAAAATTGTCACATTGAATGTTATGTAAGAAAGCTAAAAATGTACGATTTTTCATCGAACTACGATAAAAGTTTTTAAATTGATTTTGGAATTTCATAATCGTATTGATTTTACAAACATCCAGACAATCTTTTTTGTATTAATTACTTAATATTGACTATAACGATCTTAATTACCCGAATGTCTTATATAAATCAATATAGTCCAATCCAACCTAGTCATCATTCCGTTTCTAAAAAACCTAAGGTAAAAGTCTTAGTGGTGTCTATTCCATCGGCACCACACCATTCAGAGTGGAACATAGCTTGGAGAAAGGAGTAAATATGGTGGTAGTGCTTCCCGACGAGATTTATCTTAAAGTACATACTCGTAGCTGGTAACAGAATTCTGATTTAAATTTCTATTGTTTAAAAATGATGAATGGAAATACAAAAAGGTTGAGGTATACTTATGAAACCGAGTTGTTTGACAAAGCGTACAAACAACTCGGTTTCATAAAGCGAGTAACACGCAACTTTAATAATATTGAAGCCATAAAAACACTATACTTCGCGTATGTCCGAAGTACCCTTGAATACGCTAGCAACATCTGGTCGCCCTACTATGTCATACACACACAACGGCTTGAGTCCATCCAAAAACAATTCCTTAAATATTTGGCATTCAAGGAATTTAAAATATTTAATAGTTATGAGGATGCTTGCAGGCATTACAAAATTGACACACTAGAAAGGAGAAGAAACTTGAGTGATATGTTACTGCTTCAAGCAATTTTAACAGGCAGACTGGATTGCCCTTCCTTGTTGTCAAATTTTTCTATCAACGCTTCATCTTTTAGACCACTACGTCGACACACAGCGTTACTGAGTGTTCCCAAATGTAATACTATATATGCGCAAAATTCTATAGTATTACGTCTGGCCCGAACATATAATAAAGTTTATTACAATTTAGATTTATTTTACCTATCTAAAACACAACTTAAAAAAGAAGTGATTAAGTCACACAGAACTTTATAATTTACACTTACACACACACACACACACACACACACACAAACACGCAAACTTACACACACACTTACAAATTTTTTTTAAGATTTTTTAGAACACTTTTATCTTTTAATGTTAATATAGGTACCCGAAATTGTATTGTAGCTTTGTATAATATGTATATTCTGTAATCTTTGTGGCCTTAGTTTTAAGCTTATGTAATCTAATAATTATGTACCTACTGTTACGCTGTTGATTACAAATAAATCTATAAAATAAAAAAATAAAATACTCTTCGACTAATTTACTTTTGTTCGATTCTTCAAAGTGTAGTAACAGGGCTTTATAGTTCAAACAAAAGAAATCGTTTCTTCAGAAATAGCTGGCTAGGTAGTTGTATCCACGCAAATTTAGTTCTAAAACTAAAGACAGCCAGCGTGAAACCTTATCAAAGAAACGGAACAAAAAATGTAACAACTAATAAATAATAGACGAATTATTTTTTAGGTATTACTAGGGCATGAATACATGCCTGTAAAAATCTCGGACGAAAAATCTTCAAGTAAAAAGTTTCAAAACCAAGCGAGGCAGGTAAAAAAGAAATCCCGACTGACTTGAAAAATCGTTCTCTGACAAGTATGCTCGTAAATCAAGAAAATGTGTACATTTGGAATTGTACGTATTCATTAATTTATCTTTAAAAAAAACTTTCAAGTTACCACTTAAAGTAAATTACATTGATGTATATCAATGAATACATACTCAAATTAGGTAATACATCACCGGCTAAGTACGGTAGGTAGACCATATATTATAATCTATACTAATATTAAAAAGCTGAAAGTTTGTTTGTTTGGTTGAACGCGCTAATCTCAGAAACTACTGGTCCGATTTGAAAAATTCTTTCAGTTTTAGATAGCACATTTATCGAGGAAGGCTATATAATTTAATAATATTATCTCCGTATCCCTGCGGGAACGGGAACCACGCGAGTGAAACCGCACGGCATCAGCTAGTGTTATTATAATGTTCGCGTATTAGTTTCGTGGGTACGTTTATGTTAAGAAAATAAATAAATGATTTGAGTCAGTTTAAACATTTATTTTAAAATTTTTACTAAACACCTACTTTACAATATCTCTTTCATTTGAATTCGTAATTATCTCAATAACATTTGTAATCATTTATAAATACTAGGATGAAATAAAAACGCCCGGCTATAAGTCTATTGGGGAAGGTTGTAAGTCTGACAAGCATTTTATTGGTTCAAGCAATTTATTATCGACATAAAACGGTACATTTTCACTAGCAGGTGATTTTATAGACTTTTGTTAAGAGATAGCGTTAAATAATTAAAAAAAACCGACCAAGTGTGTGCGGTCACGCGGAGTGTAGGGTTTCGTAGATTAAATTAGCACTTTAATAATTATTATATTATGGATAAATTGAAAAATATTGTAGTGCTGTTACTGCAACGATATTTTTAGAACCAGCTTATGACTAGGAGCCCCGTATGGGTTCGAAACTATTCGGGCATTCTCTGACATTGTATCACGTGAGTTTGAGCCATGTTTTATAATAAAAAAATATTTTTTGACTCAGAAATTTGCAAATTTAAACAAAAAAGTAAAAATGAATGAAAAATTTTGACTTTTATTAAATTAAATTAATGACTTCAAACGATTTTTCTTAATATGAGATAAATTTAGAGAAATATTAATTTAAATACATTTAAAGAAATCTAAATAGATTTAATGAATTTAAATAAAATTCAAATAAATATTACATTGACATCATTGATTATTACAAAAATATATTGAATTAGCTTAAAGCTTCTAACTTGAACAGTGACCACCCTTTTTAATGGCAACACGAAAACATTTGGACTCGTAAAAAGTAAATTAATGGTGTCGCATATTAATGGAGAGCCTACAGTTCTTGCGTACCATTCAATTTACGTGATTACCTCCATTATGAATTCTGTGGATGTAGCGTCAGCAATAACACTTTGTTTCCGTAATAGAATTCCAAATTGTACCCATTCCTACCTTGATATCCTATGTCTAAAGATATCCCAATCTCTAAAGGTTTCTCTTTGTTACAGATGGACTGGCGAGTGATTTTGAAACGAAACTTGAAACACCAGACGCACAGCTAAGATGGTGTCCTACGATGATTTTTACGATGACTTCTTGAGCACTGGCAAACATGTTCCTACTATGAATCTAAACGGCTCATCCTTTGTAGGAGGAGTTTTGATCTTTACCAAAACATTGACTGGAGAAACTGTAGAATTACTAGAAGAACCCAAATTAAACAGGACAACTGACATCATCGACGTGAAGATCGTACAAGTGGCTTTCTGTATTCTCTACTCAATAATTTTCGTCCTTGGAGTGTTTGGCAACGTATTGGTCTGCTATGTGGTCTTCCGGAATCGGGCGATGCAAACTGTCACAAACCTTTTTATAACAAACTTGGCTTTATCGGATATACTGCTATGCGTCTTCGCTGTACCATTAACACCAATGTACACATTTCTTGGAAGATGGGTGTTCGGGAGACTCCTTTGTCACCTCATGCCCTATGCGCAAGGAACGAGTGTTTACATATCAACCCTCACGCTGACATCAATAGCTATAGACAGATTCTTCGTCATCATATACCCTTTTCATCCTAGAATGAAACTCAACACATGTGTGTTTATAGTAATTTTCATATGGGTGTTTTCCTTAGTAGTGACCTGTCCCTATGGCTTATTCATGGGGATCCAGATAACTAATAATAGAACTTATTGCGAGGAGAGTTGGCCGTCAGACAAGTCGAGGAAAATATTTGGAGTCTTCACTACTGTTTTACAATTTCTTATACCATTTTTAGTAATAGCAATTTGTTATACATGTGTTAGTATAAGATTGAACGACCGCGCTCGGTCGAAGCCAGGTGCTAAAAACACTAGAAAAGAAGAAGCAGATAGGGACAGGAAAAAAAGAACTAATAGAATGCTTATATCAATGGTAGCCATATTTGGTATATCGTGGCTGCCTTTGAATCTAATAAATATATTTAACGACTTCTACGCACAAATGACTGAGTGGAATTATTATTACGTTTCCTTTTTCCTCGCCCATTCTATGGCGATGGCATCGACTTGTTACAATCCATTTCTGTACGCATGGCTGAATGAGAATTTTAGGAAAGAATTCAAACAAGTGCTACCATTTTTCGAAACCTCCGGAGGAGTGAGGAACAGTTATCATTCAGGACGAATGCCAACACATAAGGCTGATAAAATATGCAATGGCAATGACACTATACAAGAAACTTTGTTAGCATCTTCCTTTAATAGAGGGCCCTCAATAAAACAACGAATGCTAGAAATGAATGACAAGAAAGACAGTGGGGTTGAAATTGAAAATATTTTGCTCGAAGAGAAAACGATATCAGCGACGTATCACACAAAGGGTGAAAATATGAACTTACAATTAATAGACGAAGAATCACAGATCAGCGATATCAAAGAAATTAAGCCTTCAGTATAGAAGTAAGTATAGCTATTTAAAAAAGCTCATTCAAAACCAACACCGACCTATATTGAAAACACTTGTCTCAGTTTAATAAAAGTACCTTAAACCAAGATATAGATAGCTAAAAGTTACCTTATTTATAGTACTTTACAAAAATATAAACTAAACCACCCGTCATATTAGACTAATTCCATGAATTCGAAACCATAAAAACTATAAAAATACGTTTGATAATAATCTTTTAAAATAAAGACTGAGGCACTACACCGATATTATTCTTATATTTAACATTTAACATACGCTATATTTCACAAAACCATCAGTGAGTGCTCATTGATTATTTGTAAGTTAAATAACTTAATGTTATATTATAACAGTAGCAGACGCCCGCGACTTCGTCCGCGTGGAATTTAGTTTTTCATTAAATCCCTCGGGAACCGTGGATTTTTCCGGGATAAAAGCAGCCTATGTGTTAATCCAGGTTATAATAGATCTCAATACCAAATTTCAGCTAATTCGGTTCAGTAGTCGAGGCGTGAAATAGTAACAAACATTCATATTATCAAAATCATCAGTTTTCGCAAATCTCGGGAAACCACGGACTTTTACAGGTTAAAAAGTAGCCTATGTGTTAATCCAGAGTAAAATCTATTTCCATTCCAAATTTCAGCCAAATCGCTTCAGTAGTAGCGGCGTTAAAGAGTAACAAACATCCATACAAACTTTCGCGTTTATAATATTAGTAGCATTTACTTATTTTACAACAACGATAATGTAAATAAAATCAAACTGTATAGAGCTAACTCCTCCTTTTTGAAGTCGGTTAATAACTTCTATTTAAATTTGAAATATACAAGTTTACGTAAAGTTTATTGAACTGCTATTTGAGTTGGAATATATTTAAGCGCTTAATAAGCTCTTGTCTCGGTACTAAAGCTAGCACAAATTCTATTGAATACCCGGAATTCTGAACTACTCGTGAATAGATTTTGAGGCGTTAAAGTCGATAAGTTTCAAAGTTCCTGGTTAGGTTGTGCTTATTACCTGAAATGCATGTATTAGAATGGGTCTTGTAAGTTTTCCTTTCGTACATCATTATCAATCCATATTCGGCTCACTGCTGAACTCGAGTCTCCTCTCAGAATGAGAAGGGTTAGGCTAATAGCCCATCACGATAGCCCAATACGGCAGACTTCACACACGCAGAGAATTAAGAAAATTCACTGGTATGTAGGTTTCGATTTTTTTTTCTTTCGCCGTTAGAGAACACAGAACACAACTGAAAAGTTGGAGGTGCATGCCCCGGACCGGATTCGCACCTAGACCCTCCGGAATCAGAGGCAGAGGTCATAATCCACTGGGCCATCACGGCCATAGTTATTCTATTTCAGGAAAATGGATTGGGATGGGAGTTACAGAACAGTCGCATTCGTGTGTTCAACAGGAACGTTAGCACAGCAGAAACGCATTAGTGAATTATTTAGAGTGATACAGCGTGTGACATCGAGACCCGTTTGGTAAGCGGGTCTCGATGACACACCCGTTGCATCAACTATTTACAAACATATGTTATGAGTAGGTTTTTCCTTCAGTTTCATACGCCAATGCGCCTGTACACCTCACTAATTTATAACGAAAGCCTAATCTTGATGGACTTTGACTATGATTATTGATTGAGGTACCATAATTCCGTTCGTTCGTCCGAGTTCGTTCACTTTAATATTAAAGATCTTTCTCAATCAGTTTGTGTCAGTAGACAGTCTAAAAAATATGACCTCTATGAGAATACCTTTACACAGTAGGTACTTTTGGAGCTTCTGAGATTTTAGTCAAGGGCTAACTTGTAAAGAATAAAAAAAAATTATACTTCGTCTGGTACTTCTGACTAACGATGTATGTAAAATTTGAGGCGTCGGATAAGACGTGAATTATACTATACTAATATTATAAAGCTAAAGAGTTTGTTTGTTTGGTTTAACGCGCTAATCTCAGGAACTATTGGACTTGTAAACAATTAAAAAAATGATACTTCGTCTGTTACTTCTGACTAACGATGTATGTAAAATTCGAGGCGTCGGATGAGACGTGAATCTATATTAAGTACTAAAATCTATACTAATATTATAAGCTAAAGAGTTTGTTTCTTTGGTTGAACGCGCTAATCTCACGAACTACTGGTCTGATTTAAAAAATTCTTTCAGGGTTAGATAGCCCATATATCGACGAAGGCTATAGGCTATATATTATCTCCGTATCCTTACGGGAACGGAAAATACGCGGGTAAAACCGCGCGGCGTCATCTATTATACAATACAATACCAGCTAATAAGTATTATACGCTTGATATGTTCTTTCGTCGTTATCAACCCATATACGGCTCACTGCTGAGCTCAAGTCTCCTCTCAGAATGAGAGGGGTTAGGCCAATAGTCCACCACGCTGGCCCAACGCGGATTGGCAGACTTCACACACGCAGAGAATTAAGAAATTCTCTGGTATGCAGGTTTCCTCACGATGTTTTCCTTCACCGATTGAGACACGTGATATTCAATTTCTTAAAATGCACACAACTGAAAAGTTGGAGGTGCATGCCCCGGACCGGATTCGAACCCACACCCTCCGAAATCGGAGGCAGAGATCATATCCACTGGGCTATCACGGCTCTTTTATATGTTCTTTATGTAGTGTATAATAATCGTCGTATAGAAAATAGGTACATAATATACTCGTAATGTAGATATTGTTCTCGATTTACTGAAACTTTAAGCTCTATGTAAATGAACTTTAATTTAGAAAGACAAACTGATCTGTTGGAAGCGTAATTGGAAACTTGGCTGAACTGAATACTACAGGCTTAACTATGAATGTTTGAGGTCCTCTCCTCTTTGGTTAACTATCTAGCATATATATACTTAATAATATTAAAAAGAGGTAAAGTTTTTAGGGTTGTAGGAATCTCTAAATCTACTAAACCGATATTTATTTAAATTCTGCACTAGCGGACGCCCGCGACTTCGTTCACTTGGAATTTAATTTTTCACATATCCCTCGGGAACCATGGATTTTTCCGGGATAAAAAGTAGCCTATGTGTTAATCTACGCTATAATATATATCAATACCAAATTTCAGCTAATTCGGTTCAGTAGTCGAGGCGTGAAAGAGTAACAAACATTCATATTATCAAAATCATCAGTTTTCTCAAATCTCGGGAAACCATGGATTTTTTCGCGATAAAAAGTGTTAATCCAGAGTAACATCTATTTTCATTCCAAATTTCAGCCAAATCGCTTCAGTAGTAGCGGTGTTAAAGAGTAACAAACATCCATACAAACTTTCGCGTTTATAATATTAGTAGGATTTGTAGACCACAACATAAAACAAACAATATAATACAAGGAAGAAGGCAGTATACAAAATGTATATTATGTATTACAATATGCCTTATCGCTATATAGTTATTTTTTCCTGGCAACTTTAGGTTTCGAAAAATGTGAGAATGATACTGAAATTTTTTCCACCATTAGAAAGCCACGTTATTTGTGAGTGTCATAGACTATACAGGGTTCTCGGGAGTATTTCCAAATAACTCTAGGGTTATATTCTTTAGGGAAAATTAATTAAAAATGTCCAAGGAACATGTGTTCTAAAATGAATATTTTCGGAGTAAAAAAATCGGTTAAGTAAGTATATAGATCCAGGGATTACCACTAAAATACCACAAACTTACCTCTTAATAATATTGAGGTATAGTTATTAATATTGCAAAATATTTACATGTCTTTTATTTTAAAACTTATTTAACTAGTACAGTATTTTTATTTTTTCAAATTTATCTAATGCAAGTAAGCTCTTCAAACTCTTCGCGCCCTGTTAAAACTAACATAATTGCTATGATGTCGAACTTAATGCCATTAATATTCAAGCTTACACAAATACCTACAAGTTAGGGAACTCCCCTAAGCCATTTTGACTCGATGTTGTTGATAGCAATATACCTTGAGGACTTGCTAACTAAATTGGGTGCTAGCAGATTTACATTTATTGGCATACGATTATCGGCTAAACAATAAGTTATTAGGTTGTTACGTGCCTAATTTGCATTCAATTGGGTCTTATTTTGTTAATTCCATAGAAAAAAACATCATTAACGTTTTCCAAATTACCATTCTTACTTAGTTCGCCATCTTAGTGATTTTTACTTTTGGTTCTGTTTTACTTTTTAGTAAAGATTATTTTTTCAGCAAATTCGAATCAGATCCGGGGCATGCACCTTCAACTTAATAGTTATGTGCATTTAAATAAAATAAATATCACGTTTCTCAAACGGTGAATGAAAAACATCGCGAGGAAACCTATATAGCAGAGAATTTTCTTAATTCTCTACGTGTGTGAAGTCTGCCAATCCACATAGGGCCACCGTGGACTATTGGCCTAACCCCTCTTATTCTGAGAGGAGTCTCCTGCTCAACAGTGAGCCGAAAATAGGTTACTAATGATGATGATGCTGTAATTTAATATATGTACATTACCACGTACCTACTGGCAATAAATGAATCTGATTTTGCATTAGACCAGCGTGGAGGACTATTGGCTTGACTCATTCTGAGAGGAGACTTGTGCTCAACAGTGAGCAGAAAATGGGTTGCTAATGATGATATTGCTGTAATTTAATATCTGTACATTACCACAGTAAATTAATTTGAATTTGGCTGCCAAACTTTCAGCCGTCATAAAATGATGTTCTAAGCTCTCTCATAAAAAACCTACTAAAAATGAAATATTTTCCCAAATATAAATATGTATATTCACGTACGTGTTTAAGATTAATCTTAACTCTTTTGTTCCAGACATTACCATCACGTTCCGAGACAATAACAAACAGAGCACCACAAATTGGTATATAAAGCGCAAAATTTACACTCATAACGAGTACCAACGTTCTACTTTCACAGCTTAATTACGAAAATTACTCGAGCAGATGTTTTTGATTAAACCCTTTGTGACTGTAAGCTGTAAACTGACGGAATGCGTCACAGTGATGCAAAAATAGCAGCGATCGCTTTGAACGCTTGACTATAACACAACTTCTAAAACTTAACAAATTACTATACAATAACTCATGTAATTTTGAATGAACTCTGATCAAAATGACCAACCAAAGTATAAACTGTATATTTTTTTTATGCAATATAGGCTTGCGCTTGACTACAATTAAGCCTAATGGAAAGCAAAGTTGGAGCGCGCTTAAGAAGATGCCTATTCATTCTTGCTTTGAAGGTGTTTAAAGTATAAGTGTCAGGAAACAAACGCCGGAAGGGCATTCCAAATATTTGCTGTGCCTATTTGAAATGTGGACGCAAATCGTTTCGTACGTTTCGTGCCTGGACGGCAACAATATATGCATGCCACCGTTCGCGACGTCTTGCTGTTCTGTGGATAATAGATATAAAGAAAAGTTGTGGCATTCATGAACACCCGGGACTCGATCCGCACCACCTCGTCGCTAGGCGTCCACTTGTAGTCGACAGGTGGACCACGGGTGGACGCCGGGTTGTCACCAGTGAACCTCGCGTGGTCAACGAATTTCCGAGTAGTTAACCGCGAGTAGTAGCTGCCAACAGCGAGCTATCATCGAGTGGTCCACTCACAGTCCGCGCGTGGACATCTCGCGAGCGAGGCGATCTGGTGATGGTACGGAGTCGATGTAGTGAGCGCATACCCATATAAATCCATACGAAGAATACTAACCACTCGAGGCGAGGCGGTGTGAGTCTGGTCCCGGTTGGCTCTAATGAGTTACGACCTTATAACGCATTTTCGCATATGCGCCACGTTTTTGTAGAGTGCTCAAACGTGCCAAAGATAGTTTCAATCAGGAGATTTTTCTTTGAAAGATGGACCCATGATCATTGTGGTTTTCAGACGTCATTGACGCCAGAAATTTTAACTACACTCAGTTCAGTTTTTTAACACTTCCTTTACATAATTTAATTAATGCTATAAGATCAACCATGATTCTGCTATGACGACACTTCTGTCTGTTTCCTGCATTACGATTATTAAAGTATCTATAAACATAATTAAAGTAGGTACATTTATATTTTTACTAATTCCAATAATAACATGAAAATTTTAAATTGAAAAAGATTTGCTGCTACCAATTAAAATATTGCTTAGCACAAAGTGAATCATCGAATGTTTACTGTTAGTAATTAAAAAATTGTTTTAATTACCTTTGTTAATTCATTGTCTTGGAGTAATTTAATTGTTCATTATTTTGCTTATTTCGTTATATTCAACGAGATATTAAACTATATTAAAGATTTCTTAAATGAAAGAAAGACTAAAAATGTGTAAATAACTTTTAATAAAAATTAAATAAATTAGATATTTAATTATTTGCTTTGCTTGGTGTGATGTATTATAACAAAAAATCGATTAAAAGTTAAAAATGTTTTATGTGTATATAATATTAATTAGATATTAATTAAATATTCATTTATTAAAATAAATAAAATAAATTACCATAGGTATGTAGTTAAAACGCAAGTAGGTATCCAAGAGGCCTATTGTTTAAGGACTATTTAATTTTAACTTAACTAGTATTTAAGATGTTGTTTAAAACAAAGTTTAACTTAGAGTAAGGACATTGTGTTTCTTGAATAAACTTTGAGCCCAATTTCAAACTTCGTCGTGTATAATATTACTATTATTACTATAGCATTAATAGAAACCATAAAAATTGATAAACCATACTTCTTCAGTGCCCCATGGGAGTTGATAATATAGTCTTAACGTGTCCAACATACAATCAATAATTATATTTAAAACATAATGGTTAAAAAATATAAGGTAAAGTTGTCCTTTACGGAAATTAAACTCAGGTACAACTTACAACGTGGTGTGATTTTAGAAAACGATATTATTTTGTACGGCATCGTTGGCTGTGACACAACCTATCTTTCTGAATGTCAAAAAGCAACTGTTGAACTGTTCCTCGCAAATCAGCATTGGGAAGAACTTTCGTGTGCCATTTTTATGAAACGTACATGCCATGCGAAGTCTATACTATTTACGTCGTTGATTTTAGTCAATCTTATCCTAAATGGACCGACCAGATTAAATCTGCTGTAGGCGGTCCCTTGCATGAATGCACGCGACTCACTACACAAAGGGAGAAGTAGCGAATGCTCGTGAGGCGTATAACATCTGCCTCCAACACGTCCTAAAGACCACGACCGCTCTGTCAAGAGCGCAGCGACAAAGAAGAAGAATCCTAAAGTCCAAAATATTGACAATATTATAGACTGTCTGTCCACGTGCATCAATTGTTAACATTAAACCATACTACTGTTAAATAAAGGAAAACATTACGTCATTGTAAAAAAAATATCCCCTATTATGTATTTGATAATTGGACAGAGCTTGGTTACTTTGTTTATGCCTTTCAGTTTTGTCACTGCGTCTTGCTGTATCGTATATGACTTCTGAATACAGCGCAGTTAACCATCCATAGCATCGCCATTGGTAAAATGAAATGAAGCATGAATCAATTTTATACTGATGAATTAAATGTATTTTACTCAGACTGCAGTGTGATTAGGTACTGGATACAAAAGTAGCCCAACTTTGTTTCAAAGTGGTATATTGTGATATTATGTTCTGGCTATGTTGGTCATAGATACTTATAGATTATCTAGTCATTGCCTTCTGTAGATTTTTTGTTGTAATTGCTTCTAAAATTCACAATTGCTGTAAAATAAGGCTTCATTTTTCCTTTCATTATAATTCGAAGTTTGAAATTAAGTGTTTATTTAAGAAACAAAAATATTTCACGTAATACTGTATTCTTAAGACGTTTTGATTGTACATAAAAATCATTAGCTATAAGCATACATTACGTATTTTAATGTACATAAAAGTATATGTATTGTTCTCTTATTGGAAATAAAAATGAAAAGTCTCTAATTTCGATGTACGTAGAATATGAACTGTAGAAATACTTGGTAGAAGTATTTGTTATCAATATAAAGAATAAAGGCATTGTTTTATTATGTATTTTTATTTTCTTAATCGTTACTGTAAATGTATTGACCACATACATTTGCATCCCTATCTTGAAATAACAAAGAACTAGAAGGGCTTTTTAGAATTTAGCTGCAATCACGCCAGAAGTTAAGCGATAATAAAGCCTATGGGTAGAACGCGATTGCCTAGAAGGTGCCTATACACTCCTCACTTGAAGGTACCCATATTGAAGATCGGTAAAAACAGATGGATGGCAATTGGGGACATAAGGGTCTGGGGTCGTAAGGTGCTGGAATGTTGGTCACTCCCCTACCAGATGGACTGACGATATCAAGCGAGTCGCAGGGATTCGTTAGATGCAGGCGGCTCGTGATGTTTGGAAGTACCTTTAAGAGGCCTATGTCCTATGGAAATCTATCGGCTGATATGATGATGTTGATAAAAAACGGAAGCTAGAAGGTCATTCCACATTTTTGCTCTCAAATTGTGTAACGACCACTATCAATTATGTTAATGACAATGAACAGGACCGATGGCTTAATATGCTATCGTAGGCACCTCCAACTTTCCATTTGATTTTTTCACAGCCCGACCTAGGAGTCAAACCCAGTACATCTATATTAGAATTCATAATATATGGATCAAGAAAGAAGTATCTTTTTTTATTCAATTACAAGTTAGCCTTTGACAGCAATCTCATGTTAAGTTACGATGCAAAGATAGAAGCGGGCTAATTTGGAAGAGGTTTAACTTTATTCTACCCACACTTCTAGACGGTTTTGATACGGCATCGAAACGAAATGGTAAATCACTTGGTGGTACTTTTCTGCTGGTAAGGTCGTAACTAACCAGGGCTGATGCTTACCACCAGACCAGACTTGGAGCTAATTTATAAAATCTTAAATCATAAACTTACCGAACTTGTAATTGAACCCAGACCCACAGCACTACCAACTGCACCAGAGAAGTCGTAGTCGTACCACAGAACATTTAAAACACTAAAGCTAACGAGTCTTTTTTCACCTCAGACCATTTATTGTATAGGACCTGCCTCGCTAGACGTTACTTTTCTGTCAAAGTATATGATCAACGATCTAATGCGATTATAAAAACTGTCTCTATAGTATCGATGTTAAATAGTTGTAATAGCCATAAAAATTGATCGTCGGTTAAAGAGCTCCGTAATTACCTTTTTGTGTAATTGAATGGTGTAAAAAACGGGCAAAATCTTTTAGTTTAGTATAAGATATATACAAAATCTAAGCTCATTTTCCTCAGAAAATGACAGACTATTTTGTTCGTGACTATGAGTGCGATACAGGTCCTTCTATAATTGGTCTGAGTTTTTCACTTTAGAAATTTTTTTTTTAGTCCTTGACTACAATCTCACCTAATAGTGTAAAAGTGATGATGCAGTCTAAGATGGAAACGGGCTAACTTGTTAGGATTAGGATGAAAATTCACACCACTTTCGGTTTCTACACGACATCGTCCCGGAACGCTATATCGCGTGGCGGTACGTCTTTCCCGGTAGGGTGGTAACTAGCCACGGCCGAAACCTCCCATCAGCCTGATCAATTAAAAAAACTTCAATCGGCCTAGCCGGGGAACATAGGACTTATGTCTTGTAAGTCCACACCGCATACCACTGCGCCACGGAGGCCGTCAAAACAAGTTGAACAATGTCGTAGTCTCTACACAATATAATATTTATAAATTCAAAATTTTCACTCTTTTTCACATTTTTCCGGTTCAGTCGTATTCAGGTACAGACCGACCCACATAAATATTATAAATAGTTTCCGCGTATATTCGCAGAAATGTAAAATGTAACTCTTCCATTTGCATTTGAATAGAATCGAATCCATGCCAAAGCAAGAATGGAAAGCTTTCAAAAGGTAAAAGTTGTAGAGAAAACTCGGTAAAGTCAGTAGTAAATCTGTTTAGAAATAGAAATATAAATTTCTAGTAACTTATTCAGCGCAGTTAATTTATTCGAATTTTATCCAATTGTTTATACTCGTACAGCTTCCACGTCCCATATTTGCCCATCAGTTACATTACATACAATACAACGACAATGCTTCCCAAGCAACACCAACACAAGTTACACAGCCTTTGATAAGCATTAGTTTATCATTGAATAACGAATAACGAACGTTAGGATAGTGAAATAAATGAGCTTATTTCAAATTTTGTTATAACTTTTGTCTTGAACTCATTGGCATATCTGAAGCACAAATATTCTGGTTTGGACAGCCGGCGCATACCGAGGACTCGCTTTGCGTTCCGGGACATTCTAAAATAATAATAATATAATAACAATAATAATTTCTTTATTTATGGCTACAAAGGCCCAATTGGTTAGTTACAATCTTAAAAATTATGTTAGTAGGTACACAAATTACATTTAAGAAAATAAAAATTAATAATAAACTATCTCACCGCACCAAAACAAAAATAAATTTCTGCAGGATCGGCGAGTCAGTTTTGCTTGCTAACATGTTCAAGATCCTATTGGGGCTCGCCCGCAGTCTTGCTAGGAGGGATGACTTCCGTTTTCTAATTATAATTATAATATTAATTATAATATTTTCACTTTATTTCGGAACTAAAAACGACAAATAGGATTATTTATTGGTACCGACACCATATTTTGCAACTTTCAATGGCGTTGTCTGGAACACTTGACATTGTTTAAACCGCTGTTTTTTTAATTTGCCGGCGAAGGCGGGGTCCCCCATATCTGACGTCGACCAGACGTGAGATTTTTTAAACTCACGATCTCGGGGTGCCCGGACTGATACATTCAGACCAAAACACCCTTCTCGGAAGGCCAACTCTGTAATACACAACTAACCAATCATAGAGACATGTCTTTGTAGAGCCATTCTTACCTTACCTTATCAGCCGATAGACGTCCACTGCTGGACATAGGCCTCTTGCATGGACCTCCAAGCACAACGATCTCGAGCCGCCAGCATCCAGCGGCTCCCTGCAACCCGCTTGATATCCTCGGTCCACCTAGTGGGGGGTCGCCCAACACTGCGCTTTCCGGTGCGGGGTCGCCATTCCAGCACCTTGGGGCCCCAACGTCCATCGGCTCTTCGAACTATGTGGCCCGCCCATTGCCACTTCAGCTTCGCGACTCGCTGAGCTATGTCAGTGACTTTGGTTCGTCTGCGGATCTCCTCATTCCTGATTCGATCACGCAGAGAAACTCCAAGCATAGCTCGCTCCATCGCCCGCTGAGTGACTTTGAGCCTTCTAATAAGGCCCATAGTCAGCGACCAAGTCTCGGATCCGTATGTCATCACTGGCAACACGCACTGATCGAAGACTTTCGTCTTCAAGCACTGAGGAATTTCGGACGAAAAGATGTCGCGGAGTTTCCCGAACGCTGCCCAGCCGAGCTGGATTCGGCGATTCACCTCTTTCTCAAAATTGGACCTACCTAACTGGACTGTGTGTCCTAGGTATATATATTCGTCTACAATTTCGAGCGCAGAGTCCTCAACAATAACTGGGTGGAGCGGTACATGAGTATTAGTCATGATCTTCGTCTTGCTCATGTTCATTTTTAGGCCCACACGTTGAGAAACCCTGCTGAGGTCGTTGAGCATGGTACTAAGGTCCTCCAGAGTCTCTGCCATAATGACTACATCATCGGCAAAACGTAGTTGAGTGATGTACTCACCATTGATGTTGATGCCAAATCCGTTCCAGTCCAGAAGCTTAAAGACATCTTCCAATGCAGCGGTAAATAGCTTTGGGGAGATCACATCTCCCTGCCGCACTCCTCGCTGCAGTTGGATTGGCCTCGTAGTCTGATCCTGTATACGGACTGACATGGTGGCGCTTTCATACAAACACTTCAACGCTTGAATGTACCTGTAGTCGATCCGGCATCTCTGCAAAGACCTCAGCACAGCCCAAGTTTCCACCGAATCGAAGGCTTTCTCATAGTCCACAAACGCTAAGCAAAGTGGCTGGTTATACTCTTCGGTCTTCTGTATAACCTGCCGCAGCGTATGAATGTGGTCCATGGTACTAAAGCCTGCTCGGAAACCGGCTTGTTCGGGAGGCTGGAAGTCGTCAAACCTACGAGCGAGACGATTCGTAATGACTCTTGAGAACAACTTGTAGACATGACTCAACAACGAGATGGGTCTGTAGTTCTTCAGCAAGGTATTGTCACCTTTTTTGAAGAACAGAACCACCACGCTCCTGTGCCACGCCTTAGGTGTTGTACCCTCGTGAATGACGGAATTGAACAACCGCTGAAGGACCTTAAGTATCGGTTTTCCACCCGCTTTCAGGAGTTCTGCTGTGATTCCGTCATCACCTGGTGCTTTGTTGTTTGTGGGGGAGATTCCCCCGGGGAGTGATTTTAGTGGACTGTATTTTACGTAACGAATGTAGGGTGCTGGTGGAAGGAGTTTATTCGAAGGTTTCCTCTATTCTAATGGGCAGGCTTCTATCACCGATACGAAGGGTAATTCTAACAAACCACCTACCTTTCGATGATCTTCTTGAGCCCTGCTGCTGGAGTCCAGCTCCCACGCCGACACGTGTTGACGCGCACACCCACTTGGCCGCGGCCTTTTTACACCTTGTCTTTTTATTACGATATCGAACCAAGTCAAATAATAAATAATATCGATGATTATATTGTCACTCGAATTGAACGCCCGTTCCGAATAAACGGGCAGCGAATACGAAGCGAAAAAATGTCCGACGAATAGGCGAAAGGTTGACAATACAATTCGCGAGCGACTGACGACAGGACGCTCACAGCTCCGAGCGCGGTGAGGCAGTCTGTCGAATACCCTCAACATCGGCGACAAAAGTACCCACCAAAATTGAGGAATTTTCGAACTCCGAATTAATCGAATATTTACGAACACCGCCCACCGTTAAAATGGAATTTTAACCCAGCTTAATAATGAATGAAATTGGAGAAAAAAAAAAATTAAAATGATTATATGAAAATAGAAACTGAATTTTATAAGAAAACGAAATAAGAATGAATATGAATATAAAACTATGAAGCTAAATAAAGTAAACTAATGGAATTAATCTGAATCTGATATAGGTAACGGAGACAACCTATGAACTGGTCGTTTCAAGAAACCATATTCAGTTTTAACAGTGACGGAACGAATGACACCATCTTTAGAAGGGTTCACTTCATGAACCCGGCCTAGCTTCCATTGAAATGGAGGTACGTTTGGATATTTTATATGAACTAGTGTACCGATTTGAAGATTCTCGATGTTCTCAGTCCATTTACTTCGCTGCCGAAACGTATGCAAGTATTGGATGTGCCATTGCTTCCAGTGAATTTGAATTAAATTTTGAATTAACTGCCAACGCGACAACCTCTGTGGTCCGAACCACCACAGTTTGTAAATTTTAATTTCCGACGCGAAATCCGCTGGGTTATCAAATGAACGAACGTGTCTCCATTTATCTGGAGAGACTATATTAAGAATCGAAACGACGCGATTTGCTACATAAGTAGACCAGTTATAGGGAGCAGCCCGTAACGAACATAAAACAATGCTTGAATCGGTCCAAGCTACCTCCCGAGCGATTGTCACCTTGGACCCTATCGATTTACGAACAAATGCAAACAACGAAGCCAAAAGATTCGCAGCGCATAGCTCTAACCTTGGTAAAGACAATCTTTTCAAAGGAGCTACCCGAGATTTGCCTGCCAAAAATATGAACAGATACATTTTGTTCTGGATGTACAACTCTAATATATATAACTGCTGCGTAAGCAGCTTCTGAGCTATCACAAAATTCATGAAACTCAACACAACAATCAGTCAAGGATGGAACGAAACGAGGAATGTGGATAGTGGATAGTTTTGGAAATTCTGAAACTATACGAAGCCGCTTACGTTGAATGTGAATTGGAACCTCTGCATCCCAGTCAACGCCTGCTAACCAAAGTTCTTGAATAAGAAACTTGGCAGCAACAATGACTGGACTTAGAAACCCGACAGGATCAAAAATGCGAGCAATTTCGGACAAAATTACACGTTTTGTTACTTTGTCGTGCAGAGGCTCTAAGTGATATACAAACACATCCTTCAGGGGCTGCCACGCTAGGCCTAAAACTTTAATCGAACTGTCTTCATCAAGGGAGACTGTTGAAGACTCCACCTCCTTTACTTCATCAGAAAGACGTTGTAAAAACAAGGGGCTGTTCGAGCACCACTTACGAAGTTCAAATCCACCTCTTTTTAGAAGTTCAAAAAGTTGATTTTGGAGATGAATAGCGGATTCCACCGAATCAGAACCACTTAAAACATCATCCATATAAGTAGAGTGACGAATAACTTCAGCAGCTTCCGGAAATTCGGATTGATGATCGATAGCTAGTTGCTGAAGAACACGAATTGCTAAAAACGGTGACGACGAGAGCCCGTAAGTCACTGTTTTCAGTCTAAAAACTAGAGGCTCAACGGAAGGGTCTGTACGCCATAATATTAGCTGATAATTTTGATGTTTTTCATCTACGAGAATTTGTCTATACATTTGACGTATATCAGCAGTAAAGGCGACTTTATGAAAACGAAAACCACAAAGCAGTTCTCCAACATCGTTCAGCAACTTCGGACCTATCAGTTGAGTATCATTTAACGATCCTTGGTGAGTCAGATTTAAGATAATCTTCCATAAAATCGAAATATAAATTACGAAACTGATCATCGCGAGCAAAACGACGCTCCATCGAAAGTAAGCGTTTCATTGCTATCGAACGCGATTCACCAAGTGATGGTTCCCCTTCCCGAAATGGAAGTGATACGATGAACCTACCACATGTCAAGCGCTTGTGAGACTGAACGAATATTTCTTCACATCGCTGATCATCAGGCGATAGGACTACTTGTTCTGGAACAGACTCTATTTCCCAGAATTTACGAATTAAATTATCAAGACTGTTTTCTTGATCTGAGACGACGAAAGACGAAATCATTTTATGCGAATCATGATTACGAACGAATTTAAGGTCAACTTTTCCGATAAGAAGCCAACCAAGCGAACTAGAAATGGCTATTGGTGTACCAATAGGCCCACGAATAATTTCTCCGACGAAAATATCATCATAGACATCTCCTCCGAGCAAGATGTCTACAGATGAAGGCGAATTGAAATTTGGATCCGCTAAATGTAAATGTTTTATATGAGACCACGATTTTGTCTCAATAAAATTTGACGGTTTAGCGGATGTTATATTTTTTAGAATTAATGCGCGAAGAGTAAATTCTAATCCTGAAGCGGTGTGTGATTTAACTACGGTCGTTACGAACCCCTTTGAACAAGTAGTCAAATCACCGATTCCTTGAATAGGTGTACCTAACTTACGACGAGTTAAACCAAGACGAGTAACCAGATCTTCAGTAATAAAAGAAGCTTCAGAACCTGGATCAATAAGAGCTCGAGCACGAATAAATTTGCCTGAAGAATCGCGAATTAAAATTAGAGCAGTTGAAATTAAGACCATACTGCGATTTGAACTAACATCTGTCGAATACAGAGAGATGACATTAGTTGACTCATTTGAGGGTAGTTCCGATTTCGATAGATCTTCAGATGTAGTTTTTGAATTATTTGCGAAATGTAACATGGAACAATGATGAGAAGCATCACACACTGAACAACGAATTTTTGCGCATGTGTCTATAAGATCATGCATGGGCTTAAGACATTTCAAACAGAGACCATTTTCTTTTGCGAATCTGAAACGGTCGTAGGGTTTTTTCTGCTTGAACGAATTACACGAAAATAAAGAATGCGAACCACGTTTACACAGCACGCATGTCGAATTTGACTGGACCGAATTACCAGATTTTGATTTAAAATTATTTGAAGTATTAGATTCCGGAGAAGTGACAAATGAGGACTTAGCACGAGTTGTATCTTGATTTTTTGAAAAACGCGTTGAATCAAAACGTGATGTTGAACGTAATGTTGACCTTGAACTTTCCCAAGCGATTATTTCGCGATTTAAAAATTCTTGGAGTTCACTAAAGCGAGGTACTTGATTTGTTGCAATAGATTTATCGAAATTAAGTCGCGTATCTTGATCTAACTTTCTATACAACATGTGAAATAACACGAAGTCCCACTCCTCAATAGGGAAACCCATAGAATCTAAGGCACCGATGTTTTCTAAGAACCCACTAAGAATAGTGCGTAGTCCGGAGGCGGACGGTGAATTTAAATTTGGAAGTTTATATAAAGCGTCCATATGTTGCATTGCTATTAATCGTTCATTTTTATAATTATATTCTAAAATGCTCCATGCTTTTCTATAATTACTACTGGTAATCGACATTCCTTTTAACAATTTACTAGCATCACCACGACAATACGATAATAAATATTGAAATTTAGCTACATCTGAAAGATCTTTATTGCGATCGATTAATGATAAGAACAAATCACTAAAAGAATTCCACTCTTTATAATCACCGGAAAAAGGTGGTACCGATAAAGGCGGTAATTTTACTGCAGTATAATTTGAATTTAAATTTTGGTTTACTTCCGGTTTTGGTTCGGAAGTAGATTCCTCTAAACCGAATTTAATACTCATAATTTCTCTAATTAAGTCATTAAAAGTCGAACGAATATTGCTATGTTCAGGTTTCAAAACCTTTGTACTTTCCAGTTCCAAAGTCTCAATAGACGATTGAATTTGTTCAAATTGGTCCTGTATACGGGCGAGTCCCATACAAGAAACCATAAATTTTCGATAAGAATTCACGTCTGAGTTTACCTCCATACCTAACTCAATTATAGTATTCAATTCGCGCTCGATGCAACCTCTGCGATGCATTAAAGCAGCGTGCTCTGTTGATTCCGTCATATTGTAAAATAATTAATAAACTATAAATAAAAATAAAAAAAAATAATAAAAAAAGTTCAAGAATAAAAATATTTTTTATTTACCGAACTTGGCGTATTCACTGCCGTGCCCACTACAGAACGGCTTACTACACGAAAACATAAAAACTCAAATATAAAAAAAAAACAAAATGAAAAAATTAAATATATTTTCGAACAATGTCGTGAGTCGTAATCGTATCGTATGGTATAAATGCTACATGAATCCGATCGAACTTACTTCACTCAACGTAATCTCAAAATTAAAACGAACTAAAATGAACTAATTCAATACACCTCGAGTAGGTATATAGAACAATTACAAACAATTACGATATATTTAAGATAAAATAATACGAATAAAATAACTGGCGAAACTAACGAAAATTAGTAAGGTAGGTAGGTACCTCACTTCGTAATAAAAATTATCACTTTTACGAATACTTAGGTTATTAGAATGAGTTAAGTATATTATTATTTATGAGTAACGAAATATACGCGTCACTAATTATTATTATTATAATATGCAGTTTTTAACGAAATAAATGGATCATCTAGAACTTGACCTATATAATTTAACTTTGAATGCGAAGAACGAACAAAGAATGAAACAGTAGGTATGGCGTCATTCGAATTCCGATTGCAATGATTTTAGGTTATAAAATATAAGAAAATACGTGTATGGCGGGGTGATTCGAATAAATAGAATAAAGAAAACTTAATATCTGGCTACGAAGGCCAATAAATGTGGGGGAGATTCCCCCGGGGAGTGATTTTAGTGGACTGTATTTTACGTAACGAATGTAGGGTGCTGGTGGAAGGAGTTTATTCGAAGGTTTCCTCTATTCTAATGGGCAGGCTTCTATCACCGATACGAAGGGTAATTCTAACAAACCACCTACCTTTCGATGATCTTCTTGAGCCCTGCTGCTGGAGTCCAGCTCCCACGCCGACACGTGTTGACGCGCACACCCACTTGGCCGCGGCCTTTTTACACCTTGTCTTTTTATTACGATATCGAACCAAGTCAAATAATAAATAATATCGATGATTATATTGTCACTCGAATTGAACGCCCGTTCCGAATAAACGGGCAGCGAATACGAAGCGAAAAAATGTCCGACGAATAGGCGAAAGGTTGACAATACAATTCGCGAGCGACTGACGACAGGACGCTCACAGCTCCGAGCGCGGTGAGGCAGTCTGTCGAATACCCTCAACATCGGCGACAAAAGTACCCACCAAAATTGAGGAATTTTCGAACTCCGAATTAATCGAATATTTACGAACATTGTTCTTAAGTTGTTTGAGAGCCATACTAATCTCGTATAGGCTGACGTCCGGGATATCTTCGGTATAGTGTCGGGTCAATTTGGCTCTAGGATCTTTGGCCAAATTGTCAACAGGCTTTTGGGTAGAGGTGTATAACTGTCCGTAGAACTTCTCGACCTCACTCAAGATCTCAGGCTTAGAAGAAATGATATTGCCCTGATCGGTCTTCAAACGTGTCAACTGTCTTCGTCCAATAGACAGATCTCTCGCGAACACTTTCGAGCCTCGATTTTTCTCGATTGTATCTTTGATACGCTCGGTATTGAAGCGTCGCAAGTCGCAAGTCTGCGATTTAGAGATCTGTCTATTAATCTGACGGTATTTTAACGCGTCTGTTGAAGACTGCAATCTCATTTCTTGTCTTTCCTCCATGAGCTTGAGTGTATGGTCCGAGAACTTGTTAGTTCTTTTTGTACGGTGGGTTTTGAAAAACTTGAACCCGACCGTATGGACAGCTTCCACAAGCCTGTTGTTTAGATCGTCCACATCAACGCAGTCTGCTAGGCAATCGAAGCGGTTCTGTAATTCCAGTTGAAAGCTCTCGAGGTTTTGGATTTGGGCACGAGTAGGTCGGAGCGTAGATTTCACAAGTTTGTACCGTTCCAGCTGTAAGTTGATATTCAACGTGCCTCTTACCATTCGGTGATCACTACCGGTTTTGACCCTGTTGATCACAGAGACATCGTTGAATATATGCCGTCTGGTAGACAAGATGAAATCTATCTCATTTTTCGTGGAACCATCGGGGCTCATCCAGGTCCATTTCCTGTGTGGCGGCTTCTTGAAAAAAGAGTTCATCATGAAGAGTCCCTCCTTTTCCATGAAGTCAGCCAACATTTGGCCCCTGTGGTTCCTTTGCCCATAACCAAATTGCCCCACTCTCAACTCTGAACCGCTTCTCATACCTAGCTTTGCATTGAAATCCCCCATCACAACATTGTAATAGGAGTTCGAGGCATGTATGGCTTTTGAGATATCCTCATACAATACCTCTACCTCCTCGTCGGAATGTGTCGAGGTCGGCGCGTAAACCTGTATGATCTTCAACGAATACCGCTTGGTAATTCGAAGAACGAGGAACGCTACCCGGCTCGACACACTCTCGACTCGTACAACATTGTTTACGAGGGACTTGTGGACGATAAATCCGACACCACCCTGGGACTGTTGGTCGCCCTCCCGGTAGTATAACAAGTTGCCGGATTCGAGGATTATCGAGTCCTCCCCCTCTCTTCGGACTTCAGATAACCCTATGATATCCCAACGCAACTTGCTAACCACTTCTTCCAACTCGATCATCTTTTCGTCGGTCCGTAGAGTGCGTGCGTTAAATGTTGCCAGGTCCAGTCGTCGAGGTTGGCAGCGGAATCTCCCCCGGAGATTCTTGACACCCCTTGCCCCGCCGTTACCACGACCGCTGCCAGAGCCGGGAATAGCGGGGCCACCGGGGACTAGGGGCTGCTTCTTTTTAGATTTGTCCATGAAGGTTAATGCCCGTAAAATGACCACGCTGGGCATGCGGGTTGGTCATTCGCAGGGCTGGATTTTCCGCACCGGTGTCGCTGCTGCCCGACACCGGCCTGTGCCATTTATGAAAATCCAGCCAGTTAGGAATGGTTATACCGCCATTGATCGGTCATTTCAGAGAGCCATTCTACACTACAATTAATATATCTCAGCGTATTGTAACTTGATTACACCAGTATTCTCTGCAAATTAATTGTCAGATTGCTACTAAATTATCTTGGGCAAGGTATTTCAATTATTGCTGATTGACGCATACTGTTTACTGCATTCAGTTCAAGCCAATAGTGGAAACAAATCGTCTGTCCACATTGTTAGCTTAACTGGCTGGAAGTGGACTGCAGTTTGGGGTTATTTGACAACTAGTATGCTTGGCTGAGTAACTGACCCTGGCTTTGATCCCCAGATTGCAGATCAGTGGCGAATATCTTATTAGTTATTATAATTATCTTAGCCATTAGACGTCCACTGCAAGACAATACATGCCTTCTATCTATACCTATAATAAAACTTTATCAGGTATTTTAAAAATTTAGGGGCATTTTATAATCGATACTGAAGCCAAAAAATAGTTTTTTTGTCTGTCTGTCGTATTTTTGTTTCGCGCTGAAATTACTGAATGAAATCAAATCAAACTTTGCACGATTTGAGACCATTGTACGGAGAAGAGTAAAGAATAGGATTTATTACTAAAATTACTTAAATCAGAAATGGGTGAAATAGTTTGAATGGAAAGTCCTTATTTTTTCATGTTACATTTGTAATAATTTGTATAGGTACTACTAGAAAAAATAAAAACAATACTACTAACTACTAATATAACTACTAGAAAAAAATAATAAAAATAATGTCATTCAAGATTTTTCAAAATTTTATCCCTAAAGGGTTAAAAAGGGGTTAAAGATTTTTTTTTAATATAAGGATATATAAATAAAATCGTCATGACTTAGAAAAAGACTGCGTGATTTATCAAAGTTGATCTTAACTTATTTATTAAAATTTTTGAATAGGGTGAATGAATTTTTTGAATAGAATAAAGTCCCGATTGAATAAACAGTCGCAAAAGATTTGGTGCCATAAACGTCTTTATTTCGCTTATCTGATTTCCTGCAAATCACTCACTGTAATATGTTATTTCCACATACTTATGAGTTAATACATCGGGGAAATTACAGTTAACATTCACGTAAACCAAATAATTTAAATTGTGATTGTTTAAAAGATGACAATCACAGGGTTAATGCGCAATGTAGTCGCAATCAAAAAAACGATTGCGAGAAAATAAAATAGTTTAGTACAATTTTCAATGATTTATTTTAATTGAAAATTAAATGTACAAAGTCTACAATTTTGGATATTAAGGGAGATGCTTTTACCCGGTAACATAATTTCCGACTACTGTAAAGATGAATAATGAGTATATTAGGTAAACGTGGGAGATAATAGTTTAAAAACTCCTTTCGTAAGTGAATCCATTCGTTGTTGTTTTCTCCACATTACCTAGGTAGGTATTTAAGTAAATACGTCTGGACTTTGATGGTAACAGATTGAAAATTTCATCCATCTCCAAATTAGGATCAGCATTCTCACTAGATGAAGACAACAATAACAATTATTGTTGAAAAATATTTAAGTTACGGTCCCAAATTTACAATGAATTTCTGAAAAAAATCAAGTGTATTCACGCCAATTGTTTTTTAAATTCTCGCTTTTTAATTTTATTTTTTTCACATGAGAAAAAGGCAAAGGTATTGCATCGTAAAGAATGTCCCATATCTTCAAATCTCGCTCCATTCGCAACTCAATAAAAATTAATTAAAAAAATAAACGCATTCCACAGACAAGAACGCTGCATTTCATTCCAATTTAAAGTTTTTTATTTATTTTACAAAACAATCAGGGCCTTACCTATAATGATGATAATGATGATAATGTAGTAGGGTAGTACTTGGTTAGTACTCGTAACAGACTAGAATTAAAAAAACAAAATTACTTTAGCACCTAGAGGCTAAAATGTTTGTTTAGCCCCGCTGTGGAGTGGTAATATGACAGTGTTTTTGAGCAAGAGTAGTGAAAAAAACATCGTTTATTAAAGAAGTATAAAAAAGTAAATACATTAAGTCAAAGTTTACGACGCAAACAAGTTACATCAAAGGGTTAATTAAACATAAAAAGTATGAAATTTGATCAAAACATTAAAAGTGAAAATACGTTATGACTACGAATCTTTAATCTTTGACCCTTTAGCATTGGAATTAGTATTCAAAACCAACCTAAAAACGAGATAAAACTTTGATAACTTTACCTCAGGAGTTAAATCGAATTGATTGGACTTCCTCTTTTCTTGAAACGTTCTAAAAACTGGTAAATTGGCTGTCACATAGCAAAGAGTACACTCTTTAGGAATTTTGCCTGATGGAATCATAATAGGACTTTGCATAATGTGACGTGAAGGGTAGCAGCGACAGTGATTGTACCAATATTTTGTGGTAGAGGAAACAGGTCCCAGGACTTGTGACCTTGGGAGTAGGTTTAAAGAATCCTTTCAGAATGTATAACTACTCACCTTCCCTGCACGATATGTTCTCCATGCCCATACTATACAATTTATGGTAAACAATAATTAAAACACAAAACATTATCAATAAATATAGCACAAAATCACTAATGCTACTGGCACCATGACAGTGTCTACGCTGCCTAACAAACAAGTGAGCTCAAGTCATGAAATACCCTCCTATTTATACCAACACTGATACCTCCCCTCCACAATAACATAAATAATGAATGTTTATACAACCTGTAATCGAGAAACCATATAATAAAAGGCATATTATCTGGAAACCGGAGGCATTTACTGTACACTTTTTTATTATTTAATGGCAATTTAGGCCTAGGACTAGCGATCTCATCTGATGTTAAGTGACGATGCAGTCACAGATGGAAGCGGGCTAACTTGGAAGAGGTACGTGTAAGTTTATTCTGACCATACTGACTCTGACGGTTTCTACGCGGCATCATACTGGAACGCTAAATGGAGAATGTTACTAGGTATGCAAAATCACTTGAGCTTTTATGTACACTAGTTTTTGTTTTATTTGAAAATACCAAATAGTTATGATTTCACATGCATTCAAAATTTGCATAAATATCGGCTAACAGTCGCGATATTGTCCGTGACGCCATCGCCCGACACTTGCACTGCCCGTGCAGGCAATTTCAATTTTCGCTTTCTTTTTTTTAATTGGCTTTTGGATTGTACATTTTTATTACAATGCAGCCACGACTGAAGCTTCCCATCAACCAAAATCTGGATTTCCTACTTTGCACTAGCTGGTAATCTGCACTCCAGAATAAGTTTGCTTAGGGGCTATCTTTTCTAATATGTCTCACCCACTCACTGCAATTCACTTCAGTTTACCACGAGTACGTAATCCTTTGGTCTTTGACGATAACTCTCGTTCTCATATGTGTTAAGCTTATATGCCTGTCATATTATATTAATATATAATCAGCAATCACTCCTTTATATCGGAAAACTACAATGCTGCTTGGCGTTGGCAGTTGACTAATAGTTTCTCTATCAAAATGAGAAATATAGAAATGCTGTTATATCAAAATAAGGTTCTATGTTTTGTTTTTTTTTTATTTTATTTTTATTTTGAATAAGCAAGCGCTTAGCTGCAATCATGCCTGATGGTAAGCGATGATGCAGCCTATGGTGGAACGCGCTTGCCTAGAAGATGCCTATTCACTCTTGACTTGAAAATACCCATATTGTAGGTGGTGGGGAAAACTGAAGCTGGGAGAGCTTTCCACATCTTTGCAGTGCGTATAAGGAAAGAGGAACTAAACCGCTTGGTACGCGCCCGAGGGATTTCGACAACGTAGCGGTGCAGATCTCTGCGATGCCTAGCAGTCCTATGGTAAAACGGCGAAGGTGGCACAAGATCGAACAGTTCCTGAGCGCACTCCCCGAAATATATCTTGAAGAACACCGATAGACAGGCAACCTTTCGGCGATGCTCTAGGCTTTGAAGTTTACAGTCAGTTAAAGCCTCATTGCCAATGAGTCTTCTAGCGCGTTTATGTTGTGTTTATTATTTAATTTAGTTAACATACCTGACGTGATTTATCATTACATTTCAATTGACGTTGTTATTTGTACTTAGGTGTCATCTAAGTATCTTATGGCGAATTTCATTCGATAGTAAGCCCTCATTCGCACAAGAGTTTTTTTATCGGACGTTAAAAAAGTGTTCAAATACAACAAATGCATTCCCATGTATATGTTCACACGACAGCGTTTTTAAACAACGACGCTTTTTTCGATCAGTGTTGCATTTAAAATTTTGAGCGTTGGAAATAGACCTTCATATAACTTCATACTATATTATAAGGTCCGTTAAATAAAACTCTTGTGCGAATGAGGGTATAATATAAAAATATTTCGAGTTTGACTGCCAGACCGCAAATGAAAAAATGTTTCACTTTGATGTCATTTATAAGCCAGAAGTCTAGCCGTTTCAGTTAACCCCATGCTACTCACATGCATTTTTCGCTTGCTTGCGCGTACGAGTGGTAATAATTCTGAACGGTTGGCAGGTTTCATGTATGAAAAGTGAAAAGTGAAAAAATCCTTACTGCCGTATACAATTTTGAATACGAAAATATGTTTATCAGTAGATTTTAGTAGTTGTAGAGCTCCTTTTTTATTACCTAAGTAAGGTAATAAAAAAGGAGCAAGGTAAGATGGTAAGTGATGATGCAAGTCTAAGATGGAAGCGAGCTGAATTGTTAGGAGAAGGATGTAAATCCACACCCTTTTCGGTTTCTACGGCATCGTACCGGAACGCTAAATCGCTTAGCGGTACGTCTTTATCCGTAGGGTGTAACTAGCCACGGTCAAAGTGTATTTGCACAAACAGGTTCAATGAATAGTTTGTTTCTTGTATTTCAAAAGCTTGTCTGGACTCAAGAGATGTCATTATAATGATAACTCTTGAGTATTAATGAACATAATATGACAAATATTTGTCATATATTTTATAATACGACAAATATTCCCAATTTCCCCTCCAACTAATCGGGAAAGACTGTGCTAGGAGTGGGTACGACAATAGACCAACGGGGCGGGGATCGAACCTCTCGGTGATGAGTCCAACCGCTCTTACCGTTGAGCTATTGAGGTTTCTAATTTCATTATGCAAACAAACATAAAAAAACGTTTGGTATACAAACACATACAAGTACTTTAAAATAATAATTATAACTGACGAGGTAAAAATAATAGATGTATAATAATTGTTATCATCATATTTGGATGCAAGATGTTTGAAAATTCAAAATTCAAAATTCTAAATTCATTTATTTCAAGTAGGCTCAGTTTACAAGCACTTTTGACACGTCAGTTGACTATTTGTAAAGATTCTACCACCGGTTCGAAATGAACGCAAATGGAGACGAAATAACTGTCTTGCCTGGCGCCGCACTGCCTGTTTCTTATAGACCGATACATAATTAACCTATTTTGGCTCGCTACGTGTTCGAAAACTACTAGGTCATCATGAATCCTTAACAAATTACTAGCGAAAGGTCTTACGTCTTTCATAAAGAAATATTGCAATTTTCGCAAAACTTAATTACATAAAAATGTGCTTCGAATATATTGAATAGAAAAGTTTAGAGAGCTTCTTTTAGAATAGGTACTTAATGAATGCTGGTTTAAACTTTTATTCCAACTTTATTTTCATCATCATCGTCATCAGCCAATAGATGTTTACTGCTAGATATGGACTTCGTACAAGGACTTTAAAATACTTAGATCTTGAGTTACATCCAGCCTTTTCGTTTCACTCTTGATTTCACCAATCCACTTCATAATTATCATCCCATATCTGGTCCACAGCATACACCTCCAACTTTGCAAATATGTGCATTTTAAGAAATTAAATATAATGTGTCTAAAACGGTATCTGCACACTTCACACACATAGAGAAATAAGAAAATTCCTAGGTATGTCTAAGAATTTTCTTACTTCTCTACGTGTATGAAGTCTGCCAATTAGCATTGTGCCAGCGTGGTGGAGTATTGGCCTAACCTCTCTCATTCTGAGAAGAGACTCGTGCTCAGCAGTGAGCCGAAGCCGAGTGCCCTGATTCGAACTTACGCCCTCTGGAATTAATAACAATCGATGAGGCAGAGGTCATATTCACTGGGCTATCACGATCCACTTATAGTCGATCAACATTACGCTTTCCGATGAGAAGTCGCCATTCCAGCGTCTTGGGATTTTAATCTATCACGATATTTTCTTTGCCGTCCTGCAGCATTTTACCTAAATGTCAAGTATTTTATTTTTTCACCACCAAAAATATCGTGACGCGCACTTTTTACATCTACTGTAATATTTTACAAAGCTCTTTACTGCTATGACAAATGAAGAATTATTAGTTAAGAGTAGGTATCTCATCGATTGTTATTAACAAACTCACAGAGCAAATCCAGTGACTTTTATTTACGAGCATTGGCTAATGCTATAATAATCAGATTAGGTGGGGGAAATGAACTCTATAATTGTCACCAAACTCTTAGCGAAAGTTATATTTCACGCCGAGTAAAAGGTTTTTTATTGCACATAAAATTATTTTCCTACGTCACGCCGTCGGTCCTGACCTATGTGCTATGTAGTATGTTCAGACAAAATTAAAAACATAGAAGATCATTCTCTTCAAAGCATTAAATAATAATAAATATATTTGAATAATACAGTCTAGTTGTGTTATGAGTATTGAAATAGCTTGTTTCATCGTAATATACATTTATTTAATACATAACATAAGTTATTATATAACAAATAAACATACCCAAAAACTGAAAAACGCCCATGTTTGTGGGAATCGAGACCTCGGCCGTGTGTGCAGGAAGCAGGGTCGTCTAATTATTACTATCTACGAGTATGTGTACTCGGTCCTTCATTTCAGAAGATCATGGCCGTGGCACAGAAAACATATGCCGTGGTATGATCCTTATCCCAATCAGGTCCACATTTTCTAGCGCCTTTTATCACTAGCCATGTTGTCTTTCGTTCGTCTTCTTGTGATTTATGAATCCAATAAATTATTTTTACATGAAATGAACAAGACACAAGAACCAGAACATAAAACAAGATTATTAACCTTCAAGACGCTTTGCGATTCGTTATACATACGAATATAATTCTGCTATAATATGAAACTGGACGTTCACGAGGTTTCCGTCTATTTACATCTTTTAGTCTCAGACCGTACGAAGTCTAGCGGTCTAGATTATACGTCTATGTTTTATTTCTCTGATGCGAGTTTGTATGCTCAAATGAATTAGTGATTTATAACTCTGAGCCCAAAGGTACCTTAAATAATAAATATTTTCTCTAGACCTTTATTTTTTGCACGAGTTATTTATATAAAAGATATGATATGAATTCTAAACAACAACAATATATTAAGCTGGAAAGGATTCCTCTTATATAATATTTATAGAAATTTCATACAATGTATCAAAGAAATTTTTTTCTTTTTCTCTGAGGTATAATTTTTTTGGACGACTGTCTTAAAAATACCAAACAGAATTTATTGTAAGATTTTACTTATATCTGGCTACGCTTACAATATCTGAATCCTCGTAACCACACAATGGCACAATTTATATAGTAATAGCGTCATTTAGTCTTTCACACTATGAGAAGTCAATAGTTTCTGTTAATTGAAGCCTGTTTATAAAGATCCAGGCATTTTATCAATAGAATCAATCAAAGGTTATTTAAATACAAGCGGACCTGTTCCAGATTTGCTTTGTCGCTTACCTTTTTCTGGTTCTATAAGCTTCTTAATGGGTCCTCAGCGGCGTCACCGGGGGATTTGGGCGAGCGCAGAAGCATCGCCTGAAGGCAGAAGCAGAAGCAGAGCTATCGGCTACAAACAGAGCTTTTATTCGCTTTTATATAAATCATCAATAGCAACTCATATACGGCTCACTGTTGAGCACTAGTCTCCTCTCAGAATGAGAGGGGTTAGGACAATAGTCCACCACGCTGGTTCTATGCGGATTGGCAGACTACACACCTAGAGAATAGGGATGATGACAGTTTTTTAAATTGTATATAAATTAAGAGTATACTAATAGTAAAGCAATTTTGTAAAAGTAACAGGGTATCTGCGATCATTACTTCTGGAGCTACAGGGATTTAAATGGTCAGATTTGCGGCGCTGCCGCGGATCCCTGAAAAACGTCCCATACAAAATGGCACGATTTAGTGATGTCGTTGGCTCGCTGATCGTTAGGTTTGTATGGGCGTTCAAACAAAATCACTAATATCTTTGTTATTTGTGCGTTTACGTTTATAGTTTATTTATTGAAAAATGTCACATTTAATGTAAAGAAGCTAAAACTGTATGAATTTTCATCTAATTACGATAAAAGATTTTTAATAGATTTTGAAATTTTATTATCTCATTTATTTTTGAAATATACAGACAATCGTTGCTTTTTATGTATAAACTAGTTAACATTGATCTTATTTACCCGAATGTATACTTAAAATCAATATATTCAAACCTAGTCATCATCCCCAGTAAGAAAATTCTCAGATATGCAGGTTACCTCGCGATGTTTTCTTCACCGTTTGAGACACGTGATATTTAATTTCTTAAAAAAATATTTGGTAAATGGCTACGGCAAAATTTTACCCCCAGACAATAGTTATATAGTTCTCTGTGAACAAATTGTGTATTCGTACATTGAATATTGTTTAATAATATTATACTCTAAGGTTAACGTACTCTTATATCTAAGCGAATTGTACTACGACTCTTGGCCGGGATAACCAACTTTCGTGTACCAAAGTTAGTACAGGCTAATCTGGATAACTGTTACACGTACTCGTCTAGCTTTAACTGTTTCTACACTAACTGTGTTTAATGTTGGCAAATGTAGTTTAGTGTTTCTTGAAGCTAGATAATTGGATTAGCCCTAATACATGTGTCTCGAGCTTACGAGTATGATGTTAAGATTAAAATGGTACCTACTCGTAAATCCGTTTTCAAATGTCATAATTGTCCTCTTCCTCCCGGACCGTGACAGAGTATTGACCACAGAACAGACAACGCTAAAAGCTAACGCTTTTAGCAATAGAAGTAGCAAGGGGGCGTGGCCCGCGTACACCCGGGTTTGCGGAACATCGCAAGCGTGTCCGCGCATGTACTAGAAGTCTTGTTTTGTTCTGTGACAAAATAAATAATATTCAACTCTAAAATAAGGGTGACATATTTCATTTTTCACTAAATATTAAACAGCCATTTAGGCCACGCCCCTGGGTACGCTGGTTACAATACAAAGAATTGACACTTCAGTTACCTCTTATATCTGTGATATAGACCGCATAAAATTTTTATATAAGTAGTGAATATATTAAGAGTGCAAAGCTGCTGTTACTTACGCAGCCCGATTGTCATACTCAAACGTAAGCATCTTAAATCTGTCATATGTAAATACCCTTGGAAAAAAGAGGCGACTGTATTACCAGGCTTCTAGGCTTCTAGTGTTACGTGTATAGGTAGTTAGTTGTACACATTAGGTAATCAAGAGTTCAATGCAATTTGAACAGACATGGTCGTAGTATGCGGAATTGTATTTTTTTACAAGTTGACTAATAAGTAAGTCCAGTCACCAATTATGGAGTTTGGGCTGTAGTGGCTTTGGAAGGTTTAGAGGGCCAAATACACAGTTCAGGTTAAACCGCCGAGAAATAATCTAACAAATGCCTCTTGGGTGGCTAACTCAATAATGCGAAGCGTAAAACTCACTCACAGGCATCGAAAATTGCCATCAAGTATATTGTAATTTCGTAATACAATCTAATTTTATAGTATCACTTACTTTTGCTCTCCATATCCCAAGAGCAGATATTAAAATTTGACATTTTAAGAATATCAATTGAAATAAAGTATATTCGAGATGGTGCCTAATGTATTTTAATGTCTTATATTATACTTAACCAATATTATTTGACCCCTGCAACTACGTGAAATTTTTGTTCGAAGAGAGGGTAATGTACTACCAGATTTTTAAAATTAACCGTAACAATTTCCAAAGAGTAATTTACAAAATATTTTAATTTTTAGACTGGTTTTATTTCAGTTTGAATAACAGTTTCATATTTAAGAAATGGGCAAGTACATACAAGCGAGTAGTTACTACTATGGGCAATTACATTATAAAATGCACGATTTCAAAATAAACACACATTTAATTTAATTTATGTGATTTTGGATTTATTATAAAAGTAACGGACGCCTGCTAATTCGTACGCGTTAAATTTTGTTTTTCTCAAATCCTTCCGGAACTGATTTTTAGGTATAAAAAGCCTATATTCTTCCATAGCATCCTCTATCTTAAAGTGAAATTTGAATCGGTCATGAAAATCGGTTAAGCTGTTCCTGAATTTAGCCCGGACAAACAGAAGAATTTTTTAAAAAAGCTTGAAATCGTAGACAGAATGTATGTAATTTGTTGTTTATATAATTTGTAATATTAAATGTATATAAAGGATTTTTTTCTGTAACGTCGTCGACGTCGTTATCAACCCACATTCGTCTCACTGCTGAGCTCGAGTCACATCTCAGAATGAGAGGGTTTAGCCCTTAGTCCACCACGCTGGCCCAATGCGGATTAGCAGACACACGCAGAGAATTAAGACAATTCTCTGGCATGCAGGTTTCCTCACGATGTTTTCCTTCACCGATTGAGACACGTGATATTTAATTTCTTAAAATGCACACAACTGAAAAGTTAGAGGTGCATGCCCCGGACCAGATTCGCACCCACACCCTCCAGAATCGGAAGTAGAGGTCATATCCACTGAGCTATCACTATTCTTACTGCTGTAACTGTTACTCTTCTGTAACGTGCTGGGCCAAAAATGATCCTCTTTCAATAGCTTCACACGATGTTCTATTGAAGTTTCTATAGTAAAAACTGTCGTTAATTATCAAAATCAGTTCAGTAGATTCAGAGACCCTACAACTTTACCTCTTTATAATATTAGTATAGCTACTCGTAGACATTAACGAAAGCGTTTAATGCAAGCTATCAAAAAAATTAAAAACATACCCAACAAATCTTGTACTCGTATAAAGTCAAACTTTAATAATTGAGTCAGTTACCTCCTTTGGGAACCCGTTCAAACGTTATTGCTCTCAACGAGCCAAGTTTGAAACTTGAGTGAATTTAGTTTTATGAATTAATGTGTGAAGTGGAACGGTGACTAAGTATAGGAAAACTTATCTTTAGTATACATTTAGTTGGATACAGAGTCGCGATTGCAACTTTATATCGAGTTTCAATATTTCAATTAAACAAGGAAGGAATAGATTTATTTTATCTATTGGTTTAAGTTACAATGTGTCAATACAATAAAGTTTATTTATAAGTTGCAAGATACACGTACAAAAGATATTACATTCAACAGTATAGTGCTATTATTAAAGCGTGCTACATCAGAACAAAAATTAAGGTATAGTCAATTTAGATGTCAACATAATATAAATAAATCAATCATTTTCCTTAGTTTAATATATTCACAATGCTCTCATTAACAATTACTATTTAAAGAACACAAAAAGGCATGATATAAAAAGGTCAAATGTCATATATGTCATAAATTCGGGTAAACGTCGGATAGAAGTGCCAGTGATTGTACCATTATTTTGTGTTAGAGGAAACATTTCGAGCAGGCCCTAGCACTTGTGACCTTGAGAGTAGGTTTAAAGGATCCTTACAGAATGCAATAACACTCACCTTCTATGCTCGACAAATTCTCCATGCCCAATTTATCAATCACACTAATATTATAAAGGCGAAAGTTTGTGTGTAAGTGTGTAAGTATGTTTGTTCCTCTTTTACGCTGCGGCTACTGAAGCGATTTTACTGAAATTTGGAATGGAAATAGATTTTACTATGGATTAACACATAGGCTACTTTACATCCCGGAAAAATCCATGGTCCCCGCGGGATTTGTAAAAAACTGAATTCCACACTGACGAAGTCGCGGGCGTCCGCTAGTTTATGATAAACAAAAATTACAACACAAAACATTATTGCACAAAATCACTAACGCGTGACGGTCTCTACGCTGACTGACAAACAACCCAGCTCAAGTCATCAAATACCCTCTTATTTACAGGAATATTGATACCCCCCACCACAATAACATAAATAATGAATGTTAATACTACTTGTAATTGAGGAACATATAACAATGTTAAATGTACTGTATTTACTTTGGATACGAATAGGTATTTTCGGTATAGGTACGAAGTTTCACAGTATGTCATGATATGGCTTTAAAAACAGGGTTATTTACAGGTAAATAAAAAAAAGTAGGTTGATTTATTTAATATTAGCGAACGCCCGCTACTTCATCCGCGTGGAATTTAGGTTTGCACAAAATCCCTCGGGAACCATGGATTTTTTCGGGATAAAAAGTAGCCTATGTGTTAATCCATGATATCTCAATAGCAAATTTCAGCTAATTCGGTTCGGTTCAGGGGTGAAAGAGTAACAAACATTCATATATCATCAAAATCATCAGTTTCCGCAAATCTCGAGAAACCATGGATTTCTCGGGATAAAAAGTAGCGTATATTGTGTTAATCCAGAGTAAAATCTATTTCCATTCCAAATTTCAGACAAATCACTTCTGTAGTAGCGGCGTTAAAGAGAAACAAACATCCAAACAAACATCCAAACATCCATACAAACTTTCGCGTTTATAATATCAGTAGGATAAATCTATATAATCGTAAGAATACCTATCTATACTAGTTATTGGCCTAAGTCAATATTAACTTGGTAGCATAGGCTACTTGGGAGGTTTTTTCTGCGATTTTCCCACTTGACCTATTCCTGAGTGCTCTCGATGTTAGACTATAACCGAGGCCGCGGGCGATTGTTCTCTTTTCGATTTTAATAGGGTTAATACTAACAATAGATCCACTTACTCTTAGTTTATATCCCAATATTAATTTGTATTATAGAGAGTATTGTATAAATACATTCCATATAAAAAAGAAAATAATAGGATACGGAAAGAATAGTTTACGAGCTATTCCCAATGATTTTTTATACTATAGATGTATTCGTTAGTTATCAACCCATATTCGGCTCACTGCTGAGCTCGAGTCCTCGCAGAATGAGACGGGTCAGGCCAATAGTCCACCACGCTGGCCCAATGCGGATTGGCAGACTTCACACACGCAGAGAACTAAGAAAATGCTCTGATATGCAGGTTTCCTCACAATGATTTCCATCACCGTTTGAGTCACGTGATATTTAATTTTCTTAAAATGCACACAACTGAAAAATTGGAGATGCATGCCCTGGACCGGATTCGAAACCACACCCTCCGGAATCGGAGGCAGATGTCATATCCACTGGGCTATCACGTGTCTAATAGAGATGTATTACGTGCCTACAAAATCACCACAAAAAGTGATCTGATTGTAACTACTTCACTGAGCGCACACATGCACAATTTTGTGTTCAATACCAATATATAATGATAATTATCCATATCCGCTTTTGTTCTTTTTTTATTCTTTACAAGTTAGCCCTTGACCACAATATCACTTGATGGTAAGTAATGATGTAATCTAAGATGGTAGCGAGCTAAAGGAGTAGGAAGACAAACCACACCCCTTTCGGTTTCTACACGGCATCGTAATGGAACGCTAAATCGCTAGGCGGTACGTCTTTGCCGGTAGGGTGGTAACTAGCCACGGCCGTAGCCTCCCACCAGCTAGACCTGGATCAATTAAGAAGAGCTACCTACCTACCTACCTACCGACAAAGACATACCGCCAAACGATTTAGCGTTCCGGTACGATGTCGAGTAGGTAGAAACCGAAAAGGGGTGTGGATTTGTATCCTCCTTCTAACAAGTTAGCCCGCTTCCATCTTAGACTGTATCATCACTTACCATCAGGTGAGATTGTAGTCAAGGGCTAACTTGTTAATAATAAAAAAAAATCTCTATCGGCCCAGCCGGGAATCGAACCCAGGACCTCAGTCTTGAAATCCACCAGACATTGACATCAAACCAGGCATTGACCAGACATTACCATGCATTTTTGACAATTCCAAGTCACGAACGCAAATATTTTTGTATGTACTGAGTAAGTTAACAATTCATTAAAACTTCTGCAAAGCGATGTATGTTTATTCCAAAACTAAAATAAATAGACTATCATAATAATGTGTAGTGGATTTCAGAAACATGTCTGAACTGGAACTCGTAAGGTCCCTCGCAATACAAGCCACATCTCTCTGCGGTTTCGTATTTACAGAACCTTGTCTCTCACCTAGTAATTGTTAATTTAATTTAATTAAACCTTAGATGCTTGTAATATATTTCCCGTTGGTTCACTATGACTAAATGACGACCTCCGTGGCGCAGTGGTATGCGCGGTAGATTTACACGGCGAAGGTCCTGGGTTCAATCCTCGGCTGGGTTGAGGTTTTCATTATGTTCCAGGTCTGGCTGGTGGCTTCGGCCGTGGCTAGTTACCTCCCTACCGACAAAATCGTACCGCCAAGCAATTTAGCGTTCCGGTACAATGTCGTGTAGAAACCGAAAGGGGTGTGGATTTTCATCCTCCTCCTAACAAGTTAGTCCGCTTCCAACTTAGATTGCATCGTCACTTACTATCAGGAGAGATTGTTGTCAAGGGCTAACTTATAAAGAATAAAGAATAAAAAAAAATGAAAAAAACATGTCCTCGCCCGATGTCCGTCTTTTATACGCTTATACAAACAGTATTTGTAGTCTATGACTGCCTTCTACAGTCTGAATACTTATATCATCATCATCATCAGCATCATCTACCCATATTCGGCTCACTGCTGAGCTTGAGTCTCCTCTCAGAATGGGAGGCGTTAGAGCAATAGTCCACCACGCTGGCCCAATGCGGATTGGTAGGCTTTACACACGCAGAGAATTAAATTGTGTGTATTCTAAGAAATTAAATATCACGTGTCTCAAACGGTGAAGGAAAAACATCGTGAGGAAAACTGCATACTAGAGAATTTTCTTAATACTTGTATACTACTTTGTGCTCACACCAAAATTTTGCACGTAAACTTTTTTAATTATCTTCAAGGATGATCTAGGTATTCTATCTACATAGTGTAATGTGAAACTATTCGTTATCACGACTATAAATTAAATAGGTATTTGCATTTTTAAAGCATTGTAGACACAGAGGTGGTGGTGGTTTTCAATAACATAATTTACCAATAAAAAATTAACAAAAAGATAAAGACATATCAAAATAATATAAGCAAGAAATACTCATTCAATGGGCTTTTAGTTTGTTCCAGGTGTTTTTTATTAATATTAGTTTCTCATTGTTGCTTTTGTTATTTTTTTATTCTTTACAAAGTAGCCCTTGACTACAATCTCACCTGATGGTAAGTGATGATGCAATTTAAGATCAAAGCGGGCTAACTTGTTAGGAAGATGAAAATTCACACCCCTTTCGGTTTCTACACGACGTCGTACCGGAATACTAAATCGCTTGGCTGTACGTCTTTGTCGGTAGGGAGGTAACTAGTCAAGGCCGAAGCCTCCCACCAGCCAGACCTGCACCATTTATAAAACCTTAATCGGCCACGATGTTTTTCCTTTACCGTTTGAGACACATGATACTTAATTTCTTAAAATGCACACAACTGAAAAGTTGGAGGTGAACTCACAGTCAAGGGCTTGTCATTGAATAAAAAAATACTAAAAAAACCCAGTGCAGCGTACACTCCTGGGCTATTAGCACGGGTCTGGTTATCGGCGAGATTGAAAATCGTTTCGAGTTCCGAACTCAATTAAAGCTGTAATTTATTCAGCAGCCAATAAAGTTGAGCGGTGGAGCGTTTTTACAAGCGCCGCACACCGACATTGCTTGTTTGGTATAAATTTGCGAGTTATACAAATATTAGAACTCAATGACTCAAAAGTTTATAAACTAGTAAAGGGAGAGAAGAATATCTTAGCATTCCATGGATTCACCGTGCGGGTGCCGGGTCCATCGCGTGGTAGAGAGAAAACCTCCGAGCAGAGTCCTGAACTTGTGACTACAGGATGTACGGTTATGGAATTCCTTGACGATCGATCAACACTCCCCGTTCTCTGCTCGTGTTGTTCTCCCTGCCTAGCCAAATTTGGAAGGATCTTACTAGAGCAGCTTTGGATACTCGTTCTAATATAGAACTAGCTGCACTTCTAGAGAGGCCAAGGTCTTTAAGCAAGTTATAGAGAGATTTTGCTGGTAATCCTCTCGCACCTACTTCTACGGCGTACAGATTAAAACTACATAGCCATTTTTAGTTAGTTCATTTGTTAATGAAGTAACTATAAATAATAAGAACGAAACAATCCTCGTAACAATTCTTAAAATCAATGCACTGATATGGTATTGAGAGACGTGACATCCTAGTGGATATGACCTCTGCCTTTGATTGGAGGGCGTAGGTTTGAATCCGCTCCGGTGCATGCACCACTAACTTTTCAGTTGCGTGCATTTTAAGAAATTAAATACCACGTGTCTCAAACGGTAAAACAGTGAGCTGAATATGGATTTAATGATGATATTGTATTCCTACTCTAAAGACGGGCTTTTGTTATGTGGCATTTGCTTTCAAAATTAGTTTAGTAGATGCAGAGATGCAATACTACAAACCTTACCTCTTAAAAATATTAGTATAGAAGTATAGGTAAATGTAGTTGGACTCATACGAGTATAATTATTAAATACTATTTGAAAAAATGTAAGATATAGTGGTATTAACTAATACTGTTAATAACATAAAATTGGAAATTTTGAAAGACCCCCGAATGTCATGAAATTATTAATTACGATCAAATCGTCAATTTTCTCTTACATTCGGTTGTTCTTCCCCACTTTCAACCCCCACAACTTTTAAACGGCTCGAAACATGTCTAAGAACACTCGCCCGTAACTCACCTTTGATACAAATAGAACTAAATTGAAATTGCTGCATTCGTTCAGGAGCTATGGTGCCACAGACAGAATAACAGACAGAAATACAGACAGAAACTTATGACACCCCTCTTTTTGCGTGAGGGGTTAAAAATATAAAGCGTGTCAAGTGTGAATACTCAAAATATGTAGAAAAAGTATTTTAAACAAACGTTTCTTTGTTCTAAATACTTTTTAATTGGACTAATAATTTAAATGTCAGTAACTTCCTAACAAGTTTCTCGTCTGTTGTTAATTATTGTAGTCAACTGTCAATTGTTCTTAATTATGTAAAAATAGGCAAAAAGCTTCTAGCCATTATTTAATTAGTAGAAACGTAAGCAAGCCTACTAAAATCCGTCGATGTTTTAGTGGCAATAACTAACGCAATCACGTCGATATAAATTGGATTACATCCGCAATCTATCTCGTAATATCTCGGGTTCGTCTTGTGAATTTACCACGAATTTATATTCATCGAAGGTCGTAGGATGAAATAATTGTATAATCTTAATTTTCCTTGAGGTTGCCTTTTAAATACTGGCAAGTTGATGTAACTGTGTGAACGAATCAGACATGCGGAGAACCACAGAAGAACCAAAATCACCGGCATAGTTCATCGTGTCACGAAGCTGAAATGGCAATGGCGGTGCACATAGTTCAAAGAGCCGATGGACGTTGGGGTCCCAAAGTGCTGATGGCGACCCCGCACTAGTAAGCGCAGTGTTGGTCGACCCCCCACCAGGTGGACTGACGACATCAAGCAAGTCGCAGGGATTCGCTGGATGCAGGTGGCTCAGTATCGTGATGTTTGGAAGTCCCTACAAAAGGCCTATGTCCTGCAGTAGACGTCCATCGGCTGATATGATGATGATGATGAAAGGGGTCGGAGTCATTGCCGAGAGGTGGTGGTTTGATCCCCGCCCCGCTGGAGTATTGTCGTACCCACTCTTATTATTTTCCGATTTATTGGAGAGGAATCGGAATATTAATTATTTTTAGCCACCTAATATTATTAACATAAAATTATAAACATCCACAAATATAGACTATCCTATGCCCGACAACCCGTATTAGAGAAGCGTATTTGGCTTAAGCTTATATTCGTATATCCCTACTCGCATTCATGATATTAGAAATGCGAAAGTAAGTCTGTCTGTCTGTCTGTTACCTTTTTACGGCTATAAACGACTGAACTGATCAAGATGAATTTTAGTATTATGATAAATGGGACTTTGGAGCAAAACATAGGGTACTTTTTGACCCTAAAATAAAAATTATTAGAGTCACACTTTTAAAAATTTGTTTAGAATCTTAAAAAAATATTAAATATAATCATTCAATTTAATTTCAAGAATTTTCAAAATTCAACCCCAAAGGTGGTGAAATAGGGGTTGAAAGTTTACATTGACTTCCAAACGGACGACATCACGGGCGTCCGCTAAGGTCCGTCCCATAAGGTTCTCCTCTCCTACCCTTGTAGGAGTAGATACTCTGCATTGTCAGGAGTAGGAGTCTGGAGTACTCCTGACAATGCAGTAGGCCGTTAAAATATATTATTAATTAATGTATAAAACGGCAAACTAACTGTATGACGTGTGCCGATACACTTAAAGTTGGAAGTTTTTTTATTAGTTGGAATTTTTTTCAACTTCTTCTTCTTGGCAGTCAGCTTCGTAAACTCTCCTTTATTTTTCGCGAGGCTGAATAGTCGTGCGACACTCGCTTTCCCGGTCCCCTCTCTTTATTTATTCTACACTGACTGGATTCAAGTTCCATTGCGAAAATTATATAACAGTTTACCTTATAAACTTTTTTTCTTTTATCGGGTGCAAATCTTGTTAAACAACACCTATTTCGTTAAATGTGGCTTTTCTGCTGTTTTAGGTCTCCTTTATTTCATTTTCCTTAACCACCATAATCATCACCATCATTGACAATCCAGTCTCCCCTCAGAATGAGAGGGGTTAGGCCAATAGTCCACCACGCTGGCCCAATGCAAATTGGTAGACTTCACATACCTAAAGAATTGAGAAAATTTTCAGGTTTCTTCACGATGTTTTTCCTTCACCGTTTGAAACGCGTGATAATAATTAATAGTTAATTTCTTAAAGCCGTTATAACCAAGTGGATATGCCATCGATTCAGAGGGCGTAGGCTTTAATCCGGTCCGGGGAATGCACCTCTAACTTTTCAGTTATATATATATAAGAAATTAATTATCACGTTCCTTAACCGCGGCTATTTTAATTGCCTTAATAATAAAAATAAATAAAATTTATTTTTATTATTGGTGGTTTACCAATAATAAAAATAAATTATTCAAATCGGTCAAGCTTGTAGTGATAGCTATAAATAAGATTTAGCGAGACAAAAGAATAGCAATTCATTTTTATACAAGTGTACAAAGAATTTTACCATAAATACATCTTTTGGGGCTTTTCTGACTAGGCGATACAATGAAGCTTTTGTTAATATTTTCTATAAAATATTGTTAAAATATTAAAGTACCCAGCTACCGCGATTCTTTATCAGACGTGCAAAATCTTCAAAGCATGTCTTTAGATCTTATTTTATTAAAACTCTCTTTTCTGAGTGTAGTACGTAATCCGTCTACACGAAGAAAATGAGGATTTTTCCTTTTACGTCCGAGATAAGCCGATCTAAAAATACATCTATAGTTTAAGTAATTAAAAAAAATAGTTCAAGTAATTAAAAATATACTTGTAATCCAATAACACTAGAAAGACGGACGGGGGTCTTTTGATCCATTTTGAAGTTTAGTGTTCGATAATTTCAAAACTATTTATTTTCGTGCTACATTTTCTCGTGACTTTTAACAAAATAGTTCATATTTAAATATTCCATTCATATTATTGTAATATCATTGTATAATAAATAAACATAAGATTTACCTTAAAAGACGGCGCCCGGCCATATGACCACGCGATATTTAGCACACACACACCATACGTGTATTTAAAAAAAAAAAATTAAACCTCAGATTTTGATCTACAACCAAACAATCTACTCTCTATTAAAGTGATGAACACAAAATATAAAAATGCTATTGTAAATGAAAAACTGCCAATTTTGTTGTTAATAATTCAACATTTATAGTTAGTAGTTAAATTTGTGATAAATCAAAAAAGTTGAGCAAACACTGCTGTGCTTTTTTCTGTGTTTAAAAATTTCATTTTATTTTAACGGGTACACCGGTTTAAGCCCCGAGAGCGTTCAAATACAACAAATGTTTTCCCAAGCATATATTCACACTACAGAGTTTTTAAAATACGACGCTTTTTTTCGAGCATTTCGATCTTACATTTTCAATTTTGGGCGTTGGAAATAGACCTTCATTTAACTTCATACTATATTTGAAACGCATTTTTAACGTCCGTTAAAAAACTCTCATGTGAATAACGGATAAGTGTATACTTGAGTTATTTAAAAATATAGACAAAAGAACAATGTACGTAGACCTTGATCTAGGTATATCGCAGAGAACCCTTAGTAAAAGGTTGAGTGGGTAATGTGAAAGACATTTAATGATATAAAGAAATATGGAAGACACGCTCAGGGAAACCGAGGAAAGTTGAGCGATTATTCATTCGTTGTAATTGTTTTTTTTTTTTTTTTTTTTTTCAGAAAATATTTGCGTATGTGATAATAATCCTACATCCTGTATTCATTATTATACAGACGGTTCAATTATAATCAATGGATTCATTACGCCAAAGTTTGTATGAATTTTTGTTTGGATGTTTGTTACTCTATAACGCCGCAACTACTGAACAGATTTGGTTGAAAGTTAAAACAAAGATAGATACTTTTTATCCCGGAAAAATCCATGGTGGGATTTGTTCAAAACTGATTTCCACGCGGACGAAGTCCGCTAGTTACCCAATAAAAAAATAAACTTGGTAATGAATTTCAGCCATTAATTATGGGATATCATGCACATAAAAAATTTTTATATGGGTGCTGAATATACCGTAACGTCACCATACCATTAAGGTTAAATCCGTATCATAAATCGCTTAGGAAACTTGGAACCTTTGTCAACACAGATTTTGATTACCCCAGGCTACGTGATTTGAATAACAAATAGATCTAATTAATTGTTTTGTTTGTTTTCGTTAAGCATGACAGGTGTCCCGTTTGATGTCGTAAAGTATAAAGTTGCCTTTCCACCAAATTATACTTAAACGCTATTGGATCAGCTTCCACCTTCACACACAGGTAGTAAAAATAAAAAAACTGTAATTTTTCTTTTTTTTTTATTCTTTACAAGTTAGGCCTTGACTACAATCTCACCTGATAGTAAGTGATGATGCAATCTAAGATGGAAGCGAGCTAACTTGTTAGGAGTAGGATGAATCCACACTCTTTTCGGTTTCTACACGACATCGTACCGGAACGCTAAATCGCTTGGCGGTACATTTGCCGGTAGGGTGGTAACTAGCCACGGCCGAAGTCTCCCACCTGGACCAATTAAGAAAACCTCAATCGGCCCAGCCGGGGACCGAACTCACGATTTTTGTCTTGTAAATCCACCGCGCCACTAAAACTAACTTGTAGATAATAAAAAAAATAAGAACTCTTTACTCTTTAGAACTCTTTAGAAATAGCTTTCAATGGAAGATTCAATTCAGGATTCAATTTATTCTGCTCATACTTGTAGTTTTACAGAAAGTGTCTAAGTTCCAACTTTTCGTTAGTTAATCCTAAAAGATCCAGATGAAGTCCGATCTAGTCAGATTAGATTACTTAACTCGTCTAATAAACTCAATTGAATTATTCGTTGGCACGTACAGAGGGCCTAGTGGCAGTTTGATACTGTTACTATCGCGTTAACGTAAACGCGAATTTCTAAGGAATCGAAGCAGCACCATCTAGTGGCACTACTGCACAACTGTTTCAATTCCATATAAATTCGCGTTTACGTTAACGCGATAGTAACAGTATGCAAATATTGAAAACTCCCACTAGGCACACTGATGAAATTAACGATATAATGCTATTTTGGAGTTAAATGTTTTTTTGTCGACCTCCGCAGTCGTATGCGCGCAGTGGTATGCGCGGTGGATTTACAAGACGGTGACGATTGGGCCGATTTAGGTTTTCTTAATTGGTCCAGGTCTGGCTGGTGGGAGACTTCAACCTACTAGTTACCACCCTACCGACAAAGACGTACTGCCAAGCAATTTAGCGTTCTGGTATGATTTCATGTAGATACCGAAAGGAGTGTGGATTTTCATCCTACTCCTAACAAGTTAGCCCGCTTCCATCTTAGATTGCATGATAATTTTTACCATTAGGTGAGATTGTAGTCAAGGGCTTACTTGTAGAGAATAAAAAAATCGTTTAAATAACTTTCGTTGGTAACTATGCGACTAAATTAAATTAAGTCAATTAGCAATTTTTGTTCACCTCAGTTTCGACGCACTAGTGACTAGTTCGAACCAATATATCATCGGAATTTGAATCTTTCTCGATCCGATAATTTAAAGACCCGAGTAAGGAATTAAACTCAAAACCTTGCAATTATTAACTAAGAGATTCCCAGTTATCTTGCCTGCTTACCATATTTCTTAATATTACGACCTTATTATGTACAAGTATTACCGTTTCACCATCGCTTTGTGAAAATACGTTTTTCCACCAGAGCGACTATCGACAAGAAAAACGTGTATTATCAACAGCGTAACATGCAAACAAATAAAACCGTTATTGTGATGGTCGTAGAGGTGAATTTTACGTATCATGTTTATGTAACGTATTATATTGCCATATTGCCCACAGTATATACCGTTGTAAGCTGAAATATGAGTGCTTACTGCTGATAAAGATACTTATACGAAAAACGGGATATAGCGATGATAATTTGCATGTGTGAGGGGGCAGAAAATGGTGACTTGTATTTTTTGACAACTTGGAAAGTTTTTGTAGGGATAATAGACTTTACTAACTTGGTCAAAGCATTTTGTTTGACTACCTAGATAATATAAATGTAACGCACGTTTTGAAATTGTGCATCTATATTACAGCCTATTTTTTTTTTTTTATTCTTTACAAGTTAGCCCCTGACTACAATCTCACCTGATGATATGTGATGATGCAATCTAAGATGGAAGCGGGCTAACTAGGTTAGAGGAGGATGAAAATCTATACTTCTTTCGATTTCTACACGGTATCGTACCGGAACGCTAAATCGCTTGGCGGTACGTCTTTGTCGGTAGGGTGGTAACTAGCCACAGCCGAAGTCTCCCATCAGCCAGACCAGGACCAATTAAGAAAACCTCAATCGGCCCCGCCGGGAATTGAACCTAGGACCTCCGTCATGTAAATCCACCGAGCATACCACTGCGCCACGGAGGCCGTCAAAAAAAAGCCTTTCTTGATAAGTACAGTTTACCAACAAAGAAAGTAGAAATGAAGGTAGAAAACACATGTCATTTTATAATTTATTTATTTAAATTATGTATAGTTTGTTTATAAAATGTTATATAAAATATATTATCCATATCTAATTGTTCTAAGCTTATTAATCTAATTTATTTTCATTAATTTAAGAACAAGTTAATTATAATTATTATTAAGTGTGAAATGACTAGTTATTTAGAATAGAATAGAATAGAATAGAAATCATTTATTTGTTAACACAACACATAACTACATAATAACTTAAAACTAATACATTTACATTGTAATAATAACTTATAACTAATACATATATATATAGAAAATATGTAGTGCCAAAAAAATGGACCTGACTCAGCTAAAATTTGTTGTGAGTACATCAGTACCCACAACGCTGGTATTCTGTCAGACCCTTAGGAGGGAAGAACAGAACACAAAATAATTATATAACTAATAAAATAAAACAAAATACAGTTTAAAAATATACCCTCATTATAAATTAGTTTGTTGGTAAACAGTACTCATCAAGAAAGGCTGTAGTATAATTTTACATACAAGCGTTCATATGCAATGAACTCGAGTCTATGATAAAGCGGAATTATAATATAAGGTTTCTTTTACGAAATTGATGCAGGTGGCTCAGGATCGTGATGTTTGGAAGTCCTTACAAAAGGCCTATGTCCTGCAGTGGACGTCCATCGGCTGATACGATGATGATGATGATGAACCGTCAATTGAACAGTCACTTAATTGAGTCAAGTCTGGAACATTTTTTTTATTTTTTACAAGTTAACCCTTGACTACAATCTCACCTGATGGTAAGTGATGACGTAATCTAAGATGAAAGCCGACTAACTTGTTAGGAGGAGGATGAAAATCCACACTCCTTTCGGTTTCTACGCGACATCGTACCGGAACGCTAAATCACTTGGCGGTACGTCTTTGTCGGTAGGGTGGTAACTAGCCACGGCTGAAGCCTCCCACCAGCTAAATGTTTTACATTTATGTTTTTCAAAATGTTTTTAATCTGATCTTCAGCTATGGCACGTTATCATCCTAGTGGCATGGCATAATAAGTCTTGCAATAAGCGGTGGAATGGTACCCGTAACCGCAATTTTCATTTTTGTGTGGCCCCCGGGTTAAGGATGAAAGCGCGAATTAGCAGGCTGTTTTACGAGGACCTTTTTTGATACCGGCTTAAGGTTTTAGCTTAGAATGGGAAGGTGGAGCTATATACCCGATATTAGTCTTACAAGGTCAACGAACTTTTATATTTGTCTCTTCGTTTAACTGTGGCTACATTGTGTGAATGAAGTTTTCTTTGTAGTTTCTGTAGGTTCGAAATGGGATCGCAGCGCTACCGAGTGGTTTATGCAAACGCGGTATGACTAAGACGAACTGTAGTACTATTATGTAGATAAAACGTCTATATAAGGGCACCTCCTTTAAGGCATATTGGCTAGAAATGATGTTCTAGCCACAGATATTCTAGCACAGTTGCACTCTATTTTCTCTCACTCTCATAGCCCAATACGACTGGTGCAAGATCAGGCGCAGGATCGACGGCTTTCCGCTAACTCCCAACTGCCAAATTCCTAACTCTAGGCTGCTATTAAGATTTTTCTTCTAAGAAAAATCCCACGTGTTTTTGTTTGTTTGAACCCTGGACCTCATTGTCTGTAGCATAAAGTAATTAACCAAGGGACTAATAAGGCAGTAGAATCCAATAGAGTTCGTGGATTGAGTGATATTAATCCTGACGTCCCGGTGACTTTTTTGACGGCCTCCGTGGCGCAGTGGTATACGCAGTGGACTTACAAGACGGAGGTCCTGGGTTCGATCCCCGGCTGGGCTGATTGATGTTTTCTTAATTTGTCCAGGTCTGGCTGGTGGGAGGCTTCGGCCGTGGCTAGTTACCACCCTACCGACAAAGACGTACCGCCAAGCGATTTAGCGTTCCGGTACGATGTCGTGTAGAAACCGAAAGGAGTGTAAATTTTCATCCTCCTCCTAACAAGTTAGCCCGCTTCCATCTTAGACTGCATCATCACTTACCATCAGGTGAGATTGTAGTCAAGGGCTAACTTGTACAGAATAAAAAAAAAAAGACTAGGTGACGTGTCGAGAACACCGTCATAATTGTCGGAGACGCTGTGATTTTATTGCCAAAAAGGCATGGTAGATCAGTCTATTAGAATTAAGAGTGTTTTTGAGTTTTACCAATAATGTAATTCTAATAAGTATTAAATTTTAGCTGGTGGGAAGCTTCGGCCGTGGCTACCATCCAACTGGCAAAGACGTACCACCAAGCGATTTAGCGTTCCTGTACGATGTCGTGTAGAAACCGAAAGGAGTGTGGATTCATCCTAACAAGTTAGCCCGATTCCATTTTAGATTGCATCATCACTTACCATCAGCTGAGATTGTAGTCAAGGGCCACGTAAGGAATAAAAAAAATGTGTCAGCTCCGACACACGAATGGAGTTTACTCTTTCAGATAGACTGTCTAAATAGGTGCATGTTGCCCCGCAGCATACACCATGTACGTCTTAACATACGAAAAGTGAAAGGTGCGCGGAATAGGTTGCGCACAAAAAACGTAACGCTGTCATTCGTACATCGAATTTTACTGCCCGTATTTTTTTCATACCGGGGGCTATATTATGAAAATTCTATTCTTAAGGAGTAGACTCCAAAAACATCTAGAGTAAATATCGGTATTATCAAAATAAATCATTGCAACAGAAAGAATGTACTCGTCAGATGGATGCCGGTGTATTTAATACTATTGGCCTGTCATTCACAATATGTCGGGAAATAAAAGCTAATCCTGTAGTTTTAATTAAACCTGTCCAACGCAGTCAAGGGTTGTTTTGTATAATTACAATGACCGATTCTATTTATAGTAACGGAGTGGGTTTACTATGCAGGAACTGGTTTGTTTTGTTAATCCACCGACAACTCAGTGATGCGGTTTTCAGATTTACTTTTTTTTAAACAAGTTAAACACATCGATCACACTTGTAACAAGTTTTGTTACAAGTGTGATCGATGTGTGTATATGTGTACTGTAGCTATTAATCGGGTGAACCGATTTGAATGCTGTTTATTATTTATTTTAAGTGGGCCTGTAGTCGTTTTCTAAAAACGCTAACGCTTCGATAACTATAAAAATGTATGGGAATGACAGATTCGATCGATAACTTGATCACGTGACCTGTCAACAGCAAATGACAATCCCATACAAATAATAATTTTCGAAGCGTTTGTGATCGTAGAAAGAGAATCAACGTGCCATATTGCTCCAGACCCTGGTTTTCCACCCATGCCAGCCATTTTATAGTTTGCTCAGAGGTCACGAAATAACAAAACCTACCTACCTACTAGTTCATTTATTTTAGCATTAGCTTTTAGCGTTGTCTGTTCGGGTTTAAAATATTTATTATTTCACTAAGAATTAACTCATTCACTTATGTGAAACTTACAGGCTAGTACATTTCAGTTTGAGCGTACAAGAATAGTAAAACGTAGTAATAATAGTAGTGCTAACAAATAAACTATAAACTATAATATAATAACAAATACACAGTAAGAATTATAACGTGATAAACAGAAATACATAATAATTCAATTTTTAATGACTATTTGTAGGTAGTCATTGAAAGAAAAAATACCAACAGCGGCCGGTCGACATTACCAGAGAGTAATGTGCGACTAGATGCGGCACTGTGATATAGTTTTTTTATTTAATTTATAATAATTAGTTTAAGTGGGCTCTCAGGAGTTTTTTGTTCTGTTCTATGGGGTTAACAGTGATCTGTATAAAAATTTAAGGTACATGAAAATCGGCCTAATTGTCAAAAAGATGTGGCAGGTGGTAAGGCCTTGGCCCTTTGCTACATGGTCCTTTGTAGTTAGTTCCTCTAATACTGATTTGATAGGATGACAAATTAAATGAATGATATATGATTCAGCACACATGTTACCACACAATTTAAAAAAATATTTTAACTTGTGTCTTTGTAAGTAGGAAGTGACTAACACGTAAACAGTAACTACTAGTTAATTTATTTTATTCGCGATCAGGATCATGATCACGAGGACATGATAGCCCAGTAGATATTACCTCTGCTTTCGATTCCGAGGGTGCAGGTTCGAATCCAATCCAACTTTTCAGTTATAATGATTCTTAAAATATATATAATTTTAAGAATCACGTGTCTCAAACGGTGAAGGAAAAACATCGTGATGAAACCTGCATAACGGATATTTTTATTAACTCTCTTGGGTAAAAAAGTCAGCATTGGGCCAGGGTGGTGGACTATTGGCCTAATCCCTATCATTCTGAGAGTATACTCGTGCTGAATAGTGAGCCGAATATATGGGTTGTTAATGACGATAATTTACGATCAGTCATACGACTAGCTAGATACATAATAGGGATGATGACAGTTTTTTTTAAATTGTATATAAATTAAGAGTACGCTAATAGTAAAGCAATTTTGTAAAAGTAACAAAGTAGGATTTAAAGGGCCAGATTTGCGGCGCTGCCGCGGATCCCTGAAAAACGCCTCATACACAATGGTACGAATTTATGACGTCGTAGGCAATTAATGATCGTTAGATTTGTATGGGCGTTTAAACAAAATTACTAATATCTTTGTTATTTATGTTTATAGTTCATATATTAAAAAATCCTCCTCTACGCCCTAAAATACCTGCTACAGAATCAGGACAGCCTAAAATACCAATCAATCCTATGACGCTGAGACAACAACGGCAAATGCCTGAAACGTGCTATGCAGATATCCTTAAAAACAAATCTCAACCAAAAAATTATTCAAATATCCAAGAATCTTCCGATAATCCAAATGATATGAAGAATCAAATAAATATGTTCAATCAAATTATGAATCAATTATGCAGCGTGACAAATCTACTCACCAATTTAATGACAGTCATGTGTCAAAATTCGAGCAGCTCCAAATAGTTTTATAGAACCCAAATGGCCTGTCACACCACTCTTTAGAAGTTAAACAATTTTTTAGAAACAAATGGCGTAGTATCGGAAACCCACTTCACACAAAAGAGCTGGTACGGTAGAACTTTCAAAAGGCTCACGAGACCGAGCACCACAAGATGTCATGAAATAGACACTACATTATTATATTTGGGCAAATCACTGGATTTCGCACCAAACACGCCATAATTCAAATACTTAAAATCCCCCTGAATGTCTCACGACAGATTGCAGGAATAATGAGAGACTAAAAAAAAAAAAAAATATATTAAAAAATGTCACATTTAATGTAAGGAAGCTAAAACTGTATGAATTTTCATCTAATTATGATAAAATATTTATAGTAGATTTTGAAATTTTATAATCTTATTTATTTTGCAAATATCCAGTCAATCTTTGCTTTTTATGTATAAATTAGTTAACATTGACCTTATTTACCCGAATGTATCATAAAAATCAATATATTCAAACCTAGTCATCATCCCCATTGTACGTAATTCATACGACTTACGTACGTCTAGTTTCTTCCGTACATAAAGTTCCTTATACGTAATTCATACGGTTTCCGTACGACATGCTCCTTCCATACATAAGGCTCCGTTTGTGAGGTAACGCAAATCTGATATTCATCGGTTCACCTTGCAATTAATTCCGCGGTGTTGTACAGTCACCGCTCAAACGCGAGCGACTGTTTGTAATCACAAACGCCGCTCAAGCGCGACCGACGAGCGAATTTGTGGTAATTTATACATAATAGGGATGATGACAGTTTTTTTTAAATTGTATATAAATTAAGAGTACGCTAATAGTAAAGCAATTTTGTAAAAGTAACAAAGTAGGATTTAAAGGGCCAGATTTGCGGCGCTGCCGCGGATCCCTGAAAAACGCCTCATACACAATGGTACGAATTTATGACGTCGTAGGCAATTAATGATCGTTAGATTTGTATGGGCGTTTAAACAAAATTACTAATATCTTTGTTATTTATGTTTATAGTTCATATATTAAAAAATCCTCCTCTACGCCCTAAAAGATAATCCGCATTGGGCTAGCGTGGTGGACCGTTAGCCTTAATCCTTGTCCAGAAGGGGCGAATCGTATCGCGCAAATTCATACGCGCGTTGTCGAAGTACTAGACTTCAATACATCGCGTCCAAAAGCATCGCGCGAATTCTAAATACAAACGTAAATCGCATGCACTACGCCAGACTTTCGACGCGAGCTTGATTCGCGCTTATTGCACGGGAGTCGAGATACTAGGGATGCCTTGTTTCGTCCAGTTAACTCGCGAACTCTAGAGCTCCATGAGCTTCATGTTTCGTACTCAAATGCTCGCGCGTTGGTCGCACCTTCTGGACGCAACGGGCGCGCGTAATACGCGCGAGAGAATCGCGTCGAATTCGCCCTTTCTGGACTGAGTTTTACCCCTCTCATTCTGAAAAAAGACTAATGCTCAACAGTAGCCGAATAAGGGTTGTTGGTGATGATGTTATTTAAGCTGTTTAAAATAAAGAAACTCTACAAATATATAGAAACTTGACACCGCTTACTCATTTCCTCATATTTCCCTAAGCCTAAAGTTGTCTGGAAAAATAACTACTCAGCCATCAGGCAGCCTTTTATAACCTTACCTTATCAGCTGATAGATGTCCACTGCTGGACATAGGCCTCTTGCGTGGACCTCTAATCACAACGGTCTCAAGCCGCCAGCATCCAGCGGCTTCCTGCAACCCGCTTGATATCCTCAGTTCACCTAGTGGGGGTTCGACCAACACTGCGCTTTCCGGTGCGGGGTCGCCTTTCCAGCACCTTGGGATGCCATGCCCATTGCCACTTCAGACTCGCAACTCACTGAGCTATGTCAGTGACTTTGGTTCGTTTGCGGATCTCCGCATTCCTGATTCGATCACGCAAGGAAACTCCAAGCATAGCTCGCTCCATCGCAAACCTGCTTTCTTCATAATATGTCTCTATTTCTATTGTTTGTGTGATTTTAGTAAACAAATAAATTATATATAAATAAATAAATAATAAATATTATAAGAAAATCATGTATTACAAATTCATTATCAACATCAATGACAGGGCCAGACCTTCTTTATTTAAGGCGAGAAGATATGTGGCTTAGAACTACCACTTTAAAGATTACTGTTAGATATTAATATGTAAAGCTGAAAAGTTTGTTTGTTTGTTTGGTTGAACGCGCTAATCTCAGGAACTACTGGTCCAATTTGAAAAATCCTTTCAGTGTTGGATAGCCTATTTATTGGGGAAGACTAAGGCTATGTATTATACCCGTATTCCTACGGGAACGGAAACCACGCGGGTGAAACCAAGCGACGTCAACTAGCTAATGGTAATGACAAGAACCGAGGGCATAAAGTTTTCTGTGAGGCACTTCCCAACACCAGCCTGATTTATTCAAAAAATAAATTCTCGTGGCATATGTATGACCATTATAATAAACTATATCTAAACTAAATCTCGTATAGATATTTAAATTACAAACATTTATCCTTTTTTCATAGTAAGAAATAAATAATATCATTATTTCGAACAAAATTTACCTAATTTTTTAATGTTCCGAAAATGCAAAATTTTTCAGTGGCAGAGATACTCATTTTATATCGATGATTTCTTCACTACTGTCCGATTGCCTATTGAAATATGGAAAGTAGGTCGTTAGTATCTTGCTGCTAACCACAATTTTCAATAATGAGACAGTCATTAAGACCTCTCCTTTGGCGTGGATCCAAATAGTTTTGAAACTAGATTGTACGTCCTGTACTATTAATTGAGTGAAAATAGTTCTGAAGATAGCTTTTGTTGTTCTTGGATATAGCATTTCTATATATATAAAACGGTTATTTTAGTAATCATTATAAACCCGACACACTTTAGATTTACTACCGGCGTGGCCTGACTTTTTGTAGCAAATGCCACGGAACCATTTAAAAATTAAAAAAAATAACATTGTAGCAACTGTGTGGTTATAAACATTACCAAACGAACTGTAGGAATGAATAACTTTGTGATATGGTTTGAATTTTTGTTTTTTTTGAGTATATTACGAAGTGGGTGTAAAAAAGTATTTTATAGTTCGAAACCAGCCCCCCTAGCCAAGTGGCATGTCGATTTTCTTTCTACGATCGCTAACGCTTCGAAAACTAGGTATCACATTATGTATGGGAATCACAGATCTTGATCACGTGACCCGTCGATAACAAATGTCATTCCCATACATTGTTCAAGTTTTCGAAGCGTCAGCGATCGTAGAAAGTGAATCGACTTGCCACTTGGCTAGAGGGGCAGACTCGAAGTACTTGATGATACACAGCCACATAGATTAACCATTGGACAAAAGAGGCTGTTAAACAAAAGCTAAATAAATAAAAGTTATAACAACACCTAATTGCTAATTATTGTTGTTTCCCCTCTGGCTCTTGGTAATTACAATACATAACTTCGTGCTTCAGTCCCGCGCTGTCCTTAAGAAAATTTAATTACAACTCTACAATTTATAAACATAATTATTTATCATAAGTACAAGTCAGCTTTTTAAAAGGTGTAGATTAGTTGTAAAAGAAGTCCTAATTAAATTTTTTGTAAGCTAGGCCAAGCTGAGTTTCTTGTGGACTTTGTGTTAGTTTATTGTTTAGTTTAATGGTTGTTTGTTTTGAATTTACTCAAAAAACACTTGGGTATTTTGCATTAGTAAAGGGACTTCTTATTTTTTTTTTGGAATATCGAAAGCAAGTCAACTAATAGTCCCCCATCATTATCAACCCATATTCGGCTTACTGCTGAGCTCGAGTCTCCTCTCAGAATGAGAGGGGTTAGGCCAATAGTCCACCACGCAGACTTTACACACGCAGAGAATTAAGGAAATTCTCTGGTATGCAGGTTTTTTCACGATGGTTTTCCTTCACCGTTTGAGACACGTGATATTTAATTTCTTAGAATGCACACAACTAAAAAGTTGGAGGAGCATGCTCAGGGTCGGATTTGAACTCACACCCTCCGGAATCGACTGGGCTATCACGGCTCTTTTTACAGTCCCTATGTCACCTTAATGATTTTTAGAGTCATCATTATTATCAGTCTTTTTAATGCCCCACTGTAGGGTAAGGCTTTACTTGTTATAGGTGAGGTATTTCAAACTTAGACCTACACTACATTAGAAGGGAGAGATTTTGCACTGAGGGAGGGTTTGGAGGTATGATGATTAACCCTGTAAATGTGTGAAGTTCTTCACACTTCGAGATACGGCTGCAAAACACCACAAAATTTAAAAATTCAGGCTGCTATTGAGAATTTCGTAGAAAAAAAGCACAACATTGCATATCCTGACCAAGACTCAAATCCTGGAACCTCACCCTCATAACATACTGCGGCTAAGCACTGAACGAACACAAATAGTACGTACTCGCAATAACAACAAGGAAATCGAGTTACGTCACATTCTCGTAGTATTCGTAGCATTTGTAGCAGTTCGTAGCACATCGTAGCGCACGTTATGTGCTACGTAAATAGTAATTAAACGTGGAGTTAAATTATTCTTCCTACGGAATCCAAAGGTACAAATACCGTACGATAGCGTCAGGTTATGCAGGGGCTTTTATCTCTGTCATTTACATAGTACTCTCTAGGCGCGATTAATGCTCGACACGGAGTAACAAATGGTCCACGTCTACTGTGAGATGTCTGTGAGGAATTACCGAGAGGGTATTTTTCATCTTTACTGTTTATACTGTGTACATTAAGTGAGAAGATTATATACACTTAAAACTTAATTTATGATCATCGTTTTCCAATCTCGAACCAAAGTTTTACGATCAAATCTTGTACGAGTATGCCATAAGCTTATTTATTTATTTGTTACTGTGTGATTAATAAATAATTTTTTTTTTTATTTTTTTTTATTTTTTGCCGCTTTCTTTAGCCGATAGACGAGCTTCGCTTGACATAGGACCACTGTTAGAAACTAAACCTTATTATTTAATATTTTACAAACGGATCCCTAAATCTAATATAATTTTATTTTACGACATTACATTTTTAATGTACATGCTCTGCTAATTTACAGCTTTCTAGTAGTAATAGTCTCTGCGCTGCGCAGACGGACGGACAGACAAACAGACGGGCGGACGGACAGACGTACAGATGGACGGGCAGACAGACAGACATGGCAAAACTATAAGGGTTTCTTATGGACTACGGAACCTTAAAAAACATACATACAGCCGAACGTAGAACCTCCTCCTTTTTGGAAGTCGGTTAAAAACTTGTATTTAAATAACAAAAGCTTTGGCCATATCGCCTCGCTGAAAAAACAATCATTCTCGTACCTCCATAAAACGTTTTTTTTATATGATTAAAAATACTGTTTCCACAAAACGAAAAAATTAATATTAAAAGACCATTCGTCATAAAATTTATTGACATATGCAGTGAAGTACTCATAAAGTTACAATTAATTAAAAAAAAAACTTAAAAATGCGCTTTTCACGTTTGTCATACATGTTGTACGTTGTATATATATATTTACCGCTTGTTTGTTATATATAATATATAACAAACAAGTGGTATTTGTTGGCTTGTTTGTTATATATATATATATTATATATAACAAACAAGCGGAAATAATTGCAGTAATTCTACACAACCGTAGCACGGCACGTGGCACGTTTGTTAGACCGCGGATCATTAATCCTGCAGACAGCCGTAGAAATGAAATAAAATAGCTGTGCATTATAAATTCATTATGAAGACTACCTTTTTGTGGTAATGATCGCCGCGTGACGCAGTGGATAGTGATTAGTGTCCCTGCCTCTACGTGGGTTCTCTTGTGGGTTCGATTTCCACAAGATGGGGGTGATATAAATCTAGTCATTCCAGTCATCAAATTCAACAAATCTATATTTGGGTAGCTACCCATCTCACAGTTGCTGTATTTACACCTATTTCACGCCGCTATTTTTCACCTATTTCACGCCGGTTTAAACTAATGAGGTGAATACAAAACACACTACATTGAGTTATAAAATCATCGAGCAGCGCTACAGTCTGCCTGTAATGGTCAGGTTTACCTCATTTTACATGATAGATGACATGATTTCTTATACTATGCCGTGGAAAATATTTACAAACACACTTTATACTTGAACGGTTGAGGGTCAAACCTACCACATTCTAAACTCCATAATTGGCTACAGTACTTATATTAGGATTACTACTGTACAGTAGGAGTTTATGCTGAAAAGCCTTCCTGAAACGAGTTTCAAAAGTGACTTGACGGCCTCAGTGGTATGCGCGATGGATTTACAAGACGGAGATTCTGGGTTAGATCCCCGGCTGTGCCAATTAAAGTTTTCTTGATCCAGATCTAACGGGGAGGCTAGTTACTACCTTACCGGCAAAGATGTCCCGCTAAGGGATTTAGCACGTTCCGGTGCCATGTGTAGAAAGGGTGTGGATTTTTATCTTCCTTCTAACAAGTTATCCCGATTTCATCTTAGACTGCATCACCACTTATCATCCGGTGAGATTGTTGATTGTGATTGTGACTGAGAGAAAAAAGCCTTCTTCCATCCAAGATTGTATTATCACTTACCATCAGGTTTGTGGTCAAAGGCTTTTAAAAAAAGGTTGTGTTAAAAAAGAAAAATGTTTTTAGAGGTATTTCGGGCTATTACAGTCTCTCGGTCCAAAAACGCACCGTCGTACACAAAGTCACACAGTACACGTGTTGCATCAACAAACAGCCAAACGGTTTGTTTGTAATTTGTAGGATATTACTCGCCCACCGCCTATGGGGAAATCGAAATACCTCATTAGTGTGGCAAATTGCGACGCGGTGCTGACGGCATAGATGCGTGCATGAGTACACAGTACACATGTATAGCATATACCATATTTTAACACACAGACACATACAACACGCATATCTACCTATGTTTTTTTTTCATTCTTTATTAGAGGACGCTCGCGACTTCGTCCGCGTGGAAGTCAGTTTTTTACAAATCCCGCGATATGGACTTTTCCGGGACGAAAAGTAGCCTATATGTTAGTCCAGAGTATATATTTCTATTCTGAATTTCAGACAAATCGCTTCAGTAGTCGCAGCGTAAAAAAGCAACAAACATACTTACACACTTTCACACACATATACACAAACTTTCGCCAATAAAATATTAGTGTGATTAGTGTGACAAGTTAGCCCTTGACCACAATATCACCTGATGGTAAGTAATGATGCAATCTAAGATGGAAGCGAGCTAACTTGTTAGGAGGAGGATGAAAATCCACACCCTTATCGGTTTCTAAACGACATCGTACCGTAACGCCAAATCGCTTGGCTGTACGCCTTTGCCTAACTAGCGACGGCTGAAACCTTCCCCCAGCCAAACCTCAACCAATTAAGAAAATCTCAAACGGCCCAGCCGAGTATTGAACCAGGACCTCTGTCTTATAAATCCACCGCGCATACCACTGCGTCATTTAGGCCGTCAAAATTCTAATTTAGTTACAATCTTTGCACAAAGTTTGTACCAAAAGCACGCAACGTAACTCATGAAGCAACTGCAGTTATATTTGCACTTGCGTCATGAATGTGTATTAATCAAATGTACATTGCTAACTACGTCACAACTGCTCTGACGTCGAAGTGAACTTGTTCTGACGTAAGAAACTCTTAAGAAGATTCTAGGTACTGCTTTGAGGCTGGCTAGTTAGAACTGCTGCTATAGAATTAACTTAACAATAGTTAACTTATTTATAATATAAAAATAAATGTTGAATCTTCCTAAGCGCAAATCTCGAGAACGGCTAAAACGATATCGCTAATTCTTTTAGAATACTCCTTGAAGTGAGAGCCGTGATAGCCCAGTGGATATGACCTCTGCCTCCGAATCTAGAGGGTGTGGGTTCGAATCCGGTCCGGGGCATGCAACTCCAACTTTTAAGTTGTGTGCGTTTTAAGAAATTAAATATCACGTGTCTCAAACGGTGAAGGAAAACATCGTGAGGAAACCTGCATATCAGAGAATTTTCTTAATTCTCTGCGTGTGTGAAGTCTGCCAATCCGCATTGGGCCAGCGTGGTGGACTATTGACCTAAACACTCTCATTCTGAGAGGAGACTCGAGCTCAGCATCGAGGATGGGTCTTACGGAGAGTTTTTTTAGCGGTAGGGAAGAGGGAGGGTTGGGGTAGGTTAGGGGTAGGATTGAGGTAGAGTAGGTGTAAGGTGGGAGTAGGATAGGGGTAGGGAAGAAGTGCAATAGGGAAAGGACAAAAGGGTCCGTTAGTAACTTATACTATAATAATATGTACAAATAAATAGCCTGTCTGTGATTTCAAGATAACTGTCTTATATTAAGTGCTTATAGTTATTTACACCACATCAAACCACAAACAGGCTTTTTTAAAAGTTTTTGTCCGTCTATTTTTTTTTATATTTCCGGGCAAATCTTGGGAACGGCTGAACCTATTTTAAATGGACTTTCACTGGAAGACATAGAAGGTTATGATAAAGGTTTATTTTAGAGGCTACTTTTTATCCCGAAAAAATCCATAGTTCCCGCGAGATTTGTTAAAAACTAAATTTCACATGGATGAAGTCGCGGGCGTCCGCTAGTAGTATTATAAAGTGTAAGTAACACTTATGGTATTGTAGGGGGTAATCTCTGGATTTACTGAACCGATTTCGAACATTCTTTTACCACTAGAAAGCCACGTTATTTGTGATAACGCCATAGGCTATATTTTATCCCCTTATTCTAATCCGAAGGTTATCCTAACCTACCGACCGTACATCGACATCGACAACACAGAGGAATCTCTTTAAAAAGTATCAGCAGTAAACAAACACCTCGTTCAAGTGGTCACGCATTGCCCAGTGTCTGCAAGTATCAGAAAATGCTACAAAGGGAACAAAGGCTGTCCCTTTTTATCCCTCATGCAAACGCATGGTAAGCTTAACGATCGTTTCTGAAAATTGGATTCCCGTTACGACTATTGTCACCATCATTCCAGCCCTACATGGGATAAGCGGGCAACAGATTATTCGTCAGATTTAAAGCACAGTGGTGTGTTTGTGTTCTTTATTGTACGAAGATGTAACAAACTTCTTCGCACTAAAACTATTTAAACCTCATAGAGCCTCAATAGAGCCGTGATAGCCCAGTGGATATAACCTATGCCACCGATTCCGGAGGGTGTGGGTTCGAATCCGGTCCGGGGCATGCACCTCCAACATTTCAGTGAAATTTAATTTCTTAAAATGCACACAATTTTAAGAAATTAAATTTCACGTGTCTCTATTGGTGAAGGAAAACATCGTGAGGAAACCTGCGTACCAGAGAATTATCTTAATTCTCTGCGTGTGTGAAGTCTGCCAATCCGCATTGAGCCAGCGTGGTGGACAATTGGCCTTACCCATCTCATTCTGAGAGGAGACTCGAGCTCAGCAGTGAGTCGAATATGGGTTGATGACGTGATATAGCCTCAATAGCTCAACGTTAAGTGCGGTTGGTTGGTCTTTCCCGACTAGTAATATGGCAAATATTCTGTAAAAAAAAATAAACAATTTTGTTAAATTGGTTGTTGGAATGATTAACACAACTACTATTTATCCCGTAAATTCGATGACTCCTGCGAGATTGTGAAAAACAAAACTTGCCGCGAACAATGTAACTGGCGTACGCTAGTAAATTACTGCCTACTTATCGTACCTACCGTGGGTGGGTCGACTCCCCACCCTGACTGTGAAATGGTACGGCATTTATATTCTGTTTTATATTATTATTACGTATTATGGTGTTAGCAAACAAGAAACATAAAACAACCATTAAATCCACTTTGAAGTAGCGTTTGAAAAAAGGAAAAACATTTTTTTTTTGTCGAAGTTGGTACATATTTTCCCAGTCTAGCCTAGAACAATTTTATAGCTAATGATCCCTTCTTAATAAAAAAGGAAAAGAGGATACTTGGCAATCCATTGCAAAAATTAAATTTTAAGCGAAAAAATCACTATTTAGTAAAAATTACGATTTTTCACTTATTCCTGTTTAAGTCTATTTACTCGGCCATTTTTCAACATACTTGAATTAGAGGCACACTTGTTTTTTAACTACTATGCTGATGAAGTTGCTTACTTTTAAATAAGTTGTGGTTAAACGAAAAAAACGACATCCACCCTGGTAATGAAACTAATTATTTTTTTTATAAAAAAAAGACTGCATTAGCGTATGTAGGATTATTTCCTGGGGTGGGCCTACATATCACTGGACAGAGTCTACACTCAATATTAAAATTTCGTTAGCAATATTTGTGGACGCAGACCTCTGAAACGGCTTGACTTATTTATTATTTTTTCTTTGTATCTATAGTAGGTATTAGAAAATGTCTCAATATATTTTTCAAAATCTTTACTTATAAGTTTTTCTTTATTATAACTTGTAATTGTTATTATTTGATGTTTTAAATGATACTTTGTGTAAAAATATTAGCGTTCATCATAGAATTTCAAATTGATAGCCCAGTATCCTAGGGTGGACACTGGACTATTCTAGGGTGAGCCCGACCCACCCGGTATATACGCCTATGAAAGACTGTGCTAGGAGTGGGTACGACGATAGACCAATAGGGCGGGGATCGAAACACCACCCCTCGGTGATGAGCCCGACCGCTCTTATTGTTGAGCTATTGAGGTTTCAACTTTCAATTTAAAACGAATATAACTAACTAAAAAGCGTATTTAAAAAATAAGGTTCCACATTTTTCCGATCGTTTAATCGCCCTACTCAGTACTGGAAATGGATTGTACAAACGTAAAATGATTGACAGGTATATATCATTTACTTTGGCAAGCACTGGAGCCTGAGCAAACGGCAAAACGGATTATACCGGTAACGATGTAGTCCACGCGAAATAACGAATTGCCGATTTTAATCGGACGGAAAGTATTATTTTTTCTATTTATCGACAAGAGTTACATGATCTCAGGTGATGTTATGTGATCATTAAATCACAATACACTAAGCCCACCATCCCGTGTTGTAATAGCAAGGTGGGTCTAAGCTCCATATCTTCTGTTGTGGGCTGTTAAAGTAGGCTGATAATGAAGCTTATGTTTTTAGCCTAGAATCTATCATCATCATCATCATCATCATCATCACATCGTATCAGCCGATAGACGTCCACTGCAGGACATAGGCCTATTGTAGCGACTTCCAAACATCACGATACTGAGCCACCTGCATCCAGCGAATGCTAGAATCTATACTACAGCCTTTCTTGATGAGTACTGTTTACCAACAAACAAATTAAAAATGAAGGTATAAATCAATAGTCATTTCACACCTAATAATAATTATAATTAACTGGTTCTTAAATTAATGAAAATAAATTTGAATAATAATCTTAGAACAATTAGATATGGTTAATATATTTTATATAACATTTTATAAACAAACCAAACATAATTTAAATTAAATAAGTTATGAAATGATATTTCTAAATTCATTTCTAATTTCTTTGTTGGTAAACAGTATTTATTAAGAAAGGCTGTAGTAAAAGTAGTTTGAAGTAATAACTTCTTATGGAAGGCTAAAGTGCCTTGTAACGTAACGCGTTACAACGCCACTCTGTCTGGTTCCCTTTATCACACGCATTCGGCAGCAGGTTTTCCTACTGACGAGCGTCTCAAAATGCATACGTTTCTTTTTCGTGATGTCATTGCCCCGATTATTACGGATTATTACCCCAAACGTTCAAAAATCTGATTATAATATCACTTATAGGTATCGGAATTCAATTTGTTCCGCTACAACTCAAATTTATTTTTCTCTTATTTTCAACCACAAAAAGAAACCGCACCGCTAAAGCCTAAATGTTACCTTAGACCTGATACACAAATGATGAATTTGGATGAACCCCTTCTTACTTATAATTGGGTATTTTACTACCTAAAAATATATTGATTTTGAGTATCTCAGTATACTGTTGACATGCAAGAATATTCAGTGTTCTTTTAATGTAATTAAATGAAAAATAATTAATTTTTATTTTCTTGTAATACTTTTCACTATTAGAAGTATAAACATAAACGCTCAAATAACAAACATATTTGTAATGTTTTTTGTCTGCCCATACAAATCTAATGATCTGACAAGAGACATGACGTCTCGATCATACCGTAATTAGTATGGGGCGTTTTTAGGCAATTCTTGGCAGTGCCGCAAATGTGCCTGTTTATCTGACAGTAGTTATCGCAGATACATAGTTACTTCTACTAATAGCATACTTTTAATATAAATAAACAAAACTGAGGAGATCGGTGGAACATATGTTTATCACATCCATCAGGTCCTGCAAGATATAATTCTTCTTAAATTGATTTATCTGAGCAGAAAGACTCCACGAGCGATCAAGGTGTGTTATCGACGCATTGCAACGGTAATGCAATGCAAGTGCAACTTGCGGTACGGACGGCTTCAGTGTGCTCGTGGCGCTCGAGCCGTTCACATCTCTTGTTGTGTAATTCTTTATGGGTTACTTGGTATAGGCGGGGAGAGTGACTTGAGTGGAAAAGGGTAGTGTTTGTTAACAGTCAAAGGTACCTTTAACCCTACACACAACGTTCAGAAGTGCGTGACTTCACTCAAGGTCATTCTAGGGTCTTATTTTGGTTACAGTTTGATTTGTTAATTAAGTTGTCCTGACAAATGTTGTAAATCATAACCTTTGTTCGACATTAGTTTTCCTTTTTTTGTAATTAATTCGAAGTCTGCTAAAAGGTGAGTGTTGAGATGTCGTCAGAGATAACTTTAAACCTGCTCCTTTCAGTCACAAGCCTCAAGGGACCCTTATGTGGTTTTGCCCTGTCTGTTGATTTGTTATATTAGTATTAGTTATAATTAGAAACGCCAGTTTCTCCATCGAACTCTAAACGGACCAAAGGTTAATTAAATGTCACAATGCCAGCGTGTGCCCTACGCTTTACATGTATCGAGTACAAGTGAACGAGCACAGATCTCTGTCAGATATCCGGCCACCACTGAACGAAAACAAATAGGAAACCTGATAATGTTAGACGGAAATTCTGTACTGAGGGCAGATAAATTTTCCGTTTGTCCATAATGACATTTTGTGTTGTCTACCTACTAAATTTGGAATGCTCTTCCAGCGTTTGTGTTTCCTGGCACTTATAATTTAGACACCTTCAAAGCAAGAGTGAATAGGCATCTTCTAGGTAAGCACGCTCCAACTTAGACCGCATTAATGCTTACCATCAGGCTTAATTGTAGTCAAGCGCAAGCCTATATTGCATAAAAAAATTAATACTTATTGCAAATATAGTAAATACCACGAAAGGATGACGATGTCGTTTCGTAAGACGATTACACGATCTTCTATACTAATATAATAAAGAGGTAAAGTTTATGGTGTTGAAAGATTTTGAAAGTTCTTTTACCACTATAGAGCCCAGTATTTGTAAGTGTCATAGACTATATTTTAACTCCGTATTTTCACAAGCACGAGAACTACGTGGGGGGACCGCGGGGCGTCGACTAGTTTTTTATAAACAGAGCAACATTTAACAGAGCATGTAAGAAACACGACCTGTTAAATACCACCTTCATTAACCTGAGGTGTAAATACTCTTCAGACCGGAAAACAGAAATGCTGCTTGGCGGCACAATAGGCTAGTTGACACTCTTTTATTACAAGAGCCGAAACGCCTGTCGGCCATGTATATTTCAACTGTTTCATGACGTCACTGTAACAAATCCCTTATAAACATATTAATTAACAATTAGGTTGACGTTTAGTACATCAAGTAACTTTATGACGTCACAATTATTTTTAATATTTTATTTATTAAAGGAAAACAAACAGCTTTACATATTACTTAAAATTAAACATATATAGTTGTTGACATTAAGCCAGCGAAGTTTTCACATATAAATTGAGAAATAATTACAAAGTACATAAATAATAATATAATAGATACACTTAGATTTTTATTTTGGCTCGTATACATTTGTCTAAGGTAAGGCTTACTGCAATCAGGAAACGAATTAATCACATTTCCTGAGTGCAGACGCAAACATTCCGTACTTATATAAGAATATATCACTATGTTCGTATTTCTTATTATATTTATCACAAGATCTCTGCAAGAATTTGTGTTTGCAGTAATTGCGATGTGCTTGTGATATTTTACGACAACCTTTTAGACGTTAGGAAATTTTTAAAAATACATGATTTTTACATTTTTAATCTTTTATAAATTAATATCGATATATTTCGGACCCTTATTCCATGTACTATGCGAAATTAGTAAATATTAAATTTTATATGAGTCAACCTGGCACTACCTCTGTGTTAAACAACTTCAGTACTGCGAGTACTTAAACATTTTGCGTTCTAAACTAAATATCTAAGTATCCCAAGCTTTTATTTAACTCTCAAATCTTATAATAGAACCCGTTTCTGACGTTCCATTGAACTCAAATTGCTTATTGACTACTTATTCCGATTCACAAGGCACTCCGTAGCTGCAGAGTAAATCAATACATATAAATAAAATGTAAGTGTCTCTCTGTCATTTCAAGATAACTTTGTAATAAATTTGTCTGTCATTTTGTTTGTCCGGGCTAAATAAACGGGACTCACTGGTAGATATAGAGGAGGGCATAGACCAGCAGCATATAGGCTACTTTTATCCCGGAAAAATACAAGGTTTCCGCGAGATTTGTGACTAAATTTCTCGTGGACGAAGTATGTAATAAAACTCAGAAGCGGGCTTAAAGTTTAAAGTAAATGCTTATAATTAAAATGCGAAAAATAACATCATGTGTACTACCTTATGATCACTTTAGCTAGGCCAGTGGCGTATTAATTAAAGCAGTTACTGAAAGAAGCACGGGAAAGAATCGTCTGAGAATCCTACAACTTTATGATATATACGGCTTGAGTTAATGCATCACTGTGCTAGCACCGCCTTCAAAGTGATCAGAAGGTAGCAAATATGATGTTATTTTTCGCTTTTTAGTTGATTTTTGTGATTTGAAGCCCGCTTCTGAGTTTTATTACATACTAACGGACTTCACTTCGTCCACGTGAAATTCAGTTCTTCACAAATCCCGCATTGTTGGTCGACCCCACGACTAGGTGGACCGAGGATATCAAGCGGGTTGCAGGGAGCCGCTAGATGCTGGCGGCTCGAGACCGTTGTGCTTGGAGATCCACGCAAGAGGCCTATGCCCAGAAGAGGACATCTATAGGCTGATAATGGTGGTGGTGGTGGTGGTGGTGGATAGCATCAAGGATCGAGTAAAGGAGGTTCTTGATCCTATATACCCGATCCTTGAGCCTATACAGCCAGGAAGTTTCGTTGATCCTATATACGATAACAGCCAGAAAGTTTCCTAAGGTGTTCGCTATACGACGATTGACTGGAAATACTATCGGAACAAGATCCAAGTATTTTATGTCCCAGATAGCAATGTAATGCAACCCCTCCCCCATCATTACGGCATTATGCAAACACAACAACTTGTTTGTCAGAAAAATGTAAATAGCCGAGATGGGTTTCGGCTTGTCGGAAAAGTCTCGATTTCCTCCACCATAAACAATAATTCAGTGCGGAAGTTATGGTGATTTGTACTTTATATCCCGTCGGTATTCCCTATAATAAATGCTCGCAACTTTGCGGCGTTTGTTTGACGTGATATTCTGAAATTTATGGTCCTTGATTCGAATCCTGGGTTGCACTATGCAATTAAGTTTAAGTAGAGAGGCCTTTAAAATGACGTCAGCTGGCCTATTTACTATTTTTAACCGACTTCAAAATAAGGAGGAGGTTCTCAATTCAACGCGTATGTTTTTTTAATGTTTGTTGCCTCATAACTTCGTCATTTAGTAACCAATTTTGTAAATTCTTTCTTTGTTTCAAAGAGCATACTTCCAGATTGATCTTATTTCTTTTACATGTTAATCGATTTTGTAGTTTTGTATTAAAATCAAAATAGCTGAAATATGTCTTTGAAGTTGATTCCATTTTTATGTTAAAAATGTTAAGGTGTTTATTATCAACCTATTAAAATAAACATCAAATCAATTGACAGAATGACATTTACCTTTCTTATTCTTTACAAGTTAGCCCTTGACTACAATCTCACATGATGGTAAGTGATGATGCAGTCCAAGATGGATCCTAAATCGCTTGGCGTCTTTGCCGATAGGGTGGTAACTAGCCACGGCCGAAGCCTCCCACCAGCCAAACCACCACCTACTGTGTGATATCCACCAGTAAGCACCGAATGACATTTTTACATAGAATTCCAATTTCATATTATGACAACTAGCATACGTCAAAGATAGTGAATAAGCCTTGCTGGTCATTATCGAATCTGAAAATGAAAGCGATCGTTGCAATGTCTAATATAGAAAGTAGACAGACACATGATATATACCAAATGAGACGTAATGATATAGCCCAGTGGATATGACCTCTGCCTCTAATTTTGGAGGGTGTGGGTTCGAATCCGGTCCGGGGCATGCACCACCAACTTTTCAGTTGTGTGCATTTTAAGAAATATTTTATTAAATATCACGTGTCTCAAACAGTGAAGGAAAACATCGTGAGGAAACCTTAATTCTCTGCGTGTGTTTAGTCTGCCAAACCGCATAGGCCCAGCGTGGTGGACTATTGGCCTAACCCCTCTCATTCTGAGAGGAGACTCGAGCTCAGCAGTAAGCCGTATATGGGTTGATAACGACGACGACGATGTACCAAATAAGAAAAAATCAAAAAGATCAAAAAAATTTCGTTTACAAAATATGCAGGGTATATACTTGTTTGTCAGCTAACACCAAGGGTTGTAAATATCGAGAGGCCTTTGTCTCGGCGGCAGTGACGGCATAAATATTTGCTCGCATTTTCCCACTTCTAAATTGTCAATTCCAATGCTTCGGTGTAAGAGTATTGTGGCTTCTTTGTTACCGTGTATTTTATACGTTGTGTGTTTTTCGGTCCTTTCGGAAGTTACGATCTAAGGGTATTTATTAGTTGTTCTTCGGCCGATTTTTATTTACCATTATCAGCTTATTTTAATACCACTAATTTGTAGGAAGTGGCTGTTGAGTAGTATAACTATTAATTAAGTAACAGTGAAAAAAGAATAATTTTATCGTCCAAATTCACACGCGCTCGCTTCGACGTATCGGCGCGGTCAGCTTTTACTTCGTCGTGTAGACTACAATTTTATCAACGCAACAAGAAAATGGTCATCCGGAAACCAAAAAACCCTAATTTTCCGATATATCTCTATGCGTTTTCGCAACCGCGTTCAGCAAAGCAATGACAACATATTCCAAAAAAACATGGCGGCCGCGAAACGGCGCGCGCGTCTACACAAATGTTACCAGCAAATATTTCAAAGTTCGCGGCGTCAACAGAGATATTTATAAAAAAAATATTTGAAATGTCTTTTAAATGTGACCAATATTCCCATTCCCCTCCAACTAATCGGGACTGTATTAGGAGTGGGTACGAAAATAGACCAACGGGGCGGAGTCTAGCCCATTTACGAGTGAGCTATTGAGGCTTCGTTCATTATCAACCCATAATCGGCTCACTGCTGAGCTGGAGTCTCATCTCAGAACGAGAGGGGTTAGTTAGAATAGTACATGACGCTTGCCTAATGCGGATTAGCAGACATCACATACGCAGATAATTAAGAAAATTATCTGGTATACAGGTTTCCTCACGATGTTTTCCTTCATACTTTGACACGTGATATTTAATTTCCTAAAATGCACACAACTGAGAAGTTGGAGGTGTATGCCGAACCGAATTCGATCCCACACCCTCCGGAATCGGAGGCAGAGGTCATACCCACTGGGCTATCACGACTCAATATACAGGATGTCCCGTAATTAATGGATAAAACGCAAATGGTATATAATATGTCACCGTTAGATTGTAAAATACATTAATTTGTAATCTCACTCGTGATATTATAATTTGCCGTTATATTGTGAACTGAAAATACTGATTACAATTTAACGTGTTATTTTTCAAATTAGTTTTAGTGAATTATGTGGTGTATATTTTACCATTTTCGTTTCATCCATTAATTACGAGACACCTGTATGTATATTACATATAATATGATTACTTCTATGTAATTTCCAGAATCAAATGGTATTTTGATCCCTATGAGTTTCAGCATAATAATATTGGATCGGAATTACAGTCAATTTGGTATTTTGATGACTTCTCTACTGCAATGGGAATGCTATGCTTTATAGCCGAGATGTTCCGACTTCTAAGTTTGATTCCCAAACTTGTACACTAAAACTTATACTCCGTAGATGAGGATGACCGCTGTAGCCGGAATTCGGTCAGGATTTATTAAATACTTACAGATTAAAGAATAATATACAGATAGAGTGCATGTATTTTTTTTTTATTACAAGTTAACCCTTGACTACAATCTCACCTGATGGTAAGTGATGATGCAATCTAGGATGGAGACGGGCAACCAAAAATTGTTGTTAGTGGAATACAAATTATGAAAAAAGTTTGTTTAAGGTAGCAACATTATGAGTATGTCAAGGAGACTCACGCGTGACTTTTTATGGGTTTCACCCACCAATATGGAGGGTTCATAGCTGGTGGAGGTACTCAACGACATGCAAGATATCACTTATGTTCTTATGCCGCGATCGAGCTTATCCAAAAATCCGGTCTTTGGCTCCCCTAAGTTTACTAGCGTACGCCCGCGACTTCGCGCGGAATTCAGTTTTTCACAAATCCCACGGGAACCTTGGATGTTTTCGGGATGAAAAGCCTATGTGTTAATCTAAAGTAAAATCCATTACCATTCCAAATTTCAGCCAAATCGCTTCAGTAGTAGCGGCGTTAAAGAGTAACAAACATCCAAATAATCTTCCATTCAAACTTTCGCTTTTATAATAATAGTAGGATATCATTCGCTGTCAAGTACGGAACTAATGGTGCTCTCTGCTTCACAAATCGGAACGTGATTCTGTAATTAAGTACTTTGCATAATCAGAGACGAAAATGTTGGCATAATTACAGAGCGTCTAACTAATCTCTTCATCTTACTTGACACTCAATAAATTATGTTTATGACACGCTAATTTCAATTTGAGCGAAATAATAAATTAATTTGAATTTAATTACACTGTGAATAATATAATATTAATAACTAGCGGACGCCCGCGACTTCGTCCGCCCTTAGACTTCTTTAATCCAGCCCTTACAGTAGTATCGCTATAAAAATGTAGTAACTTCTCCCGTTTTCCCATCATTTTCCTTCACTGCTCTGCTACTATTGATCGTAGCGTGATAACAAGTGTACCTGCCCAGGAGTATGACGAATATACCAAGTTTCGTTAAAATCCGTTGAGTAGATTTTGTTTCTATAACGAACATATAGACAGACAGACTGATAAAAATTTTACTGATTACATTTTTGCCATCAGTATCGATCACTAATCACCGCATAATAGTTATTTTGGAAGTATATTTCATGTACAGAATTGACCTCTCTACAGATTTATTATAGCCAAGTATAGTTTAGAGAGTAAAAATCTATTGCATGTAGTTACTTAAAAGAAGAAAAATAGTCAACAAAGAAAACAATTGAAATTCGTTTCAGACTGTATTTCTGTCCGTTTGCTCTAATTTATAGAATTGTTCCACAAATTTTTCTTTCCACACTTGGAGCATAGTTGGGCTTTATTTCATCAAGATCAGATGTGAGGAAAAATATATCGGCTGATAATGATAACGATGGTGAATGGTTACAAATTCCTAAAGTCCGGGAAAAATGGAAATCTTTGGAGGCTATGCCCATTGCCACTTCAACTTCGCGATTCGCTGAGCAACAGTTATGTCGGTGTCTTTGGTTCTTCTGCAAATATCCTTGTCACGCTCAGAAACTCTATGCATAGCTCGCTACACCGCCCTCTGAGCATTATGGTTAGGCTTAATTTCAATATGTATTTTGTAGAATAATTAATTAATAAATAAACTTAAATGTAGGTAAGCCTATTCTATTATTCTATATTCTATATTTTTAAGTTTACGGAAAAAGCCACGCGATTTTCGGGTGAAATTTGCCCGTACCATAACAGGGAGTTGTTTGTCTACAAACAGAGAAAGGGATGTAAATAATTGACAAGGCATTTGTCTCGCGTCGACAAGTCTCTATTTGTTGAGCCGTGAATTGTAATTGAACGTGGCCTGAATAATGTCCCCTACCACGTATTGGATTTAATGATATACCGACTTCTTTAACAGACTCAAAATAACAGGGTAGAAACCATTATATAAGATTACTAGCCGAAACCCTGCGATTATTCCACTTACCATCAGGACGTGAGATTGTAGTCAAGGGCTAACTTCTAAAGAAATTAAAAAAAAACATTTTTCGATCTGTGTGCCTAATGGGAGTTTTCAATATTTTCATACTGTTACTATCGCGTTGACGTAAACGCGAATTTATATGGAATTGAACAGTTGTGCAGCAGTGCCACGAGATGGCGCTGTTTCAATTCCTTGGAAATTCGCGTTTACGTTAACGCGATAGTAACAGAATCGAACTGCCACTTGGCCCTTAGGTTAGATTTTTCTGGCGTACTCGTGGTGGTTAGGTATCCATAATTCGGTTTAACATAACGAAATCATCTATCCTACCTAATGGTGATAATGAGGACAAATGGTATGCTAGCAAACAAAAAGCTCCCTAATGTTAACAGAAGCAAATACGTATATACGAGCGAATTATATGTGGATACACTCCGCCAGAGCCTTAATATGCGTAAAGTGATTGACCGGGGGCAGACATTGACATGGATAAAGGCTGTGTTGTGTTTACTTCTTCTTTAACCATCTAACGCCAGCCACACACACTCAAGGAGCCGTCAAGTCTGCGGTGCGTTTAGAGATGTGCGAGTGAAAATAAATATAACTATTCTCACATCCATAAGCGCGCTGCAGACTTTACGGTTAATTTGATCGTATGTGGTTGGTTTTAAGGTGATGGCTTGTATATTTTCGGCACTTTGGTCCTATGCTCAATTTATAGCAAAGGAAAACTTAGGTTAGGTAAAAGAACTTTTAACAAATTACCTTTTTATAACTTGGACAGTTTAAAGTTTTGACTCACATAACAGGTATGTGAGTCAAAACTTTAAACTGTCCATTTGACGATAATATGGAAGGTGGTACTGGTAATTCTAAGGAAATAATATTATTTTAGCCGTGGTATGACTTTACAATATTAACCTACTTTATTGACAATACATTGATAAAATTAATGAGTATGTACTGAATCTTCAATTTGTCAATGAAGTGGCGTATGCGTAAGATTGCCTATCACACTATCATACTTCACACTATCACATCACATCACACATCACACTAATCACACCACATCACACTCACACTAATCACTCTATCACATCACACTAATATTATAAAGGCGAAAGTTAGTGTGTAAGTATGTTTGTTCCTCTTTTAAGCTGTGGCTACTGAAGCGATTTGGCCGAAATTTGCAATGGAAATAGATTTTACTCTGGATTAACACATAGGCTACTTTTCATCCCGGAAAAAATCATGGTTCCCGCGGGATTTGTGAAAAACTGATTTCCACGCGGAGGAAGTCGCGGGCGTCCGCTAGTTGACAATAATATCAAATGTTCCGGAAAGCTAGAATGCAAACGCATCAATTGTTACACGCGTCAGCAGTTTTTCATTTTCCTAAGCATGATCGATACTAGCATAATGTAACTGTTCTTGAGTTAAAGTAAGGTCAAAGTTCTAATCACGTTTCTCAAACGAATCGACGGTAAAAAAGACTTAATTATAAGACTGGTTGAGTTATTAAAACTTTTTCTAATGTAATCAACAGTTGAGTAACCTAGCTGACCTTGTATTTTTATTCAATCGAGTTTATGTCACACCGATAAGTTACACTAAGAAATGTAAAAAAATGTGTATATTTAAATAAAAAATAAAAAAATATAATCTATAGCACTGGTATTTATACAATGATGAAGTGTTTGTTTGATTTATTGTGGTACAGGAATTATTGGTTTGCATTGAAAATTTCCTATAATCCAATAGACTATAAAACAGTCGGGTTTAAAGTCGAGTATAAACCGCTTAGTATAGCTACTTCTAACCGGATTCCAATCAATCCCATGTTAAGGCTAGCTATATACGCGGGAGAAACTATAGTGCACAATAGTATGCGCAAACACAAGTGCACTTTCCACATATAGATAAAATGGCAGACGGACAATACTGAAAAAATCATATGCAGGTCTTTTAGTAATAGGTACATACCCTCCGAGGTACAGTAAGTTAATGTATTCCTCACCGGAGAGGGTAGTATTGGTCGACCCCCCACTAGGTTGATTGAGGACATCAAGCAGGTTGCAGGGAGCCGCTGGATGATGTTTGGAAGTCCTTGCCAGAAGTCTATGTCCAACAATAGACATCCGTCGGCTGTTAATGATGATAATGCTGATGATGAAGGTCTTGTTGTTTGTCGTCTTGTTTTCTTTCTCCTCATTTGTTTCATTGTTTTAATTTATGAAACGTTTGCATACTAAAGGTTTTTTATGAATCTTAAAATTATTATAATGTTAAGCCAGAGGAGAGAGATTATAAGAATTTTAAAATTCATAAAAATCCCTTAGTATGCAAACGTTTCATAAATTAAAACAATGAAACGAATGACAACGTAAGCAAATCTATACTAATATTATAAAGCTGAAGAGTTTGTTTAATTGAACGCGCTAATCTCAGGAACTACTGGTCCGATTTGAAAAATTCTTTCAGTGTTAGATAGCCCATTTATCGAGGAAGGCTATAAGGCTATATGTTGTCCCCATAGTCCTACGGGGACGGGAACCACGCGGGTGAAACCGCGCGGTGTCAGCTAGTAATTGATACAATAGCAACATACGTGCACACCTCCCCGTCATCAAAGGCTTCCCTTCGCATATAAACGCGTGTACTTAATTAGTTTACATCTACAAAGTGATGTTTACACACCTGCTATAATAAGGTTACCTTTCACCTTTGTATTTTAAGGGTGCCTTGCTTTGTATGATTTGTTTTAAAAGAAAAATACTGTGATATTTGAAAATTTTCCCATGCCAGATGTTTGTGTAATGTGTGGATTGGTGGATGTCCCGCAGCAGGAGGATTGATTTTTTTTTAATTTTTAATAGTGTTTTGTATTATATTTTTATATTGTTAAAATTAAAAAAAATACAAATACATAAATGAGATAAAAAAGACAAAAATAGTGAATTGGTCAGTTGGAAAGACAACTATGGTTTTCACTCGTATTAATAAAATTATTTCTTAATATTTTGAACTATTTCATGAAATAATTTAAATTATTATTTAATTGAAAAGATATTGATTGCTAAGTTCAAATATTACGCTTAACTTTCTTACTTATTAATTAATTTTTAAATTCTCATTTGTTTATTATTTGTTTTGTAAATTTTTAACAATGTCAATGTCAATATAAATATGAAATACAAAACACTATTAAAAATTTATAAAAAAAAATCAACCCTCCCGCTGTTTCCCGCGGGACATTTGAGTGCCCAAGCAACTGGTGATCAGGGTTCCAGAGTGAGGAAAGTGAGTGTCACATGGCGGTAATCTCGTGAGGAAGGTCCAAGTATTTTGATACTTTTTCCTTTTTGGCTTTAACCAGAATTAATTAATTAAATATTATTTTTTAAGACAAAGAACAAATTATATATTGTTTATATATACACACTGGCGGACGCCCGCGACTTCGTTCACGAGGAATTCAGTTTTACGCAAATCTCGTAAAAACCATGGATTAGCCTATGTGTTAATCCAGGCTTTGGTTTAAATTTTAGTCAAATCGGTTCAATAGATGCGTCGATAAAGAGTAACAAACATCCATAGAAACTTTGGCGTTTATAATATTAGTAGGATGTGTGTTTCAGGTTTCTCTTTGGAGAATGAAACAAAATAATGTGTAATAAATTTTATTTTTACATCTAGATAATTTTTAGGATTTGTTACAACTACCCCATAATGATAAATTACAATATTAACGTCTACAATAAATTTAAAAACTTTAATAGTTATCAAATATTTCAAAATATTGCTATAGATAGGTACTTAGTTTTAATCACATTTTCAAGTTAATTTCAGTATGGAAATTATTGAAGGTAATACATATATTTCTTATACCATTATAAATTCTCAACGGACTTAAAATATTTGTTAGATGTAGAAAATCTACTCATCTTTATTAATTTGTATTTTTGAGTTTGTATGAAAAAGAAACTAACCTTATTTTTATATTTTCAATTTTATATAAAAAATGAACATGCAGCAGATTTGCAAACACCCTCTAAAGTTCTATATTTCGAATAAAATAATAAACCTAGAACAATGCACTTGCTTTTTCGGTACATTTTTGTCATTTTCTACCCCACTCTAGACTGAAGGCTTTTAAACGGTCTTGTGACTTAAATCGATAACTACTGATTCTCTAATAATCTATATCGGTAGCTCGAATATCGGTAAGTTTGTTATTAAAAAATCGACATATTGAGTTTCGAATTCCTCTCTTCCTCTCTCTATCTCACACAATACCATAGATAGAATAGAGGGATAGAGATGAATTCGAAGCTCACATTGTCTATTTATAAACACATCGTTACAGAATAGCTCTACAGGTCTAAGTCATGATACCCAACAGCTACACTAACGTGTTACACTCGTAATAAGGAGCATGGACCAATTTTTCAATTTAACTTATTTGATTATTTTCTTGAAGTGATTTGGAAATAAATTAGAACTAAATCAACGTTTTATACTTGTTAATATTGGGGTTGTAGTTAATTCTGAAACTCTTTATGATATTTTGTTAACCATAATTCTTTTGATCGGTAGTAAAACGTACATTTTAGGAACAGGGCATTTCGCAAAGTAGGAACATTATACAAATATTTCCAATTTTTTTTACTAAATACTTTCTCATTACACTTAAAAATCTAAAAACACTATCACTATCAATAATACCCTCTGTGCATTGACGCAAAATTACTACACATTTTCTAAAAATTCTATTTGTGCAAATTTACTCAATAACATATATCACGAATTTTTTTTAATACATCAATTACAAAACAAAATTCAAATGAATAACGAGTATATTATATAAATAATAATTGATTGTCCCTGCGTACACAGTTAGTGAATTGGCCGTCCAGGTTTCTCAGAATACGGGCTTTTGTAACCCTTAATAGAATATAAAAATTATTGCAAAATGTTTTGATATAACTACAACAATTTTTGAATATGTGGGCCTCTCTAGCTAATAACATCTCACTGTTTCTTTTTTTTTTTCATTTTTACTAAATTTACGTCATTCTAAATTTCATAAGATAACATTCGATCGTTTTGTAATTTACATATTTAATTTCTAAAGATCCTCAAAAACTTCAAAGATTTCTTATTCCTCAAAAACTTCAAATATTACAAAATGTTTCATAAGATATTAATTCAATTTCGAATATATAAAATAATTTTTATACCATAGTTGTAAACGGAATTAATTAAAAAATAAACACGAAAAAATTCAGAATTAGCTTTAAGGATAGTTGTGCATTATAATTAAAATTCAACTTAATTAAAAATATGTTAAAGAGGAATGCCCATCGGCCCATACAACGTCGACCCAGGGAACCCAGGTATAGACCCAGGTATAAAAGTATATGGAAATGATAATATGATGTATAAATAAGGATCTGGTTAAATAATTGGTTTAATAACAGTATGTTTCTTGAAGAAAAATGTTGTTTTTATCATTGTTCTAGGGCAAAATGTTCCACCAAAGCGGCGAAGTAACATTTGAAGCTGTATTTTTTTTTGTTATTATTATCATAACAAACAAGAAAACGAACAAACAAACCAATCATAAGTTTTAAAAAATATCGCAAAACTCAGGCTTCAACGATCTTAGCTTGTCCCCGTTGTGGACAAATTAAACATGTCATAAAACGTTGTAACTAACTTTTTTTGATAAAGTAATAATTTCATTAATAAAGTAGAATTATTAAGATTTTTTTAGGTATCAGTAAATGTGGATAAGATAGGCTTGGGCCGGGGATGGGCTTTCCCCTTTTAGACGATTTTTTTTTATTTATTGCTTCATAGTACGTTTTGCTTCGCATTTCATTTTAAAGACTATTTTAGTCTTACAAAGATATCAAAACTCTACACTCTTTATACGACATTCTTAATTTCTACTCTAATTGGACAAGGTATAGACTGGCAGTGCTATCAGGGAATCTACGTTTGTGCTTAAAGTCATATTTAAAAAGGGTTTAAATCTCCATCAGTAACAAGAGGTCACAAAAATTCATAAGCGTATCGTAGTTCCATAGTCATCAAAATCAGCATAGACAGGTCTGTACTGTACAAAAAATATTTTCCAAAAATATTGGGATCTCCTAAAATCTTTTCGAATTGCGCTTACAGTTGGGCACGTCTAGTCCTTCGCACCTGAAAAGAAAGTTATATAAAGACTAAAATTTTAGATTTTTAGTGATAGAAATTAAAATACCTAACAATAATAATTATAAATATAATTTTAGAGAAAACGAGTAATGCATTTTTTTAATTAGGCAAATTAATGCATTGATATTAATAAAAGGCAGAAAAGTTTTTACAGACCAATATCTAACTTCATTATGAAGATAACCGCAGTCATCACGATGATCTTAATCAAAGTAATATAGAAGTCGAATAAATCTTTTGGGTATGAAGAGTACTATATATTTATATTACTCTTATATTATTCCATAAACTATATTACGATTATTAATTCCAGACAATAAAATAAAGTAAATAAATGACAAGTGCAACTGTCACTGAAATGTCATTTTACTAGTAGAATAACATTTCAGTAAGAGTTGCACTTTTAATTTAACTGACTGGAATTAATCTTCCGACAATATGCATTGGATTAGAAAATACTCACCCACGAAATCAACCGTTAGAATTGACTCTGCGACGGACCGCTACCAAAGGACTCTTCGTTAATCAATCTCAACTTCACAGACTCCCTCCTCAGATTGTAGCTCGTCGATATGTGGCAATGCTTCACGTCTACAGTCAACAAGTCCTCATTCAACTCCACTCCACTCTTCTCCACATCGGCTGCTGCGCTCGGCTTCCTCTTATGTCTAAACGAAGGAGCTCTCTGAAAACTCGAACCCAAACTGTCGGTTGCCGTGTTACCGTTAAAAGTTTTCTCTGACTGCAACATACCTAATTGCTCCAACGGAATATTGCTCCGAATTTGCACTGACGTATCAATACAAGGTATCAATTGCTTGAACTCCTTTCTGAAGTTCTCATTCATCCACGCGTAGATGAAGGGATTGTAGCATGTTGAAGACATGGCTATCACGTGGCACATGAAGAATATCAAAAAGTAATACTTCGAATGAATCGCGTATATGTAATAATCGTTGTAGAGATTGGTTACATTCAAAGGCAGCCACGACAATCCGAATATGGTGACCATTGTAATCAGCATTTGATTCGTGCGCCGCTTCCTGTATTTATCGAACTCCTCTTTCCGAGTATTTTTGCTCGCCGCTTTAGCTTTAGCCCGATCGTTCAGTTTAAAACTCACGCAAGTGTAACAGAAAGCGATCACGCTGAACGGCAAAACGAATTGTAGGATGGAAGTTATGGAACCGAAAATGCGCCTCAACTTTTCAGTCGGCCAGGATTCCTCGCAAAATCTACCAATCTCTATATCGTAGTACGACATAAACAGAGCGTAAGGCAGCGTTACAGTTATAGAAAAGATCCATATCAGGATTATAACTATGATACAAGTTTCTATCTTCATTCTCGGTCGGAAAGGGTATATTATTACAAAAAACCTATCGATCGCTATAGACATAAGTGTCAAAGTTGATATGTATACGCTGCAACCCTGCGCCGAAGGCATCATGTGGCATAGCAATGTGCCCCAACTCCAAGTGCCACGGAAGGAATACAACGGGGTAAAGGGCACTGCAAATATGCAGAGCAGTATGTCAGATAACGCTAAATTGCTTATGAATAGGTTAGTGACTGTCTGCATTGCTTTGTTCCTTACGACGACGAAGCAAACTAGAACATTTCCAAGCAAACCGAGAACGAATATGACTGTATATATCACGCAGAACGCGGACTGGACCCATTTGTTGTCTATAATGTTCTCATATCCCGCTATGCGAGGCGGTAAGGTCGCATCTTGCGTCTCGTTCCTCAACTTCTCCGAAACGTTCAACGAGTAGGAGTAACTTAATGTGGTTTCGTTCATTGCCCCGAACTGCGGTAGCTCCAATTTTAAAGGCAAACACTGCCTTGGGTAGTCAGTTTTACGAGCTCCCGTGTGATTTACCACCGGACCTGTAACAAATATAATGCAATTTAACGTTTCCGTTTCGTTGAGTTTACGTATAAATTTCGGTATATAAAAGTAGGAATTCATGAAACGAAGGTATAAATTATTGATTTGTTTGTCGTAGTTACCTAACCTTGGTCAGTAAATTAAAATTAAACTTTCATTTTGCTATAAAGAAACAAAATTTACTGTCGGATGTTGGAAATAGGTAAATATTCAGCGGGATGAACAAAATTGTATTAATTCTTATAATTTTGTTAAATCAAATTGTTTAACTATTGACTAGGTAGGCAGGTAGGTACTATTCTGTTTTTGTTTAACAATTAATGACCCACCTAACAAAACACCTTTGAGTCCTTTGGCACTTGTGAGAGATTAGTATTAATCTATAGAAAATTACAAAAATATCCACCCAACTGCTTAGTGCCTATTAATGCAAACAAGCTATTCCCAATAGCATCACAAAGTTTATTAGATAATAACTCAAGATTCACCTTTTGTAAAATCATCATCATCATCATGATCAACCCATATTCGGCTCACTGCTGAGCTCGAGTCTCCCCTGAAAATGAGAGGGGTTAGGCCAATAGTCCACCACGCTGGCCCAATGCGGATTGGCAGACTATACACACGCAGAGAATTAAGAAAATTCTCCGTTCTCGAAATTTAGGAGCCGTGATAGCCCAATGGTTGTACCTTTGTCTCCGATTACGGAGGGTGTGGGTTCGGTCCGGGACATGCATCTCCAACTTTTCAGTTGTGTGCATTTTAAGAAATTAAATATCACGTGTTTCAAAACGGTGAAGGAAAAACATCGTTTGTAAAATGGTTGCAATAATTTCCTCCTTCCATATCCTTTCATTCATATAAACATTTGGCCCAATTTGAAGCCAGATTTGAAGCTATTTAAAGAAGCTCAATTCACTTTCATTCTTTATTTACATACAAAGAAGATAAATCTCGAAACAAGTAACACAAGTACACAATTTCATTATTCTGAGATATGTCCCTCTGTTCTAAGTATAGATATATTACTAGAACAGTTTAAACACTGTCATATATCAGGCTTGAATCCTGCCGCACGCTCGTAAGACAAGAGCATAAATATTAATAAGCTACGTGCTAAATAGCGTTTCCGTGGCGTACACTTTCTCATACTGAGGCATACGTTTATAAAGTGAACGTGCCTGCAGGTATATTCATGTTAGTTACGAGTATATTAATATACCTAGAAAATGAATATATCACGGAAACAGCTTCATGCGAGTACTGTAATTACAATCTTTATCACAAAGAGAGCCGTGTTAATCAGTGGATATATTTCTTCACTTAAACATTATTTCACCTTAAATCCAAAATTTGAAGTTCCATTCACTTTCAGTCTTTAATCTATATCTATACTAATATTATAAAGAGGAAAACTTTGTTTGTATGTTTGTTTGTTTGTAATGAATTGGCTCAAAAACTACTGGACCGATTTTAAAATTTCTTTCACCATTCGAAAGCTACATTATCCACAAGTAACATAGTCTAAATTTTATTTTGGAAAAAAATAAGGTTCCGTGAGATATTTGGGTTTTTCGGACACAAGGTGTAAAAAATCAACCAGAAAAGTTACGTTAAAAAGTTACATATTACGTTTATTAAAAAGTGAGCCGTGTTAACCAGTGGATATATCTGCCTCCAATTCCGAAGGGCGTAGGTTCATATCGATGACATGATGACGACCGACAATGCTTCCCGGGCAACACAAATCACAAGCTACACAGCGTCTTCGACGACGAAGACGAGTTTCCCGAAATCTAACGTCACCCGGACGTGGGTTTTCTAACTCACAATCTTGGGGTGTCCGGACTGATTCACTCAGGTCACGGTTACCCCTTCCCGAATGGCCCTCAAAGCCGAGGTCCGAGTCTCATAGGAGACGCCCTTAAAGAGTCGTTCCGCCCTCTATCTTCATCTCAGCCTTTGGGTCTCATCAGGCGATGCTTCTGATCTCGCCCAAACCCCCCGGTGTCGCCGTAGTGGTCCCACATGGAGCCATCGGCACTTACTCAACACGAAAAAAAAAAGTTTATATCTGGTCCGGGACATGCACCTCCAACATTTCAGTTCTGTGCAATTTACGAAATTAAATTTCACGTTTCTCAAGCGGGCTAACTTGTAAGGAGGAGGATGAAAATCCACACCCCTTTCGGTTTCTACACGGCATCGTACCGGAACGCTAAATCGCTTGGCGGTACGTCTTTGCCGGTAGGGTAACTAGCCACGGCCGAAGCCTCCCACCAGCCAGACCTGGACCAATTAAGAAAATCTCAATTTGCCCAGCCGGGGATCGAACCCAGGACCTCCGTTTTGTAAATCCACCGCGCATACCACTGCGCCACAGAGGCCGTCAAGTATAGTGGCAGCAATATAAAGTCAAATTTAAATTACTTTATTTAAACCAGCTGACTTTATTTATTCACATGACATATAATTTAGAAGTATATCAATAACAGTCATGTGTAGATTTACAGTATTAGACAGATAAAACATAATATTGTAAGGAATAAAAATAACATTTTTACTTTACACGTAATGCAAATAGTTAATTATTTTCTTTAGGCCAATCTAACGAATAAAATCAACATATACAACATTACAACAGAACAGAAAATGTCTATAATCATAAAAATAAATTTAAGTTAAATTAAAAAACACAGCTCTAGCGTAAAACCAAATAAATTGCCAACAAAAATATTATAACAGGAGTTTGCTCTGGAACGTACTAAAATGAAAATTCATGGACCAGATTTATATGATAATTTAGTTATTTACCAACTTTGATTAAATAAGGTTTTAGTTAGTAAGTCGAGTCGAGAGAATATTAAATCGAGTAAACAAGGTCTATTGACTATAAATGAAGTAAAATATCGATATCGCCTCCTAAGAATTGAGTCTCCGAGAAATGTACAACTAATCAAAATGGCAATCGTAATAAAGTAATAAACGAAAGATCGGTTCAATCGGCAATTTGCATAACGATAACTTTATTTAGTGGCTTAATTCAACCGGCTTTAGTCGCCAACTGGCGACTCTCCAATATTCGAAGTTTAGATTTACGAGTAGGCAGTAATAAACGCAAAACTTTGTTTTTAAATGAATGGACCACAAATGAATGATTAAAATGTTTTTCCTATTAGACTAGTTCATGAAAATGCAAATAGACCTCACAGAATAGAACATGGAAAACGCGAAACACTAAGCTTGTTAAAGCTAAAACTTACCTAAGCAAGGTGACCTGCAGGGTAGTTATGAATCTCAGTTTTGTCTCTGCCATTAATTGATAAATGAACCATTACATTAAAAAATCAGGGAGTTTTCCTTTTTGTGATGCTCTAACATTGTTATTTCGAAGAAATTACGTTAATTTCTTCGAAATAACAATTAGATTTTATTTCGAAGAAATTAACGTAAATTAACGTAATTAGGTTAGAATAACATTACCACATACCACTACCACTACTTTACGTATGCTATTTGATGTGAAATGACTATATTAGCGTCATTTCATTGGAAGAACTATCCTACTAATATTATAAACGCGAAAGTTTGTATGGCTGTTTGGATATATGTTTGGATGTTTGTTACTCTTTAACGACGCTACTACTGAAGCGATTTGACTGAAATTTAGAATAGAAATAGATTTAACATTGGTTTAACACATAGGCTACTTTTTGTCCCGGAAATATCCATGTTTCCCGCGGGATTTTTATAAACTAAATTTCGCGGACAAAGTCGAGGGCATCATCTAGTTAAACATATTCCATGTGACTTTTATAAACACGGCATCATACTAATACGCTGAAACGCTTTGAGGTACGTTGTTGCTAATAAGGTAACAAATTCTACCATCAGACTTAAGTTATAGCAATTTTAAAATCCGAACTTTAATTGATCTCAGCTGTGAATCAAATCCTGGCCATAAAGTTACACAAAGAGACACTATTTCACCAGAAAGGTTGTCTTAGACTTTATTGTTAAAAATAATTGGCCTAAATAGAGGAGGATTTCACGCTGACAAAGCCAAGGTCAGAGTGTAGTAAACAATAATTTATATTAATTACAAAAAGTAAACCAAATTATCAACATGAATTAAATACTAGTTTAAAAATAAAAATGAAAAAAAACACATTTAAGACCTGTTAATAAATAAAACACGATCAATAAATTTCATTATTCAAAACAGAGTTAACGCCAGGGACTAATCCACTAAATGGTGGTTTCTAAACACCCATTAACACGTTATTCGATAGGTTTGAGGTTAGAATATTTAATACTCACGTGTCCTTTAGATATTTCAGCAAAACTTAACCAAAACCACATGAGATACACCTTGTTAATGTATATTAATATAAAAACACTTAAATTACTGTTATAAAAAACAAGTAATGTTGAGAAATCTGTATTTGTATTTGTTAGGTACGTCGTAGAACAGTGCCATGCGCGGAGTAGGGTTGGCACATGCGCAGTCGAGCCGCCATCGGATAAATAATTGCCTTCTTTCCGCCGACAGCCCTGGCTCTGCCTTTTTAGGGTTTAGCTTTGTATGTATCGAATTGTCGTGACGGTGCACTTTTTATAACATCGTTTGGCTGTTAGAATTGAATATTGGCGTTTCAGCATTATTAATTAAAATGATCCGAATTTCAAATTTCGAAAAAATATTGAGACTGCTTTTAATAAACTCCTGGCCAAACTATCATTAGTAACAGTTAATATTTTTTTTTATTAACTTTATTTTATAACTTTATTCACAGAAAAGAAAATAACAAAAGAATACATAAATTTTAGGCAAAAGGCGACCTTATTACTAATAGTGATCTCTTCCAGGCAACCTAAACATAAATAATCTAAATATCCTGTGAGATGGGAAATTGCAATACAATAAATAAAAAGTACTATTCACTAAAAAATAATCAAACAGTTAATAATAATAGTAGGTCTTTTTTTCAATAAACAGATGGGTGAAGATAGTTCCTAATTTGGTTCTTCTACTCTAAGTATAGTGGGTTCTTCTAAAAATTTTTTAGTCAACAAATAGTTTAGATACTAGTAGCACTACACTTTTTTGAGCTACCTACTCGTATCTTTATTATGTTTGTTTCATTTTGACGGCTTATGCCGTCACTCGGTGGTGGTATAACCACACAAAATTAAAGTAACCAGGTTTCCAAGTTTTAATCAAAGAAAAAGTCACAACAAACACAGCCAAGTTTCCTTTTCATTATCACCGTTTCACAATCTTAGCGCACAATGTTTGTTGGTCGGTCGGTGGACTGATATAAGCCGTGTCTCGGAAGACCGCTGTTTCAGGCCTAAGTTATAAAGCCAAAGGAGATGGTCCAAAATTGTATGGATTCCAGGATCAGTCATTGTACCCTGGCGGAAATTAAGGAAAATTTGTTTTTTAATACTTTCGATCGTACAAATCTACGAATTTACTTTAATTCTTTCGAAATAATATTTATTCTCTCCCTAGATATGCAACACTATTAAGGTAACAATGGCGGAATGATGACGTTTTCAACGCAGTAGTCGTTTTGACGTTTGATGTCAATTGTCATGTCATAGTTTCTATAAGGGCGCCATCTTGATTTAATTTAAAAACTTGGGTTTTAATTTTTTTTTTTTTAGTTAGATTTATTCACTTATTTAGATTTTAACAAATACCCTGGATTTTTAAAATTTTAATGATAAGGGGTATAAGAGTGGACCTGAAATGGACCATCTCCTTTGCACGTGCACTTTATATTCACATACAAAATCTGTCTGCAAAACTATCACAAAGTCTATCGACACGCGTCCTCCCTTACAATGCTTAATTGTTTGCCGGCCCATTGTGCAGCGGACGCGGCGCGGAAACTGTGACAAACTATATTCCGCTGCGATAAGCCTTTGTATCTACGTCGGTCTCATCTGCGGAATTTCAAATTTCAACAGCACTTTTACCAAAATTTTCAACGAGTTTTTGTATATTATACAACATTTTACCGCCTGATAATGGTTAATTTGTTGTAACATAATGTAGGTATTCATTTATGAAGCGTAATTTATATTGATACCAATTTTCAGCTACGTATATCGACTCGTATCTATACTAATATTATAAAGCTGAAGAGCCGTGATAGCCCAGTGGATATGACCTCTGCCTCCGATTCCGGAGGGTGTGGGTTCGAATCCGGTCCGGGGCATGCACCTCCAACTTTTCAGTTGTGTGCATTTTAAGAAATTGAATATCATGTGTCTCAATCGGTGAAGGAAAACATCGTGGGGAAACCTGCATACCAGAGAATTATCTTAATTCTCTGCGTGTGTGAAGTCTGCCAATCCGCATTGGGCCAGCGTGGTAGACTATTGGCCTAACCCCTCTCATTCTGAGAGGAGACTCGAGCTCAGCAGTGAGCCGAATATGGGTTGATGACGAAGAGTTTGTTTGTTTGATTGAACGCGCTAATCTCAGGAACTACTGGTCCGATTTGAAAAATTATTTCAGTGTTAGATAGCCCATTTATCGAGAAAGGCTATAAGCTATATATTATCCTCATATTCCTACGGGAACGGGAACCACGCGGGTGAAACCGTGCGGCGTCAGCTAGTTTTTGTTATAGGTTTGACCTGTGTCATTTAATAAAAACTTAAAGTTTATTCACTGTTCTGTGGTCTACCCAGTTATTCCATCACCTAGAAAAATGTTTATCAGACTTAGTACCCATAATGCTAGCCACCCACCATCCGAAAAGCCCACATGCCACGCTAACGGCTTTACGTCGGATAAAACTGATCGTGTGTTTGTCGCGATCGGCATGATGTCATGCATATTAACTAGTGTGAGTGGCTAATATGACATAAGATACGTTCAGTTTAGGGTTAGAACAGGGGTCTACAACCTTCTTGCCTCCCCGTGGCGAGAAGGTATCCATGAGGATTTCCCCATGTTAAAAAAAGGGGTCGACAACCTGTGGTTCTTTCCTCAAAGGGTACATAAATAATATAGGTACGAGTACCTACATAAAACAACACGATACCGAATTTATTTTGTACTACAATTTGATATGAAGTATTATTACCAAAAACTGCATTTAAATTCTGCACTGCTGTTATGTTAAATGTGGAAAACGGCAAATACCGCTATTGTCTCTATAGAGCCTCCGGCTTAACGCAACCAAATGTGTAAGCCGAACAATGTATTGTGGCGTGTGTTCACGTTTAAATAATTATCTTTAGCCATTATATAATTTACTGTTTTGTTGTGTGCTATTAGCCTAATTGACTGTTGGATAGTGCTATTGGAAACTCTATGAACACAATCATTAACAAGCTTTATTATTTCACTACTGCAGTGCTATTCTGTAACTATGTTTTGTTTATCTCGCAAGTGCGAGTTTCAAAATCACATCTATCTTTCTAGTCTATAGTATCGTGTTAGAGAGAGATAAAGGTGAATTCTAAACTCGCTCTTGCGAGATATAAGAACAACGTTATAGAATAGCGCTACAGCTATTCTGAACCATACTTTTATAACTCGCAAGTGCGAGTTTCGAATTCACCTCTATCTCTATAATATCAATGACTAGCGGACGCCCGCGACTTCATCCACGAAAAAAATCGGTGTAAACTTTCTACAACACAACCCATTTACAGCAAATTATTACTAACTGTTAACTACCTATCTGCCAAATTTCAAGTTTGTAGCATACAAAATGAAGGACTTTCATTCAAACTTGCGAGAGCCTTTAGACCTCCTTAATCCGGCCGTGTCGCAAAATCCGTTCTTAGCCTAACCTAACTAAAGACTACTTCCCTGGCAAATTTTATCTTGGTACATCAAGCGGTTTTCGAAATTTCGTGATGAATGAACTTTCGCATTTAGGTATATATGCCACACGGTGCGACGTGCCGCACACCGTGTTTACAGCAACACGGTAAAAGAAAGAAAGAAAAAAGAAAGAAAGAAAGAAGAAAGAAAGAAAAAACAAAAGCACCGCGATGCTGCACCGCACCGGCTGGCTTCACTCTTACTCGAATCATAGTGGTGACAGTCAGCCATAAATCCAGCACGGTCTCCATTAACCAGGTCATTGTTTAGGGCCTATAAAGTTTATATCTGACCATCTTCATGAATAACTACATTAAAATGCATGCTTTCTTTATCTTTATGGTGTAATTTATATCACTCAAGTCGCTTACCTACTGTACTACTACGAATACTACCCAGTAGCGAAGAATGAAGTTTTAACAATGGATATTTCCGGGACAAAAAGGCTATATTATTATGTTGCTCAATAACCTTCTCTATCATCCAGTGAAAGTCCCATTAAAATCGGTCATTCTGTTCCAAAGATTGGACCCGGACAAACAGAGAGACAAATGTGTTTAATATCTTATATATAACTATCATAAAATCACAGACAAACACTGCATTTTTTATGCCTATTATTAAGCCGAACAGCTAAGAATCGCCAGCATATAATAAGACAATTCCCGCAATTTTTGCTTTATAAGGCTTGAAGATTAATGTGGTCACAAAGTGCGGGTAGGAATAAGAAAAACACAGATACGCTGAACGTTACGCCAAGATAACGGCCCGTCATTCCGATTTGACTGCCTTCAAGGCTTAAAGAGGGTATTAAACTAAATGACATTTGTAGCTTTAAAACCGTCAGTTTAAAGCCTTCTTAAGTATAAAATGGCACAAAGTTTAGGTCTCGCCTACACTTTTTGTTAAATAAATACCGAATTCATGCATTCATTTTCATTATTTTTGCATATTTAGTAGAAATGAGGAGATCCGCATACGTATCAAAGTCACTGACGTAGCTCAGCGAGTCGCGAAGCTGAAGTGGCAAAGGGCAGGCAACATAGTTCGAAGAGCCGATGGACGTTGGGGGTCCCAAGGTGTTGGAATGGCGACCCCGCAACGGAGAGCGCAGTGTTGGTCAACCCCCAAATAGGTGGACCGAAGACATCAAGCGGGTTGCAGGGAGCCGCTGGATGCTGGCGGCTCGAGACCGTTTTGTTTGGAAGTCCATGCAAGAGGCCTACGTCCAGCAGTGGACGTTCATCGGCTAATAATGATGATGATAATGATAGTAGGGTACGGGTAGGGTAGGGTAGGGTATAGATAAGCTTAAGGGTGTGGTAGGGGTAGGGTAAGTTTCAAGGTAATGATAGGGAAAAAGTAATTGAACATAAGTCAAAGCTTTACTGTTTTGTATTACTGTTTGTATTTAAGCTTTGTTAAATAATTTAAAGTGTAAATAATTATACGAAAGTAATTATGTCGAAAGGTACGTTGATCATTATTTGTTGGTAATTAAAGTTCGGGCGGGCAATTTCACAGCCTAACCGCAACGCCGCAAACTTTTGACAAATTAATTTGACGCCACATGGGTTTTAGCAAGATTGCATAAATGCCAGGGAAGCAGGAGTATTTTTGGAAAAGGAAAAATAATTATTGCTCCAAGTTATTATATTAATTTTCATGGGGTCAGTCATATGGTACCTCCAATTGGATCCTTCGTATTCCAAGAGTCTACTGAGATAGTCATACTTGATCGTTAAGAGCCCCAACAGCCTCGTAGTAGGATCACAGACCCTGTACAAGGTTTCGCTTGTCGCATTTAAATCCTACTAAATCTGAATGAAGTTCGAAATTCCTTAACCGCTCTTTCAGAGGTTGAGAATACCAAAGGTGGAAGGGTTGACGGGACAAGATGTAATCCCTTAAGATCGTGAAAATGGAGATCTGGTATGGACCATGGGTAATGTATAGCCATTAGAAACGTCGATTCTCTTTCTACAAACGCTTCGAAAATTAAAAAATGTATGGGATTGGCAATCGTTATCGACAGGTCACTAGATCAGGTTATCGATCGGATCTGTCATTCCCATACATTTTTTTAGATTTCGAATCGTTAGCGTTTGTAGAAAGAGAATCGATGTGCAACATGGCTACAAGCTGCAAATGCTAAATATGCAAGTAGGTATACATAATTACATACTCACACCTTGTAGGTACATATGCAGACTGGCTCAAACAGAAACTCGTTTTTTTAATGCGAAATGGTATTACAGTTTTTTCTTTTGTTTTGTATATAACATTATCAAGTATTAAATTATCTATACTAATATTATAAAGCTGAAGAGTTTGATTGTTTGTTTGGTTGATTGAACGCGCTAATCTCAGGATACGATTTGAAAAATTTTTTCTTTTTTAGATAGCTTATTTATCAAGGAAGGCTATGGGCTATATTGACCTCGTATTCCTACGGAAACGGAAACCACGCGGGTGAAACCGCGCGTCGTTAGCTAGTAATTTATAAATGTGTGCTAAGCAGGGGCACGTCGCTAGTTTATGGAAGATATTTCAAAGCTTGTTCACATCTGTTACACAATGTGTGCTGTATTATTCAGATACCATCTGAATATCTGGAATCTTGACTCTATTTTGTATTGCAATATAATATGTCATTCCATATTCTCTAAGTTTGCTTTAACATCCGATGTTGAGTTCGCTTTGGGTTAGACGATTACTATAATCTAAATATTGTTAATATTTATTTATTGACTTTGCCTATGTTCAGTCGGACAATTAGGTACTGAGTTCCAGTTCTTGGGTCTGGTAATAAAATATCATCATCATCATCACAATAACCCATATTCGGCTCACTGTTGAGCACGAGTCTTCTCTCAGAATGAGAGGGGTTAGGTTAGTCTACCGTACTGGCCAAATGAGGATTGGCAGACTTCACACACGTAGAGAAGAGAATTCTTAGGTTTCTTCACGATGGTTTTCCTTCACTGTTTGAGACACGTGATGTATAATTTCATAGAATACACATAACTGAAAAGTTGGAGGTGCATGCCCCAGACCAGATTCGAACCTACGCCCTCAAGTCTCACATTAAAATATAGCGTTTTTTCTTCCAAGACATGCCTCATTGATTTAGTGGTTGACCTTTATGACTTTGTAACATAACATACTAGGTTCTAGTACTGGTTCAGCCTATAAATACAGAACTTTTCCTTTTCAAAGTACACTGAAGTCTAGCAATTACACGCTTGCTCTAATAATTTAATTAAACAATGCATCGTTGCGTTAACGATGCAAGGATGTTCGTCTATAGAATAACCCCACTTCATATTTAAACCGCAGCGTCGATTCCAGTCGTGCAGTGCCACGAACATTAACATATTTGCAGTCGCATTCTTAATATTACTTTATATTTTCTATTGCGACAGTATTTTGCTTTTTTTTAAAGAAAAGTAGCAATATAAAAGAAATATAAATAGAAATCGAGAGTCAGAACCTATCATAAATAAAATTTCTAATATATTAACGGAGCTTACGAGTATATCGGTGAATACTGAACGGATTTTCATACGGTTCTTGGTGATAGATCCAGAAATAACATACAACAATAATATACAAAAGTAAAAAACAGTTAGTTACTGACTAAAAGGGTTTTAATAAAATTTTACAGTAACAGTAAAGCTTAAAATCAGAATAAGACAAAGTACAAAACTATATTTTTTTTAATTCTGTACAAGTTAGCCCTTGACTACAATCTCACCTGATTGTAGGTAAGTGATGATGTAATCTAAGATAGAAAGGGCTAACTTGTTAGGAGGAGGATGAAAATCCACAACTGTCGTATTAGCTATCAAATATAAAACCGCGTGATAATCGGTACATTCGTTTAGAAGCCGTGATGAGAGACACTGACTCGTCACTCCAATATTATATAACTACACATTCTTTTTACGCCGAGGGTTAAAAGTTATTTAATAGGAACGTAAAAACGTTTTCTAACCAAGCTTTTAGAGGAAGTCGTTCCTCTCTCTATAAGGTCATCCATTTTATAATTAATTATGAAAATCCCATCAAAATCAGTTTGAAATTATTTAATAGTCTGCTCCAGACAGGCAGACGGATGGTTCCATTATAAGATCTGGGATTTGCGAAGACATCGACGAAACTCTTACTAAACTTTATCTACTAACTCAAATACCGTTCCGCTAACAGCAGAACTTTACAATTAAAGTGTAGTCCAAGTAACAAAAATATAAAAAAAGATGTTTAAAGTTATTTAATTCTTATGAAAATTAAATAAAATGTCAATAACAAAACTTAATCATCATTATAATCAATATTATCAAGCCATATTCAGCTCACGTTGAGCACGAGTCATCTCTCAGAATGAGAGGGGTTAGGCAAATAGTCCACCACGCTGGCCCAATGTGGAATGGCAGACTTCCACACATAGAGAATTAAGAATATTTTCAGGTGTGTAGGTTTCCTCACGTTTTTTTTTTGCTTTACCGTTTAAGACACGTAATATTTAATTTCTTAAAATGCACGTAAAAAGTTGAAGGTCCGGTCTGGATTCGAACCTACGCCCTCTCAAAACTTAGCATACTTATAACACACAGCATATATTATATACATATCGCGTAAATTTTAGTGATAGTACCAACAATCGCTACAGATTAAAAATTACGCCAACCCCTTATATCAACATCTTGTACTTGTCGCTGCAACAGGTTGTGTAGAGACATGCAACGACGCCATATCCACAAATCCATACTCGAAGAAGAAGATTCAGGTCGAGTGTGGACATTTCTTAAGTCTCTAGGAGTTGGGAAAGCGCGTCAAAATAATAGCTCCTTCAACATAAATTTAAATCAGCTTAATAGCCACTTTTCCTCTACTTGCGTCATTGATGACGCCACTAAACTTACTACTAAAAATAATTTACTAGCTTTACCCACTTCTGATGATCCTGCTTTTATTTTCTGTCAAGTCACTGATAGTGATGTTGAGAGAAGTATTCGTGAGGTCAACTCTGATGCTATTGGTACTGACTGCATTAGTCGGAAGATGATTATTCCTCTCATTAACCTACTAGCTCCAATAATTAAATCCTTATTCAATTTCTCCATGTCTTCCGGGAGTTTTCCTTCCTCTTGGAAGGATGCTCAAGTCATTCCACTACCCAAAAAATTAAATCCTTCCTGCTTTTCTGACTATAGGCCTATTTCCATCCTCCCATTCCTTTCGAAAGTTTTTGAGCGTTTAGTCCATCGTCAATTAAGCCTTTTCCTAACCCGACAGAATCTTTTAAATCCTTTTCAATCTGGTTTCCGCACTGGTCATAGTACGACTACTGCATTAGTAAAAATTACCGAAGATATTCGTTTTAATATGGACAATCAGTGTGTCACAGTGTTGGCCTTACTAGATTTCAGCAATGCATTTAATAATGTCGATTTCGAACTTCTACTAGCCAAACTAGCTTCTCTCAACATATCTCCTAATGTGATTGACTGGTTTCATAGTTACTTGTTCGGACGTCGGCAGCGTGTGCGAGTCAATGACTCTGTGTCTGATTGGTGCACAATTTCTGCCGGCGTACCGCAAGGTGGCGTGTTGTCTCCTCTTCTTTTTTCTCTTTTTATAAGTTCTATTACTCTTCAACTTACCTCGCTCTATCACCTGTATGCAGATGATCTCCAAATATATGCTCAGTCCAAACTGGCTGATTTACCCAATGCAATAGATGCCATAAATAAAGATTTAGATTGTATAGTGCAATGGAGTAAGGCTTATGGCCTTAAAGTCAATCCGTCTAAAACCCAAGTTATTATTATAGGCAGTCACAGTTTGGTTGCACGTATTGACTGGGATAATATTCCATACGTAATCTTTGATGGAACGCGTGTGCCATTTAGTGACACGGTTAAAAATCTCGGAGTTACTTTTGACAAGTATTTCACTTGGGCCCCTCAGGTAAGCAGAGTAAGTGGGAAGGTGTTTGCATCCGTGGGGTCACTTCGTAGGTTACGAAACTTCCTTCCTTTATCTACTAAAATTGCGCTTGCACAATCTCTCCTGTTACCAATTCTCGATTACGCGGACACTTGTTATCTAAATTTGAGTGAAGAATTACTGGATAAACTTGAGCGCATTCAGAATGTTTGTATAAGATTCATATTTGGACTTCGCAAATATGACCATGTTTCCGAATTTCGCGAAAAACTCAAGTGGCCCTCGATCCGCCTTCGCAGGAATACTCACATTCTGTCTTTTTTGTATAATGTCCTGTTTAATCCTACGACTCCGATTTATTTAAAAGAGCGTTTTAGCTTTCTAAGTGATACTCACTGTCGCTCCCTTCGCTCTGAAGACAACCTAATCTTAAAAATTCCTTCCCATAATACTTCCTTCTATTCTAAATCCTTTTCTGTTAAAGCTGCTCGGCTCTGGAATTCATTGCCCTTAGACACTCGGCGTGCCCAATCTCTAACCTCTTTCAAACGGCTGGTAAACATGCACTTTTTTCCTCCCTGATCTTTTAATTTAACTTATTAATCCAAATTACGCTTGTATGTGTATGTTTATTTATTATTATTTTTGAATTATTTTGTTTATTTATTTTTCTTTTGTCTTCCCTTAGATGCCGTCTTGTTTTTATGTTTTGCAGGTTTTCATGTATGTATGTATGTATGTGTGTATGTATGTATGTATGTATGTATGTATGTATATATGTATTTCTTTGTATATATGTATGATGTAGTTAAGTATAGTCTATGTATTATTATTATGTATTATTGCTTAATATTTATGTATTTAAATTACTTAACTTTTCTTATTTTTTGTGTGCGTATACCCGAATCGGTGCTTACGTTTTTTTTTCTCTTCCACAGTGGTTGTCTGGAAGAGATCGCTCTTTAGCGATAAGACCGCCATTTGTACATTAGTTTCTAAGTGTTATTATAAGTTATTGTTTATTTTTGTTTTTAATGTACAATAAAGTATATTTCTTCTTCTTCTTCTTCTTCTTCTTGTATTCGTACAAACAAAAAGAAGTTTAAAAATTACGCATTAACCGATATTTGTGTAACGATTTTGGCACTTAGCCTAAGAGTACTTTTGTTTGCTATTCGAAATGAACTGTGACAAAAGAGAAAAGAAGGTTCGTTATTTAGAAATTAGAAAAAAGGGTCTGCATTCAGAATTTTAGCTTCTTATCTAATCTAGTAAAGACACAAAAAATTAAAACTAACCAACGAGACTTAAATCAAAATTGACTAAACTTTGACAATGGCCTTACTGGCAAGGATACGCTGTCTAAAAAATACACCGTTCCGATATGATGTTGCTATCTCAGAGAGCGTAGTCACCGGTCACTTCCATCATCTCCTTTCCCTTATACCACTTAGGAAAAATATGCCAATCTTTTCCATTCGTCTCTGTTACTTGTCAACTCATCATTCACACATGTCCTCTTTCACACACTCCAGCTGTATCTTCTTTTACTCCTCGATTTTTCTGTCACTGGCGCCATTTACAGACTTCCTCTTAAATACTCATTCTTTATTTTATCTAATCTTGTCACACCACACATCCATCTCAACATAAGCATTTCATTCACATGCAATCTTTCACTATCACCGGACACTAGCCATCAATCAAATTAAAAATTTGTTAACGAATATTTGGAACTTTGATTACTATAATACTACGAACGGGCTCATGGCATAAAACTTACCGCGTTTCCATAATTTATTATTATTAATTAATTGTTATTGTTAATTGTTTTGCTATTTACTGGCAAATATTATTTCTAAGATTCCACCATAGCTGACCCATACCTATTCAGTCCTTCGATATCAGAAGTGGGATAACCGGAACAGTAATCGTTCGTCCTACTTTACATTCCTGCACCCGCTTATGAAACAAAAGCAATAGCGCAAGAGAATATACTCCAAACAGATATTAAAAGAACTAATACAGCGTGTCCTTGTCAGATCCTGTTGTTCGGCTCGCTGCACGTGTTCCGATATCACCGTGTGCGAGCGAACGGAAGAGGAAATATGAAACAAAAGCTTGATTTTGTACGGCCATGGAACTAGCGGGCACAATATAAAAGGCAAAAGCATTTAAAACATTTACCTATTTTTCATTTAAAATGGTATCTTTCCGTAGGTTTCCGTATGTTTGCGAAAATACCGCTAACCGCAAATTGCAAATAGCACATTTTGTTTGCATTTACATTGTGGGTCCCGTCCCCGATAAAAAATCTTCTTATACGAGTAGCTGCGATCGGCTACTGAGAATAATGACAATTTTCACTAAATCATTTGGAGTTTTTATTTTATTTTTTAGTTAAACCAAATAGGTTATAATTAGCTCATATTTGCGAAATTAATTAAGATATTTTACCCGCGGAACTTGTGAGATTTTTTTTGTATAATTCAGTTATAAACAAACAAACTTACATCCGTATTCGTTATTCATAATATTAGAATTAAATTTTGATAAAAACGCTAGATCTGTGGCCACTCTCTCAGGAACACCCAAATTGAAACAAGTTATCCACTTTGGGAAATCCGCTAGAGATCAATCTCCGGATATCATTCACGTTAATATTTTGCAGTTGGTCTTTAAAAATGAAGCTAGAAAAATTATGTTGGAATATATTTTAGAATGTCGTACCGTGCATAGTCAAAGCTCTGCACTTTTTCTAAATAAAAACAAACACTTTACACATTACAATTATGGAAACTTAGGCTACGTTTACACGGGAATGACTTGCAATTTTTTTGCATTATTAGTATAAATGGTTTTTTGCAGTATCAACCACGTGCGCTTATATATATAACGTATATATAAGCCACTGTTTATTAGTTAAAGTATACTGTAAAAAACTTGCCGTGATAATCTTGCTCTATTGGAGATTGTGCTTTAGGTTTTTATTAGAAAAAGTTTAGATTAAAGTGAGATTGCTCGTGATCTTGCACGTCCTTCGACAAAGTGAACAAACCGTTGCCAATCTCGAATCTCCTTTTCTATACTCATTTATGTTTAATATTGTCAAATGTAGTCAATATTAATCTAAGTTGTGTAGGTACATAAGCTATTTTAAATATTTACTTACTCTTATCTCTAAATCAGTATACAAGATTAGACCTGTCCGTCTGTGAGTGGTTGCTGAGCCTTCCCCCTTTCAATAGCAATTTAACAATGCGTTTCAGCAGCAGGGTAATTCACTAACTTTCACTTACGTTAGTTAACATTTACGAAATTGAGATTTTATGTAACAAAATGTCATCCGGTGGCTATTGACAACCTTTCGACGTAGGTAGATGATATTTCTCAGCTGATTTGGTGTTTATTTTAGTGTTGTTGATAAAGACAAAATTAGTGAATAGGCCAGCTGATGTGTTGACATTAGATACTAACACAACTGTGGTATTTTTATCTTACTTCTACATCGAAAACCAAACTGTCTTACGAAAATATAATATACCTGCCCCCCTAGCCAAGTGGTACGTCCATTCTCTTTTTAAATTCGCTAACGCTTCTAAAACTAGAAAGCTGTACATATATCAAATTAAAATACCTTCACTTTAAATTTCAGTAACAATACAAAAATAAAACAAAACAAAAATAAAACAAGTAACTGAGACATAGTCAGTTGACGTGTACAAGGTTTATGATCATGTGTGGAATTCAATTTTTACTTTTTGTTAATTAAAATAGCTTGCAACGTCCGATGAACGTGGAATTTTTTTAAAACTTTCATGTAATCCCATTCCATGCGATGCTCAGTTTGGGTCACAGTTTTCACAAAGGAAAATACACTTTTTTAATTGCGGTAAACTTGTTGTTTGCAAGTGGAAATATCACCTCGCTTAGATACTTCTGCTGGAATCAATGGAAATTGAACCTATCGGGCACAATTGATCCGCCGCCATTTTGATGATTAGGTAATCGCGGCGTTCGATGAAAGTGTTATCTATACTAATATAATAAAGCTGAAGAGTTTGTTTGTTTGACTGAACGCGCTAATCTCTGGAACTACTAGCTCGATTTGCAAAATTCTTTCAGTGTTAGATAGCCCATATATCGAGGAAGGCTATAGGCTATATATTATCCCTGTATTCCTACGGGAACGGGAACCACGTGGGTGAAACTGCGCGGCGTCAGCTAGTATTAATAATAAGAGCTATTCGTGCGATATATAAAGAGAGGGCCTAGAGAGTCGTTAAGAGAAAAATTTAAAGAAATTAAAGCAATGAGTGTGCATAGTCAATATATATATATATATATATATATATATATTATATATACCTATATGAGAATTTAGTATATATACATAAAAACATAGACAATTTTAAAAGAAGGTGTGATTGTAATAACATTCATGTCTGAAATAAAAATTAATTCTTTTAAGGCCAATTGCATACGTTTTTATAACTACCACATGAAGCCACTAGAATGTCACTCAAAAAGTTCAAAGTGTTTATTAAAGGCAAGCTTTTAGTAAAGTCTTATTATAGTGTTAATGACTATGTAAATGATAAAAAAGCTTGGTGTTAAACTGTATTATACGACTGTGTGCTTAGTTTTAAATAAGTTTGTAAAATGGTGATGGTGAATGAAAAAAATAAACCTTGGCTGAGTTTGTTGTGGGCCCTTCTCGGACCAAGGCGCGTTTGAAACCCTCGTAACTTTAATTTTAAGTTTTCGAACCATTGTCTTAAGTTTAATATTATTACCTGGCGTTTCGAAAGAGCTTGTAAACTAAGCCTATTTGAAATAAATGAATTTTGACTTTGACTTTGACTTATTATAAGGCTGAAGAGTTTGGTTTTGTTTCAACGCGCTAATCTCAGGCACTACTAGTCCGATTCGAAAAATTCTTTCAGTGTTAGATAGCCCATTTATCGAAGAAGGCTATTCCTACGGAAACGGCAACAGCATCAGCTAGTTTTTCATATTATCATTATTATTTTTATTAGCCACCCCACATACTCTCTTCAGAGACAGGCCTCCGTTCTTTTTTCTTTATTGGAAATAATATTTGCTGTATCTTTTATTTTAATTTTCCCATTCCCATACCCCAACTAATCAGGAAAGACTGTATTAGGAGTGGGTATGACAATAGTCCAACCACCCGGGAATGAGTCTGACCGCTTTACCGTTGAGCTATTGAGGCTTTTAGGAGTAGGGATATGGGACTTAGATCTAATGAGGTCAGTCAGAGGTATGGGCAGAAAAAGGTCCTGGGTTCGATCCCCGGCTGGACCGATTGAGGTTTTCTTAATTGCTCCAGATCTGGCTTGTGAGAAGTTTTGGTCGTGGCTAGTTACCACCCTACCGACAAAGACATACCGCCAAGCGATTTAGCGTTCCGTTACTTCCGATAATGATGATGATAATATAATACAACATTAAGTAAATTATTATTATCACAGTCCATCTTTTATTTAGTGCATTGCGGTCTATAAAAACCAATAATGCAAATAAAGTGTAGCAAGCTTGCCCGACTCTTGGCCGCATGAATACCAATGATCTGAGGCGGCCATATCGTCTAAACACTTGCAAAGAGTTTAGTATTCTTCCCGCTAACAGCACCTGAGCTTTAATAAAATATATCGAGGTTTTATTAATTTTTTATAGAGCTTTGTACTATATTACCTTGGATTTTTATGGTTAACCTTTTAAATACACTAAAAGCTGGTTGTTTGAAGTGTATGTCTGTCGCATCTAAATATTGTGATGCAACTATTTTTGTTTTTAAAGCTGGCGTTATCGAGATCGTTTCTTATTTACCTACTAGCGGACACCCGCGATTTCGTCCGCGTGGAAATCAATGTAAACTTTCAAGCCCTATTTTACCACTTTCGAGTTTGATTTTTAAAAATTTTTGAATCCCATTGTCTTTCGTATTTTTTTTATGATTTATGAACTAATTTTTAAAACTGTAACTCTAAAAATGAAGGACTCTCCATACAAACTTTCAACCTCTATTTCACCCCCTTTTTATTTAATTTTCGCAATAAAAAGTATCCTATAACCTTTTACGTATTATAGTGTTAAACCGTGCCAAGTGAATATTTTTAGCTTCAGTATAGATTATATAATGCCCCCAACAAAAATTTTCATAATATCTTCAATGTACAGAATGTACAGAATTCGTATTATAGATTCTACATGGCGCTGGCTCTGTCTGTTACTCTTAGAAAAAAACAAACTAGTAACCCTGTTAGCTACCAGAATCAAGAATTTTCATATAAATAAAAGTTGAGCGTCTCTTGAAGATGAAGTTACTTGTATACTCACGAAAAACAACTTGATAGTAATCAATTCTAAAAATGCTGCCCGGATCCGACTATCCGAGCGCTTTTAGAAAATAAATGCCACCTTATATTACATATAATATAAGGTATTATGCTGATAAATAATTTTTGTATTAATTAATGAACTAGAAACGCAAAAGGTAATACCTAAAACGTTTGGTAGGCTTAGTGAAACCAGTATCTGAGCAGATTCAGCGTTTTGGCTAATAACGCGTTAATTACGCCGTTACTGATAAAAATCGTCGTGCTGAACCAATAGGAGCGAAATTCAACATTATGAGACTATAAAGTTGCGTAGACACGCACACTTTGCAGTATTTACTACCCTTCACGTTCTAAATTCGAATTACTTACTCGCCCAGATCAGTAGATAATAAAAGCTGCTAGCTGAATTCGCTTAGAAAAGGAATTTTTCGAGCAAGTGGGATGGAAAATAAATATTTTGTGCTACGAACATGTATTTGGTAGGGTTATCGTTCGTACAGGCTCTCTGTTGTTAAGATTAATGACGTTGTCCGAGTACATTAATCAATCTACAAATTGTCACGGCGAAATTATCCCTAACCTGACAGCTAATTTGTCAGCGGTATACTTTGAAAATATATTCGCTTTTTGCACGTCAATATCTTTAATAGGTGCTTCATCATTGTCCGCAAACTCCACAGATACTCACGTTCATCTGAAGTACTTGGTTAAGATATTTTTCTTTTAATATATTTTTTCAAGAAACATTTACGGCTGCTCCTTGTAATCAATATATTATAATATATTGTTTTTTAATACATTATTTTGGTATTTAGTACAATGCTGTTATTTGTTATGTTTTGTATTTCATTAACATTGTTAAATTTAAAAAAAAAAACGACAAATAAATATAACAAATTAGGATAAGATTACGTTTCATTATCCTTAGAAATTACCGATAGTAGGCATATTTGTATTTTTTGCATAAAAGTGGGTCCACATATTAAAAATTTATAATTTTAAAATATTGCAGTTTTATCATGACTATATTACTTTAAAAATTATAGTAAGAAGGTATTATTTGGTTTGAATATTCTGATGAGTTAGATTAAAAAAAAAGCATAGCTATTTTTAAAAAAATCGATAGTTACGCCACTTCATTCATCCTGTTCCAATTTGTGATTCAAAATAAGCATACAAGAAAACAAAAATCGATAGTACAAATTGAAATTATTATTTATATAATTTAGTGATTCTTATATTACGTTTTTTTCGAGTTAGACTGATTTATTCCTTTTTAACCAACAGTCTGAAAGTAGACCTGTGCTGCGTTAAAAATAGACTGGAATAATACAGAAAGGTGGGCTTCTGTATTATTAGAGGCCAGATTGAAAGTCAAATCTTTATTTTTACATAAGCCTAACACATATTGGGGTAGCAAACCTAACTCCCCTTAAGCACCTTATCCTCGGTTAAATCTGTTTTGGCTACCTTCCAAGCTTTGTTGGATATTAAACGGTACGCCGACTACAGAAAAATGCTTTTAACTTAAGTATGTTTACTTTTTTATTATTTGTATAAAAATTGGGCAAGCACTCACTTGAAAATACATCCTGCAACCAACTTTTTAATTTTAAATTGTTAGAAGCAATGTGAGAGGGTTCATAATACGTATTCTTCATTTGTCTTATTTATGCCACTGCAGACTGAGTCTCTCTTTTTGGGAAAGGAATAGTATCTTTTATCAAGCATATATATCGGATTATCATTATTGTTACTTATTTTTTTTTATTCTTTACAAGTTAGCCCTTGACTACAATCTCACCTGATGGTAAGTGATGAATGATGATGTAATCTAAGATGGAAGCGGGCTAACTTGTTAATAGGAGGATGAGAATCCACACCCCTTTTCGGTTTCTACACGACATATTACCGGAACGCTAAATTGCTTGGCGGTTGGGTAACTTCCCAAAAGCCAGACCTGGACCAATTAAGAAAACCTCAATCAGCCCAGCCGGGGATCTAACCCAGAACCTCCGTCTTGTATATCCATCGCGCATACCACTGCGCCACGGTGGCCGTCAAAATGTCTATTGTTAAATCTAAAAATTAAAAACCTGGCTGAGTTTGTTATAGATTCTTCTTGAACCATGGCGCGTTTTTAACCCTCGTAACTTTAATTTTAAGTTTACGGCTAATTATTTTTAACATGACTATCTAATAATATTACTTGACACTGTTAAAGTGCTTGTAATGAATTTTGACCAAGACTTTTGACTTTAATTGACGATGATAATATTTGACTCGACAGATATTATCGAATATAAGACATCACTTATCATCAATTAAATTAAACCATCGATAATTAAACAGTACCTACCTCTTCCCGGTATCGCCTTCTGTACTGCACCTAGTAATAGTAAAAGGTTTATATTATTGTCCATTTGTATATTCATTGTAGATCTTTATAGTAGTGGTAAAATAGATGAAAACAATTTTTTTTTATTAAAATCTAACAAAAATTAAAATGGCTTTAAATATTTTGAATCTATTGTCATTTATTGGTTTGTGTTTATTTCTTTAATTTTACGCGTAAAATATATTTTATTTCAATTCCAATTGAAACAGAAAGTAAAATCATGATATTTTTTTTATTATTAACATTAAATTAAATATTATTTTTAAATTATTATAAAATACACAATACACTAAATTATAAATCTACAACATTAACCACCGTCAGTGTTCTAAACAGTCCTCTGCCTGCTTCACTTGGTGGTACAACACTTCGCTGTTGCTTCGACACTGCTTCTTGGTGACGTCATCGTCCACATCGAACTGGTACCTCGTCGACAGGTAGTGGAACAACCCTATTGACGTGAACATCAGGCCCGTGTATATGAACGACTGGGTCTCCTGTCAAAATAACATCAAAAATTTATGGTGTCACTTGCGTAAAAATATACGAGTCGTCGTTATCAACCCATATACGTCTCACTGCTGAGCTCGGGTCTCCTCTCAGAATGAGAGGGGTTAGACCAATAGTCCACCACGCTGGCCCAATGCGGATTGGCAGACTCACACACGCAGAGAATGTGAAAATGAGAATGAGAGTCTATACGAGTAAATATAATGTTTCAAAGACCTCTTTGATGATGACAAGAACAGTTACTTTATATACTGGTTGGTCGGTATAAATATACCAACTGTTAATAATAAGGGATACCTTTTGGCAACTATTTTAGAATTTAAACTATCGTGAGTGATATATATTATTGATTACATATACACATTAATTGATTACGAAACACGTGATACAACGTCGGAGTACGCCCGACTACTTTCGAACTCATACGGGGCCCTTAGTCATGAGCTGGTTCTTGCAACGCGACATGAACCAAACGGTTCGAAATTAGTCGAGCATACTCCGACGTTGTATCAGGTGAGTTTTAGCCGTGTTTCATAATCAAAAATATAATGATACTAGTCATCAGTATCAGTTAACTGTTCTGGATACTGATGACAAAAACAGTTACCTGGTGGAAGCGATTGAAGTGTCTGGTGACAACGACGGTTACCTGTTGGTAATTAACGAAGACCCTGGTGACAATAATGATGAGCACGTTCCCCGCCGCCTCAGTGAGCAGCCACACGGCCGTCATTACTGCCTTCATGCTGCTCGGCGCCTGCTTGAACGCGAACTCATTGCCTGTCACTGCGAACAGCACCTGTGCACATATTAAATGGTTTCTTGATAAGTGCTTTAGAATATACAGGGTGCTGGGGTGTATTTCCCATAACTTCAAGGTATTGACGAGTCCATTTATAGGAGCCGAACTGCTTTCATACGAAGTAATTCAAATAATTACGACTATCCATGTAACAATGTACACGCCTTTATCTATCTATGTAACATGTACACGCCTTTATCTATCCTTGCGTTTTAAAATTTTAAAGTTTGGCTACATCATATTAATAAAGATGCGTATAAGGGACACATTTTAAGATCTGTTTACAAAAAAATATTATTTACTCCGAAAATATTAATTTTAGAACACAATCATGTTCTTTGAACATTAAAAATAATTTTCGGTAAAGAATTACCTTGCTACTAGATGGCGCTGTGACACAGCGCCATCTAGTAGCAAGTTTATAGCAATTCCTTAGAAATTCGCGTTTACGTTAACGCGATAGTAACAGTATCAAATTGCCACTAGGCCCTCAGATTATTGATCTTAGTCTCCTCTTAGAATGAGAGGGATTAGGCTAATAATCCACTACGCTGGCCCAATGTGGATTGACAGACTTCACACCCCCAAAAAATTAAGAAAATTCTCAGATATGTTATTTATTCAAACATATGCCCTCTGAATCGAAGGCATAGGTTATACCTATCCACTAGGCTATCACGGCTCATATTTTGTATTTAAATTTTTTGAATTGAAAATTGTATTGGCCGATTTAATAATTTTTCGCTATTTTATATGTATCAACAATAATCAATGTACATTAGAAATCAATAAAAATATCGTTTCGCACTAAGCTAAAAACAATTTAGAGCGGGTATTATTGAGAGATAAAATATGTTGTCCGTTCCATTGAACACCTGCAGTAGAAGCAATGCAGTCTGACATATTTCGCGAGAAAATCGAAACGGAAAATAGGATTACTGATTCAGGCGCTAGTGGAAAAATGGTAGATAGGTAAATGCTATTTTATAAAAATGTAGAAAGAATAGGTAAAAACTACCCCATCATCGTTTTACCATGGGACCAGACGATTGGATTTTCATCCCTCTATCGTGTCGTTTCCATTGAACTTTTGAAAAAAATGTCTCCTCCAAAGCATTTTTCATCTTTATTTCTAGTTTAGCTATAGTCTGGAGCTTCTACCCGAATATCCGAATTTTTACATCTAGATAATTTCTGATCATTCACTTCTGTCATAAAAAAGTCTATTCTTAAAGACAAGAGTGAATAAGCATCATAGACGGAACTATGGTGATAGTGCTTAGAAAAGCACAGTTTTTTCCCGGGTTAAGAAGCGTGCGCCTAAAAGTTGGAAACATCCTACATAGGTCAAGTCATTGTCATATTTATTTTAAACAAGCATTTTTTTTTTAAGAAATTTGTGAACCCTTCATTCGGGGTACAACTAATTTAGATACTGGGCTCCTCTAACAGCCAGTTTCTTCATGTAAAACTAAAGTGACGGCCTCCGTGGCGCAGTGGTATGCGCGGTGGATTTACAAGACGGAGGTCCTGGGTTCGATCCCCGGCTGGGCAGATTGAAATTTTCTTATTGTCCAGGTCTGGCTGGTGGGAGGCTTCGGCCGTGGCTAGTTACCACTCTACCGGCAAAGACGTACCGCCAAGCGATTTAGCGTTCCGGTACGATGCCGTGTAGAAACCGAAAGGGGTGTGGATTTTCATCCTCCTCCTTAACAAGTTAGCCCGCTTCCATCTTAGACTGCATCATCACTTACCGTCAGGTGAGATTGTAGTCAAGGGCTAACATGTAAAGAATAAAAAAAAAAAGAAGTAATCTTTAGATGTACTTATTGAACCGAATTGGAAAATTCATTTACTAATAGAAAGTGTCATATAGGCTATAGGTATTTTATTCTTCTCTCTATATCTTTATTTTATTCATTCAAAAACATTTCCAAGTATATGTTCACACGTTTTTAAAACACGATGTTTTTTTATAGAGCAGTGTTGCATTTTAAATTTGGAATGATGATGTAAGAATAAGAATAGACAACTGAAAAACTTACCTCGGCAATTGATATAATTAAGAACTGTGGCAGTAGCAACGCCATCGTTATTGAGTTGGGTTCAGTTATAATGATCAGTCTGGCTTGCTGAAAATAATTGTAAATTATGAGTTCACTAAGTTTTAAAAGCTGAGACTTTATAAATTAAGGTAGACTTCCGTTCTAGGCGACCGCGACCTGCGACGGCGACCAGGTCGAATTTTAACGAAGCACTAAACAAAGATGGTCGCGCGACGCGGTCTCGGGCAGTCGCCAAGATTTTTTCTTTTTTTTTTATTATTTACAAGTTAGACTACAATCTCCCCTGATGGAAAATGATGTAGTCTTAGATGGAAGCGGGCTAACTTGTAAGGAGGAGGATGAAAATCCACACCCCTTTCGGTTTCTGCACGGCATAGTACCGGAACGCTAAATCGCTTGGCGGTACGTCTTTGCCGGTAGGGTGGTAACTAGCCACGGCCGAAGCCTTCCATCAGCCAGACCTGGACCAATTAAGAAAATCTCAATCTGCCCAGCCGGGTATCGAACCCAGGACGTCCGTTTTGTAAATCCACCGCGCATACCACTGCACCACGGAGGCCGTCAACAATCGAATGACAACAAACAAAAATCAACAGATCGGAATGCTATCTTTACAAAACCGACCGCATAATATAGTCCGGGATCAGTAGAACATTTTTTACAACTTATTACTATCAAATTAATTTTTCGTCTTGATGAGACGATAAACTTTTTTATTTACGAAAATTGATTCTTGTAGATAACTGAGTTACCAGAAAATAAAAGTTTCTGAGGGTCAGAACGAGATAATGTACATACCACGCAATTCGTAGGACATTTTGGCTGTTAAGTTGTATGACTATTAATTAATCAAGTAAAAAAGACTAAGGTTAGTAGAAACTTTTGATAAACTACTGTCCTCCCAACTTGTATCAATAACGAGGTTATTAAAAATTGTTACTAACCAGCTGTTTTTTTTTTACTGCTTCTTAATTAATAGTTATACAACATGTTCTATGGATCCCTGACTAATACTATTAAAAAATAAAGTAATTTAATTGGTTGTCTGGAAGATATCGCTCATTAGCGATACGACCGCCAATTGTACAATAATTTTTTAATTAATTTTTTGTTTGTTCTTTTTATTTTTAGTGTACAATAAAGCATATTTAATTTATTCATTCATATAATATACTTACATAAAAATCGCCATTTTTATCAACAACCATGGTATAAACTCCTCCTTGGTCTAATTGTATATCATCCATAATGATCTTATCTCCCACTCTGAGAGAGTACGTCGACATAAACACCTCCGTTTGTGCACTCACTCCGGGGTGAATATGAGACTCTATCTCTTTTCTCTTCTCATTGAAGAGAGTTATGTTTGATGAGGTCACACGATTTGTGACGAGAAATCTACGGGAAAATATAAATTAATTTAAATTATTAAACCGAGACCCATGATAGTCCATTGGACATGACTTCTGCCTCAGTTTCGGAGGATGTAGGTAGGTAGGAATCTGGTCCGGGGCATGCACCTCCAACTTTTCAGTTATGTGCTTTTTTAGAAATTAAATATCACGTTTCTCAAACGGTGAAGGGAAAAAATCGTTGTCTTGGGCCAGCGTGGTGGCCTATTCGCCTAACCCCCCTCATTCTGAGGGGGGAGTGGAGACTCGTGCTCAGCAGTGAGCTGAATATGGGTTGATAATGATGATGATAATGACATTATATCGAATATTTTATTATCTGTATGTAAATGCGATCAACGACATATTTCGTGAAAAGAAATAGACAAAATATTGACCAATATCGGCTGAGTAGTTCCAGACTCATCTCTTTTATCCCAACGCTATGAAAGAGATAGTAATATTTCGGTTTAATAAAGCAGAGTTCAATAAAATACGCTCTTTGGAACTACAGATTCAGTCAGTCAGCAGATTATCGTAATATGTATTGGACCATTTGAACAGAAAAACCATTGAATAAGGTTACCTACTCTTAGATTATCCTTTGAAATTACTAAACCCATTTTCATGCGTTTATTTCTGATAGATTGGGTAATGGGTATAGATATAAATAATATATACTTATATCATAAAGAAGAAAGGGTTTTTTGTTTGTTTGTTTGCATTAAATAGGGCTAAAGTTTTCGACTATTATTACCACCATTAAATTAAATTAAATTATGACATAATCTTGACCTTTCAAAAGTGCTTGTAAACTAAGCTTAATTGAAATAAATGAATTTTGACTTTTGACTTTTGACTGAACCGATTTGAAAATTCTATCACTATATATACCGGGTGCTATAGGCTATATAATATCCCCATTTCTCTAAGGGAACAGGAACTACGCAGGTGAAACCGCGTGGCGCCTGCTAGGTAATCAATTAACGAAAAAGTTTTCTGTTTCAATGTAAGTAATTTAGAAGTCATGAGTTACCTCACAACTGGTAACCCCGATTTGCTTTTGTCGACATTTTCCCCAAATCTCACTGTGTCATTACCGTTTACAAAGAACGATATCGCTTTATTGTTTTCCAAGGGGAAAACTTCGTCTTTCCGTCCGATACAACTGCCTCCCAATCTCATTAAAACTTTATCCGTCTCGGTTACTCTTATCTGTTTGTTTGAGTAGTAAGAGAGGGAGGGAATCGTGTACACCATGTTATCTTGTATGGAGATGGAGCAAGGGTTGCCATTATATACGCGAAGTTGTGAATAGCCTGTTTGAGGAAGTTCTGGATATGTTGTCTGAAAAAAAAATCAGTTTTGATTACCTTTCTACTACTACTACTACATTTGGAATCTGTAGTCGATTTTTATTTACTTATAAATAAAGTTGATAAAAAAAGCAGATTTCATTTAGTTTCTTAATTAATATTACCTGAACTTTAACTATAGTTAAACCCGCAGAACAAGGCTATACCTACCTTCTTTAGATTTATACTCTTTTGGGTCAAATAGAAAATCAAACATTAGGAAGACAAGAAAATAGGTCGCTTATTGTGTTATCGTCTATATAAAAGTACTTTTTCTCATTAACAGCAAACTTAAGTACAGAGAATCAACGTATTATTTTAAATGTAATCTACGAGTATTAACCTCCAAATAAAAGTACATTTTCTCATTAACAGCAAACTTAAGTACGAAGCATCAACGTATTGTTTTAAATGCAATCTACGAGTACCTTGATATAAATTTCGACGAGCGCCGAAGCAATAAACGCTACGCCCGCCAGAACGCCTCCGAGAGTCAATTTGTGGAGCGGATTTGTGAGAATATTGCGCTTCTCTAGACAGGGATATAAGAACTGGAACAAATAATGTCGCTATTAATGTCTTTCCGACCAAAATTCAGACATTTTGAAGACCTCCGTGGCGCAGTGGTATGCGCGGTGGATTTACAAGACGGAGGTCCTGGGTTCGATCCCCGGCTGAGCCGATTGAGATTTTCTTAATTAGCCCAGGTCTGGCTGGTGGGAGGCTTCAGCCGTGGCTAGTTACCACCCTACCGGCAATGACGTAAGCGACTTAGCGTTCCGGTACGATATCGTGTAGAAACCGAAAAGGAGTGTGGATTTTCATCCTCCTCCTAACAAGTTAGCCCGTTTCCATCTTAGACTGCATCATCACTTACCATCAGGTGAGATTGTAGTCAATATATTCTTAGTACTTTATCAACCATGAATATAAGAATTAATGGATATCTAATGTGACAGTATTTCTTACAAAACCAACGTAACCAGCGTGACGTTAAGGGGACGTAAACGAACACATTTATTTTATTTTATATTTATATAAACTTTATTGTACAAAAGAAAATCAACATCAACTAAAAACAGAAGTAAACATAGAAGACAAGTATTGAACAAAGGCGGTCTTATTGCTTAAAGCAATATCTGTAAGACAACCTATGTTTAAAGGAATTAATATGTAATTAAATGCGGGATGGTCCAAAAAATATATACAAAATATAATAAATACAAAAAAAATAATTTACGCCTACAATTAAGTCAGGGGTTTATAACCTTTTTCATTTTACAAGTTATTTTGATTTGAAAAAAAGGCAAAATTTAAACACAATGATAAAGTACAATTTTATAAGACTCAATAGCTCAACGGAAAATGGCCGGACTCATCACCGAGGGGTGGTGGTTCGATCCCCGCCCTAACCCTAAACTATTGTCGTACCCACTCCTAATACAGTCCCGACTAGTTGGAGGGAAATGGCAATATAAGTGATATTAAAAAAAGATTTGGAAATATTCTTTAAAAAAAAATTATGTACCTAATTAGGAAAAATAACATTAACAACAACAAACAGTGAAGGAAAAACATCGTGAGGAAACCTTCCTCCAGAGCATTTTCTTAATTCTCTGCGTGTGTGAAGTCTGCCAATCCGCATTAGGCCAGCGTGGTGGACTATTGGCCTAACCCCTCTGATTCCGCGAGGAGACTCGAGCTCAGCAGTGGGTTGATAATGATGATGATGATGAACATTAACCAATTCATACCTTTTGGAACAAAGGGATGAGAATAAGTATACAAATAGGGCCAAACACTTGCAGCTGGTCTGGCTTGATAGTCACGAAGCCCAGGCGGCCGTCCATCTTTGTTGCTTGTAGAGTCCATCTCGAACCCTGTCAAAAGAAAAAAAAATGTGTTCACATAAGTAATTTAATTTATATAAACATTTGTATATTAAATACTGAATTTATTATTTAATTAATGACACTAATTTGGATATTATAACGGTTCATACATGTAGGCATACAAGACTAATTACAAAGGACCTGAATCGCTAGACGTTATTTTCGGTCAAAGCATATTATGATCAATGATCAATGATCTAATGGGTTTATAAAAACTGTCTCTATAGAATCGATGTTCCATAATAACTGTAATCGTGTGCATCGGTAACATGAATATAAGTTTAAAAAGCTCCGTAAAATCCTTTTTGTGTATTTGAATGGTGTAAAAAATGGTCAACAACTTCTAGTTTAGTATAACACATATGAACATTGAACACGAGTATCTATCTAAGCTCTAAGAAGATAATCCTCACAAAATGACAAACAATTTTGTTCGTGAATTTGGGGGCTATACCTACTATAGTGTTTTTCAGATAACATGGGTATGGAAACAGATCGTTTAATTCTTGAAAGTTTGCCGCGATTCACGATAATAGTACGCCTTAAGAACGTCATAAGGCAACTGTCACCATACCCATGTTATCTAAAGAAGACTTTAGTCCTTAAGTAATTAGTCTGAGATGAAAAATAGTCTGTGTTTCTTACCAATTGATCCAGCAGAGCCCAAAACACCGGCAGTACGGAGAACAAGGTGAGTATAGACAGCGTTTTCTTCACATCTCGTACGAAACCTTTGTCGTACTTGTGATGCGTGCTGTCCAACCAGTGGGACTGTTTTTCGCTTCTGCCTTTTGTTAGCATGTTTTTTAGACCTAACTAAAATAAATATAAAAAATATATAAAAATTATGCTTTTTTAGAGAAAGACGATACTAATCGTTATCAACCCATATTCGGCTCACTGCTGAGCTCGAGTCAATGGCCCAATGTGATGTATGAACACGATACTATTAATGTATACTAATATTATAAAGCTAAAAAGGTTGTTTGTTTGCTTGAACGCGCTAATCTCAAAACTAATGGTCAGATTTGAAAAATTTTAGCTTCGTTAGAATTCTACATTATCCCTAATGAACATAGACTTTATTTATCCCCGTATTTCCATGGGAACGGGAACTACGTGGGTAAACCCGAGGAGCGTGATTTACAGTGGAATCCATAGACGTTGTAGGGGTACCCCCAGGGGATCATTTAGCCGCTGAGTGTCGAATTTAACCTCTTTCGTTAGAGAATATGACACTCAGCGAGTGAATTGGCTGCCCCTACAAAGTCTATGAATTCCACTGTAGTCCAGTAATTTTAAGCAATTTAAACTCTAATCTGGGGAAAAAATCCTACTAAGTTTTTGTTAGAGTTCCGCTTCAATATCTACAAACCATGACACACTATAGTCTACCATTTAACATTAAGTGATCATTAAACGCAACGTTGTCGTAAAGAAAATTTTCACCGTGAGTTTTCATTTTTCGAAACCAAATTTCCCAAATGGCTTCCCTTAAGCAAAACTTCGTGAATAATTCATTGAGAAAAACGAGCGACCCAGTGAAACCGTAGGGTGAAGTTAGAAACAACAATAAAATATTCCGACATTTCTAGTATAACAAAAGATATAGACGAAACGTTATAACGGCGGTCGACTATCTTCTATCTATACTAATATAAAGCTGAAGAGTTTGTTTATTTGTTTGTTTGTTTGATTGAACGCGATAATCTCAGGAACTACAGGTCCGATTTCAAAAATTCTTTCAGTGTTAGATAGCCTATTTATCGAGGAAGGCTATAGGTTATATATTATCCCCATATTCCCACGGGAACGTGAACTACGCGGGTGAAACCGCGCGACGTCAGCTAGTTTAGTCATAAAAGTCAAAGATTGTGAGATATTTGATTGTAAGTTGCGTCATTAATAAACGTGCAACTGTAACTTTTTAACAGTTGATAAATTCACTGTACCTATGTTGAAGTTTGGGACAACAGTTTTCTAACGACAAAGTTAGCTTACATCATTTTATTTCTTAATGAATATTGTAATTTAAATATTTGGTTATGTGCAAAAAGAAATTTCTCTATCATCGTAAGATTTTAACCTGTACTGATTGCTTCCTTGCACTGTGAGTAGATATCAAAAATTAAAGTAGGCTGAGATAACTATTTCCCTGGACGATTTCACTTTTTGTCATCCACTCACAGCACAATCAATTATTTAATTAAATAAGCAATTCTCACAATTTTTTTAACTGTTAGTTTGTGGGCTGTTGATTAAGCAGCAACGGAAATTTCCATATGTGAATTAAGTCACTTATTAGTCGAGTTTTAGATATAAATTTAGCAGGGGGTCCACCGGAACTAGTTAAATTATAAAGTGGTCTACGAGAAAAAAGAAGTTTGAGAACCTCTGACCTATGAGATAAATTTATGAGTTTTTTAATATTCATCTACGAGTATCGTAACATAGTTTGTGAACGTCAGTAAGAATAATTCAATATTATTTGTACGGAATCCTAGTTGCACGAATCTCACACGCACTTGGCCGATTTTTTCTACTATTTAGTTAAGTGTATATAAGACTACAAATGTAAATCAATTATCATCTTGGGTACTTACAGAAACGCATTTCACAAAATCAATGACCATGTTGCCTTCAGGTTTCTTCATAACGTACCTGCTCTTGGCACTTACGAAGATCACTGAAAAAAAAATCGTGAAACTTTGTTTTTTGAACTAATAAAATAATAATAATTAAATAATAAATAAATAACAGCTGTACATTATTTGACCCGATAAATACCGGACATTTATTTTGTTAATTAGTTATATAGTGTGTTTTAGATTTATTATTTATCCCCTCGTATACATAACGTATTTAAGCCAATAGTCCACCACGCTGGTTCAATGCGGATTGACAGACACACACGCAGATAATTAAGAAAATTCTTTGGTATGCAGGTTTCCTCACGATGTTTTTCCTTCACCGTTTGAGACACGGTTTCCTCTTATATACTCATTCCTTATTTTATCTATTCTTGTCACACCACACATCCATCTCAACATGATGTTAATCCTTCTGAAGTAAATGAGGGTTAAATTTTTCGAGTGTATAAATATAGGTTCCGAGAAATTTTAATTCATTATCATAAAAGTAGTCTTAGTTACACATTATAATATGAGCTATCGTTTAATGAAAAACCCGTCAAAATCGATCCAATCGTATCGGAAATTATTCTGATCCGGAACAAATTCGACGGACAGTCGGACATGTTATAAAATTGGAAAGTGTTTGCCACACGTTTTCATCATGACTAATATTCTCGTTTCCCTCCAATTAGTCGGAAAAACTATTTTAGCAGTAATGGTTACGGTAAATCAATTACTATTGCCATTAGTCCATGTTAGGCCTTGAACCCATGAGCTCTCAGCATGATTCATACTCTTTATTGTTTAACTATTTAGGCTTTTATTTATATTTTTTATTTTTTATTATTCACAAGTTAGTCCTGATCGTAAGTGATGATGCAATCGGAATTACGTATGCATACAGAAGAAAGTAATTATTTAGATATTGCTAACAGATATTTTATTTATATTTGTATTAATCATTACACAAATATTGTTTAGGAAATGTTTCAAAGGTGAACACACATGCATTATAGATATTATAAATACATATACGAGCCTAATATAGATGACCTTTGCAAGATAACTGGAGGTCGCGAGTTAATAATAGGAAATTGTTTGTTGTTGTTGATAAACAATGATTAAACAATGATAAAACAATGATTGTTCATTAATTGTTTGCCACTGTTCATTCATTTGCGAAATAGTTGTATCTACGAGATGGTTGCAGTACATATTTGCTTTTATCTGGAAAGATACAGACGCTATTCCACGCGTAGTTCCGTTTTCTCGCTTAGCCTTTGAGGCGGAAAGCGGAACTCCGACTATCTTTAAACTTCCGCACTACACTCGATATGATACCGAGAAAATTAGAATACATGGATCAGAATCAGAATATTATACGATACGATGGATATTTCAAGCGTTTTAACAAGTAATTTTGTGTTTTTTTTCAATCTGTGGACAAGAAAATGGCTGCAAACTAGGCAAATGAGGATACTCGTATTCCCGAATTTGGAAAACGAAATAGTAAATCTAATGCATAATTATTAGCAATTACAGCAACTTCGAAAAAAACCTTGGACTGCCATACTTAATATACGTAGCAAACACTATTACGCGTGTAGCCGGCACCATGTTATATACAACCTCCTTATGTAACATGATACTACTTCGGAAATGGCACAGTAAACTGTAGCCTTATTAAGTATACGTCATCTATTTTACGTATGCTGTACTCGCTGCAAACTAAACAGATGAGGATACTCGTATTCCCGAATTTGGAAAACAAAATAGTAGATCTAGTGCAAATTTTTAGCAACTACAGCTACTTCGAAAAAAATCCAATACCTATTGCCATACTTAATATACGTAGCAAACACTATTACGCTCGTAGCCGGCACCATGTTATATACAAGCTCCATATTATGTAACATAATGCTGCTTCGGAAATGGCACATTAAGTTGTACTCTTACTACGAGTAAGTATACGTCATCTATTTTACGTATGCTACACCCACAGTAAGTAGTAATTTGCAAGCTAATTTAAGCTTTTTTTCTCAGTGTAGGCCGACTATGCTGATGATGAAGTAGTAGGTAGTAGTAGTAAATAGATAAAATAACTTACCAATAGACATCAAAACGACTACTCCAGGAGCACCAAAAGCTAAAGAATAGCAATCCTTATCTCCCAAGCAATGTACATCTGACCTCAATATAGGAGACACGGTCTTTGCGATCAAACTACCAGTGCATAGATTGAAATAGAGAATACTGAAGTACAGAGCTAACTGCTTCTCTTGCTGTGGCAGTTTAAACTGATCTCCTCCGAAAGCAGTGACACATGGTTTGATTCCTCCTGTGCCTATTGTTATCATTAGGAGACCAATGATTGTGCATAACCTGTAAGACAGAAATATACAAAACTTCTTCACGAAATATCGAAAACCGCTTTATGTACAAAGTTGAAATTTGCTAGAGAGGTAGTTTATAGATAGTAGATATCCGCTATGTAGGTCCAAGGGTGACCGAAATCGCAGGCGTTCATTAGTAGGTATTATTATAACTAAATCCTTGTTCAAATTTAGATTTATTGTTAAATAATGATCTTGAAAATAGAATTAATATTTTTTGAGAGAACAGCTTTTTAGAAACAATTTTAGATTCGCCATGTCCGTCTGACCAAGATTTAGCTCAACGACTATTGGTATTAAAAAGTGTACGTATCTATCTTCTATCTATATCTATATATACTTATAATAAAACTGGTTGAATTCTATACATTTAAATTCGCAATTTGAGATTTTACTTATACCATATGTAACAACAAACGTTAGCGTGGCATAAAGGACGCCAGCGCCATCTAGAATGTATACATATAATACGAATTCTTTACATTTTGTACATTCATTTAAGCATTATAAAATCAATACTGAATCTAAAAATTTTTTTTTTTTCGATTTTTGTCTGTCTGTCTGTCTGTCCGTGTTTTTTCCTTTTTTGGGCATCACGCTGAAACTACTAAATGAATTCAAATCAAACTTGGTATTGTTTAAGACCATAATACGGAGAAGGTTATAAGATATTTTTTATTGCGAAAATAAAATGAAAAGGGGGTGAAAGTTTACATTGATTTCCGCGCGGACGAAGTCGCGGGCATCCACTAGTTTTACATATAACCTAGAATATTTCAAAACCAAACCAAACCCCAAACCAAAAAAACCTTGAATGCTCAAACGAGATTAAAAATAATACGTCAGTACATATTGGCTCGTAATAAATCATCTTGAATTATTCCAATGACGGATGTAGGTACTGCATTTTCCCGGAGTGTAATTAAATCTGTGTATTTTACTTTATTTCGAGATGAAAATATGTGCTTTCAATAAACATGCCCCGTATCCAATTCATTTTGTATTTTCAGAAATATCAAATCTGACTTACATCATTAAAGAATTTATGTTCCAAATTCCAATATGAATTATTATTATATATATGTCATACTTTTATACCTACTTATTATTTTCTGCAGTAAATAATACAATAAAAAATACATGAATCGGCAAATCAGATCATCATCGTCATTATCAACCCATATTCGGCTCACTGCTGAGCTCGAGCCTCCTCTCAGAATGAGAGGGGTCAATAGTCCAGACGTCCACGTGGCGCAATGAATAGTGACCCTGTTTTCTGCACCCATGGCTGTGGGTTCGATTCTCACAACTGAAAAATATTTGTGTGATAAGCACGGATTTCCAGTGTCTGGGTGTAGTATATAAATATACATAATATATGATAAAATCCGCTATCTTAGTACTCATAACACAGGCTATACGGTTTTTTTTGGGGCTAAGTATTGTATTAGTTTATTTACAAAAAAAAACACCGACATCCATGCCCTTTGGACTGGAACAGAGCAATGCTCCTTGGCGGCCGTAGTCTGTCTGTATCTTTACTTTTTTTTGTGTTTGGCTGGTGGGAGGCTTCGGCCGTGGCTAGTTACCACCCTACCGGCAAAGACGTACCGCCAAGCGATTTAGCGTACCGGTACGATGCCGTGTAGAAACCGAAGGGAGTGTGGATTTTTCCTCCTCCTAACAAGTTAGCCCGTTTCCATCTTAGACTGCATCATCACTTACCATCAGGTGAGATTGTAGTCAAGGGCTAACTTGTAAAGAATAAAAAAAAAAAAAAACTTTTTCATAGCTAAACCACACGAAATTTGTCACAAACAAAATGGACCTTGAATGGTTGGACTTGCGATTAGACCTTGGATGGACCTTGAATGGTTATTATAATTATGTAGTACCTTTTTGGTAGCTCCAGTTGAGGTATCGCTGTCACAGCTACCAGTATATTCCCGGCTGCATACACAAACATCAGATATAAAATAGTCCTAAAATGAAATGAAATATTTAATTATATGGTTTTGAGTTAAAATCGCATCCTTTCCTTTTCAGACAAACCATCTATTTAAAAAAGTATTATAGTGTAAAGTACGTAAAGTCCAAGTATACTGACTCTATATTACATTTATAGATGAGACTAGCCGACGTCCCGCGGTTTTACTCGCATAGTTCCTGTTCTCGTGAGAATATTGGGATAAATTATAGCCTATAACACTCACAAATAACGTGGCTTTATACTGGTAAAATTATTTTCAAATTCAGTTTAGTAGATACATAGATAACACTAATAAATCACAAACTTTACCTCTTCATAATTTAGTACCTATAGTAGTTTATACTCGTAGTAGTTTAGATTATGCACCTACAAGACGGGAGAAAGATCAATAGCGTTATTGTATAGCAATATTTGTATAACTCATGGGTATGGTGTAAGTTTCGAACTCATCTCTAACTCTCTGTGTCTAACAATCTCTATATACAAAAAATAGAGATGAATTCAGAGCTCGCACTCTCGAGTTATAAAAGCACATAATATTATAGGCTAGTTGCTGACAGCTGCGTACATACGTGCTCTGACATAACCAATGAGGACTTTCCAACTCAAGGGTATCTTAGTCAGGGATCCGTAGAACATTTTGTTCAACAGTTACTATCAAGTTAATTTTTCGTGAGTAGCTTTATTTCGATGAGATGATCATTTTTTTTATTTATGAAAGTTCTTGACTCTGGTAGCTAACTGAGTTACCAGGAAATAAAAATTTCTGAGTTTCGGAACGTTTCTCTTTCTTTACCTTCAAGGGGGAAGGGAGTAACAGTTTCAAGAACCCTCTGAAGAAATTTTGGCTGGTGGGAGGCTTTCGACGTGGCTAGTTACCATTCTACCGACAAAGACGTACAGCCAAGCGATTTAGCGTTCCGGTACGATGTCCTGTAGAAACCGAAAGGGGTGTGGATTTTCACAAACCACCTAACAAGTTCTTAGCCCGCTTCCATTGCATTGCATCATCACTTACCATCAGGTGAGATTATAATCAAGTGCTAATTTGTAAAGAATAATAAAAAAAAGAAAAATTTAGCCAAAAGCAAAACAACCCCTTTCATCTTTCATACCTGAAGATAATGCGCTGGATGGCTCGTATTTTAATTTTTTTTAAATAAATCCAACGCATTTACCTTTTAAGAATGAGATTGTAGAGTGCAAAATTTCGTCTACTTACTCATTTTTACGTAATAGACACCTTAAAAATAAAAAAAAAAACAAAAGCAATACCTAAATTTTCCGAGGTAGTTGTCAGCAAGGATTCCTCCCAAAATAGGAAAGAAATATACGAAAGTGCTGAAAACATGGTATATTTCTGTAGCGCCCTCGTCGGAATAGCCCAACTTACTGCGTAGGTACAGTGTGAGGAACGCTGAAAACATGAAACGGTCGAAAGAACGAATTAATTACAACAATCTAAGGCTTCATTCACATTGGCGCAGATTCGAAGCAAAGTCGCGTTTGTGTGACCATAAACCTCAACTTAATGTGTATGTGACGTTATAATAATTTTAGGTTTCTCATATGAACTCATCTAAAGAATATCAACTGAACATCAGTGCCAGGTATTGTTGTTTTTTTTGCGCCAATTTAGATAAATTATCATTATAAGTATTATGTACTAAGTATGAATATGGATTTTCAATTTTAATCTATTTTCCAGAGAAAAAATTCTTAGAACAGATTATGAAAAATTATGAGTATATAAATACATAGATAGGTACAGGCTCGTTTGTTTCTGAATAACATTCTGCGATGCTTTTTTTTCTTTTGCAAGCTAAAATCGCTGTGCAGTAATTAGTTATTCATATAAATGACTAGCAGACGCGCCGCGGTTTCACTCGTATACGTCACATTCCTGTGGGTCTACGGGAATAAAATATATGCCTATGACATTTACAAATAACGTGGCTCTCTATTGGTAAAAGAATTTTCTAAATCGGTTTAGTAGATCCACCTTTAACATCACAATCTTTACCTCTTTATAATATTACTAACCAACGCCACGCGGTCTCACCCGCGTAGTTCCCGTTCACGTGAGAAATCGGGGATAAAAAATAGCCTATGACACTCACAAATAACGTGACTTTCTATTTGCAAAAAAATATATTTCAATATCGGTTCAGTAGATCCAGAGATTACCCCCTATAATCTCACAAAGTGTACCTCTATTTAATGTTAGTATAGATTATTATAGATATAAAAGTGACTTACCTCTCATGCCGGAGAAGGAAAATCTCTCACAGAACTCGGCGAGCATGATAATAATCACCATCCTCGGAAACCGATTATTCGCCTAGAAAACAGTCCATCAATTAGATAAGTATAGGAATAAAAACGTCTTCATTATCATATTCGGCTCACTGCTAAGCACGAGTCTCCTCTCGGAATGAGAGGGGTTAGGCCAATAGTCCACGAACCAATGCGGACATCACACACGCAGAGATAGAGAATTAAGAAAATTTTCAGGTATGCGTAGGCGTAGGTTTGACGGCCTCCGTGGCGCAGTGGTATGTGCGGTGGATTTACAAAACGGAGGTCCTGGGTTCGATCCCCAGCTGGACAGATTGAGATTTTCTTAATTTGTCCAAGTCTGGCTGGTGGGAGGCTTCGGCCGTGGCTAGTTACCACCCTACCGGCAAAGACGTACCGCCAAGCGATTTAGCGTTCCGGTACGATGCCGTGTAGAAACCGAAAGGGGTGTGGATTTTCATCCTCCTCCTAACAAGTTAGCCCGCTTCCATCTTAGACTGCATCATCACTTACCATCAGGTGAGATTGTAGTCAAGGGCTAACTTGTAAAGAATAAAAAAAAAAAAAAAAGGTTTCCTCGCCATGTTTTTCCTTCTTAATGATTTTTCCACAAAATACAAAAAATTTAGAGCAATAATTAAAAAGAAGCTGATGACCAAATCCACAGCATTACACTCATACAAGAATCCTTACGTCTTCATTTATTATATTATGTAATAATTTTTATACTTAGACGTTTTCAAAAAGCAAAATAAGTTCACTTGATCTCGTTACAAAGAGTTAGAAACAAGTAACGTAAGAACATAATTAATAATTTTGCGCCTGACACTACTTAACTGAAAGCTTTATCTTTGTTGTGTTCCCACGAGTAGGTCCTTACGTTAATTATCTTTTTACGTACCTTTTGCAATACATTGTTAATTTTTCTGTGTATAGTTCATTTTTCAGTAGCGTAGGACTATGGAGAAAGAATAGTATAACCTATGACACTCACAATAATTCCACGGGAACAGGAACTACAAAGGTGAAATCGTGAGGCTTCAGTCAGTTTTTTTTAATTTAAATAATAACTCACCTCAACATTTAGTTTAATCAAAATAACAATAAAAGTAATAAGAAGACACTATTAATTAAACATACCTACTTTTATTAAATTTGTAGAGAGGTCAATTCTGTACATGAAATAGGGGTAGGGTAGAGGTAGGGGTAGGGTAGGGGTGGGGTAGTTGAAATTTTACATCGAGTGTCACGCAGACGAAGTCGCGGGCGTTCGCTAGTAATAATATAGTTTTGACACTTCCTGAACACATAACTCGACATTGTAGAAAAGTTTAGGTAATTATTTGTTTAAATAATTTTCATTGTTTACCTAGGCGGCTAAATGAAATTCTTTAGTTTCGACGCTCTAAGTAACATACCTAATAAGTAGTAAAAATCTTAAGATGTCAACTCTAGAACGGCAGGTTATAAAATAAAGTCAAAGTCAAAATTAATTTAGTACAATAATTAAGCTTAGTTTACAAAATTGCTTTTAGTCAGGTAATTTTATAGTAATGTCAGGTAAAACCTTCACATCTTCAGCGTTTTCGTTCTTTAAATCCTACAATCCTCCTAGCACAATGTTCCGTTAACTTTAAGTAGACATATCCGGATATCCTCCTCGGTATACCGTCGGGGATAAAAATATATAATAATAAATAAAATGTACTAACCGTCGTTTTGTCCCCATGTTTCACATTAACGTCCGTTGACACTATCATCGTAACAACGTGTAACAAATGACGAATGTTACAACTAATGCTTATTTATATCTAATATCTTATAGTCAGCAAACAACACGACGTTGCGAGATGTATCCTACATATATTATATAATTAATGTAAGAGTTTGTCTGATCGTTTTTTTTTTTATTTATTACTCTCTAATGTACACCACAATGAAAATATTTAAGCGAAATAAAAACATAACATATAAAACCAGCTAAATGCGAGTCAGGTCACGCACAGCACTAGCTAGCACTTTAATCCCTTAAGTAGGTAATGCACAAAAATACCATAACGATACCCCGCACCATGGGATAGACGATAAAAATTCATCCTCAACAGAGAGGTGGGTTCCATTCCCAGCTCGGGTCACTTGGTGATTTTATTTTTCTAAATTAACCCAAGTCTGACCTGCTGGTAGTCGACGGTCGTGGCTAGTTACCGTCCTCGTACCAAGAAAGACGTACCGCCAAGCGATTTAGCGTTCCATCATTAAGTAGGTATGGGTGGAATAAACTTTTACCTCTTCCAAAGTTCTAAAGTTCTAAAGTTGCAGCGATGTGACATCGCTCATTTCCAAAGCAATTTCGTTGTTCAAATTGTAATAAAACTTGTCATAGGCGAATATTACATCGACGAGTATAAAATAGCGGAATCACACCCCAAGTGAGATCGCGCACGACAGCCGTAGGCTACAGTCGCGTAAGCCCCATAGATTACAGACTAACTATCTGCTGATAGTTTGATCGGGTTGAGATGTAGGTAGTTAGATGTTGTCGCCGGTCGCCGTCGCTAGGAATGCTACCTTAAAAGGTTTTTTAGTGCACATAAAATTATTTCCGTACGTAATGCGACTGTCCTGACCTGACTATGTAGTGTGTTCAGACAAAATGAGGAACATAGACGATCATTATTTTCCTTCCAAGCTTAATAATTTATAATGAATAAATAAATAAGTAATATTTAACAAGAACGATTAAGAATATTCTACATAAAAAAATCTAATGTAAGCCTTTATGTAGAATCGCTTTAAAGTCATTAACAGCACGGATAAACTAATAATAATAATCTGTCAACCAATTAGATGACCCACTTGTCCAGAAGTGGAAAAGCATCGCTTTTAGAAACAGATTGCAGAAGAAACTCATTAAACCACAAGGTTTAGGTACAATTCGTATTCCCTGACGAAGTTCTTGCACTCAAAAAATTAACAGTTTCGATTTTGTAAATGTTATATTTGACGGAACAAGCATACTTAAGTCCCACAAGATGTTAACTGGGCCTGTATCCATGTGGTACGTCAATTCTACAAACTTTCTACAAACGCTAACGTTTCGAAAACTAAAAATGTATGACACTGACAGATCCCATCGATAACTTGATCATGTGGTCACATGATTAAGTTATCGTTGGATCGATAGCAAATGTCATGTCCCTACCTTTTTTAATCCTGGTTACCCATCGCTCATAATCAAAAAATACTTTGCAGGGCTCACATTGAGTAGATACTCGACCAACTATGCACTCCCGTAGCTCTACGCCCTTAACCTGTGATTTCAACATTCATACAATGTTGTAAACCCGGATGTTTTGTTTTAAATTCTGTACAAGTTAGCCCTTGACTAAAATCTCACCTGATTGTAATTGATGATGCAATCTAAGATAAAAGCTGGCTAACTTGTTTGGAGTTTCCGTCTATTTACTTCCTTTAGTCTGTGAAAGTACGATGTCTAGCTGTCTAGGTACTGCACGTCTATGTTTTATTTCTCTGATGCGACGTTGTAGACTCAAATAAAGTAAATTATAGCTCTGAGCCCAAATAATAAACATTTCCTCTATGTCGCCTTTATTTTTGCAATGAGTTATTTGTATAAAGACTCTATTATATTATTAGGATTTAAATACTAAACATAACAATATATCAAGTTAAAAAAAGATTCCTCTAATGTATAGGTAGTACTAGCGTACGCCCACGACGTTGTCTGCGCGGAATTTTTTTTCTAATACCTGTCTCAGTTTCCTTATGTCCACTCTGCTTCAAGCGTAGGTACTATTACTCAGGTACCTTCTCACTTGATCAATTCACAAAGTTGCATGAAAATCGGTCTATTAGTGAACGACGGAACGTTTCATGATTACGCCTAGATGCTAAGGTGTGAGCACTGAGCATCCCAGCATGCCGTATGTTCAAAGGTTCCAAGTAAAATTCAATTTTTTTTTTTTAATTTTTTTTTATACTACCTCGAGTGCTCGGGAGTATTTCCCAAAACTCTAGGGTTATTCTTTAACAAAAATTTATTTAAAATGTTCAAGAACATTTGAACATGCAATTTCGAAAAGGGCACATGTCTGAAGTTTAAAATGTCCAGGAATTAAAAATAAAACTAATTATTTTCCGGTTTTATATATAAAAGAAACTTACATTTTGGTGTTAATTAGCCTTCGAAAATTACTAAATATTATTTGTTTTAAAATTAATCTAAATAAAATATTTTATAATTGTGAGATGTACCTACCTACTCGTATGTAGAGAACGACATGTGCCCTTTTCGAAATTGCATATTCATTTGTGTTCTAAAATGAATATTTTCGGAGTAAATAAAGTAAAAGTAAAGTTGTTCCCAATGCTAAGCGGGGAGCAACTATTTGACAGGTTTTCACGATCTACGATCGATGGGTTTTCAGTCATGTACCGTAGGTAGGTACAAATGTCATTGATCACACCCCAGTTAAGTACCTACGCGTAGGTAGGTCCAATTTCGAGATCCGACAACAGTTATCAGTTTTTAAACATTTTATCAGAAAATAACAAGAAACTTCCCTCGCATTGATCTGTCAGCCGCAAAATACCATTGAACTAACACACAATATTTTACGTTACGTACAATCTTATACGCTTTTGCAAATAGGTATCTTATCAATAGGTACATTTGTTTATTGTTAGCACAGTCTTAAATATTTTATGTTAACAAATGGCTGACGTGGCAAATAAACAATCATTTTGAAACAAGTTTTTAAACTGACTTTACTTGCTTTATAACATTTTACATACATTAACATTTACATAACTAATACTTTTAGAAATGAAATTTGGTAGAGAGGTAGTTTAAAGATAGTAAACATCCGTTAAGTACGGATTTCGCGAGAGGGCTGAGTTGAAGAGGGCCAAGGGCGGCCGAAATCGCAGGCGTTCATTACTTTTATTCATTACATTAATTAAAATTGTTGTTTTTAATTTAAAACATACACACAAACGAATAGGTATATAGCTACCTTTTTAGAAACAATTTTAGATTCGCCATGTCTATTTCAGTAGTGAAGACAACGACCAAGAAGAAGAAAGAAAAAAGTCAGACAACCTTTAGTTTGACGTGTTGGTAGGGGCGTAACTACCGCCGTATCTGCCGAAACAATGACACGGGGCCCCGGACTACAGGGGCACATTAAGGGTGAAAGCAAAAAATAGTAATAAATCCAAAATTAATCTCAATTTATCTGTTGTTTCCCGGAAAAAAAATAACATAAAATTCTGCTAAAGAGTTTCAGAATTTGCCGCTCGTCTATTGGGCCCCCCAACTAATATTGATACAGGGCCCCTTAATAGAAAACTACCCCAATGCGTGTAGGCTTAATTTATGTTATACATACTAAGTTATAAGAGTCAAACGTCACGAAATCGCCAACAATGTTTTTAGCGGTTGAAAAAATTGTTAAAATACACAATTTTTAACATGACTTTAAAGTTACAAAATAAAACTTTTTTTGTCACCACTGCCGTGTAAACCCAAAACACTGTATCTCAGAAAACCCAGTTTTGAGAAATCGGCGTTTAAAAGTTTTTTTGCATTTTGGTTGATTTAAGCTACATTATTCTTATAAAATGTGTAGTATTAGGTATCAATCGAAAGATATTTTTGTTACCTATATAGCCATGTAAGTTTTAGGGCAATCCTGTAAATACATTTGCAATAATCTTTATAAACTTGTATTGTCATAGCAAAGGCTTAACAAATTAAGCTTACTTGTCAAACCAAAACACTCTATTTATAGTTACAGTTTCTTGGCTTTATAAGTAGCTCTTCAATATGTTTAACTGAAATACTGTATTTTTTGTGTTATTGTTCATAGACATATAGTGGACGGGCTAACATGGCAGCAGGGCTTTTATCTGTTCTGAGTTTTTGAATGTATTTGCTAACTTCCATGTTCAACCACAGGTTCATCACATAATATGTCTGGAGGGCTTCCTATTGAATCTTTGGTTCTAGAACAAGAGATTGTGTTTGATGTATTATTATTTAAGTGTATGTAGAAATCTGTAGCGAAGTTCATGATATCTTGTCTGGTTTTAGTTTCAGTATCAAGTTTTGGATCCAGGTTTTGTGTGTGGTCACTTCTTTTTTTTTTGAGGCTTTTTTCGTGCTTCTGTAGTATTTTATGTTCTCTATTGTTTTGTTAGTGTTTGTAGTCATTATTGATTGATTTTCTTGAAGCTTTAAATAATTGTCTCAATTCTTCTGCCATTTCTTTACATTTTTGTTTTGTTTTCATAAGTTCAGTTCGTCTTGTAAGAAGAATATGCATAGCTTCACTGTCTATAGTATTTAGTTCTGTATTATTATATCTACGTGGGAGGCTGGTGATGATAGTGTCAGCTAGTTTGTTGTAAGAAAATTGGATATCTTCTTCTACATGTTGCATTTCCGGCTCGTATATTTTAAAACCCAGTACTCTAGGTTGGTAGGGCCATAGCACCTCTACGTTTCTTAGCTTCGATCGGTGATTAGACAAAATAAAATCGATTTCGTTTCTTACTTTGCCGTATGGCGAGAGTCAGATCCATTTTCGATTTGCTCGAGCTTTAAAGAGTTCATAATTGACATTCTATGTTCCAATGAGTATATCTCCTCCTTCGTTTCTCTTTCCATGTCCGAATATTCCCATCACAAGGTTTTCTATTTTGGCCTGGCCAACTTTTGCGTCAAAATCACCGATAACGACGATGTTTTCTTCTGCCTGGCTTTGAGCAATCCGAAGCATTTCGTAGAATGAGTTGATTTCTTCATTTGCAGAGTTTTCAGTTTGTGCGTATATTTGTAGGTGTTATTGTAAGCAGTTGGTTGGTTGTCCGTATTTCAATTTTAGTAGCGCAACTCGATTTGAATGTGCTAAAAAGCTTGTTATTTAATATCTAAGTTCTTTTTTTTATTAAAAAACCAACTCCATTCTGGCCGATTGTTTCACCTTTGTAGCATAATATGTATTTTTGATTGTGCAGCCCTACATAAATATATTGCATGTTAGTTCTATAATTTTTTCTGTTTTTTTACAGATATTCGTTAAATGTTCCAATTTTGATAGTCTGTTGGGGCTGTTTAATTTTTCTGGTTGTTTTTTCATCGCTTGCTTGATTTTCCTGGGGTATGGCTTGGGGGAGGGCTTAGTGGTATTAAAGGACTTATATCAAAGCGACATTCGAAAATAAACTCTGAATTCTTATAGTAGTTGTCAACCTCTGGTCTGTTTGACCGTATCTCCTTATCGTATGGCCTGTTAGCTTCAGAACATTCTTTGTTATTAATATTTTCCTATTCAATCAAAACATGGTTTAATGTTGACGCCATCGTGGAATAATTATAATGTTGTATATTGCTTTGTAATCATTTTTGCAAAAGTAAATTACCCGACGCACTAATATCTTTTATAACCTAACTGTAGCGTTCACTCACACGCATTGCCAAACGGCCACTGAATGTAGGAACCTCCCGCAGGCTAAAATGCTCTACTTGATGGCTCAAAAACTATTGGCTAGGGAGAACACTGTAACTTTTGTTTCGCGAAAAAAGTAATGCCAAAATACTGTAACTCAAATTACAGTTTTATGCTTTTATAAACTATGACTTTTTTCGAATTACAGTCTTGTTGGTATACTCATATCTCCATAAATATTTAAAAAAAATCAAATTTTTTTTTATTGGGATATAAAGCTCATCAAAATTAGTCAAATGAGCGCTATAAACCCAAAACACTGTAACTCAAGTTACAGTTTACACGTCAGACCAGTTTGTATTAGTTACATCATGGTTAAATTAATGCTCCAAACGATCCTTAACTACTCCAGTTTATGTTTGTTCCAGTTAACGTTCCCAAGCAAGTAAACTGGGAAAAACTGCGGTTTTGATTAATATGATTCCCAAGTGGAACGTAGCCCTCCTAGACCATTCAGACAGAGATTCTCTGTCTACGACATACCATAGACATAATGGAAGCCTGGCAAAAAAGATCGGAGTCTTTGATTTGACATTGACTTTTGACAACTTCGATTTTCAAATTAGTCAGCTTTCAACGGTTTTCCAAATTGTTTTGAATTTGATTTGTCCAGTTTCTAGTTATTGTTTGTATTGAAGGAAAAAATAAAAGTTATTTAAAAATAAGTAGGTAAGTACAACTGACAATAGGAATATTGTTATTAAAGTTTAAATAAACAATAATACAATAGGTATACCTACTTTAATCAATTTTAACCTACGTCACGAAAGGTTCTGAAGTATTTTTACTATAAGTAAATAATTTCAGAATGTTCTAATGTTTCCAATGTTGTTTGAAATTTCAATGTACACACATCCCACTAAAACAATACAATTGTTGCACAGTTAATGCTAAATGCATGTAAGTACCAGCTTTTTATGGCGGCCGAAGGCGGATGAAGTTCAAATCATGATTTTCATTTTCGACTACTTTAATAAGGGACTAGCGTAGGCTGTGTGTTGCTCTGACACACTTCTGAATCTAAGTATTACATGTATCTGCATCTCATTTTGCTCAGGCAAGCTGCACACAGAAGTCTAGTCTAGTCATACCTAGAATTTCTAGTGATTGTTTAGTGGGCAGTGTTCTGTTATCAGTCCTTCCTCATTCTTGGGACTTTTCCACGCTTGGCTACAAAATTGGCTGTTGTATGTATGTCCATTAGGTGCCGGTACCCACTGCAGTCAATTATCAGTCCTATAACAGTTTCCAGTGTTTACTTAACACACACAGGTCAATGTAGAAGTGCCTCTTATGTGTTTTTACTACCAACTAGCTGAAGCCCCGTGTTTTCACTGGTGTAGTTCCTGTTCATATGGGAATACATTGATAAAATATAGCCTATGTCACAAACTAATAAGGCTGCTTGCTATTTTTGCTATAACTTATAAACTTTACCCCTTGATAATATTGGATGTTGTATGTACTATATGTGCATTACAGATTGTAAGATGTCAAGTTTAAGGGCGGCATCGCCCGCTCATTCGTTGGATCTGAAGTCACCACGCCGTCAACGGTCTCGTCGCACAAGGAGTGTAAGCTCAGCAGCATCTAACACTTCAGTGCGCCTTACAGCAGTCCTGCAAGATTCATTCCAATTGTCACCTGTGCCAACGGGAAGATCAATGCTCAATGATGGGACACACATTGATGAACCTGCCAGTAAGTGTGGCTTTTACAGTTAAGAAACTATATGATTATTATGAACCCATATTCGGCTCACTGCCGAGCTCAAGTCTCCTCTCTGAACGAGAGAGGTTAGGCCAATAGTCCACCATGCTGTCCCAATGCTTATTGGCAGACTTTACACACACAGAGAATTGAGAAAATTTTCAGGTATGCAGGTTTCCTCACTATGTTTTTCCTTCACCATTTGAGACATGTGATTCTTCTTTTTCTTGATCTAGCAGCTCTACAGGTCTTCACGAGGTCCCTGTATCACTTTGACAGTTTCTTATAAATTGTGTTTGCAACTGACTAAATTTCCCCTCCAATACTGGTTGCCGCCAGTTATAGCAGCAGTATCTTAATTGGGATGTGTTTTACCTCCTCCAGGTTGCTTTTATGTATTAGACCTCTTATAATCTCTTAGTAAATTTATACTTACTGACTGTTGTTAAATTTAAGTTTCTTTTTTGTGCTAGATTGAAAGCGATCATGAGGAAAGTTAGTTTAGTTTGAAAATGTCCAGAAATTAATTTATTACTGTGAAGTTGCACAGTAAAATATATAGTGTACGCCCGCGACTTCGTCCATCTTTAGAGCTCCTTAATCCAACAATCCAACAAAATCTGTTCTATTCGGATATCACAAAGAATCTCCCTTCCAAATTTTATTTTTCTATGTCAATTTCACCTTTTGTTTTTTTATATTTTGATGGAAATTTTGACATTCTTTTATATTCATGGCTTCACTGATTTTATCATAAAATTGTTAACATCAAATGAGGTCATCACTTGGTTAAAGTTCAAACTTTATTATTATTAATTTATTGTTTCATCAATTTGTTAAAGGCCAAAGTTGGTGGAAGCAAATAGATGCCAACTCCAGAAATTTATCTGAGATTATGGAACAAAGAGACAATGAAGCAATTGTGAAAGATACAAATATTGCAGAGATATTTGATTTTGAAATCTTAAGGTGAGTTTACATGAACGGGTTGCATACTTGGAACATTCTCTGAGACTTGTTTTAAGTAGTTCTGAAAAATAAAATTGAAAGAGAAATCCATTCAAATGCTTTTTGTTGAAAATTGTACTGTAACTACTCTTAAACCAGTCAGGAATCCCATCTTAACTTTTAAATATTCTATAAAACATGATTTTCATATTATTTACAGCCAAGAAAATGAAAATATCAGTGTAGATATGCCAGAAAGCAGTGATGGTGAATCTATTCAAAGTATAATTATTCCTCAACATAAAATATTCAGAAATCATGATGACCAACCTCAAAAGATGATAAAAACAAAACTAATCAACAATAAAGAAAATTTAGTTAAGACGCAAAAAAGTTACTTTGATCAGACAACTACAGACCAGGAAATCAATGTTATACCAAAAAAACTTTTTAATCAGGGAAAACAGAAAACAAAACCTGTGTTCTCTACAGCACTACTTAGTGCATCAGCAAACAAAACTATGAGTAAAAGTCCTGAAAAATCTACAAAAGAAATACATGGTCAAGTACGTAATCTTTTTAGTAACAAACCTGGTGCTAAACGTAAACACACATTTGGTGCTTTTCTTTTGAATGACAGTGAAGATGATATCCCAGATATACAACCTAAAGTTTTCAGATTCCCGAAAAAAATAGAAAACTCACAGATATTGAAACAACATAGAAGGTCGACTTCTCATAGTTCAGTCCATTCATCTACATCTAATATTACTGATGTAGAAATGGATGAATGGGAACATCTTCCTTCATCAACAATGGTTGAGCATCAGTTTGATGTTGGTGAAATAACAGAAGAATTACTTGTAGTTAACAGACAATCTCAAACTAAAAGAAACAGTAAGGTAACAGATGCTAATGAATCTCCTAAAGAAACTTCAATAAGAAATATGTCAATACATGTAGAAGATATTCCAACTAATAAAACAATGAATAATGAAAATTTACACACATCCAAGAAAATTATTCAGGCACAAAGGTCAAACAATTCAAATGCCAAAGATGCCATTAATACAAAAGTTCAAGAACTTCAATTTACTAACACAACTTCTCAAGTTCTAAATATAGCAGAAACTGGCAGTAATTTTGTGATAAATGATAATAAATCTTTTAAAGAAACTTCAGTCAGAAATACATCTAAACATATACAAGACATTTCAACTAATAAAACAAGGAATGACCAAAATATTTTAAATAAATCCAAAGAAAATATTCAGGTTCATGGCAACATTTCAAATGCCAAAGAAATCTCTGTGAAAAGTAAATCAAAACTTGTAGAAGATATTTCAAGTAATAAGACATTAAATGAAGAAAGCCTTTTAAACAAATCCAAGAAATTAATTCAGGCGCAGACATCAAGGAATTCAAATTCTAAAGTAATTCACACAGAAGCTAAAGAGTTACAATTAATTAACACAACTGCTCAGAGTTCAAACCAATCAAAAAATAACAATAAACTAATGATAAATCAGACTAAATCTCAAAGTGAAACTCCTGTTGAAAATGTTTCAAAATGTGTAAAGGATGGTTCTGATAAAACTATAGTCGAAGAAATTATTGAAATGGACTTGGATGATAATGAAAATGAACAAACACTTATAAATGAATGTCCGGATGATTATGAAAACTTCACTTTAGTATATGAAGATGAACAACTTTCCGATGTAAATGATAAGGAAATACGTGATAGTCAAAGACAAGATGTCACTGAACACGAAAACGTAGAAATGAACGATCAAATTGAAGAAGAAAATAAAAATAAAGTAGATAATCACGAAAAAGAAGAATATACACAAGAAAACCTCGAAGAAAATAAAAGTAAACAAGAATATAGTAATCCAGACAATTTTGAAAATAATGAGGAAGAAAATGAAAATGTTGCTGTCAATATTGATAAAGATGGACAAACGAATGAAAACCCAAATAAATCACCGAACGTGTCTTACGACACTACTGGAAGATTCAGGAAAAATAAACGCAATACTAAATCTCCGGAAGCTGTGTTACACGATAAAATTAATCGAGAAGAAATATTCTCTAGTCTACGTCACAATAAAACGTTAGTAAGATCAAAAACCATTATTAAAGACCTTGATGTACAACCGAGTTTTGCCTCCTATAGGGAAAGTACAGGACTAACAGATGGGTCTATAAATTCTAGCGCTGAAGGTTCAGGTTGGGATTCGCACAGAACTACTCGTAAAACATTACGGCAAACTTTCGGAAAAGATTTTACGCCGAGGAAATCTATGCGTGCTCTTGTTATGGAACGATCGGCAAAACGACAAACCAATCCAGATCTTGAATCAAATAAGTCCAAACGTCAGACCAATTTTAATGAATCTACAAATAAAACTAGACTACAGGACAATTTGAACGATATTACATCGGGTACAATGAGAAGGCCTATTGCGAATTCAACAGAATATCCTGATTTTGAATCTTATCATGTTCAAGATGAAGAATTTGAATCAGACAGAGAAAAAGAGCAAGATGAAGAAATTCAACCGGCTAAACAACAAGGAAATAGTGAAGAATCAAAATCACATAAAGAACAACAGCAAGATAAATATCAAGAGCTTGCAGAAGTATACTCAGATAGGAAACAAGGCAAAAAAAACGAATCTGTTAGAGAACAACCAGAAAAAGCTGTAGAGTCTGAGTCTAAAAGAATACAAGAGCACGACTTTGAAAAGGAATCTAATAAAGAACAAGAACAAAGTGACGAAATAGAATCAGATAGAGAACAAAATCAAGAAAATGAACAATTAAAGTCTGATAAAGATCATGATCAGAGTAAACAGCATGAGTCAAATATAGAACAAGGGGTAATGGAAGATATTGAAACTGATAAAGAACAGAGTAAAGAATTAGAGTCAGATACAGAACAAGAGCATAATGAAAAACTTGAGTCTGACAAAGAACATGAAAAAAGTCAAGAATCTGAGTCAGATAGAGAACAAGAGGAAGAAGAAGAAATTATAACTGATAAGGAACAAGAGAAAAGCTATGAATTCGAGACAGACAGAGAACAAGATCAAGATGAAGAACTTGAGTCTGATAAGGAACAAGAACAGAGTCAAGAATATGAGTCAAATAGAGAACAAGAGGAAGAAGAAATTGTAACTGATAAAGAACAAGAGCAAAGCTATGAACTGGAGTCAGACAGAGAACAAGATCAAGATGAAGAACTTGATTCTGATAAAGAACAAGAACAGAGTCAAGAATATGAGTCAAATAGAGAACAAGACGAAGAAGAAGTTGTAACTGATAATGTACAAGAGCAAAGCTTTGAATTGGAGTCAGACAGAGAACAAGATCAAGATGAAGAACTTGACTCAGATAAAGAACAAGAAAAGAGCCAAGAATATGTGTCAAATATAGAACTAGAAAAAAGCGAAGATATTGATACAGATAAAGAACAAGAACAAAGTGAAGAAGAATCAGTGCCAGACAGGGAACAAGAATCAGATGATGAATCAGAGGACGCTTTATCATATAGAGAGCAAGAAGCATCTGAACTCGATCAAACTGTAGAGGGGTCTAATGACTTGTCAATGCAATTAAGGCAGAAAAACCTAGAAATGTTCGATAGAATCAAGCAAGAAAATGCTGAAAGGAGACGTAAAATGGTAAGTATGAATAGATAGAAATTGTACACACATGTAACACATTTAAACCGAGTGTAAAGTAAAAATTTATTTTAACTTAAAACACTTTTAAATTGAGTAATGTTTCTATATTGTTTAAAATTGTTTTATAAAAAATACTGACAAATATACATTTGGTACATAATCATTTAAATGACAATTTTGATTTGAAAAAGTTATATATTTTTATTTGTCAAAATTTTTTTAACTTTTACAGCAGGAACAAGTAATGAATTCCCTCAAAATGGCAAGGCAATATAACCCGTTCAAAATTCCCGAAATACCTAAAACAAACAAAGTAGTGAAAGCTATTAAGAAACCAGCTAAGTCAAAACCGAAGCCTTCTCCCTTCTTTAGTGAGCCGTTACCTCCAGAGATCTTAGAGGATATGAAATATAAACCCCCTAAGAGGTTTCAAGGAAAGAACGCCGCGTGGATTACTAAGAGACTGTACAAATATTTGGAAGATAAACTGGAGCCAAAGTAAGTTTTTCTGCATACAACACTGATTTTTTCTAGTGATTGTAACCCATTAGGACCAGGGTTAGGTTTTTCTTTTTATAGGAACAGGTTTGGAGCTTAGAACCACCGTCTCTCTGTTCTGATTCCCTGGTCCACGGACCAGTATATACAGACACAGCCACAGAGGTGAAAATATTTTTAATTTTGGGCTACTACATAGAATTTCCTGGAAAGAAATGTTTGCATAGCTCGACCCAGGACTCCGAAGCCACTGCCTATCTACTGATCCAAAGAGTCATTATTTCGTTTTAATCTCATAACTTAATTAGGTCTCATGATCATCATCATCATCATCATATCAGCCGATGGACGTGCACTGCAGGACATAGGCTTTTTGTAGGGACTTCCAAACATCACGATACTGAGCAGCTTGCATCCAGCGAATCCCTGCGACTCGCTTGATGTCGTCAGTCCACCTGGTGGGGGGTCTACCAACCCTGGGCTTTGTAGTGTGGAGTCGCCATTGTAGCACTTGGGACCCTAACGTCCATCGGCTCTTCGAACTATGTGCCCCGCCCATTGCCACTTCATCTTCGCGACTCGTTGAGCTATGTCGGCGTCTTTGGTTCATCTGCGGATCTCCTCATTTCTGATTCGATCACGCAGAGATACTCCGAGCAGAGCTCGTTCCATCGCCCGCTATGTGAATTAGGTTTACACAAACAAACAAATCCTATCAGCATGCCATTGTTTTCCTTTTGAGATATTAATATGAAAAAATGACATTAAAAAATACATTTTTATCGCCAGATACGATTATCGCGCTCGAGTCCGCGCAGAGAAGCTCGTGGAGAAACTCTATCACTTTGCTAAGGACGTACGCAAACTGCCGGTCGCGCCGCCCGCCGCCATCGACGACCTCAAGCGCGAGATGGCGCGCCTGTGCATCGTGAGCACGCACTACGACTTCTACTGCTTCTTCCACGACTTTATGCCCAGGGAAATAAGGATCAGGGTGAGTTTTGGGCTGACAAAACGTCCAGTTTTAATTTCTGCTTTATGTTTTACATGTATGACTTTATAACACCTCTTTATTTAATTAAACACGATATTTCAAGTTACGCAATTTTACCGGCAGTTCTTAATTTTCACGAAATTTCCATGTCTAAAGTAATATGTTTTTCAATTATAATATTTACTTGAAAAAAAATTACATTATTTTTGGCATAATGATGTGCAATTTTTTATGGCGTCATTACGTAAGACCGATAAACCGACTTTACAGACAACCAATTTTTTTTTTTTTCAGGTAAACCCTGATATTCTAAACAAGATACCAGCACCTAGAAGTATGTTTGCAGACATATTAGAAGACAATAGTTAAACAATGTCCAGTGACTCGTTTTGTACAGGAATATATTTTTTGGTAGGGTCGGTCTCCTGGTGAGATACCGAACTTTCAAAGGGAATATTCATTCCTCCACCAACCAAATGACATTATTTAACTAAATGACATATCCTAACTCGCCTACGTTTGCTTGTTTTTTGTTTTTGTGTTTGTTGACAAACAGCTGTGTTTCTGAGTTACGCGTTTTCTGTAATGTGTGCAAAACATTATAAAAACATGCAGATAACGAGTTCTAATCGCTACTATATCTGTGCGGTGGTAATAAATATAGACGTTGCTCAAAATGCCTGGTCTGCGCGGGCCCTTATTCCAAATACCTACGGATTAATGGACCCTTCACATTATGTATTAAAAATTATGAACTCAAGTGTACATATATAAAAATCTTTGTATTAAAATTCCCTAATTTAATTTTTAAGTGTTTTGGATTGTTGTAGACGATTGATTAATGATTGATATTATAATTACTAATAAATGATTACATTTTGTTTGTATGTTTTATTAGGTAATTATGCTAGCAGATTTACCTAAAGTCAATAAGTTAAAGCTTGTGCTTTTATTTCCAACATCCTAATATGGGCAGCTATTAATATTACCTAAAAATAAAAAAAAAATGTAATAAAACATCTAAAAAGAATCGATTCTTCGATTGGAACAGCAAAACATCGATCAAGTAATCGAAAATTCTGTGTAGTCTATAGCTTGGAAACTTCGTTCGTAACACTCCCGATGTTGCGCGCGGGCCGGGGAGCGTGTAGCGATGAACGAAAAACCCACGAATGACGCACGCACGATTTCACACCCGCGCAGTCTTTCCCCGTCGCCCGCATATCACTGGGAGTGTTATCAACGGACTTGCCAGCTACAGTGATGCGTTTGTTAGTCTGCGTAAAAATTACGCGTGTGTGCATTGCGAATCAAAATAGTTGTTTGTAGTGTATGGACACAACATATATTTAATGGTATTAAATATTATCGATGTGCGAGTTTACCTCGTCCCGCTCAAAAACGACAGACAATTTTGTTGGTGAGTTTGGGTGCGACACAGGTCCTCTTATTATTGGTCAATGGCTGTAATGCACTTATATTCCTTTGAACTAAACAAATATTTAAATTTGTCCTGGAACAAAATATTAACTTGTAAAAAAAAAAGATGATGGCTAAAATAATACGTGGTGAAAGAGATGCCTTTCAAATACACTTTAAACAAATAAAACAAGTTTTATACTAGGGCTCGTTTATTCGAAAATAGGATACGAATGTACATCTATGTTACAATACAATGGAGCACCATACACATACATGAACAGTCACAATACATACAATATTAGGCGTTACGTCATCATACAAGGATTTTATACATCATACAATTTTTATAATATGGGTTTTTGAATATAGAAAATACGATTAAAAAATAAAGACGATGTTCCATTGCTGCGCAGGGGCAAGGCATTTTAGATGCGCATGTCTATTTGCACGTATTGAATAAACATTGAATACACAATATATTATAATACTAGCGCACACCCGCGACTTCGTTCGCCCTTAGACCTCTTTAATCCAGCCCTTATAGAGTATCGGTGTAAAAATGGAGTAACTTCTCCCGTTTTCCCAACATTTCACTGCTCTGCTCCTATTGATCGTAGCGTGATGAAAGGTGTACTATAACCTGCCTAAGGAGTATGAAAAATAATTGTACCAACTTTCGTTGAAATCCGTCGAGTAGTTTTCGTTTCTATAACGAATATACACACAGACAGACAGACGAAAAATTTTACTTAAAAAATATAACATATAAAGATGAGATATTGTAGCTCGTAAAAGAGATATTTGAGACTGTTAAAGGAAAGGAGCCGATTAGTGCGAAGCATGCGAACTATGCGCAATAATGGAATAGCACCTTTATTATTGAAAATTAAAAATCTATATTGGAATAATCATAATTATTAGATAGTTCTTTTCAATAAATTAATTAATTAGTAGGTAGATAAAATAGTTCCAATTGCCACTATATTATCGTCCTGTGGACTGATAGGTCATACATTCTCTCACCACTTACACATCAGTTTCAATGCATAGAGAGCGTGGAAAATTGCGAGGCGGTGCTTCATGTTGAATGTTTATAACTCAAGATGAGTTTAAGAAATCATGAACAATGTTTTATTTTATATTCCTCAATACTCGGGAAGTTTTTCTGATAAACAAACCACTTTTTTACTTTTTGTGAAATTAAAAAAAAGGAATATAGGTACATAATAACCCTTTTTAGACAACCCATTTCCATTTCAGATACTTAAATTAAAATTTTGATAATGTAAACTTTAACTGTGTAATTAATTGCACGCCTTCTTAACTTCCCACACCTCTAGCAATTTTTTTTAGAATTAGTAAATACATAATTATTTTATATCAATGCTATGTATAGTTTTAAATACAATGGAAAGCAAGCCGTGTTTTAAATAAGATCTAGTCTATATATTGATCTAGTCTTTATTTTTAAGCTATGAAAATACATGAAAAAGTTATTAACTGCACCTTTATATACAGTATGAAATGTCACCCTAAACTTAAATAATTTGACAGTGCACTTTTTGTCAAATATGTATATAAATGCTTGGAAAATCTCGAAAAAAATATAATGATGTGAGATAGGCACCGTTTTAAATAAACTTTCTATATCTAAGACAATTTATGAGTAATTCATATATTTAATAAAATGCACACTTCATAAGAAAAAAATAAAATGCAACTCTATAGTCATAAGTAAAGCTGTTAAAACATTTAAAATAGAATATAGATATCAAAATAAATATGTATAATTATTCAAAAATCAAAAAAAAGTTACAAATGAATCAGAGCAACAGTTTCAAGCAACACATTACAATTTATGAAATTAAAAAAAAATTAAAAGAAGGAGACTATAAAATCAAGTTTCTCCCTCGTTGGAAAACAAAGTAGATGTCCTGAGACATTCATGTTTTCTAGTCATAAACAATATATACCCAGAGGCACAATTATCCGCCCACTTTAATATACTCGCGTCTTATTAAAATAGGCGGATAATTGTGCCTCTGAGTATATAACGATGAACTTGTTTCAACTTGTCACGCGGGAACTATAAGAGATATTTTATACAAAACAAATATTGCATATAAAACAATAATAAATTGCACTAAATATTTTCTCCTAACTTTGCGACTATTATTGTAACATAACGTCGATATAATAACTACAAAAAGAAAAATGAATGCTGTACATAATTAACTAACACTTAAACTTAATTATTAATAATACAAAGAGTGAGTTTTGAGACAGGAATATTTACTTTAATGGAACATTTTTGACAGATAAAGTTGTAAAATTCTTAATTAAATCCGCTAATCAACGTATTTGAATTAATTTGTTCAAGCAAATTCTGACTCAATCTCAAATTCTCACTCTGTAGAATATAAAAACCTAAAAAAAAAATATTGTAACAATATTAAAAAACATTGCTTTGACTAATTTTTTAAATACAATTTAAAACCTAATCTACTGGAAAATAATCCAACGGATATTTTAAAGTAAAATCTAAATTACATTGTAATGAATTAATAATTTCAAAAAGCAAAAAAAAAATGTTTTATTTCACTAATGTTAAAGCTTGTCGATATTAATTAATTATTTAATTAAAATATTACATAAGCCTTTATTTTTAACTATGTTCTTTATGTATTCAATTTCAATTCAATAATATTGTATCATAATGTAAAAGAAATAATAATTGTTAAGAAAGAAAAAACACGAAAAACCGTACCTCCAATTGGGATGGACCGATTTGTATGCGATTTTTATAGAAAGAACAAGCTAATTCCAAGATATCTTTAATCTACTATGATGATTTTCTGAGAAGTCAGTCTTGCTAAATTATTGACTGCGGAAGATTTAAAAAAATTTCTAATTTCAATTTCAAAAAGCGCAGTTTGTTAAGAAAATTATTAGAGAAATATGGTAATGTAGGCTACATCATCATCATCATCATATCAGCCGATGGACGTCCACTGCAGGACAGGCCTTTTGTAAGGACTTCCAAATATCACGATACTGAGCCACCTGCATCCAGCGAATCCCTGCGACTCGCTTGATGTCGTCAATCTACCTGGTGGGGGGTCGACTAACACTGCGCTTACTAGTGCGGGGTCGCCATTCCAGCACTTTTGGACCCCAACGTCCATCGGCTCTTCGTACTACGATACGATGTAGGCTACATTATAAGAGAAACGATCGGGAAAAAATCGTTAAGTAGATGATTTTCCAAACTATTGATAATCGTACCTTTATCATTATAAGTAAGGATCACTATCGCCAATTGTATTTTTTTTTAGAATTTAAACTATCGTTTGCGTTTTAATACTTAAATAGAAAATCAGCTAAAACTCAAACAATTTTGTCTGTATATTAAAATTTCACCTTAAGTTCATAATTAGAGCTTAACTGTTTTTCTATTTCAATATTAAATTCATTTTATCATACAAAAACAGTACAAAAGTGGGTAAAAATGGTTTTGGCACTACTAAGACACAATTTCAAGGGTATAAGGTAATTGCCTACAATTTTATTTCTTTATATTAAAAAGTCTTAACGTCCACTAGGCCTCATTCAAATATAAATATTTCATAGTAAACAATTTTGAGACTTTACAACCTTGCATTGAAGTCCGGCCGCTCAGAGATTGCGTTTTTGACAGGTCGTGATCGAACGAACGTGTAACTTCAAACTGGCGTACAAGGTTGTTGAACTGCGCTGTTTCAAGGTTGTCATTGTAGTGATGAAACAAAATAACGAGGCAATTGTATTTACCTAATATGTTTGTTCCATTCTATCACGACCTGTCAGAATCGCAATCTCTGAGCGGCCGGACTTTACACATACATTGTACATACATTCGCAATATCACACACATTCACAATATCACACACATACGCCATATTTATAAATGTTTATCAACACAACACATCTACTCAGTGCTTCTATAATACACATATGAATAAGCAATATATGACGTCACACTAGCTTTGTGAAGTCTCTCTATCTCTGTCACACGCTAACAAAAATGTAAGAGTGACAGAGATAGATAATGTTTTGTTTTTACAACTACTATGAATTTCAGTGTTATTTTTCCCCATAAAAATTCGTGTGTGGACGTATTGACTACAAGGATATCATTATTAATGGAATGACGACTATACTATCACTCACCACAGAAGCAAAGACTGAATTAGTCTTTAATGAATTCTAATTATGACTTAATGGTGGTTTATTTAAAATTTACATGTTTCCTATAAAGCTGCTCGCACACATTCAAAAACATTGTCAATAAAGTTGGTTAAGGTTTCTTAAGTCATACCCTCTAAGGCATGTAAAACTCAAAGTCTATAAGCAAGACCATAGGTTATTTGGAATGAATGAATGAATTAAATATACTTTATTGTACACCAAAAAATAAAAATTAAAAATTATAAGCACGAAATTATCTGAAATATTAATGCACAATTGACGGCCTTATCGCTAATGAGCGATCTCTTCCAGACAACCAATCAAAAAAGAGAAAATAATGACGGGTGTACATATGTATAAAGAGAAAGATTGCAAAATTTAACCATAAACAAAACCAAGTACTGACGGCCGCGTGGCGCAGTGGGTAGTGACCTTGCTTTCTGCATCCACGGCCGTGGGTTCGATTCCCACAACTGGAAAATATTTGTGTGATGAGCATGAGTGTTTTCCAGTGTCTGTGTGTATTTATACATTATATAAGTATTTATATGTAGTCTATAATTGTATATTAATATTATAATATGAACTATCTTAGCACCCATAACACAAGCTACTTTGTATGCTTACTTTGGGGCTAGATAGTGATGTGTATTGTTTAAGTATATAAGTACTGAAAATCTTAGCTAAAAATGTCTAATTAGAGGCCAAACAGAAAAGTTGAACGACTTTAGGCAGCCTAACCCTACTTTACTGACTCTATTATTGTGTGTGCGAACAACCTAAAGCTTTTAAACGTCAACCCTAAAGTCACACCATAGAGGCAGTTACATAAAAAAATAAATAGTTGAGTAAAAGCCTAATCAATAAATATTACCATTTTATTTATAAAATATTTTGTGATATCATTTTAAGCGATGTGCAATATAGTTCTAATTTAATAAAATTCATTATGGAAAAAATATAAAGAATTTCTACTTCAAATTCTAAAGTCTTCTAAAGTCAATAAATAAATAAGTTTTGTTAAAGCAAGAATTCATACATTTTTTTAATACTATAGTCCAATAAAATCAATATTGTAATGCTTGATTACTAATATACCTATAGCTTGAGCAGAAAAATAAAAAAAACCTGGAGGGCGCCAAAAGTACTCTTTAGCAATCTGTGTTTAACATCAATTTTAAATTAAGTCTCAAAAGGGCTAGAACTCAAAGGCTGTAAAGTCAGTTTAAAAAAATATTTGTTTTTTTTTCACGATACAGTGAGTTTTTTTTTTATTTTTCTGGTCAGGATATACTTTGTTTTAACTGCCACGTTACCACATTCATACTAAGATTGTAGGTGAATTGATGTTTTATTTAATTAAAAATCAAAATTCTTTTATTTGATACGTCATGTATAATATTTGTAGTATCTACTACTTACAATCACTTTACATTTCTTTATCTTCATCGACAATACAAGAGGATTTTTTTTGTGTGTTGAGGTGGCAGGTAAATATAATTTACATATATTAATATGAATTCAAAATAAACAGACAAAATTATAGATGCCATAATTAAATAGAATCTAACCAAAAAAAATATAAATTAAATTACTTAAATTCACAACACATTGTAAGTCAAAAGATAAAAGTTAATTTTGAAAATAATTTCATATAACTAAAATAATACTTGAAAACTTCTCATAATGCATAAATGAGTCATATTCTAATTTCTATTAGTAAATAAGCAATATACTATATAAATGCATTTGAAGTAACTCTAGAAATGCGTATTCACATAGAAAAAACAATAATTCATTTGTTGTTCACTTGTCCATTCTATATTAACATTTCGATTTTTGAACGAAACGTTAAAATTTCATTAAAAAATTGAATAAAAAAATTAAAAATGAAATTTATTTTGAGCAGTCACTAAAAATTGTGTACTGGGCAATCACCAGAACTAGGAGACGCGCCACGAGATATCTCATAACGAGAGAGATATTGTCAACCTATAGCTACGAAATCGACAATATCACATTATTTCGTTCTGTGTTGGGACGAAAGAAAGCGATATTTTCAATTATGCCGCTATTAGTGGACCTACGAAATCGACAATATTACATTCTTTCGTTCTGCGTCGGGACAAGAAAACGATATTTTCAATTACTCCGCTATTAGTGGACCTACGAAATTAACAATATAACATTCTTTCGTTCTATGTTGGGACGAAATAAAACGATATTTTCAATTACGCCGCTATTAGTGGACCTACGAAATCGACAATATCACATACTTTCGTAAAGAAAACGATATTTTGAATTCCGATAATAGTGGACTATGTCTCGTCACAAGACAATCGTTGATGCATCGTAGGACTACTTTTGTAAGCGAGTCTTCAATCGCGCAGTACAGTAGTACTGAATATGACGAGAGGCTAAGTTTGCCTAAGCGATCAGTACCACTTATGTAACGATGTTTTATAACTCGCTGATGCAACTATCAAATTCACCTCTATCTCTGTCTAACACGATACTATAGAAAGAGAAGGAGGTGAATTCGAAACTCGCGATGTTGTTCCGTTAACATCAAGCGGGTTACAAAGAGCCGCATGATGGTAATGGCTCAAGACCGTGGTGTTTGAAGGTCCTTCCAGGAGGCTAAGGAGTGAATGTCCATTGGTTGTTAATGATAATGATAAATACCACGATTCTTGCAGATGGTATACGTAGGAAGGATCATGCAGATGGTGGTGGTAGTGCTAGCGCGGGTGGCAGGGCAGCAGCTCCACGTAGTTGGCGGGGAAGAGGCCGAAGACGCCATGCGGGCCGAGCCCCTGCCACCAGCCCGCGTCGATCTGCTCGATGTGCGTGATGATGTCGCCCGGGTCGAACGTTATCTCTGACTCGTCCGCTGGAAGTTACATTTATTCTATTTACTCGTACTCCTATTAAAAAGTGGATGCACAATCAGCGACCAAAAATCGTCCCCACTCAATGAGTGCCAAACACAACTTCTTGGCACTCAATTCAAGTAGTCGCATTTGCAAATTCAACCTTAAACTCAATTCTTAAGGTTGAATTTGCTCTGAATTTGGGATTTTATTGAATATTGGACTATATTTGAAGGCCTTTAGGTATAATTTTCTTTACCAATAATTCTAAAACTGTCAAAGCAAAATTGATAAGTTTTTAAGTGAAATTTTCTACATGATTGTGCATCCTTTTATTATAAGAGCTGAATGACTCGTACAACCTCAATTTAATCACAGTAAGTATAACTAAAACAAATTTTCATGTATAGTATTTGTAATATTGTATTATTTTTTTTTTTCAAAAGATCAACTGTTGAGTTTCTTGCCGGCTCTTCTCAGCAGAACCTGCTTTCCAAACCGGTGGTAGTTTTTACAAATAGTTAAAATTGACGTTTTAAAAGGGCTTGTAAGCTTACTTGAAATAAATGATATTTGAAATTTTGAACTAAAATAAACAAATAATGATTCACGTCCAGAGTTATTTCAACGCTCCATATGTCTTGACGCTTACTATGGTTTTCATAAAAAGGCTCAAAGTTGATTCAAATTAGAAATGATCTGCTGAAGAGTCAAAGTTACAGACATGACAAGTGACAAAGCTGACGAAGAAGTGGCAATGGGCGGAGCATAATACACAGAACCGATTGATGTAGGGGTCCCAAGGTACAGAAATGGAGATACACCACACCTACACTAGAAAGTATAGTATTGCTCGACCCCCCACTAGATGGACAGATGAAGTTAACAAGGTTACATGCCAAGAAAACTAAATGTATTGAGTTTTCATTGCCAAATGTTAAAAAATTAGATAAGTCTATAATGATCGATGGTGAAACACTGGAAATGGAGAGTTCCACAGTTTTCCTGGGAGTGACCTTGGATTGTAAACTTCAGTGGGGTGCTTATATAGAAAAACTGTCTGGTAAACTTAGCTCAGCGGCATTTGCCGTGAGAAAAATAAGACAGTTTACTGATGTTGATACAGCTAGGCTTGTTTATTTTGCGTACTTTCACAGCGTAATGTCTTACGGTATTTTATTGTGGGGCAAGGCTGCCGATATACAATCTATATTTGTTCTTCAAAAAAGAGCAATTCGAGCAATATATCAATTAAAATCACGCGAGTCCCTCCGTCAAAAGTTTAAAGAAATAGGTATACTAACAGTAGCCTGTCAATATATATATAACAGTATAGTATATGTAAGACAAAATATTAATTTGTACAAACGAAAAGGAGATTTAAACCCACGTCTTACTAGACACGGGCATAAGTTAGTTATTTCTGCATATCGTCTCCAAAGAGTAAAAAAATCTTTTGTAGGTTTGGGTGTACTCTTCTATAATAAGATCCCCAAGACTGTGATGGACCTGCCAATGCATAGCTTTAAGCAATGTGTTAAAAAACATCTACTTAGTCGAGGGTACTACAACATTGATGAGTTCCTTAATGATAAAGATGCTTGGAGGTCGTTGGATCAGCTTCCACCTTCACACAGAAAGTAAAACTATAAAAAATGTAAACAGTAATTGTTATTAATTGTAAATTATAATACTGTATGAATTTTTCAAAAGAGCAACTGTTGAGTTCCTTGCCGGTATCTTCTCAGCAGAACCTGCCTTCCGAACCGGTGGTAGAATCTTTACAAATAGTCAACTGACGTGTCAAAAGTGCTTGTAAACTGAGCCTACTTGAAATAAATGATTTTTGATTTTTTGATTTTTTGATTTTGGGAGTTGGTAAAAGGTGGCTCAAGACTGATATGGAAATCCGTACAAAAGGCCTATGTCCAGCAGTGGACATCCACTGGCTAAAAATGATGGTGATAATGTTAATCACTTTAAAAATATTTTACCACTAACTTTTGAATCTTCTGATGGTTACTGAGAGTTTCTAAGAGAAAATTTTGGGCTTTGACTGTGGGTAGTTACCACCCTAACGACAAAGACCAAGCGATTTAGCGTTCTGATATGATGTTATGTAGAAACCAAAAATGGTGTAGATTTTCATCCTCCTCCTAACAAGTTAGCCCGCTTCTATCTTAGATTGCATCATCACTTACCATCAGGAATAAAAAAAAATTTAAATACTCGAACCTCCTAATCCGAAGCCACATAGGCTAATTACTTATCATCGAGGTATTTAAAAGTACATACCTGCTTGATAATCGTATAATGCTCTGGCGGTGAGACCGGGGTCATCGTCCAGGTCTTCGTATATCGTGCCTTCCTCCTCCATTCCTTCGGGTGAAACATCTATAACATACATGAAAAAGGTTTTTGGAAAAAGGAGTGCGCATTTTTTTATATTTTGTACATAATCGAAATAGGGAATGGCATAGAAGATGATCATATGATGCATATCTAGTTATATTATTATATTATAGGCTTAGTAAAAGTATGTTCCTTAAAAAAAAAATACATTTTGTTATCACTTTTCTAGGGTAAATTGTTTGCCGGTGTACCAAAGTGGCGAAGTAACATTTGAAGCTGTATTATTTTTTTCTGTTACCAACAATCTTAACAACAAAACAAACAACAAAATGAACAACAAAACAACAACAAGAAAACGAACAAACAAACTAATAAGTCTTCTAATATAGATAACTTATCGTCAAGTGTAGTAGTGTTGTAGTTCTTACTGTACGGTGACTGTTTAATCGTACTAACATGAGACCATCGACATATCTTATGAAGAAAATAAACAAACATACAAACTCTTATTATATCAAAACAGATAACTTACCGTCAAGGGTAGTAGTGCCATTCTCCTTCTTAAAATTAACATTTTCTATGACCGTGTTCTGTCTGCTCAGCTCCCTGTCATCAGTGTTGTTACTGTACAGTGACCATTTAATCGTACTAACATGAGACCATCCAAATATCTTGTGAAGAAAATAATCAGACAACCAAACTCTTATTATATCAAAATAAATAACTTACCGTCAAGTGTAATAGTGTTTTAGTTCTTACTGTACGGTGACTGTTTAATCGTACTAACATGAGACGATCCAAATATCTTGTGAAGAAAATAATCAGACAACCAAACTCTTATTATATCAAAATAAATAACTTACCGTCAAGTGTAATAGTGTTTTAGTTCTTACTGTACGGTGACTGTTTAATCGTACTAACATGAGACCATCGACACATCTTGTGAAGAAAGTAAACAAACATACAAACTCTTATTATATCAAAATAGATAACTTACCGTCAAGTGTAGTAGTGCCATTCTCCTTCTTAAAATTAACATTTTCTATGACCGTGTTCTGTCTGCTCAGCTCCCTGTCATCAGTGTTCTTACTGTACGGTGACCGTTTGATCGTACTGAACTTATTGTCACTGTCATCATCATCGTTTTCATTTGAACTCGAGTACGATGCATCGAACATATCATTTTCTAAAATATTCTGTTTTATCATCGGCTCGCTTTGTTTCACGTCCATATCTCGATAGTTCTCATGATATTCTGAATAGTTCACCGAAGCAAATGATGTTGGTTCAGTCTCTGTGCTCGGACTAAGATCGGCTGATGGATCAATTATTGGGTCGTACTGTATTTGTGATGGACTTTCGAGACTCATTTTTATTTTGTCTATGTTTTTCAGTGGACTCGTTTTCGGTTGTTCTATTTGTTGTTCTGTGAGTGTTGTTTTTTCTATCGGTTTTGTTTGTGTTGTTTCTGGGGAAACGGGGGTATGGGTGGGGGTGTCTGGGGATTTGATGTGACTGGGCGATGAGGGTTGCGATGTGTTCTGCGAGAACGTGTTTATCCTCTGCGCTATGACGGAACTGCGAACTGGTTTCTCGGGTATTGAGTTTGATCTGTAAATAATAAGAGAAAAATTAATTATTATCAGTCTATACCTATATATATAGAGTCTATACCTATATATATATAGACCTATATATATAGAGCCTATATAGTGCCAGGCAACGTAGCCAGAGTTTTTTTGCGAAATCGGGATTTAGGGAAACCCCTGGTATTCCTAAATCCCAATTTCAATTGGCTGGCAGATTGAGGTTTTCCCTTTTACTTTCTTAATTGCTCCAGGCCTGCCTGGTGAGGATGTCGTGTAGTAACCGAAAGGGGTGTGGATTTTCATTCTCCTCCTAACAAGTTAGCATCCATCTTTGATTGCAACATCACTTACCATTTGTTTGCGTTCCGGTACGATGTCGTGTAGAAACCGAAAGGGGTGTGGATTTACATCCTCCTCCTAACAAGTTAGCATCCATCTTTGATTGCAACATCACTTACCATTTGTTTGCGTTCCGGTACGATGTCGTGTAGAAACCGAAAAGGGTGTGGATTTTCATCCTCCTCCTAACAAGTTAGCATCCATCTTTGATTGCAACATCACTTACCATTTGTTTAAGAGCTAACTTGTAAAGAATAAAAAAAAATAGCAGGGATTAGCTGGTTACAGTTAATATAACAGGTGGCGTAAGACCGTTATCATTGGAAATCATTCTAAATCTCTATCCATTGGCTAATAGGCTATATATTACCTGTTAGTAATCTGTCCCTGTGCCAGGTTCTGCTGGAACAGGGCTCTGGCGGCGGCTGTGGAGCCCCCGATGAGCTGACGTGCCTCAGTGGAGCGCTGCCGCCGCAGGACTTCGCTGGCGCTCACACCGCCCTCTGGACTTGGAGCCCTGAAACAGAGAAGTTTTTTTTTTTCAATATGAACACTCGACCACGTCCTTTCTTAAAGTCCCAAGATATTTTGTCAATGGTCAAATAACCTCTTTCAGTCTACCTGGTGGGGGTCAACCAATACTACATTTTCCAGTGCGGGTTCGACATTCAAACACCTCGGCACCCCAATGTCTATCAGCTCTTCGAATTATATGCCCCGCCCATTGCCACTTCAGCTTCGCGACTTGTTGAGTTATGTCGGTATCTTTGGATCCAATGCGAATCTCCTCATTTCTGATTCGATCACGCAGAGAAACTACGTGCATAGCTCGTTCCATCGCCCGCTGTGCGATGCTGAGCCTTCTTATGAGATCCGCAGTTAGTCATCAAGTCTCGGTACGGTCGGTAAAAAAAATCACGTGAGACAAATAGCGGAAGAGCATTCCATATCTTAGCAATGTGTATGAGAAGCCCTCGCTCTGACAAGTCTTAGAAATAATAAAATTATGTTATTAAATTATTTTTACAAGTTTTTGAATAAAAAAAAAATATTACTGAAACACATTAACTCATTGTGATAAGTAGTAAAAATATTAGAGGGTACATTTTGTCAAGTTTTCATATATCAATACTTTTAATATATATTTTCTAACAAACTTACTTCTGCTGTTCAGCTTTAGCCCTCTTCGCCGCCTCCTGCTCGTCCCTTCTTCTTACATTCTCTTCTGCTTTCTTCTTCTCCTATAACAATGAAATTTCATGCAAAACTATTCAATTTAATTTCAATTTGTTTATTTCAAGTAAGCCTGGTTTACAAGAACTTTCGAATCATCAAGGAGATTGACTGTTTCTAGTGACTGTACTATCTGCTTAAAAGACAAATTCTAGTAAGTCAGCATGAAACTAAGCAGTTATTCTTAAAAGAATAATCATCATTAAACATATTATCATTTACAAAATAATTATTTATTGTATTTTGCATGTTTAAGTTGCTAGTTGCATAGTTCTGCAAAACATATTGATAATGATTTACACAAAATACTATTGGAGGATAGCCCTGTGGATATGACCTCTGCCTGGTGTGGGTTCGAATCCGGTCCGGGGCATGCACCTCCAACTTTTCAGTTGTGTGCATTTTAAGAAATTAAATATCACGTGTCTCAATCGGTGAAGGAAAACATAGTGAGGAAATAATAGCAGGAATACCAAAGAATTATCTTAATTCTTTGCGTGTGTGAAGTCTGCCAATCCGCATTGGGCCAGCGTGGTGGACTACTGGCCTAACCCCTCTCATTCTGAGAGGAGACTCGAGCTCAGCAGTGAGCCGAATATGGGTTGATGACTATCGGAGGAAAACAGATAGTAGATAGATAGATAAACAGATAGATACAAATCTTTCTTCACCAAAGATAGGTTTGTAGAAACAAACTCTGACAAAGTTCATAAATATCTCCATAAACATACCTCCTCTCTTCGTTTCCTCTCTGCTTCAACTCTTTTCTTCTCTTCTTGTTCTTCTTTTAGCCAAAACTGGTCTCTTTCTTTTGAATTGATTTCCTGCACTGTAAATAAAAACAAGATGTTATTTTAATGCATATTTTTATGCTTATAATTTAAAAAAAAATGTTTTGCATATTTAGATGGGCAACAACATGAATAAAAACCTAATAAAACGCTTGTAAAATGTCTCTTACCTCTGCAAAAACCTGTATAAGCATTATTTCTCATTAAAATTAAATATTTCTATGGGCAGACATTTTCAATCAGTATCTATAAGTATAAGAAAAACACAACTGTGAAGAGAGAGAGAAGACTTAGAAATTATGATGATCACACAAATAACAACACATACCAAACCAAATGCCCTACCATTTTGACCAGGAAGTCAGGGAGTTCCAATCTCTAAGCCCATCTTCAGGGTCAAAAGTGTCAGCAAATACAAATAGGCAACTTAATAAAGAGCTTGTAAATAGATTTTAAAAAGCTTGATAAATGCTGAGGCAATTCCTACCTCTACGCAAACTGTTCTTTATATTCCTAATATCTTCCCCAATAAAGAGCCTGTAAAAACTTCTTAAAAAGCTTAATGTTAAACCAATTCCTACCTCTACGCAAACTGTTCTTCCTTTTCCTAATATCCTCCTCAACTTTCCCAGTCAACACTATCTCGTAGCTCTGCGATGTCAGATTTGTCATTTCCGACACAAGCTCACGCCTAATCGCCGTGGACGCGACAGTGAGTGCCACAGCCAGGGCAATGTTTACATTCACCATTAGCACACAATGCCACACTTTTGCGGCGAGGCGCATTGTTATTCCGCGGATGGTAAACAATGGTGTGCCATAACTAATCGTAATTTTAGTTTACGCTGTCTGCAACCTGGATCCTAGCGGACGCCGATGCATTAAGTGCATTGTAATTAACGTCAAAGCTCCTGGCACGCGTGAGAAAATTTAAATAGCTATCTATTGCTAATATCTTTAAACATCGTGAATGTATTCGCGAGATATACAAGAACTTACTACGTAGCTTTTTGACACGAGCGGAGAAAGCGGAGTGTAGATATCAAGGACGTCCCTAACTCTACATCCATCAGGTACAAATCTGGAGTGCTCAGAATTTTTCTCTCTGCCACACCATAGACCCGGCACGCTTCGTCTCTCTCATTTAAATGTCCGATACCAAAATGTCAATGAGAAAGTGATAAAATGAAGCTTTTAAATTTTAGTAATTTAAAATGAAACAAAAAGTATCTATAATATAAATTAAATGTCTGCAAATATACTCAAGTGGGGTCTCAAATGAATGCAAACTGAAAGAGACTTACGACTTGAGTGTCATTTATAATTTCTTAACATTCGGGAGTTTTTAAAAATTTTAAATTTTATGTTATTACTGATCCCAGATAAACCCTGAAAAAAATCGCGTGCGCTCATAAGCCATCGCTCAAAATTTAGCCTCTGCTTCAAAATTTACCTGGATTAACTTTCCTATATGTAGTCCCGACAGGCCCGCTCTGTGGCAACTCCTCCGTCCTGGTCGTCTTGAAGTTGAAGGCAGAGCCAGCCTTGGACAGCTTGTCGAGGATGATCTTCTCATCCAGGTCGTCTTCCGTCCGCGCGTGCATTGTGAGGTGGAAACCCGTGAACAACTGCGCTACGTGCTTTATGTGATTCGCACACGTGCCTTTGCGTACCGTTTGAGCTCCTTCACCCTGTGCATTTGTTGTTAATATTTAATTATATAAAAGCCAAAGGGTTATGTGCCATTATCTATAAAATCAGCGAAAAAATTACGTTTGTTGTACGGGAGCCCCCTTAAACATTCATCTGATTCTGTTTTCTATGTTCTACGTCTATCACAGTTCATGATACACATACTGGCGACAGACATTATATGGTGTACGTTTTTGCTAATGTTCTCTATTTCTTGTCTCCTTTAAATTTTTGTGTAATTTTAATCACACACACAAACATTTTACTCCAGTACAAAGTACACACCTTTGTCATTCATTTAAGTATTGTTAAAGTATAGATAAGTAAACAGTTAAATGTTTAACAAACTTGTACAATATCTTATCTCAACTAACCTGCCAGTTGATAAGGACATATTTAGATATGCTTCCATTAGGCACATCAACTTTTAGAAAGGCGTATTGTATCTTGCCACTGTTGAAGTCATCTATCAACTCTGTAAGCCCTCCATCACCTTTGCTTATGTATTTAAGATCGTTAGATAGTCCATCATAGCCAAAGAGGGCCCTGAAACAAAATCATCAAATTTTTAAAATCAACTATATATTAATGTTATGTTAACAACATTATCAATACTAAGATTGAATTATAATTACTATGAACCAGGTTTCTGGAAGAATTGAGATAGGATTCAGTTTTTAACAAATCCCACGGGAACCATGGATTTTTCCATGGTTCCATTGGATGAGAAGTAGCCTATGTGTTAATCTAGAGTAAAATCTATTACCATTCCAAATTTCAGTCAAATCACTGCAGTAGCTACAGCACAAAGAAGGAACAAACATAACACAAACTTTCGCCTTTATAGTGTGACTAGAAATTGCCATATTGGTTAACCACATAGCCTCAATAGCTTAACGGTAAGAGTAGTCGGACTCATAAATAAAGGGTGGTGATTCGATCCCCGCTATGGTCTATTTTCGTACCCACTCATAATACAGTCTTTCCCGACTAGTTAGGTGGGCTGCCCAGCCAGGGATCTAATCCATCTCCTGTATTGTATGTACCTTTCATGCCCTCACTCATTACTCTATTAGGACATTTAGAGTATTTTGTCTTAATAGAGTAATGAGTGAGGGCATGAAATACATTATGATTCACAACATAGGTTCATTGAACAGAGATGAACACATAATCAGTACATTACTCCCATCATACAATAATATTAACATTAATGTCAATGATGTGATAAGTTATTGGAAATAACTGCCCGATTAGTTATTATCAGGCAATTTATATACATATTACCTATATACATGCAAGCTATTAATATGAAAACTATTGTTTTATTTATAAAAAAAAAAACTTTTTTGATATTTAATTAAGCTAGGAGAAACCTTGCGGTTTCACCCACATAATTCCAGGCTCCATGGGAACACAGAATAAAATATAGCCTATGTCAAGTTATTCCTTAACCCTACATCCATTGGTCACAAATCCTTTGCTTAGATGAGTTCATGGATTGGTAAGATCTCTCTTTTACAAAAATTAAAAATGTGGCTTTCTATACTTTCTTCACACACAAAGAATTAAAATTCTCTGGTATGCAGGTTTCCTCAAGATGTTTTTCCTTCACCATTTGAGACATATGATAGTTACTTTTCTGATAATGCACACAACTGAAAAGTTGGAGATTCATGCCCCGGACCGGATTCGAGCCCACACCCTCCGGAATTACATCATATGTCATTTGCAGCAGTATAGGTAAAAAAATTTTCTAAATCAGTTTAGTAGATGCAGTTATACACTGTACAACCTCACAAACTTTACCTCTTTATAATATTAGTATAGAAGTATAAATTGTGTATTTCTTATCCAAATTTTAACTTATTCTATACTAACAGCCCAGAAACAGAGTCATATTTATTGAGGAGCTAATTGTACAAATTAATTTTAAGCATCTTTTTGTTACATAGTATGCATTATATTGGTCACAAAAAGGATAACTTGGACATACATAAAAATATTCTAAAGAATAGCAGTATTGAGTTAATCATATAATAAGGAAAACAATTAAGACAGGAAATAGTGATAGGTATAAAGTATAATCTTTTTTGAACAGTCTATGTTACGGAAGCATTTTTTTATCAGTTTAATCACATGAACATCGTATCTGTCGTAAAAAGTACGTTTCTTTAACGCATACGAGAATTGTCATATAAATAAATGCGTGACACAGGAGTACAAACTGATATTACTATTATGAAAGTGAATATATGTAAATTACGATGCAAGTGAAAGAGTAATAACGAGTACTGCCACGTAATACAATAACAGCTGCTGGTTTAATTAAGGGATGTTTATTTAATTTTACAAGCAAGTAGGTCGGAGGGCTTTACGTACCAATTCGTATCAGTTTTCTCGTCCAGAACATCCTTCCACGCAGCGATCAGGGCTTCCTTATGCTTCTCTAGATTTATAGCCATTTTTTCATGCTTTGCTATGCTGTATATGGATTTCTAATACAACGGAATTCCCGAGAAAATGCGAAATGCCGATGAACAGCCTGACTCACAACAATCCTTTTTACAGATAAATAAAATTAAAGTTCATTCAACTGTCAAGGGAAGAAGCTATAGACAAATTAAATTATAGAATCGAATACGGATATTAGGGCCAAAACACACTTGCAACTGTCAGAAGGTTGTCAAATCATCAGTCACGTGATTAACCACACTAAAATCTAAATTAAGTAGACAGAGAAGCAAAATATCAAGCGTCGGATGGCGTCCGTGAATGACCCCTACAAAATAGAATAGCAACAACAATTACTTTAAAATGCAATTCTGCTATTAAGATTTTTATTGCGACCAACAGCGCCCGATTTAATTCGATAGAATCCTAACGAAGTATTGTGACCGTTAAATACGAGCTGACGAGCGAACATTTTCCACTAATAATTTTAAAAATAATATCCGCCAAATTTCAAGTCCGCTTTGAACCAGAGACGTATGGCTGCGCAGTCAATGCAGTATAGAAAAGCATAAATTATTTCAGCGTGGTTAGAAAACCTGCGCAGGTTCTTTCAGGCGTCTTGCAATATTAAAGCGGACTAAATATTTTGCGCATACTTTAGGTACTTGTGTTTAATCCTGAATGTTAGACTTTTGTAAGCGCATTGTAACATACACGTAACAAAATTCATCCGACGAGGTACTACGACCGATCGTCGTTATTCGGCTCACTGCTGAGCTCGAGTCTCCTCTCAGAATGAGAGGGGTTAGGCCAATTGGGCCAGCGTGGTGGACTATCACGCTGGCCCAATGCGGATTGGCAGACTTCACACACGCAGAGAATTAAGAAAACTCTCTGGTATGCAGGTTTCCTCACGATGTTTTTCCTTCACCGTTTGAGACACGTGATATTTAATTTCATAAAATGCACATAACTGAAAAGTTGGAGGTGCGTGCCCCGGACTGGATTAGAACCCACACCCTGTTATTGGAAGTAAACTTACATAAGTACATAATATTAGTAAGATTGTCGATGTAGGTGTGGCTAGCCTTCCCTAAAATATTTTACGCTTGCAGATCTTCTTTTTTTTAATTTGCAGGCAGTGAACAGGTAGGTGTGCTAGAGCTCATTTAAAATTGGATGAGGCTTGCTTTTTATAATGTTCTAATAATTATATTCTTACCTTGGCGCTTTTATAAAAGAGTAAAAAATAGCATTTGGAGCTTAGACCCACCACGCTGCTCTAATGCAGGTTGGTGGACTTCGGGTTATAAATATTCTTTTTCATTTCTCATACTCGATGTTGTTTTGATCTGAGTATTGGGTGGAAATGCTGCTTCCCTCCACAGGGAGGGAATAACTCATACAAATTACTTCCCACCTAAGAGATACCTAATGACTGATGTCTAACACGCTGAGATGTTGCAATCTCTACACACAGGTAACTACTCGTATGAACAAAAATATTGTTTATTAAAAGGTGTTTATAATGAAATTATGTCGAGCCGAAAACATAACTTTTTAATTGTTTCAAATTAATACAAAATCGAAATAAAATACAAATCAAATCACAACGGCTAACCAATCAATTTATTTATTTGTAGATACATACATGATATATGTACATCACAGAACAGACAACGCTAAAAACTAACGCTGTTATCTTTTACATCTGTGATATTTAAACAGGTGGTCGGTAGATGTAGATGGTCAATGTATCTTGCCAATTTGGCATGCAAATTATTTAATAAGTATGTGTTATTAAATTTATACAAACGACAATTTCATCACTTAAAATTTACATCTTTACAATAATTTTATGAGTAGTAGTAGTAGATATTAATTAAATTCTTTACCTATCTACTTTCAACAAAACTACACCATTATATCTTGTTACAATTTCCTTGCAATTTATCATAGGAAAGGAAAACACCGGCAACTTCCATGGATTGCGTGCGCAAACTTTCCTACTGAGACCCATAAACGTAAGCGAAGCCTGGCACGGACTGTAGAAGTTAGAACGTCACCCGTAGAACGTTACATTAGTAACGAACACAATCTCTCAGCGGGCTAACGTGACCGCTATGTTTACTAACACCAACTTATGTTTACGATAGTATAAAAATAAACAAAGTTATATAACCATAAACATTGTTTATAGAAAATGTGGGTGGATGTCAGTGGTAGGGAGAGGCAGAATTATTTGTCGGCTGCAAACGGATCATTTATTCCCGGGTAAGTAAGTAAATAAGTAAATTGTTACTATTATAGGAACCTTGGGCATTTAGAAATTTCCATTTCACGTGAACAAAACACACAAACAGCGCTGTATTTTTTTTTTTGAATTCATTGTATTAAAGTACCTAATAAAATTGTAGTTTGTTGCAGTGTTTTTTTTTTGTTTAAGCGTCTTATAACGGCCCACTGTATCATAAGGAGAGGCGACATAAACCCACCTCGTTAACATCTGATAAAAAATATATTAAAAAAACCTAGTAAATCCGTATTAACCCAGTAATTTTAGGCATTTTAAGTAAATTTAAATTTAAGCCCCAATCTGGGCAAAAATTCCCAGTGAGCTGAATTTTTGTATACCTACACTTTTATTACGGTGTTATCGATATCGTGTTGGCTTAAAAATCCGTTAATTTTACAGAAAAACTGCAATACATTTTTATTAGACAATTTTATGAGGAACAATTTTTATAATGACCTTTATTGACCTTCGAGCAGAAGGTCGCGAAATATTTGCAAAAAAATGATTTTTATAACATTTTTACCTTTGTAACTTTTTACTTGGCACGATTCACATTTTTATAACACCATAATAAAGGTGTATACAAAAATGGAGCTCATTTGGAATTTTTTCCCAGATAAAATCTAAAACGACTGGACTTTAAACGCAAAAATAATTTTAGAATATCTACCTATATCTAGACCTATTAATGCTTCTAAATGGATATACCTACCGGGTATTATTTGATATAATTTCGTTCAACCATTTTATGTGAAAAGAAAATTTACGTTAATTTACGTTTGCGTTTTGTATTGTACCTACATCTAGATAAATAATTGCCCTGAATGTCGCACGAACTTATCATCAAAGATGTTGTACTATTAGATATGTCACTAACGCGTCGCAACTGAGGCGCATTAATTTAGTCGCTTAGTAAAGTTATTTATTATACAAATAATAATACGTAAGTTATTTATACAAATAATACCTAATATTGTGTCAAATTGTGTTTTCGGGAAGTGTATAAACTATATTATAGGTATATAAATACATAATGTAAGTAAGCACAAAAATAAGCATGTGTGGAGTAGCTAAATTCGGATCACATTTTCTGGTGGTTTTGTAGGCACGTTACTTAAGTAACACTCGTAGTATAGAATAGTTGCTTATCTGTACTAATATTATAAAGCTAAAGAGTTCGTTTGTTTGGTTTAACGCGCTAATCTCAAAAACTACTGGTCTTATTGAAAAATTCTTTCAATGTTAGACAGCCCATTTAACGATGAAGGTTATAAGCTATATATAATCTCCGTATTCCTACGGGAACGGGAACCACGCGAGTGAATTATAAAATAATACGGCACTGTTAAAATTGTTTACATAAATGGAAATTTCTGTGTGAACAGGCCTGGTTGGGGAAAATATTCGGAAAACTCGCTCTCATTGGTTAGCGTGCGAGAATTTATTATGCGACATGAACGAGACAAATTCTCATGAAACATGCTTTGAATAATCTTTTTCGGTCGATTTGCTAAGGCCGTAACGGCCTAGTGGACGTAACAAAATGATACCAAAATGTGCATTTTAATTATAGCTTGGCAAATTCGTTCGTAACACTCATGATGGTCCGCGCGGGCCGGGAGGGGAACACGACGTCATACCCGCGCAGACCTTCCCTCTGCCTCGCGCGCACGACCTTACCCATGCAGTTCTTTCCCCCCGTCGCCCGCGTATCATGGAAATGACATCAACGATCTTGCCAAGCCATAGCATCATACGTTCGATTTAGAAACAGTGTTTATCGGAGAAATAAGCCAATCTAAACAAAATAAATAAAAGTGAGTATTTTTTTATGTAAGTACCTACTTAATTTTTATAATACTTTTCGAAATCTTAGATATTCAATAATTATTTGAAATTTCATTTTATTTTTATATTAAGAACTACCATTTGTTTTCCTGTTTCATGTGGATATTCCGTTTCCGTGAGAATATCGAAATAAATAAATAATCTAAGTTATGCTAGATTTTAATCTATCTCTGTTAGAAGTTTCATCCGTTTTGACGTTCTGTTATGAATATTATGTTTAATCCGATTGAATTACATATGGAATATTATATTGGTATTGAGATATATTATAGCATGGATTAACACATAGGCTACTTTTTATCCCGGAAAAATCCATGGCTCTCGAGAACCATGGATTTTTGAAAAACTAAATTCCATGCGGACTAAGTCGCGGGCGTCCGCTAGTAAATATAATATATACTAAAACAATATTGACATATTATTATAATTTATAAGTATAATACCCAGCTTATAAGCTGACATGTTAGGTCAGTAAGTAGCTATATTCCTATATAACCTATAACTGATGAAGTAGGTACCTACTACCTATATATTCTGATTGTGTATTTTTCAGGAAATGACTCGAAAAAAGAACCGGAAATTAAGCAGTTTAGCTTCTATATCCGGAATACAACGCCTTACAAAACCAACACTGTAATCATGACAGTTCGATCTGATAAATATAATAAATTGCCCATTGAGCTGCATCGCCGAATTCGTTTGAACTACTCAACCATAGAATATTGAACCAATGACTCAATGGGTGCAACATTACAGGCGTGTGCCCAAGAATAATAGAGAGAGATTTGTCAAAACATCTATTTACCTACCAGCTATTTTTAATTTCATGTAAATTAAAAATCAAATTAATTTATGTCTAATATTCACACACCCGAACTTTTCCCTTTCGGATTAGTGTGAAATGAGACGAATATCTTAGCAATCCATGGATTCACCGTGCGGTTGCCGGGAGCCAAGTCCAGGACTTGTGAGCTGGATGTAGGGTTAAGGAATTCCTTGACGATCGATCAACACTCCTCCGCTCGTGTTGTTCTACCTGCCTAGCTAAATTTGGTAAGATCATATTAGAGCAGCTTTGGATATCCGTTCTATTATAGAACTAGCTGCAGTTCTAGAGAGGCCAAGGTCTTTCAGCAAGTTATAGAGAGATTTTGCTTGTAATCCTCTCGCACTTACTTCTACGGCGTACAGACTAACTACATAGCCATTTTTAGTTAGTTCATTTGTTAGGTCACAATATTTATACTTTTATACTGTGGTTCTTCGGAATGATAGTCTCCCACAGCACAGTAAGCTCAACAAGTACTATACGCTTAGTTTGTTTGGAAAAATGGAAAATGTCTGGTCTAGATCTTGAAAAAGCACCATCCTCTGGGATTTTATAATGTTTTTCGATGGTAAATGGATCGTAGTATTAAATTTATGTAATTATTATTGTAATGATTTATGATATCCGGCCTAGTTATGACTTGTCGATCGTATCGTCACAAATTATAATAAAAATTTTAATAAAAAAAATACAACCGACTTCAAAACCTAAAAACGTACCCACTAAACTAAAAAGCGAAAAATAACATAATAATATGTTCTACCTGCTGATCAGTATGAAGGCGGTACTAAGCCGGTGATGTTTTAATTCAAGCCATGTGAGAATATCTTATAGATTTAGATTTTGCTGACAGTGTTGTTTCATGTTAATCGGTGTACATACATAACAAAAAAAAAATACCGACCGAATTGAGAACCTCCTCCTTTTTGAAGTCGGTTAAAAAAGCAACCGTTATCTCTAGACTCTAGTTAGAACGCCTAGATATTGCCACAGTAATACTATCCTTCGTTGTAAAGTCAACAATAAACTAACAAAGTTGATATTTCAAAAATGCTTTGAATAATTCTTAATTTAAGCTGAAAACATAATATTATTATGATTTGTCTAGGCTTTGGAGTCCCAACTTTTTGTTATACCTACCTACGAGTACGTACCAACGTTATGTTAAGTAGTTCGGCTCATAGAAGTGGACTTATATTCCATAGCAACACTGAACACCTTAAAGTTATGGGAAATACTCCCGAGTACCTTGTATACGCTGTGAATAATCCAAAGCACGATTTTCAAAATAGATTCTAACCAACTCAGGTTCATATAGTATATTTTTGAAAGGTGAAAGCTACCAGGCGTCTGTCGTCTCGGGCAGAAACGCAACGTGAATAAAAGCAATTCTACCAACAGATAGTGAAACTGAATCGCTTATTGTTCCCACGATCTCGATTCGCTTCGATTATTGTCCAGGTGAGGAGTTACATAGACACTGATAGGTACCATGGTCGTTCGTTGCATAACACTATAACAAGTACACGGCACTTAAAGTCACGTAGTACACTCGAAGCAGACATTTTTTTACATTTTTTTTATTGCATATAAACTGCACTTGACTACAATGGCTTGTGGGAAACAATTATGAAGTATGACGACACAAAGATATGTAAAACCAAAGGTTAAAAACAAACAATCTGTTTATTAAATTAACTAGCTGTGCCGCGCTGGTTTACCTGCGTGATTCTCGTTTCTGTAGGAATACGGGGATAAGATATAGCCTATAGCACTCGGGAATTGTGTAGCTTCCCAACAGAGAAAGAACTTTTCAAATCGGTTCAATATAGTTTCAGAGATCAATGCAAACAAACAAACAATCGAATATTTCCTCTTAATAATACTAGTATAGAATAGGAACTAGGTGATGCCAGTGATTTCGCCCGCATTTTTTTTAGTATGGACAAGTAATTCGGAGAGATAAAAATGACATTCTAGGTAGGTAGGTAGAAGGAAAAATAAGGGGAAGATTAAAAAATGGTTAGTTAGCATTTGGTGTGTTTGTATGCGGTCGAGTGGTTAGCCTGTGATTTCAGATCACAAAGTCCTGGCTTCAAATCCTAGGATTAAGGGTTTTTGTGATTCTTAGAAATTGACAGTAAAAAAATCTCAGCCCAGAGATGGGAAGTTAGTGGCGGTACACCTCCGCAAATAGTATGTTAGGCCATCGGCCCCTCTATTTATCACTAACATTTGATAGTGATTGTTATAGTTTAAAAATTAGATATTATATTTTTAAGAGTGGTGGGTTTAAGCTCCAATTCCTCTCTTTTATAGGACGTCTGTTTAGTCCTCGATTTGCCTATAAGCTATTTTTGCAATTCGTCGAAGTCTACGGGGGCACTAAAGCCGATCGAAAAAAAACGATTGAGTGCATGAAAGTTTTCAAAATCCACATACACATTAACATTTTATTAATTCTCTATTTTTTTCTTTATTCTTTATTTATAGTATTTTACTTAATGATGGAAGCTCACCGAAGATTACTTAGCGCATCAAGTTAGCTATCTGACACTAGTTCTGCTCAATATCAATAGGCCAAAGATGATGAAATGGTAGAAAGATGATGAAGTAACACAATAGTAACCTTTCAAATAACGGTGGCGAAAACACGCATTTTCATATAATATAGTTAATTTGCGTGTTTGTCCATTAGCAATTTGTATAAACAACTTTCATTCATGCATGCAAGTCTATTAGTGCTAGTCGTCGAGTCTAATATCGTGTGTCTCTTGAAATACGACCCGTGCGTGCGCCGTCACGTGGCCAATCGCAGTTTGAGTTAAGAAACTGGTTGACCGTGACAGACATAACTGTAACGAGACACCGCGTAATGTAACGTTACTCTTGATGGTTTCTTATATCATTTCATTAAGGGAGTTGCTATAAACTGCACCTTAATAACGTGATAACCATTGTAGGTAGTTCCTGTCCAGGTCTGGCTTGTGGGAGGCTTCGGCCATGGCTAGTTACCACCCTACCGACAAAGACGCACCGTCAAGCGATTTAGCGTTCCGGTATTATGTCGTGTAGAAACCGAAAGGGGTGTGGATTTTCATCCTACTCCTAACAAGTTAGCCCGCTCCCATCTTAGATTGCATCATCACTTACCATCAGGTGAGATTGTAGTCAAGGGCTAAATTGTCAAGAATTAAAAAAAAAATGTTTTAAACATGAAAAAGTTTTTTCCTGGGTCCTGATGTTTAAAAATTCTACCAATCATAAACACTTTGGTTTCTGAAAGATAAAGTAAACTGTTTTAAATTAATCGTCGCCATCTTCGCAGTCAATTAATAAATATTTAACCGATACGACCATAATATATAACCATAGGTTTAGCCTGAACATAAAATAAAATCTAAGATCGTAATATTGGGAGAAAAATATTAATGGGCAAATTCTTCTACTAGCTTACTAAACCATGTGTTCTGTGGTATTGCCGTCGAACTCTTAAGGTCGGTAGGTATTGCAATACAATGAAAATGCCCTCAAACAAGGTTGTTTATACTGGTCTACCTAATAAATAGTGAGTAGAAACTTACAATTACTAGTAACGACATTATTTTTACTTATATACTTAGGTAAGATATACTAGTCCAGTTATTTTAGGTTTCATCTGGGGAAAAATTCCTAGTGAGCTGAATTTTTGTATACACCTTTATTACGGCGTTATTATGAAGTTGTGAAAAATCGACATCGATATCGTGCCGGCTAAAAAAATTACAGAGGTCAAAAGGTCACGAAAATCAGTTTTTTGCAAATATTTCGCGACCTATTGCTCGGACGTCAATAGAGGTCATTATAAAAATTGTTCCTCATAAAATTGTCTACAAAAATTTCTCTTATAGTTTTTCTGTAAAATTAACGGATTTCCGATCATAGCGCTGAGAAAGCGACTATATTGTGACGATGCACTCGTTTCCTCACCACCTTCGAGGTAGAATGCAAGGCGCGTTTTTTACATGGTTTCCCCCGTAGGCATAATCCATGATATATAATGAAAGTTTATTTTAATTAACAATTAATATTTTTTTATCAAAATTTTGAAAAATACCGAAAAAAATAAATTTTTGCGAATAATTTTTTTTTATTCATTGTCAATATTTTCAGCTTCACTATCGTTATTGGCTACTGACAAAATGTCAAGTGGAGTTATTTCTTGATTTAAATCTACATCTTCATCATTTTCATCATTCGTTGACTCGGCGTTTAAGCATGACTGGCCGCGGCAATGCCCACAAACTTTTGAGCATCTCAATCCAATTTTTTTGCATCCACATTTACCGCCACAACCTTTTGTACAATTACAAAAGATTGTATTCAGTAGTTCATCGGGTGCTGGTGGTAATAAAGTCATTATTGGATGCAGCTTTTCATTTTTTAACTCCCAACCCCACTGTTCTGGATCGATGTCTCTTCCTAGCCAGGTTTGTATTTGGTAATATGCTCGAAAAATATGCTGTTGAGCTGAAGAAGTAGGTGGTAATGAAGGAAATTTTACAGCTGTACTTTGTCTTGTTAATTTAGCAAAGCTGTAGCTTTTATCTGTAATTATCAATTGAATTTTCTGATTTTGGAACACCGTATACAGCTAGTAGAAAATGTATTCCAGTATTGACAATGACATCTCGAGAGCAATTTTCTTGTTGGAATATTTCTGTACAATTGTTTATATCGGGTCTTTTTTCAAACATCTTCATGACTTTCAATTTTCCTTTCCCAAAAAGTGCTGAAGTTGTATCGCATCCGGTCATGGCATGCAGAAACAGAATATTTTTTTTGCAATGTGGATACTTGTTGAGGCTATCAGTCGAGTATATTTTTGTTTCAGCATTGTTTTTTCCTGGTTTTTTGAAAAAAATTGATGTAGATTGATCAAGTATTTGAGTGCGTGCTATGAGTATACTCAGTCTGACTGGGAGTAGCAGGTATAAAGGGACGGGTCTCGGAACAATGAAATACGAAACATCTGCCATTGAAGGTCATTAGAATGAGATATAGTACGTCTTACTAAAAACCTAAACCCCAATACGATAAATGTATCTTTCTGGAAACATCTAAATGTAAAATAAAAGATTTAGAGACATTTACAAACATTACTAACAATACCGTATGTGAGTGCCGCTTTCTCAGCACTATGATCGGAAAACCGTTAATTTTACAGAAAAACTATAAGAGACATTTTTTGTAGATAATTTTATGAGGAACAATTTTTATAATGACCTCTATTGACGTCCGAGCAATAGGTCGCGAAATATTTTAAACTTCATAATAACGCCGTAATAAAGGTGTATACAAAAATTCAGCTCACTAGGAATTTTTCCCCAGATTGGGGTATAAAATGCCTAAAATTACTGGACTATACTTAGAGTTTTACAGTTAGATTGTTATTTTATTTTTTTAATTATTCCAATTTTAAACATTACCCCATTTACCTAGTCAGGTTCATTTAGTAAAATGTATAAAATACTACCAAGATAAAAATGAAAAATTTGTACCTAATTTTCCCATTTTAGGAAAAAAATACCTCCAACGTTATCGATTGTCGTGAATACCATACCATGTTACCATTATGTTAAAATTTTATGTAATGTTTATGTCAAGGTTATGTCGCTAACGATAAAGCCCTGTGACATTGGTAAAAACGTAAAAACGAACTTAGAATAATTTGGATAATCAATAAAAATGTTAAGACCTATTGCACAGTTAGGAATGCCTTTGCAATTTAGTGATACCTATTGCATTCGATTCCTATATATTATCTAAATTATAGAATAAATCTTATAGACAAAGACGTATTGCCATCGGTATTGCCAAGCTTTTAATTTGGGGTTTCGGTACCTACGAACTTTGGTCTATTTGTCTGTATCTACTCGTATAGCCTCTTATAAGTTAATAACCCGCTAAATAAACCGTAAGTAAGTACCTATATTTTGACTCAAATTAGTGCGATACCATCTATACTAATATTAAAAGAGCTAAAATATATGGTATTGTAGGTCATTTTAATTGTAGGGGAAATCTCTGGAGATCCAGATAAGTAGATACTTATTCGATTTTCAAAATTGTTTTCCTACTAGAAAGCCACGTTATTCGTGAGTGTCAAAAGCTATATTTCATCCTCGTATTCTGACGGCAACGGAAACTATGGGGATGAAATCGCGACGCCTCGGCTAGTGATGAATATATCACCAATACTTTCCCACCCTTATGGTAGAAACTTATTGGTCGGCGATTTGGGTTATTCACAGTTTCATCATTGGAGCAGCATAATAGGTCTAAAGTCGCCTCTTCTACAAGAAAGAACGCCTGACTTCAAAAATAGACTGATAATATTAAATGATGATTAGTAAATAAGCTTTATTAGAAGGCTCAAAGACACTCAGCGGGTTCTAGATAGAGTTGATAATGCATTGGTATTTTTAATTTACAAACTACCTACTATTAGGTATAACCCGTTTACCCTTCTGCGCCCTATTATCAAGAAGGCAATCTCGAAAATCATTAGGTTATCACACGTTCGACGTACAAGGCCGCAAATCGCAATCGTTTCGTTCCTAGCACTGACGGCGCTATGCATGAGTAGCTATTTAAGACTTTAAACATAGGCTGGCTCTATGCAAAACGATAGATTTATCTAATAATGTTTATCCTACTTGGTCATGTATTTCATCTTATGTATAAGCGAGTAAAAACTCTGTTTGTCGCCGATAGCTTTCTTGCTAGCGTAACTGTTAACTGGCCAATGGGGTAAGTTAAAGCAAAGCTTTACGCAAGTAAAAATACTTCATCTATTTTTGCCGACTTCAAAAAAAGGAAGAGGTTATCAATTTGACACGTATGTTGTTTTTAATGTTGGTCACTTCATAACTTCGTCATTTCTAATCCAATTTTAAAAATTCTTTTATTTTTTGAAAGAGTATTCTTCCAGATTGGTCTCATTTAATTTTCAAGAAAATCGGTTCAGTAATTTTGTGTTAAAATTAAAATAACGAAAATACTCGTACTGTGGCGTTTTCGTTCACTATGTTGGTATAGGACACACAAAATAACATCGTATGTGCTACCTTATGAACACTTTGAAGGCGGTGCCAACATAGTAATGCATTAACTTGAGCCGTTTAAATCATAAAGTTTTAGGATTTTCAGGCTCCCGCGGCTCTTTCAGAAACGGCTTTAATTAATACTATGGCACCGCTTTCAAAGTATTCAGAAGGTAGCACATACGATGTTATTTTTAGTGTGTCCTATACTAACATAATGAACGAAGGCGTAAAGTAATATTTTTCGCTTTTAAGTTCATTTTTGTGATTTTGATATCGGTTGAATTTTATTGTTAAAAATTTTTTATTCATATAATAAACTGCCAGAACAAGCTATCTTAGAAATAGTTCCACTTTTTTAAAACGCTTGTTGTCATCAAACTACGACCGCAGGTGGATCCGTGGTACGATCCGTGGCCTTGCCTTGACTAGGTATAATTTGACTATCGTGTAAAGGTTTCATTTACACGACATACTTGGAATTAATCCTGCTAAATTACTGAAGATAAAAGAAGGTTGAAATGTCAGAAAAGGTAATTACATACCTTTTCTGTGGTGTCCTTAATGTTTCAAGTTTATGAAACAATCAGTTGGTTCACCTGCAGGGTTTTTCTGACAGGATGCTTATAGGTGTAATTTGACAGTGTGAGATTCGAATTCATCTCTTTCTAACCCCATACTAAAGATAGAGAGAGTTAATTGCGAATTCGAAGCTCACACTATGAAATTACAAAATAATTATTTATGGCACTGTTATCTAATGAGGACCATTGCAGCTTGTGTGCTGCAATGGCTAATTTAGTGCAGTGGCATGATAAAAGATATAAAAGAATTAAAAAATTTAAAATAATATACATTTGATATATAAATATACATTTGACGTTGGGCATTGGCTCCATGATTTTATATCGGCGTTACTCCTAGAATTAGGATAACATACATAACATAGGACTATTGATTAATAAATTTTCAATTCATTTTTCATTTCATTACTGGAAGTCAATGTAGCACGGTTTACCCGTGTGGTAATGAACATTACCCAACTACCTGTAGGAATAAAGCGCATTTAAATTAATGGCTTTTGACATAAAAATTTAACTCTCATTTATTACACATAAATAAGTCCTTTTTTTTAATTTTAACAATTTTAATATCATAAATATAAAATACAGAACACTATTAAAAATTTATAAAAAAGTCAATACTCTTGCTGCGGGACATTTGAGTGCCCAAGCAACCGGTGGTCAGGGCTCCAGTGAGGAAACTCCTTACAATGCGCGCCGTCTCAAGAAACACTGCCTTCTGTATCCCACCCTTGATCCAACAGTTAAGTGAAACCTTCCTAAGATGTTGGTCGAAGCGTTTTGCTTTAAGACCATTGACTGAAACAACCATCGGAACAATAATAGTTGACTCAACATGCCACATGGAGCAAGGTCCAAGTATTTTGATACTTTTTCCTTTTCGGCTTTTACCAGATTATCGTCATGTGGAACAGCTCAGACCAATTATTGTATGGGACCTGCCTCGCTACTTCAACTACTTTTCTGTCAAAGTATATCAACGATCTAATGCGATTATAAATACTGTCTCTATAGAATCGATGTTAAATAGTTGTAATCGTGTTCGTCGGTTAAAGAGCTCCGTAAAAATTCCTTTTTGTGTAATTGAATTGTGTAAAAAACGGGCAAAAACTTCTAGTTTATTTTAAGATATATACCAAATCTAAGCTAGTTTTCCTCAGAAAATGACAGACAATTTTGTTCGTGACTATGAGTGCGATACAGGTCCTTCTATAATTGGTCTGAGTGGAACAGTAATATAAATTTAATATTATTATTTATCTCTGTACCAAAATTAACTTAGATATACACGTGACGTACAGAAACTCGTACTTACTCAATCTAGTATGTATTCCTTTTTATTTTATAGACACAACGGTCTGTAATGTTCTGTGACTTTAACGCCTATATGCACGAGTCCTTATAACACCTCACCTACATTTAAAATAGGCTAAATACAAAATGGAACGCATATTCGTGGCCTACAATCGTTTGTCAGTCCTTAGCTCGCTACTTGTGTCAGAAGTTTATTTGTTTTAACTTTGAACATAGAAACTTAGCTTAGCGTTTAGCAAAATTTTCAAATTAATGGTTGGTATTAATTTAGGTCCATGTCCCGTTATCCATTAATCAATTCCGAAGGCCTTGGCCGAAACTCGCGTGTTGTTTGCCCCTAAAATACAATACAAACAAATATAGATAAGCATACAATATCTGTATGTACACTTGTGTACTTGGCTAAGTTGTTGTACAATACCTAAGCCTCTATGTTACTCAATATTTCTTTTCTGATGAGACAATCTCCGGCTATTTTACCGTAATTGCTTACCAACAACCATTTATCACTCTATGGTTGCCACCGAGCTGATTCTACATTAAGCTATGGAACGAAAATATATGAATTTAATTAGTTGACATTGTAGTAGTCTACTAAAATTATTTTGCCAAGACTTAATGGCTTTTGGTAATTAATGTAATAAATAAAATATAGGTCTTTCGGAGCGTAGCAAACCTAACAACTTATCTATGTGCAATCAGAACAGAACAGGTAACAAGCGAGCAACGACTCTACAGATTTTGGTAAATACTCGTACTAAACTACTAAAAAAACTTGCAAAAGAAAACCATTTTCTACAAAACGAACAATTACTAAATTTCCAATGGAATACGAAATATTCTAATTTTAATAATACATAATTTAAAGCTGATAGATAGATTCAAGCCAAGACAAGCGATTTAGCATTCCGGTACGATGTCGTGTAGAACCCGAAAGAGGTGTGGATTTTCATCCTGCTAAAAAAATCTTTTGTAGGTTTGGGTGTACTCTTCTATAACAAGATCCCCAAGACTGTGGTGGACCTGCCAATGCATAGCTTTAAGCAATGTGTTAAAAAACATTTACTTAGTCGAGGTTACTACAACATTGATGAGTTCCTTAAAGATAAAAGCGCTTGGAGGCCATTGGATCAGCTTCCACCTTCACACAGGAAATAAAACTATAAGAAATTGTAATTGTTATCAATTGTAAATTATAATACTGTAAGACTTTTTCAAAAGAGCAACTGTTGAGTTTCTTGCCGGTATCTTCTCAGCAGAACCTGCCTTCCGAACCGTTGGTAGAATCTTTACAAATAGTCAACTGACGTGTCAAAAGTGCTTGTAAACTGAGCCTACTTGAAATAAATGATTTTTGATTTTTAAACAATAAAAATAAGAATAAAAAAAAATCCGTTTGGAAGAAACGAACACAAAATCAACAATATAGTAAACATTACATTATATCGGCATGTGTGACATTTGGCCTAGTTTCTGCCAGTAGATAGTTGACACCACAACAGGAACTGTCAGTGGGGGAAATGCCACTAAATTATGTAAGTAGGTATGCATTCAAATCCACACAAACATTTTTCCTTGTTTCCACGAATGGTGTGACACCATAAATTTTCTATTTTAACTATAGTTATTTCTCGTAAAAAAATCGAAACAGTTCGCAAGTATTGTTCAGGAAGACTGTTTTTTGATGAGACGTATATTTTGGCGTAGCTGGGAATGCCTTGCTTTATGACCGTGTTGGGTTTTCAACTCGGATCTATGGGGGCTTACCACAACCTTTTGCAAAACCATCATGATATCTGTCCATCTTATTTAAGGGCGTAAGTAACGTTACCTCATTAAGTGGTACGAATTGAGTGTATAAAATGATTAGTGACTCTCTCTCGATGTAGCTCAATGGCTCTCAGGGTATGAAATGTCTAAACGTTATGGAATCGCTACGGATTTAAGAGCTTGTAGTAAGGCCCCAGTTTGGGATACAAAATAGCTCAGGTCTGAGTCTGGTAATTGTTTCCGGTTACCATCCTAATAGTAAGAGTTCATTTATGCAACCAGCAACTGCTGCAGTCGTCGGTAGCAGTTGCCAGTTGCTGTTTGCAACGTGCTGCTCGTGTAAATGAACCCTAATACGTAATACGCTGAGGTCCCATTAAAGAGCCTGCGGCATTTACACAATCAGAGAAGCTGCCAAAGTGCGTTTCGTATACTACGTAGAAATCTTTCAGGGGTGGGTAAAGTCAAAGTGCTGGTTCGAAGTTCTCGCTACCGTCAGACTATACCACGAGATCCATGCAAACATACTTCTTTCTATCCACGAATAATGTGATATATTAATATTCGTGATATTTTCTACTAACCCTAGTAGACTTCTAACGATCTTAAATTCCAATCCAATACCTAATTAGCATAAAACTCCAATACCAAAATAACATTTCTTTTCTTAACCACCCCTGTATTAAAACAAAAGTTGGAGACATTTTAGGAGGATTCGAGTTTTAACGAGCATAGATAAAGTTTATATCTATTTTCTAGCAGATGAAGTCGCGGACGAACGCTAGAATAATCGAAGAAGAAGACAACTAGGTGGCAACCCTTATCATAACAAGCGTGTATACCGTGAGAGTTTAGAGTGGTATGATATCCGCATTTCGTCTCCGAGAGCGTCAGAACAATGGTCCATTTCGTAACAACGCTCATACTTTCCGCACTTTCTGTGATACATGCCAACGTCTATCGACATTGTTTGCTGTTTAAAGGAAAATGTAAGTAATGTAATATAGTAATACCATAAAGCGGAAGAGCAAGCTGATCTCATATGGCTCTCAGGCCAGGCGAGTTGTAAAAAATGTTAACACAGACTTAAGAGTGATACATTAATGCAAGCCGACTCTCAATAGCTGAATGGTAAAGTGACAGGACTCCGAGGGGTGTTGGTTCGATGCTTGCCCCGCTGGACTATAGTCGTACCCACTCGTAATACAGTCTTTCTCGACTAGTTGGAGGAGAATGAAAATGTTAGTCATATTAAAAGATATGGCAAATATTCTTTAAAAAAATGGGTGATGGGTGATGTGGGGGAATAGCTTAGTGTTGTGATAATCAGGCAAAGACCATCATCATCAATCATAAGAAGGGCATGGTAAGTGATTACTAACATTCCTCTAAGCATCAACTCACAAAGGTATATTCAGTAGTAGAGTATTTTCCATTCTGAGCAATTTATACTATAGCAATTTATATTATAATAATATGCTCCCGACCGACTTTTTTTTTTCGGTCACGGCGGCTAATCTCATGGTGAGATTAACCATGTACGCAGGAGATATTATAGTGCACAAGTGTATGCTTGTGCACTATAATATCGTTTGTTTTTGTTGGCCTGACCCGGGATTCGAACCCTGGACCTCATTGTCCGTAGCTGAACCAGCTAATCACGGGACCAATGAGGCAGTTAATTTATACTATAATGCCTACCCTAGTTACAAACACGTGCTCGCTCGCTTAGTCTAGATCTAGAAAGTCAATGATAAATCAAGTCGCTCGTCATCCCGATTAATTTTGAATGAAATTTGAAAAAGCTTACAGTCTAGCGCAAAAGAACCAAAGTCACTGACATAGCTCAGCGAGTCACAAAGCTGAAGTGGCAATAGCCAGGGCACATTGTTCAAAGAGCCGATGGACGTTGGGGTTCCAAGATGCTGGAATGGCAACCCCGCACTGGAAAGCGCAGTGTTGGTCGACCCCCACTAAGTGGACCAAGGACATCAAGCTGCTGGGTGCTGACGGCTCAAGACCATTTTGTTTGGAAGTTTATGCAAGAAGCCTATGTCTAGCAGTGGATCAGTCCATCGGCTGTTAATGATGATGATGGATGATGATGATGATAATGACGATACAAACTTCTTTATTACATGAAAAATGTTACAGGCGTGATAGCATGCCCACGCACCATGCACCCTTACCATACGCGCTGCAATGGTGACACCATGTCACAAGCAACGTGCGATTCACCGATACCACGTATCCTAGGTAACTAAAAAATCTCCTTATTTTGTCCAAAAGTAAAAAAACGCCAATGTTTCTTTTGGCTTCCCTATCCCTACTCTACCCTACACCTACCTAACCCTACCCCTACCATAACCTGCCTTGCGTTAATCATCGAAAGTTCATTTATTTGTAAGCCCTATTTTACTAAGAGCCAGCATTAAATTGATAATATTCGACGAGCTAAAGGGGCCGGACTCATCTCAGTATGATCCCCATCTGCTAGGCTAATTATAGATCTACCCAATTGGAACAATAATAATTGGATTTTTCATAAGTCTTTGGGTAATCATCATGGTCTTTTTCATAATCTTTCATAGTGATTTACTCAAATGAAAATATGACCAATGCCTTAATGGTCATATTAAGTACTGTACTTAACTTCTTGCTTAAATACTCATTTCAGGATATACATGTGGTTGGTCTCGCTGCGACTGTAACGGAGACATGCTGTGGGACGATCAAAATGAGTATTGTGTCAAAAGTACTGAATGTCCGCTGTACATATCCAAACCATCCAAACGGAAGAGTCGCCGCAGTGAACGTAGGAAGCAGGGCAAGAGGCGTAGAAAGTCCAAGAATATAGAAATTAAGGAAGAGCCAGAACCGTTTGATTAATTAATTAAATTGTATATGATTAGCAGCGGTTGCTCCGTGGTTCCACCTGTGTATTTTCCGGTAGGAATACAGGGATAAAATATATCCTGTGTTACTGCATGATAGGCTAAATTATACTGGTGAATCTCATGGTGAATAACAAGAATAAAAGAATTTTTAAAATGGGTTTAGCAACTTTAGTGTGAAAACATGAAAAACTAACAAACTTTTAACTTACATTTGTATTTATTTATATTAAATTAAGGTCATGGTGACATAATTCATATGCTATTTTGACTGTATTTAACCAAAGAAATCAATAAAGTTACACAATAAAAACACCTAGTTTTTTCTCAACTTCCAGTCCTTTATTTGCCTTAAGCTTAAATACTGTTTATGGTTAGATTATGGCTAGTTGAAAGGCCTTAAGAAAGTAGTAATAAACGAAGATGCAGAAACGATTTCATGATTCATTTAGTGTTTGGTCGTATATCAATATGAACAAAAACTTACAAATAATTTTTAGGTTTTATGTCCCATGTTATGCTAAAGAGTGGTTCTGGATAACTACAGATAGATAATAGATTGTGGCTTGTGGAAACTTCATGAAAATAAAAATAAAGATAAAAAATAAATAAAGGAAGTTTTTAGTTCCCATATGATTAGTAACTTACTGGCTGTGCTTAATAAAGACCTGTCTTCCATTTGACATACTATATAGCTGACATTATATACTGGCCCTATACTTATACTAAAGACATGCATTCAGCCTATGGTCCTACTATAGCTAAATACGGAAGCCAATTATGGAGTTTTTTTTCTTTAAGTGTCTTAGTTAGCCCATGACCACAATCTTACCTGGTGGTAAGTGATGATGCAATCTAAGATGGCAGAATTTCAGACCGCGGTAGCTTGGGAAGGGAAGGTTTCATGGGAAATTATTCTTTGTAGCGCATACCGTATTGGGAATATGGGAGTACCTTATCAGCCGATAGACGTCCACTGCTGGACATAGGCCTCTTGCATGGACCTCCAAGCACAACGGTCTTGAGCCGCCAGCATCCAGCGGCTCCCTGCAACTCGCCTAATTTCCTTGGTCCACCTAGTGGAGGGTCGACCAACACTGCGCCTACCGGTGCGGGATCGCCATTCCAGCACCTTGGGACCCCAACGTCCATCGGCTCTTCGAACTATGTGACCTGCCCATTGCCACTTCAGCTTCGCGACTCGCCGAGCTATGTCAGTGACTTTGGTTCGTCCGCATGAGATCCGCAGTCTTCTCATTCCTGATTCGATCACGCAGTGAAACTTCAAGCATAGCTCGCTCCATCGCCCGCTGAGTGACTTTGAGCCTTCCAATAAGGCCCATAGTCAGCGACCAAGTCTAGGATCCGTAGGTCATCACATGGAAGTGTTATGAATTAATTTCAAACAATTAGACAATTGATGAACACTGGCAATTGACTAACTGAGTTCAAAACTATTCGTCATACGCCCTCGTTATCGCCTTCGTCTTCGTAAGTTGTTATACCAACGTAGAGAACTGTACCAAGTGCTATTCTGTAATAATGTTTTTATAACTTAGGATTAGAAAGATAGAGGTGAATAGCACTCCTGAAGCGAGTACGTGGAGTATTTTGAAACTATTGCCAATTATTATTGAATTTCCCCCAGATTTATCATACATTGACCAAGCAATACTAATAATTGCTCTAATTCCCGTGGAGTTCACATGGGTATCAATATTTATCTGTTTCAATTGGATCAATTTTTCTCTGAAACCAAACAAGTTTCATAAATTATTTCCTGCTTCAACGATACAATTGTTCGTTAAGATACCGTGCGATGACCATTGTTGGTAATATATCGGCGTAATGAAGACGATAAAATTGGTTGTCATTTTATACTTCTACATTCGGTTTAGTAAAGCCTTGTATTACCAAATCGGTAAGCAAGGGTGCTTATTGTTTAATAACACATGTAAGTTTACCTTTATCTATTCAAATATATATAATATATATATTATAAAGAGGTAAAGTTCGATCTACTAAACCGTTTTCGACAATTCTACTAGAGAGCTACATTGTTTGTGAATATCATAGGCTATATTTTATTACCGTACTGTCAAGGGAACGTGAGCTACGCGGGTAAAATCGCGGTACAAACTTGAGTTTTTGTGCTCTGTTGATGACAAAAACAGGCCTTTATTTTAACCTCAAATTGAAATTTTTGCACAGGCGTCGATAATTGCCCAGAAAACATGCACAGAGTGACCAGTGATTGTCTCCCAACCGCGTCTCAGAGGACTTGCGACGATCCAGTTGCAACATCAATGGGCGTTATATGCGACTGGTCGCGTTGTGACTGCGACTTCCCCTTTGTCCTACATTTAGCGTCCGGATATTGCTTCGACTATGAGGATTGCCCCTAATTTGTGATGCCTAGATATTGACTGGAAATAAAACGTTTTTGAATATTTTTTTTTTTATTGAGGAAAAATACAATGAGGATAAGTTCCTCATTGTATTTGCTCATTGTATTGATAACGTATCCTAATAACTATCCTAACATACCTATTATCCTTTAAAAATGTTGGTATTAATTGCAGAAACCTCTAAATAAACTAATGTATTTTATCTTCAAATTTTAAATTTTGAAACATAGTACCAACTTCCTAACTATATTTTTATTTATTTAAAACCCTTATTTTGATTTAGGAAATTCAAATGGAATATTAAATTTAAATTAAAGATAAAGACCATAAAGTGAAAAAGAGTTTATTCGTTTAGTTAGTCACCCCATTCACAACTTTAGAAATCTAGATTAGTAGGTACATAAAGATGGATATACTAAATTTTATCCTCTAATTCCTACAGCATCGGGATAAACAGGTGAGAAAACGCTTAGTACGGCTATTATTCAATGCATTAAATAAATCTATCTCGTCTCACCAATATATAATCGCGAAGGTGTAAGTAAGGTGAATGGAATATTTTGTTACTTACAAATAGGCTACTTTTTATTCTGGAAAAATCAAGAATTCCCACACAATCTGTGAAAAACTAAATTTCAGAATTGCACAAGAATTCGCTAGTATACCATATTTTAGTTATTTTTCAGTATAAATAGACATGATGGATTTTTTTATTTCCATTAACCCGTTTCAACGCTTCCAAGTGATAGGGGGCACCCAAATCCATTAAATATATTTCTCGAGATTGCTTTTTGCTTTATCGAATAACATTTTCTCTAGCGTGATATGAAACGTACCTACTTTTAACGTTATCAAAACGTGAAATTGAAAACGTGCGATATTTTCCACTTTGAGTGTGCTATCGATAAGTCAATAATACACTGATGCATTTTTATTTAGTTACTAGCTGACGCCGCGCGGTTTCACCCGCGCGGTTCCCGTCCCCGTAGGAATACATGGATAATATAGCCTATCGCCTTCCTCGATAAATGGGCTATCTAACACTGAAAGAATTATTCAAATCGGACTAGTAGTTCCAGAGATTAGCGCGTTCAATCAAACAAATAAACTCTTCAGCTTTATTATATTAATATAGATTAGTTTCCTGCATCCAAGTTCCCAGTCAAAAAGCACTGTGAGATTTGAGACAAACATGTAATGTTTCAAATGGCTGTATTTTAGCAGAGAAACAGAAAAATCTGAAACTGGTATAGTGGTATGTCTCTCAGACCGAGAGTTAATTTTTCCTTTTGTTGTGGAATCCCTTGGGCCATAGACAAAAAAATTATCCGAATTATTTCATCGCGGCTTAACTGGTGACAGAAGGGGTGGCACATTTTCAGTGTAAAGATCAGCCTGGCTGTTTAACGCGTAAATACAGCAAGTTTTCTTGCCAGTATTCCAAGTGATCATGATTTGTATAGTTATTAGGATAAGTTAGCTGAATGTATTTAATTATTTTATTAGGTCATTCGTGAGTGTTGGGGATTTTTTTTATTTACTACAAGCATCTTTCAAAAGTTTTACTAAAGTAATCCTATATCTTGAATGAAACGAAATGCATATGTTGAGATGGATGTGTGGTGTGACAAAAATAGATAAAATAAGGAATGAGTATATAAGAGGAAGTCTGAAGGTGGCAGAAAAATTGAGGAGTAGAAGGTTAGCTTGGTATGGACATGTAATGCGTAGAGAGGAAAGTCATATTACTAGAAAAATTTAATGTGCAAGTGGAAGGTCATAAGAGGAGAGGAAGGCCAAAGAAGAGATGGTTGGATTGTGTGAAAGAGGACATGTGTGTAAAAGGAGTGGATGATGAGTTGACGAGTAATAGAAACGAATGGAAAAGATTGACATATTTTTCCGACCCCACTTAAGTGGAATAAGGGTAAGGAGATGATGATGAATCCTATATCTTGAGATTTACCCTAAAAATATCAGTATGTAGAAAAACACTCAATAGGCTTTCTAACTACCTTCCCTACTTACTTCCTCACATATTTTAATAGAAAACCTACCAAAAAACTAATAACATCTTCAAAAAAACTGTAACCCAACCTAAGCTAAGTACTAGGCCGTCATAAATCGATAGGAGTTATTATGTAGGTTATTCATATAATACGAACGTTGTTCCAGGTACACAGGCCATTGCCCGCTACTGAAGTTTCGCTACGGGAAATGCTACGGCGACAACACGCGGCACATTCTCAAAGAAATACGCTCTAAAGGACTGTTCAAGTGAGATTCTCCCCTTTATTAATGCACATTCTATCGACCATAAACCATATCTAATCTATATTGATCATATCCAGTTAATCCTGTTCAACCAAGATATATTTAGATAGATTTTATAGAAAGACTAGCTGAACCAGTTGTACGGGTTTTTGAGTTGTATGTATTTTAAAGCCTCATAAAAAATAATACAAAAAACGATATATATCATAACAAAATAATTTGGCAAAAATGGCACCCTTAATACTTTTTCATACCCCTAGTATGAAAAATTCATAACAATCTATTCTTAGAACTACTGAAGATTCATATAAAACTTTATCAAAATCGGTCAAGCCGTTTTAAAAGTGTATGGCAACAACAATGTGACACGATAATTAATTTAAGAGTTCTAAAATATGTGGGTACTGAAAAAAACAGCTACAATAGTCAAGTACCTACTCGTATATTACGACCATAAAATTTTAATTCAGTACCAATTATGTAAAACATACACGAAACTTCTATATAACTTGTATACGTATTTCGTTGTACCTACACTGCAGCATTTCTTGATAAGTACTGTTTACAAACAAAAATGAGGGTATAAATCACTAGTCATTTCACACCTAATAATAACTAAAATTTGACGACCTCCGTGGCGCAGTCGTATGCGCGGTGGATTTACAAGACGGAGGTCCTGGGTTCGATCCCCAGCTGGGCCGATTGAGATTTAGTTATTGGTCCAGGTATGGCTGGTGGGAGGCTTCGGCCGTGGCTAGTTACCACCCTACCGACAGAGACGTACCGCCCAGCGATTTAGCGTTCCGGTACGATGTCGTGTAGAAGCCGAAAAGGGGTGTGGATTTTCATCCTCCTCCTGACAAGTTAGCCCGCTTTCATTTTAGATTGCATCATGACTAGTCAAGGGCTAACTTATAAAGAAATAAAATAAAAAAAATAACTTGTTCGTAAATTAATTAAAATAAGTTTGATTCATAAGCTTAAACAATTAGATATGGTTAATGTATTTTATATAACATTGTAAAAACAAACCATACATTTTTAAAAATAAATAAGTTATGAAAAGACAGGCGTTTTTTACCTTCATTTCTAATTTCTTTGTTGGTAAACAGTACTCATCGAGAAAGGCTGTAATATAGTAAGACTAGCTGACGCCGCGCGGTTTCACCCGCGTGGTTCCCGTTCCCGTAGGAATCCGGGGATAATATATAGCCTTCCTCGATAAATAGGCTATCTAACACTGAAAGAATTTTTCAAATCGGACCAGTAGTTCCTGAGATTAGTGCGTTCAATCAAACAAACAAACAAACTCTTCAGCTTTATCGTTTTTCGAAGTTCGTACGTAGGACATTATCGTTCTAAAGTAACCTACGTAAGTACCTACTATGTAACTCAATCTAGGTTACAAGGTCTATCGTATACGATTTATGAGTTTATGCTACAATAGTCTACGGCACGTAGCGGCAACTTATAATCGTTATCTTGTTCTAGCAGTTTGTTAAAACGCAATTTGTAAGGGCATTTTCCAAATTTATACCTACTATAGTTTACTACTATATACATATTTTCAACCGACTAAAAAACGGAGAGAAGGTTATGAATTCGATGCGTATATATTTGTTTTTTTTTTATAAATACGCATAACTTTTAACAGATTGGTCCGATTTTTATAATGCTTTTTATATGAGAAAGATTTTATTTATTAAAGTCGTAACTGAAAAAAACACATGAAAGAAAAGACAATGTCTAAGAAACCAAAATCTTCATGTTAGGTTAGGTTAGGTTAGGTCTACGTCTTGAATTAATACATCCCCGGCTTGGCACCGCCTTCAAAGTGATCAGTAGGTAGCATATATTATAATTTATTGTTTCGTGGGTACGTTTGTAATTTATGAAGTTGTGTTTAAAAAAAAATATAAACCCAGTGTATTTCTAAAATACAGCTATTATGTAATATGCTACGACATAAAACAGGTCGTATAATTTACATAATATAAATGTTTTATGAATTTCTTTAGGTATTTTATTTTTTTCCGTCAATACATCTAGTATGATGTTACGCAGTTGTATATCTATTTTAGAATCGATGATTTGCATAGTAGACACGCACTCTTGAGCATGAAATATTATGAAAGTCAATCTTGTACTCCACTTGAATACAAGAGACAAGTATTCAAATTAATTATTTAACTTAAGAAATCACTTGATAAACATTTTTTTGTACCTAACTATTAATTTTACGACTATGTTATTTTCAGCAAACCACTGAAGTATAGGCCAGGAGACAACTACGAGATCGATAACATGCCGCGACGCAGCGGGCCCATGCGCGACGTGTACGACGGCACGCGACACAGACAGCCCGCCTACATGACCGGCTACACGGGATACGTGCCCGGCATGCATTTCACGTAAATACTTTGTTATGTATAAGCCAGGAGACCACTACGAGATCGACAACACGCTGCAGCGGGCCCTTGCGCGACGTGTACGACGGCACGCGACACAGACAGCCTGCATATATGACCTGCATATATGACCAGCTACACGGGATACGTGCCCGGCATGCATTTCACGTAAATACTTTGTTAAGTATAGGCCAGGAGACCACTACGAGATCGAAAACATGCTGCGCCGCCGCGGGTCCATGCGCGACGTGTACGACGGCACGCGACACAGACAGCCCGCCTACATGACCGGCTACACGGGATACGTGCCCGGCATGCATTTCACGTAATTACTTTGTTAAGTATAGGCCAGGAGACAACTACGAGATTGACAACATGCCGCGACGCAGCGGGCCCATGAGCAACGTGTACGACGCCACACAGACAGCCCGCCTATATCGACGACCGGATACACGGGATACGTGCCCGGCATGCATTTCACGTAAATACTTTGTTAAGTATAGGCCAGGAGACCACTACGAGATCGAAAACATGCCGCGCAGCAGCGGGCCCATGCGCGACGTGTACGACAGCCCGCCTACATGACCGACCACACATGATACGTGCCTGGCATGTATTTCACGTAAAAGTATAGGCCAATAGACAACTACGAGATCGACAACATGCCGTGCTGTTTTATGTTCGCCATTTATAGTGACAAGAAATATTTACATACTTTACGTAAAATATCTTCGACCTGTTGTTTTGAGTCTGGTTTGATTTAATTTAAATAACCACCAACCACTTAAATGAGAGCCGCTTTAGCCCAGTATATATGACCTCTGCCTTCGATTCGGAGCGTAACTTGAATCCACTTCGGGGCACATCCAACTTTTCAGTTAGAAATTAAATATCGTCTCCAACGGTGAAGGAAAATTATCGTGGAGAAACCTGCATATCTGAGAATTTTCTCAACTCTCTACATGTGTGTAGTCTGCCAACCCGCGTAGGGTCAGCGCGGTGGCCTAATTATTAGCCTAACCCCTCATTCTGACAGGAGAATTGAGCTCAAAAGTGTCTTAATGGCGCCCAAAGTCATTTGGTAATGTCGATATATTGCCATTTACACAAATGACAATCAATTTTAGTTTAAGTTTTAGCCGGAGGACTTCTTTCATGAAAATAAAGTAATTGCATCGTTATACAGTTCGAACTAAATACATTTTCTTTTTCACAATATTCCTTATTCCATGCCAAGAAGAATCAACGCAAAATATCGTTCTTCTTTTAGTATTTTAACATACCATCACAACATAGTTAGGTAGTTTTAATACAGTTGAAATTTTTGCTTTAAACAGATATGGAAAATCCTACGGACGTGCAGCCGACGATTGCATGGCAGACTTCAGCGCAAGCCAAAGAGAGTTGCAACGCAAGACAAATCTCAACAGGAGCTTTGTGAGATCGCGGAGCGCTCCCAAGATGGAGACCGTTCATTCCCGAGATGAGATCAGAAGAGATTTGAATAGATTTATAGAGATCAATAAATACAAAGGTGAGATTTATGTTAATGTTTCGGAAGATATCGGTAAACGATGTTTAAATCTCTTTAAGCATTCAGTTTCGTTTGGTTTTGGGGGAATGTCGAAGATTATGTTAAGCCCATCGTGAATGTTTTCCATAGCTTTCTATTTATTTTGCAGAGTTACATCGTTAGGCAAAATATGTGACCTGGAAAGCATTCTGAGCGCTTTTCTGACTTATAAGGAATTTCCAGTAAAAAATCTCAACGCTCCGATTCTCCATCCCTGTGCCACGGAGAGCACGCTAAGCCGTTGGTCATTAAAATCCGATACAGCCAGTTAATTTAACATTATCAATCTAATCCCGCCAACTCGCATTAGAGCAGCGTGGTGGGCTTAAGCTTTCCCTTTCCTATATAAAGAGGGAGGCCTGGCCTAATGATGATGAAATAATTAATGGATTTTTGTGGGATTTTTACAGATTTTTACAGGTACTTGAAGCAATAGACCTACTTGTTACTTTGTGAATTAGCATAATGAATGTTCATTCGAAAAATCCGTCATTTACACGAAGTCTGGGCATCAGCTTGTCTAACTAAATTAACTTTGTACCTTCCAGAGAACACAATATCACCGGAATTTCCACCAATAGCGGGATACACGGGCCACATCCCGAGAATAAAAGGCTCCGAGGCCTCCCTCAGCCAGCGCTACCACTGCGCGGCCAAACGCGGCCTTGAGCTCATCAAGATGGAGAGGGACAAACGTAAGGTATCAAAAATTAAATGTAAATTAATATGTATAAAAGTGTTATTATTAGAAAAAACATACCTTTAAGTTTTAAAAGCGCCATCTGTAGTAACACTGCTAAACTACGACAAGCAAGCCCAGCGCCGAATCACTTTTGTCTTATAACGGCATAGTTGTGAACTAACTTGTAAAACCCTGTGTGAAGGGAGGCAAGTCTGACACGAGAGATGGCGCTACTAACCGCTACTATTTTTTAAGTTTCTCTTGCATGTATTATTTTATTTCTGAAAGAAGTTTTACTTCAGCACTCTCGTTTTCACTTTTTTGAAGTCAGTTAGACTTCAAAAAAGAAGGAAGTTCACAATTTGACTCGTATATATTTTTTTAAATTTTTATTACCTCAATACTTCGTCATTAATTATTAACCAATTTTGAAAATTCTTTTTTGTTTCATAGAGTATACTTCCAGATCGGTTCCATTTAATTTTTATTAAAATCGGTTTCACTTACATTTTTGAAGACGATTTCATTTTTATGATACAAAGGTTATTTAAAAACATACTTGAAATAAACCATTTTATATGATTTCAATAAAGGAACTCCAGAACGCTGACATCAACATCAGAGCCATCTTGAAGGACCACGACAGGAAGTCTTCGTATTGGAACTGGGGATAGCACACGGGCAGAAGGATGTTCTTCACCAAATGTCGTTGAACATTCTTCGCTAGGCTCCAAGAACAGTATTAGACAAATGAGTATTATCTTGCTAATATAAATGCGATGGTTCAGATTGATGGTTGTTTGTTATGACGCCAAAATGGATGGAAGGTTTTGGATGAAATTTGGCTAACATATAGATTATAGTCAGGAGTAAAATATAGGCTTCTTTTTATCCCGTTATTGCGGGAAGCAAAGTATAATTATTTATCAGAAATGGGATTTACGATAGTGAAATCATAGAGGTACCTTTACTTTCGATAGTGTGAATTTTGTATTGTTGTTGGTATTTTTAGTGCAAATAATGCTCCAAAAGTTGAGAATGTACAGAAATTACTAATAATATAACCTATCTACGTAATATAAATGCGATGGTTTGTAATAATGGATGTTTGTTACTCCACTGAAGCTAAATAAATTACAGAAAACGATTTTGAATGATGGATAGATAACAAGTTAAAAGTTGTTACTAACCAGCTTTTTTTCTGTTGATTAATTAATAATTATACAATTTAACAGCCTCAATGTCCTACAAATTGCGTGGTAAGTTATCTCGTTCCGACGCTTAAAAAATAATTTCCTGGTAACTCAGTTAGCTACCAGAATCAAGAATTTTCGTAAATAAAAAAGTTGAAAATTAACTTGATAGTAATCAGTAATTGTACAAAATGTTCTACGGATCCCTGACATAAATAGAATCAATAAAATTATGTCTTCGATGACGTTCCAATTTCACGCATTCAAAGAGTATTATTCAGATACTTCAAATTTGATATGCATACAAATTTACTTTATATATACCTAACTGTTATAGTCATAATATTTGCTGAATGTAAATAAACTTTTTATGAACTACCTAACTTCTTGCTATTTTTTAAATTGTAAAAGTAAATTCAAATCGTATCACTACTTTATGGGAAAATCGCTAGATACGGACGTATATCTACAGATGGGCTGAATACGTAACCTCCTATTTTGATACCTTAGAACATACCCTACTTTTTATCCCGATATTTACAACTCTGACAATATCTGTGCAATCGGATCTATGCAGGTGAAACCGCGAGGCATAGCTAGAATCTTATAACAATAACAAAAAGAAAGCCATCTAATAAAAATAGTGTTATTGAAATCGTTAAAGGCAGTCAAACTTAGTAAAATATTTTACATTTTTTTTCTTATTGAGAAAGAATACAATAAGGAACTTAAGCTAACTTATCCTAATAACCATAAAAATCATCCCCACGTGGAATATTTTACTTATATAATTTAAATAAATATTACCGTTATTATACCTAATAAGGTAACAATAACAATGAATTACCGTTATTGTAAGATAGTACTTATAATAATAATAATAATAATAATTTATTTACTTCAGGTTATACACCCATTTAAAATATACATAAATAAGTACAGATAATAATTAAATATAACTGCTCACTCACCGCGAATAACACACTGAAACTGCCGGTAACCTTTACTTCGAATTGTTTCTTAGTCAAGCCTAAAGATTGCACCGCTGATTCTGTAATGAAAGTGGCCATAGATCCTTGATCGACTAGTGCTTGGAGGTAGGTCATAACACTATTCTTATTCTGAATTCCTAGTCGAGCAGTAGGTAAACTAACTTGATTATCGCCAACGGCTACTTTCGTGCTAGTGATTTCCTTATCAGGGCCTATTGGTGGCTTGACGGTCTGTTCTTGTGCTATAACTACTGGCTTCTCAACCAGTTTCTTTTGTGGACATAAAAGTGTGTGGTGTTTTCGGTTACAACGGCGACAAACTGTATTTTGTCTGCAGTTCTTAATTGAATGAAATTTAACCAAGCAGTTAAAACAAAGGTTGTTGTTCTTGACAAAATCTCGACGCTGTTCCATATTGAGTTGTGTGAAAGTTGGGCAGTGGCATATGTAATGATTTTTTGTGCAATAAGTGCATTCGGTATTTATTTCAGTAGTGAGGCTTTTAACCATCTCAAGTTTAGGTGCCTGCGTAGTAGATTGTGAGTGAATAACTTCTTTTCTCTGAGTAGTGTTCACCATTTCAATTGTGTTACCTATAATTCTTGGGTTACCATACTTATTAACCAAGCACATCCACGCATGTTCGTAATTCTGTGCTGTTAATTCAATGTGTTGTAAGAGTTGTTCGGCTTCGCCTTTTATACTTGAGCGCAAACATTGATGTTTTTCTATATCACTTAACGTAGGATCATTATCGATGAGTGAAGTAAACATGTCGTTAAAATAGACCCAATCTCGATAATTTCCAAAAAATGTGGGTAGTTCGATTGGTGGTAAATTATACGAGAAAGCGTTTTTGTTAGCCGAACTACTATCCAACTCTTCTAACAATTCGGTTTTAAAATCTAAATAGAATTCTTCTACGGATCCAAACACGTCTTCGCTAAAGTAATCAGTGCTCAAAGTACGCCGTTTTTTTATTAATTGTACATGATTTTTTGTAAAATCTTCATATTTTGACTCGAGAGCTTGTAATTGGATTTCAATGTACTGTTTAGTAATTCGTTCTTTAGCACTATTCTTAAAATTAAATTCAAGTTGGTGAATTTGTGCCTTTAATTCTTCCTGACTTTTTAAAATATCCATTTTTCAAACAAGTTTCCAAATCTTTAAGTATTTTCAAAGTGATCGAGAATAAACAAATGTAATAAAATTTATTCATCAATGGATAAACTAAATTCCATTCATCTTCATCAAAACATCAGTGAATATTCTATGTGTTATGCACTTCAAATAATTTCTAAGTTGGAACAGTAATGAATTCTCCAAGTGTTTTGCGTGTTTAGTATGAAATATTTTAAAGTCCGAACTCCGAACACTAGTAAATAAACTAAGTCTTTTGCGTTTGAATATTTTCTAAGTCTTTGCACTGTACGGATTACCGAACACTAGTGAATTTACTAAGTCTTTTGCGTATGAAACATTTTCTAAGTGTTTGCACTTTACCGAATACTAGTGAATTTTCTAAGTCTTTTTGCACTTTACTGTTTGTTGTGTATCACTGTTCACTTTACTTACAGTTTATCCGGCTCGAAGGACCAATGCTCACTCACCGCGAAATAACACACTGCACAACTTTTCCGTGTAAAAACTTTTATTATGAATAATTTCTATGGCCTTATACTACTAGGTGAAAATCATCTTAGCGCGATACAATTTTGGTACAAGTGGTAATAACGCCATCTAGTATGCGACTCGGCAACTACATTTACAAGGTCTGAACAATAACAATTAAATAATAAATCTATAGAAATTTCTGAGAGCAAACATATTTTTTTTTTATTATTTCTTGTTCCTGTCGCGATGCACGGTAAGCCAATATTTTAGAATAGGGTTTTCAGGATACTCGGAGCATACACTGAGGATTTCATTACGACAATTCCGGATACGGGACCAAAAAGACGCAATTCGCGATCTCACGATAGCGAAATAATCTGGTATTCTGGCGTCGGCAAACATGCCCGATGCGCTACAATATTTAGGCAGTTTCACTTAATACAATTATAGAGAAATTTACTAATTGTTTGAAATGTAATATATTATGTTATGTATATGTAGTTTTAAGTGACAATAGAAATGTGTAATTTGTTAAGTAAGTTGTTAAATTAGCCATATAAATAGCACTTCAAATGCATAATATGCAATTTCTAAAATTTATTTATTCTAGTTCTAATATTGTTCGTACTTCAGACTTGCCTGGCCCGAGAATATAATTAGGTACTAACTGATCAGAATACATACGATGTTTATTTCTCACTTTTTTAGTTTAGTAGAAACATTTTGTGATTTTGTTGTAATTTTTTTTTTAATTTTTAGATATTTACGTGTTACACTTCACTGTTGTTAGATACTTTTTTTTATGAAATTATGTCTTCATCTCAATTTGCACTTTTCTTTAAATTTATGGTTTTATTGTACTATTACTTGTAATTTTAATATTTTATTAATATTACAATTACAACTGATAATTAGATATAATTATTCTTTAATAATTTAGGTAATTAAATAAAGGTACCATTAGAAGGTACTTTTGTAATTAGTAGCAGTTTTTTTTAAAATTGCACCTTAATATATTTAGAATAAATTCCTAAATTCATTGTGCGGTTAAGTTTTCAATACCTACCATCCATATTTAAACTTTTCTAAAAAAATAAAAAAGTAAAATAGTAGGGTCCCGTTTTACCCTTTGGGCACGGAACCCTAAAACGGTACACGTAGTATCATTAGGGTTCATTTTTAGGGATCCGTAGTCAACATTTTATAGTTTGACCATGTCCGTCTGTCAATCCGTCCGTCCGTCCGTCCGTCTGTCCGCGGTTTAGCGCAGAAACTATTACTACTAGAAAGTAGTAAATTATCATGAGTATGTACATTAAAAACGTAAACAAAGTCGTAAAATAAAACCTTGATAAATTTTTTTTTAGGGTTACCCTACATGTAAAGTGGGGATGATTTTTTTTACTCATTTATTTCATAGTTTGGGTATAGTATCCAACGATACCCCAAACTATGAAATAAATGAAGGTCTTTGAAAGATATGAGGGGTCTTTTACCAACATTTTTCGATTTAGGTATCCGTTTATAAAATAATAAGGTTTTAAGAGCTAATCTTTGTTAGAGTCAAGTGTCCCCACCCTCTACCGGCTAAAAGGTATTTTATGCCTACTTGATAAAATTTACGAAAGTAGAATATATAATGAATTTAGAAGGAAAACTAGTGCTATTTATATAATAATCTACTACTAATCCACTTCTGAGTTACCTTAAAATATATTTTCAATTGCGGTACCGACCTGTGTGCCTAGTGGGAGTTTACAATATTTGCATACTGTTACTATCGTGTTGACGTAAACGCAAATTTATATGGAATTGAAACAGTTGTGCAGTAGTGCCACTAGATGGCGCTGTTTCAATTCCTCAGAAATTCGCTTTTACATTATCGTGATAGAAACAGTATCAAACTACCACTAGGCCCTGTGTGCCTAGTGGGAGTTTTCAATATTTTCATACTGTTACTATCGCGTTAACGTAAACGCAAATTTATATGGAATTGAAACAGTTGTGAAGTAGTGCCACTAGATGGCGCTATTTCAATTCCTTAGGAATTTGCGTTTACGTTAATGATATCGTCACAGTATCAAACTGCCACTAGGCTCTCTGTTCAATTATAGTTACTTCTCTCGCTAAAGGCAGTTTTTTGACCAACGACATTATATTATACCTATTGGTTTTGACGTTAGACTGAGAAGGAATCGCTCAGCGTCAGCGATAAAACCAGCCCGTTTATGGTAAAATCAGTTTCTTTAATATTGTATCTGTATCATTAATGTGTGTGTGTAATAAAGAATTTGAATTAAAACATACTTTATTTATGTAGGACTAAATATGTATATTAAATTATGATAAAACAACATAAATGATAAGTTTCAAATGAATATAGCACCATAGAAATTTATTTTAATTTTGTAGAGTAGTTAGTAATTTTTGTACCATAAATATTCTGGGAGTAATACTCAATAGATTGAGAATATTTTTATTGTATATTAAAATAAATTATTAAAATGTTTGTTGTTTAGTTTTTATTGCCTAGGTCCTGCTAGACTATATTATTGGGGTTTTACGTATACGATTACCATAAAGTAATAGTATGAAACAGCGTCATTTATTTATAGATTGCGGTTCCTCTGTTTGTTACTAGATGGCGCAATTTCAACCCCCTTTAAATTAAAGTTTATTTTATTTCCATCCAGTGGCGGATTTGTAGACTTGGCTGCCCTAGGACCAAAAGTACCACCCGCCTCTTTCTCAGCACAAATCCTAAGTATTATATAAATTTTATTGACTTTTATCAAAATCAATACTTCTTTACGTTTTAAGACAAAAGAATGTTACATAAAAAATGAAATAATTGTAATTAGGTAACTTATTTTTAATTTTTAGGACTTTTCCCTCATTTTTATCACGCCCCTAACATCTGGCCGACCTAGGGCCGGACTTACTGGGCCTTAGGGTGAGTCCGCCACTGCTCCCATTGAGTTAGTAACTACAAGTACCTATTTGTATATTTTTGGTATAATATCACTGAATCGATTTGGTTTAAATTTGGAACAGATAGGTAGAAGAAATTTATGGCTCCCATGGATTGAGATGGTCAAAATTAAGAAGGTAATAAAACAACCATTATAGCGATTTTCTTTCATATAATTTGCTTGCTTTAGTTACATAGACAGATATATTGAAATATCTTATTTGATCAAAAACCGTTAGTGTAGCCATTGTCGTCAATATTTCATTTCGAATCTCATTTTGAGCTTAAAGTATAAATAATCTGTAAAAACTTAATTACACATAAAAAAAAGAACTTAAAAGACTAAGAATAGTTCATAGGTAACATTTTTTTTGTATTTTTTCATTTCGATTGCTTATAACATGGTGTCAGAGTCCGTTTAGTCGCAAGGTTTCGTATTTTTCGTCTGTTACGCTGTAGGGGTTGTAGAGTTGGTGGTATTGGTGGTGCCAGTCGATGCGTTGTCGTCCGGCTCATTTATTTGGAGCCAGGGCATTCGCCGCTGAAGTTCTTGTCTGAAAGGAGTATATATACACTTTAGTATTGGTCTGACATCCGGCACTAGAAATATCCTCATCTGTTATTAAGAAATAAAATGATAGATAATATTCACAGTGACACTTTGCAAATAGGTTGCATAGTCAACCTTTCTTGATGAGTACTGTTTACCAACAAACACATTAAAAATGAGGGTATAAATCACTAGTCATTTCACATCTAATAATAATTATAATTAACTTGTTCCAAAATAATGAAAATTAATTTGATTAATAAGCTTAGAACAATTAGATATGGTTAATATATTTTATATAACGTTTTATACTTTTATTATTTTTATTATTTTATTTTAGATAGGTAAACAAACCATACATAATTAATTTAAAATAAAAAGTTATGAAATGACATGCGTTTTCTACCGTCATTTGTAATTTCTTTGTTGGTAAACAATACCTACTCATCAAGAAAGACTGTATGTAGTATTTTACATTGCAGCTGGTTAGTAGGTATTAAATGATTTTTCTTGTAATTTTTTCTCATTGGATCATAATTTCTTTTTAAGATTATTAATCTTAGCATGCGAAAAGTCCCATAATCTCGAAAACCGTTTGACGTAAAAAGATGATATTTGGCACGGAGGTAGCTTATAATTTCCGCTAAAAACGGATTTTGCCATAGGTCCTCATTAAGGAGGTCAAAGGGCGGACGAAGTCGCGGGCGTCCGCTAGTTTTTTTTAAAGGTAGGAAGGTATATAGAGTTGTGGAATAACTGAAATAAAAGTTTTTCATCGCTTATTAATTCTATTTATATAGTATATAGATACATATATATTACTAACCTATACTTAGGATGGCTGATCGCGTACACCCATGGATCTATGCACGCTACTGCCTTGCATGTAACCGCTGGAATCATTGTTACCTGGAAAATTATCAACTTTTAACTGCACCAATTTTGGTTATAAATTACAAGCTTTGGGGGAGAAACCTTTCTGATCAGCATTATCAACCTATTTCACAGGGTACTTCACAGTCTCCTCAGGGCATGTTATACTGTACAATGTTCAATTAAGAACTTTGGGTTAGTTAATAGTTGATGACTAGGTTTGAATATATTGATTTTTATGATACATTCGGGTAAAGAAGGTCAATGATAACTAATTTATACATAAAAAGCAAAGATTGTCTGGACATTTGAAAAATAAATAAGATTATAGAATTTCGAAATCTATTAAAAATTACTTATCGTAATAGGATGAAAATCCATGCAGTTTTAGGTTCCTTCTTACATTAAATGTGACATTTTTTAATATGAACTATAAACATAAACGCACAAATAACAAAGATATTAATAATTTGTTTGAACGTCCGTATAAATCTAACGATCATTATGTACTACTACGTGCTTTACTATTAGAATACTCTTAATTTACCTATATACAATTTAAAAAACTGTTCCCTTTCTCTGATATTTTCGCTTTAATTCGTATTTTTTTTTTGCAAAGTTAAATTAATATCGAAAGTTAAATTAAATTATAATCGAGATATGTGATAGCGTAACCAAATTCGGGAGTACGCCAGACAGTATATATTTACCTTCACAGGAAACATTTAGTTATTGTAAAGTGAACCTTTGTCGATGTATGGTACTTTGAAGAAAATTGAGATAGGTAAAAATTTTAATCAATGTTTATGAATATGGCGGTTAGTGTTAGCTTACACCAGGCGTAAGTAAGTTCTGGTCTCCGTAAGCTCCTATGAGCGCCATCACTCCGTAGGGCGTCCACGAAGCCACGAAGAGGAAGCACACTGTAAGCGCTGCTTTCGCTATCCTGATTTCCGCTGACTCTGCTGCCGCGTTTTGATTCGATCGTAGTGATTCTACGTTCATTTTCTTCGCTTGCTCCCTGTAACATTTTTTTTTACATTAGTTTGCTATACCTTCATTTATAAAACGTCAAGCGAATACCATAGACGTAGTTCCTTGTTTTATAACAGAAATATATAATACTAGCGGACGCCCGCGACTTCATCCGCGTGGAAATCAATGTATACTTTCAAGCCCTATTTAACCACTTTAGGGGTTGAATATTAAAATTTATTGAATCACATTATATTTCATATTTCTTTCATGATTTATGAACAATTGATAAAAACAAATATGATTTTTTTTTAATTTTAACTTTAAAAATTAAGGACTTTCCATACAAACTTTCAACCCCTATTTCACCCCCTTCTTATTTTATTTTCGTAATAAAAAGTATCCTATAACCTTCTCCGTATTATGTTCTTAAACCGTGCCAAGTTTTATTTGAATTCATTTAGTAGTTTCAGCGTGATGCCCGAATAACAAAAAAACACGATCAGACAGACAAAAAATCGAAAAAAAATATTTTTAGCGTCAGTATCGCTTATATAATGCCCTCCCCCCCCAAATTCAAAATAGCTTAGTTAATACCCACATACCTAATTACATTTCTCATTTAAAAGAGGTCAAAGTACATGGAAAAATTGTGTAAATCATTAATAGGTATTTCGGAAAAAATCCAACTCATTGTTGGAAAAGGCTTACTATATTTCGATTTAAATTTATTACCTTAATGCTGCTTCGTGCGCAAACACTTGTTTGACGATGCCGCTGTAGAAATATAATATGAAGAACATTGGGAAACAGTAACTACAGACGAATATACATCCCACAAAGAGTTTTGTGTCAAAACTATTTGTGAGGTAGTCGAAGCTGCAGGACGTTAGGTAACCCTCTGAAAGTAAACAAATATTATTTATTTTAGCTAATTATTCCCCGTAGTTTCATCTGCAAAAATATTGAAAATAGTCAATTGTTCCCGCGGTTTGGTTCATGTACTTAGATTCCGTTTAAAAAGAACCATCGAAAGAAACAACCCATGTGCTATTCCAGACTATAATCCTAAAGATGATGGTCCATTTCAAGGTCCACTCTTGTACCCCGCATCTTAAAAATTTAATAAATACAAGGATTTTATTAAAATCTAAATAAGTGAATAAATCTAACTAAATAAAAAGAAATAAATAAAATTAAAACCCAAGTTTTTGTGTTATATCAAGATGGCGCCCATAGAGCAACTATAACATGACAATTGACAGCAAACGTAGAATCGACTACTACATTGAAAACGTCATCAATCCGCCATTATTACCCCTAATAGTGTTGCATTTCTTGGGAGAGATTGAATATTATTTCGAAAAAAATAAAGTAAATTCGTAGATTTGTGTAATCAAAAATAGTTAAAAAAAATATTTTCTTTTATTATCTCTATCTCAGTACCCATAAGACAAGCTACGCTTACTTTGGGGCTAAACAGTGATGTGTGTATTGTTCAAGTATATTTTATTATTATTTCTAACTAGCAAACACTCACGACTTCGTCCGAGTGAAACTCGATGTAAACTTTCAACTACCCCTACCCTACCCTACCCCTAGTAAGGTCCCTAAGGGTAGGGATAGCCTACCCTACCCCTCCCCCTTTTTAAATTTTTACAATAACAAACTAATAAAAAAAATAGAGAAATCGGTCCAGCCGTTCAAGGGATATTTGGATTCATTTTTTATTACATTATATAAATGTAATAGTCACTTAATCAGCGTACATACCTGGTACAAATCTACCCCAAATCTTCAATAACGGTAGTATGGACCAAGGCGTAGCATATATCCAGATGCAAGCGATCATTAGTAAAGCTTTCCCTCGCGATAACCGTCCGTCTAGTGGACGTGTTATCGTGGAGTGCCTGAAATTAAACACATTCATCATCATCTTCGTCACCATCATATCTGCCTAAGGATATCCACAAAGTACTGTAAGAAACTATATTAATAATAATTGTAGCTAAAATTAATGTACTTATTGCATCGGCTGTTAGTTTTCGTTTTAAATAAACATACTCGTATCTTACTCTGAGCTCGTAGGGCTTTAGTTAGGGAGTCCATAAAAGTATATATACATAATTAAGGTCGCTGCATATGGAACGGGGTCCGGACATGGTTGAGACGACGACAGGACGTGGTGTTGGTAAACGTTCCGTCCGTACAGCCGTGACGTATATATTTCGTAGGTATTTTGTATGAAACGATATTTCCGACACGTGTCTCGTCGGAGATAAAACATAACGTATACAGCGAGCTTTATGTAAAAGAGCGAGAGTTTGTGAAGCCAGACATATCATTTTAGGAAAGCTAAGTTCATCGACCAATAATCTTACCAATATAATATTTTAACACATACAAAGAGTGAAGAGGCATCTTCTACGTAAGCGCGATCGAACTTAGACTGCATTACTGGCATTCCATCATCATTATGAAAAGATATTTCATAAACAAAAATTGACAAACTTTCAAGCTTCCATAAAGTGAGTTATTGTCTATCAAAGCCTCTCATTCCAATCCTAGGAAAATTAAAGAAAATTTTACCTGTCATAAGCGATGCATGCGTTAGTCATTCCAGCACCGATGCCGCTGTAAGAGCCTATTAAGGCAAATATTTGACAGCCAAGTACGCCACTAGCGAAGCCGCGATTGGCGCTGTTGTAAATGAAGATTGGAGCTTTTGCCATCATTAGAAAGTCTAATATCGCTAAGTTTAGGATTAGGAGGTTGCTTGACGTCCGTAAACTCTTTGTCCTGTTGGGTCAAGAAAAATATTTATTTAATCAGCTTAAAGATAAACAAAAATGTGCAATGCAGAAAAACTTGCCAAGTTACATAGGTGTTTCATAATACAAACACATTAGTTTCTTTTGCATTTCGATTCTGTGTTATGACCTATTATTTTTTTAACTTTAAATAATAATATACATGTCGAAAAGACTTTGATAAGAGTGTCACTGTACTGTGACTCACAGTGTGAATTTGATGAGGTTCCAGGAAAAAATAAATATGCGGGAATCATGCATTTTTTCGGGACAATAAATAGCCTTTGTAATCAAAGTATGATCTATCTCTGCTCCTAATTTAAAATCGGTTCAGTAATTTTATATACAAAAAGATCATACAAGAAAATTTTAATAATAATTGGCGGATGCCGGCTGCTCTAACCGCGTTGTTCCCGTTCACGTGAGAATACGGGGATGTAGCCTATGTTATTCGCTAATAATGTTATAATTATTTTCGCAATTCCTCTCCACAGGGAGATAAGTAAACGCTTCAGAGAGGCAACAGGCGACCCTCGGGCGGGCAGCTTTCTCGCGCAAAGAATTTCAATCGCAATTCAACGCGGGAATGCTGCCAGCGTGATGGGCACCCTACCAAAGGCGGCAAGTTTCGATAAGTATTTTTAAGTATTAGTTTTAATTTATTTTAATTTTATAGTTTTAGTCAACTTATGCTTATTTTAATAGTTACATTTTATTGTACGAGTAGGTCAAAATTGACAATAAAATCTCTGATAGTGTGATGATTTAAACTTACGTAGAGAATATAAATATGACGAGTCCGTTTCCGATCAACGCGGCGGCGGTGAAGAAACAATAAAGCAATGCTAGGGCGGTGTGCGCGCTGGCAGGCGGCGACGCGTATGACATCCAGTGGTCGGGGATAGCTGCCAGTGCTTCGCCTTCTAGGCCTTCCACTAACATTTTTGAGCCGTCTATAGATCTAAAACAGTTACACGTTTTATTTTTAGGGTTCCGTACCTCAAAAGAAAAAAAAAACGGAACACTTTATTGTTCGTCTGTCAAGACCCTTTTTTCGGGAATTCGAGTATCTGGCGGGTATAAAGTTGAAATTTAAACTGTACTGTATACTCAGGTCTACAGTCCCAAGAAGTTGTGAAAACATCAAACTTCTAACGTAAAAATAGACACGGCCTTATGAATTTTATTTAAATGGGTACATACCACGATAAAACGACGAGATTTTTAATGTCGCTATTTCGACCCAGTTGCATGGATCGTGGTCACGACGGGACTGCTTCGAACTGGGTCGAAATATCGACATTAAAAATCTCGTCGTTTTATCGTGGTATGTACCCGTTTAAATAACATTCATAATGAAAAACCACGAAATAAGTTTAAAATCATTAGATTAGTTTTTCAGAAAAAACGCATATTTTTGAAACTCTCAAAGGAATCAAAACTCTTAGAGTACTTCTCGTTGAAAGAACTATGAATTTTGGCAAGTTGCATATATTTGTAATTAAATCTTAAATAAACAAGTTCGCTACTCACTAAAAATTGCGCAATGCATTGCGCTACATAGTATAAAACAAAGTCGCTTTCTCTATCCCTATATCCCTATGTCTCTATGTCCTTAAGTATGCTTAAATCTTTAAAACTACGCAACGGATTTTGATGAGGTTTTTTTTAATAGATGTGAAGTGATTGAAGAGGTAGGCTTATAAGTATAACTAGCGATCCGCCTTGGCTTCGCACGGGGGCAATTCTACTACTATATACTATACTACTATTGATACTAAATACACTACAGAAAAACTGTGAACGTTGTATATAAAAACACAATGTTTTTAACTAATTTGTAAAGAATTAAAAAAAACAAATATACAGCCGAACGTAGAACCTCCTCCTTTTTAGAAGTATTTTTTTTATTCTTTACAAGTTAGCTTTAGACTACAATCTCACCTGATAGTAAGTGATGCAATCTAAGCTGGAATCGGGCTAACTTGTTAGGAGGAGAAATCACACCCCTTTCGGTTTAACGACGTCGTACCGGAACGCTAAATCGCTTGGCGGTACGAAATCGATTATAAATGGAAACGAAAATAACACGTACCTTAATGGTGCAAAGTAAGCACCGTAGGTGTTGAAATTTTGGGTGTCGTTATCCATGTTGAGTGTGGGTATCATCTTGTGAGCAGTCCTCGGCAGTTAGCGCCTACCACAGACTGACTGCTGGCTTCCCCGCCGCGTCCATTTGTTTTATATCAACAATACGTTAACAAGATTCCCAGGATTATCCATATCCATCGTGATAGGATTAGTCGTGATTTCACTGACATAGTTCTGTGGTGATTTACGCGTAATAAGCAAATAATGGTTACGGGCGTCAGAATTATAGGAAACCTTACCAATGGAATTATCTGTTTTGCCGGTATCAATGTAACTTAATTGAATTTAAATTTTATTAGTATCAACTGCTACATATTACTTAATTAATAAATAAGTGGATAATAAACATTTTATACGCGAAAGTAGGTAATGAAGATTTTATTTACTCTTGCTGCAGGACTTACCTTTTGCAGAACATCGTCGTCATCAACCCATATTCGGCTCACTGCTGAGATCGAGTCTCCTCTCAGAATGAGAGGGATTAGGCCAATAGTCCACCACGCTGGCCCAATGCGGATTGGCAGACTTTACACACGCAGAGAATTAAGATAATTCTCTGGTATGTAGGTTTTCCTCACGATGTTTTCCTTCACCGATTGAGACACGTGATATTTAATTTCTTAAAATGCACACAACTGAAAAGTTGGAGGTGCATGCCCCGGACCGGATTCGAACCCACACCCTCCGGAATCGGAGGCAGAGGTCATATCCACTGGGCTATCACGGCTCTCAAGAACATAGTACATATTTATTATATAACAAGCTTAGCGTCGAATAGTTTATATTGCAATAAAAATTTATTTAATAAAAATATTGTGTTTTGAAAAAATCTATTTTAGCTTAATATTCTTTTTTCCACTTCAAAGGATCCAGAAAAGAAAATATTAATAGTCCGCTACTTTTGTCGCGTGAAGTTTAATTTTAGTAATTTTTTTTATTCTTTACAAGTTAGCCCTTGACTACAATCTCACCTGATGGTAAGTAATGATGCAGTCTAAGATGGAAGCGGGCTAACTTGTTAGGAGGAGGATGAAAATCCACACCTCTTTCGGTTTCTACACGGCATCGTACCGGAACGCTAAATCGCTTGGCGGTACGTCTTTGCCGGTAGGGTGGTAACTAGCCACCTAGCCTCCCACCAGCCAGACCTCGACAAATTAAGAAAATCTCAATCTGCCCAGCCGGTGATCGAACCCAGGACCTCCGTTTTGTAAATATAACTAAGATAAAGTACTAAAAAGAAGTTTTAAAAAAACGAAATGAATTCATAGTCAACAATTTTAATAGACATCACAACAACCACTTGGATCATGTATCTACACAATATTACATTAGACATTGTTACATATAAGAAAACCGTTACTACTTTCGTCAATATAAAACATTAAGAATGTATAAAGTTATTACGAATTGGCGGTTCAGTCAAAGGGAGACCATGTTATGAGTTAAGTGCATCATTTTCACTACTTTGAATTCAATAATTTTAATTGAAATAAATTATTAATTAATTATTATAGGTAATAATATTAAATTTTCTCGAAGTTCTCAGAAACAGCTCCGATTTGGATGTTTTTTTGTTTATTTTAGAATTTAAAATTTAAACTATCGTGAGTGTTATTCATATTAATTGATTATGAAACACGGCTAAAACTCACGTGATATTACGTCGGAGTATGCCCGACTAGTTTCGAACCCATACGGGGCCCTTAGTCATGAGTTGGTTCTTGCATCGCGGCACGATCCAAACTGCGAAGCGGCTGCGCGACGCGCTGCTGCACGCATTGCGCGCGCGGAGAGGGGTTGAGTGGTGGGGAGTGAAGGTTCCGTTACACTCTCCGACGGTTCATTAATGTCATCTTCATTAGACTCGTCTTCTTGTAAGCAAACCGAACTAATGCTATCTTGTTCCAAGTTTGTTGTATGTGACAACAAGAAAAAAGTGAAAGAAATAGCGGTTTCCACGCTGTGGGCAGCAACCATCCATGATCCCGATTAAAATTCGGGTGACGACTAATTTCTATCGCTTCACGTATCTTACGAGGTACTAGAAACTTTTCCCTTGACAATACAGAAGCCTTATCAATAATTAATTTTTTTGTTTAGTTCGTTTTTTGATATTATTTGAAATCAGAAACATTTCGTCCCCGCACCAAAATTCTGGTTTCTGATTTTTAAAAAATCATCAAAATCGGAGCTGTTTCTGAGGACTTCCAGAATATGCTTTTTTTATGTAATCCTTTACTCCACTATAGAACTTCTTTCATTTCATACCCGTACGATGACGTAAAAACCGCCATATTTAATTTTTTAATGACGTAACTCGACTAAAAAATGTCATCCAAATTAATCTTGTATTTAAAATAGTATTATAAAGCTTTTATTGAATCATTTGGGGGAAACTGCTTTAAAACTCAGTTGCAAGATTTTAACTAAATAGATAAATATTGTAAGTTAAAAAAACATGCAAAAGTAATTAATTTTCTACAATATAGCCAGATGGCTCCAAATGATGCTAAGTTCCAGAAGGGTTAGCATACGATAGCGACATATCTCGTGAAGACAAAGAGACACATTGTCGACCAATAGCGGATATTGGAATATCGCTCTCTCTTTCATCCAAAGGCATTGAAAGAGACAGCGATATTTTCCTTTCGGCTGTTATTAGTCGGGTCGATATTTGTCTTTCTATTGTCCCGAGACGTCTCATGGTGTAAATGCTGTACCTATTGCTTCGATTTCCATTTACTTTCAAACTTCTATATGACTATTATATAGATATATCTAAAGTTACATTCTTTTAACTTCATCCCTTGTTTTATTTCATCCTCTCTAATAGAAATATCGACAGAAAATCGCCCTGTAGGTATGTCTTATTGATAAGATTTATGAAATAATATCACTTATGACGTAAATAACATGACTCACAGAAAGCTATATTACTTAATTTAGGCGCTCATTTTATTCATTCAATGCAGTACCATGAAAAAACACTGTATTTAATAAGCATCCACTTTTGAGAAATCGCAGTTTTCTGTTTTTAGTCATCGATATAAATCGTTAGATGGGCCCCTCCATTTTAAAGAACGCACAATTTTATGTCATTACCAAAAAAGTGCACGCACATCTTAACTTAGTAGGTACGTAACAAGCGCATGCTGTGAGTGGACGTGGACTTAAATATTTACTGTTTTTTTTTTTATTTTAATCCCTTAATTATGCCTTCGTGTTCATTTCAAAAGTGTAAAAACACAAGCCACAACATGAATAAAGAGATATGTGTTACGAGTGATGACGTACTCAATGTGCGAAACTAATGACAATTCCGCGACGCTTTGAGGCCCATCTAACGATCTACGATCGATGTTTTTAGTGGCCTAATATTTGCTTCATAATTAACTAAAACCGATATCTATTCGACTCACTGTTGAGCACCAATCTACTTTCAGAATGGTTAGGTTAATAGTCTACCACGCTGGCCCAATGCGGTTCGGCAGACTTCACACACGTAGAGAAATAAGAAAAATCTCAAGTATGCAGGTTTTCACGCGATATTTTTCCTTCACCGTCTATGATACGTGATGTTTCATTTCTTAAAACAAAAATTTGCTTATTACAGGTATATTATTAATGCATTTCTCAATATTTTTAAGTCTTGAAGTAATTATTATTTATATGCCAGTATGTGTAACCATGTGCAAGATCATTAATTATATAAGCGTTGCTACAAAACACTTTATCTGAAGATACAGTATAATACCATACCATAGTATAACCATCCCTATAAGAAATGGTATTCATTTCTTCTCTGAAATTGAAATTTAGGTGCTTTTATAAGAATGTATATCCACCATATTATAAAGTTTACTTGTGACCTATTTAATCATCATCTAATATTATCTAGCACTTAAATAACAGTAGCAGAAAAGAAAAGTAGTTATAAAAACACTGAAAGATTTCAACCTAATTATATTGACGTATTGCTCGTTTTTATATTTGGAATTAGAAAGAGATAGAGTAAAGATAAAAGAGATACCTGTACATTTTGAAGTAATTAGATTTAATCCTGATATAACATAATTTGATAAAGAATTACGAACTTAGCTAACTTATTGTAATAATAGAAATATACAAATCATGACCACGTGGAATAGTTAGCAAGAATAGTGGGTGCATTTTCGCCAGGCTGATCCTTTGCGCAAAAAATGAGCCAGCCATTATCTGTCACCATTCGAGGTAACTAGCCGCGGTCAAATGATTCGGAAATTTTTGCCACTGCGACTCCACGGCCCAAGGATCTTCACGGCAAAAGGAACAAATACATATGTAGTTATATATTATTTGATAATAATATATAACAAGAAACCTGCAATCGAAACTACGTGTAAAATGTATTTGAAAATTAAAGCTTCTTTTATCAATTTTAACATTTAAAAGGTTAAAGATATAATAGTTTTTGAAAAACAAAACGATAATTGGTGTTAAAAACATGAATTACGTGTCTATAACTACATTGTGTTGCTTTTATCTGAATATTTAGAATCTGGTGTATTAGAGAGAGAGTCTGTCATAGCCAGACTTTTGTACATTTTATAAAAACTCAAACTTAGTCAGCCTGCTCGTACAATAGGTACTCAAGGTGATAAAAAAGCATATTATGTCGACCAATAGCCGACGACTCGAAAATATCACTCTTACTTAGCTACCTAGGGTGTGTGCTATGGTATTATATGACCTATGGTATGACAAATTGACAAACAGCTTTTATAAAAATCCAAAGATCTGACCACCACAGTCCCTTAGACCATAAGTTTACTAATCCTAAGTTTATTTTATTATAGGAAGTACATTTAAATAATTTTAATGGACAAGATACACTAGGTTAGGTTATATAACAACATACCTACTCATATATCTACGTGTATAGACGTTTAATAAAAATAACTGTGTTTAATTACTAATTGAATGACACATTTACATACATCAACTATTCGCTATAACGGTATATCTATAGTACGTTTAACGAGGTAATACTACGAGATCCGGCACAAGAAATATATATCCTCATATATACTCAGAGGCACAATTATCCGCCCACTTTAATGTACTCGCGTCATATTAAAGTGGTCGGATAATTGTGCGTCTGGGTATAGATATAGATAATATTCACAGTGACACAGCACATAGGTATTTTTCAGATTGTGCACGTGCCGAAGGCTTCTAAATGAGATCTCAGCAGCGTCACTAAGGGTTTTGGCGAGCGTCGAAGCATCGCCGGAACGATTATCTAAGGGCGCAAATAGGTTGATGAATTTTATACATAAAATAGAATACCATGAACAAGACCAAGTGGTCTATTACATTTGACACATTAGATGATGGAAACAATAATAAAAGTTTAAAAATTATTTACGCATTCAGCGGTGGGAAAAAAACTTAGACAGTCGGCTTGCCGAAATCGTCAGAATATATATATTTTATGTTTGTTTCCTTTAGAATGAACAAAAAATTTAACTTCCTCGTAGCTCGAGAAAACAAATATTAATCCACCATGCATACCTTAATCTAACCTACTGGTTGATTATTTTTGAAGTTGTTTTTTTATTGATTGCTCTAAACGTACCTACTACCATTGAGGGATCATTCTTCGGGAAGGTACGTACTCAACAACATGCAAGGTAGCTTCCCTAACATTCACCAGCTACGCTGGAGTGAATCCAAAAATCCCCTCTGCTACTATTCGTATTTTATCACGCTCTCTTCAAACGTACTATAGATAATTCAGTTTCGATAAGTAGTTTTTACGCTTAGCCTTTATTGTATTTTTTTTATTTTATCGTAGAAATATGTGGTTTAAATCTTTTTACAAAATTCGCTTTTATCAGTCTTTATTCTTTAAGGGGTTGTAAAGTTTTTAGAGAAAAATGCTGTATGAAGAAAACTATCTGTACATACTGACTGATCTGAGTTACTTTTTTTATTTTTAGACCCGCACAAACCTCGTATATACACATTGTATGATTTCTATAAACACACCAATAACTCCCGCATAATACCTTATTTTTAAGTAAACGATAGCAATTTTAATAACAATAAACAATACTAATTCATTACAAAATATGCACAAATATAATCTTTATAAAGTATAATTACTGTAAATTTGTAAATTGTTTACAAAGGGTTTCCGAAATATTTACATTTTCAGTGTTCAGGCGTTGTTCTTTCGTCGGGAGGTCCTTCATTTTCCGCTGGTTCTATAACAATGCTGGTGACGTCTGATCTGGTTGGCGAGTGAGGGGGTGATATCACAAGTTGCGGGGAGGGGGGGAGGGAACAGAGGGAGGGAGGCGGAGCACTCCGCGCACGCGCTTCTTGCTCTACAGTCAGATGAACCATTTCAACTGTTTCTTTACTTGATTCTTCGTTATTCCTGTAAAATCATCACCACAAACATGTCTCTCAATAAGATCATTTTGTTTATTAAATGCAAGCTTATACAAAAGTTATAGTGTAAATGATTATATTAAGAATAATAAAAAAGCTTCGAAAGGCTCTTCTCGGACCAAGGCGCGTTTCGAACCCTCATAACTTTAGTTGATAGTTTAGTTATCATCATTAATTATATCATAACACTAGCGGATGCCCGCGACTTCGTCCGCGTGAAACTCGATGTAAACTTTCAACTACCCCTGCCCTACCCCTACCCTACCCCTACCCTAAAAACCATCCTTGAACTTCAACGAACATTTTAAAAAAAGATTTGGCCAAATTGGTCCAGGCGTTGTTGAGTTATGCGCTTACCAACACATTTTGCGATTCATTTTTATATTATAGATAACCTGACTTATGACTGTAATATGGCTTCTTGAAATAAATGAAGTGTGACTTTGATTTCGACTTTATAATAAAAAGTCAAAGTCTTTAGCTTTTTTATTGCATACCTACAATGTTTAGTAGGCAATCCATTAGTAAGAATGGTCAAATGTTACCTTGGCATTGATTCTTCCACGTTGGTTATGTTGCTGACGTTTTCGCCTGAGGTTGCTGGAAAATGATAAAAAAATCGTTGTTTTTTTCAATACAGCTTTTTCTATTTTTAATTATTTGTTATATTGATTATTTTTTATAGGCTCATACATATATATCACAGAAGTTATGCTGATAGCCGTTTAGCTAGTATAGTTAAAACCAGCCAGTTTAATGATTGAGTATTAGAATCTTTTGTAACCTATTTCTACTATACGTATGTTTAATAAACACAGTTCTACTGAATCATCGAACGCGCCGCTTGCGCGCAGGTCCAGCGCTAGCGACGACTACGACCCGCACCTGACTCGGCCACTGTGTGACTATATTACAACTTAGCAGCAGTGACGTCATCACCTCCCGAGAGGTGTTGGGTGGGGGTACGGACCTCGAAGCTTGGCCTCCTAGTCCGAGTAAGACGCGGGGGAACTTGCTCTCCCAGTGATTTCTTCCATGCCATTTCGGGGCTGAGGCACCTTGGTCTATGAGTGCAATTGTCAGTGCACCTGCGCAGACTGCGATTCCTGGCTATCCAGCGCTGGGGCGGTGTAATATCCGGTAGTTTTGTCCTGTGCTATCATCCAAATCGTGAACTCTTGCGTGTGTATGTCGATCGCCGCAAAGTGGTTGATTGTTGACGTGTCTGATTCCGATACGTTCGGGGTGAATTGTTTTGGTATATGTTCCGCCAGAATCTTGGCTTTGTCTTTGGCGGAGTATTTTCGTATACCCTCTTGGTCCAGAAGAGGTAGACGGGTAAGGTCGATCCGGTGATTGTCTTGCGGAGAGGCTTGATGTTATGAGCTCCCACGACTAGTGTAGAGCGCTTAGACTCGAGAAGCTTGTGGACATCTGTATCGCGTACTGTCTGTCTTGGTGGTTTGTAGGCAGCATACTGTATTATTTCTTCGTCTTCCGTGTGCACCCTTACTCCCTGTACACGTAGGGAAAGTAGGGTGCATGTTCGACTTCCTCGTGTACAAGGTCTCCGCACTAGTGCTGCAGTTGTTCCGCTGACGGTCGAATCTTGTGGGTGAGGACGCCGTTAAGTGTTCTGGTTTAGCCTGTGCTGTACTAGGTTGAGGTAGCGGTATTGAGGTCTCCGTTGGTTCGGAACGGGGGATGAAGCTAGCACCCTATCTCTTTCTGTTCAATCGTGAGCAGACGTGTCCGTTGCACAGCTCCGGCGCTCGAGTCGATTGATACGCACTTCGCACTGGTTCTTGGTTTCCTACTTCTCGCTGCTCGCTCGCCACCGCACGCTGCACCAACTTCGCAGCGAGCTGCATTAGCACCACTACGCCCGACTGCCAAACTAAGCGAACCTGCACCACGCTTTTACCACCAGCAAACCCAACTTACGGTACATAGCTTTAGAGGGCGCCGCCGAATGCTGCCGTTCGTGTGCAGGTCCGGTACCAGCGACGACTGCAACTCTTACTCTGACTTGGCAACGCTTGCACTGTGTGGCTATCCAACAACTTACGATGCATAGCATCCTCGACGAGTCTCTGTTGTCGCGCCAGAGGGCGCCGCCGCGTGTTGTCGCGCACACGCAGAGTGACGCCCGCGCACACGCCGCTCGCGTGTAGATCCAACGCCAACGACGATTGCGACCCACACTCGGACTCTGCTGCGCTTGCACTGTGTGACCACTCATATATTAGTCCCGCACATCTATGGGGTATGACCATCTTTATGCTGTTCTTATTTAAGTTTTTTTTATTCAGATATAACAATAAAAAAATTAAGCTAACTTATCTTAGGTAATAGAAAACAAATCATGTCCACGTGGAACTATGCCAAGACTGAGGTGGCTCAGTTTTTGCCCAAAGGGATAGTCAGGCTGCCTAACGCGGATATGCATACTGGCTGCATTACCGTATTGGACAGCCTGGCTGATCCAGGTGAGTTATTTATGCATTATTTTAATTAATTAAAAAAAAACAATAGCTTTATATAAAGCCTTACTCTATCAATCAGTATAATGACAATTGTTCAGTGTGTGCGGGTGAGCCAAGGGATTCAGAAGCAAAGCAAAGCGAAAAACAAAATACATGATGATTACCTGACAGCGGAATGAGGAGGCTCATCTACGGAGAGGGCATAGCGACGGAGCGGACGGCGGAGCGCGGATATGGGCAACGGGGCGCGCGAGCCTCCGCCCCGCAGGTCCGGGGCGGAACCGAACCGCGCGCGGTCCCTAGCTTTCTCTCCCGCGATTCTAAACACATGTCAGGCTCCTATTGTGTTATATAATTTGTTTAATACTAAATTATGTTCAGCAATTTGTATGATACAAAAAACATCGCACTAAGGAGCCTTTAGGTAAGCGTACGAATAGCAAAGCAAAACATCAACCTTAGTTGTCTATTTATTTTTATTACAATTTGACTTAATAGGGTTGATAGCAGTAATGTCATATAGCACAATACATTTTTACACGGTACACTGTAGGTAAGTAAGTTTAAATAAATACTCGTACTTAGTTGTTACACACCAAACAAGAATTTTGGGTAAATATGAAATTGAAATACTGCTTATGGGTTAACACAGACCGAGATACACATTGGCAGGCTAGCAAAAGGATTTGTACATTGAAAATAACAAAACAAAGCAATGTTTTAGATTGTAAATTCACAGGTTAGGGTTTAGCATACAAAAGACATCAACGCGCTGCTTCATGGTAACACTATTGTTGAAAATTATGTAAAGTTAAGTACACTTCATTTTGAAGTAGGACTTGTACCAAGACTGTTTCTTCATTTTTTTATGATAGATAAGTTTGGGCCTACGTCCATGCCTGATGGAAAGCAATTATGGGTTCTAAGTTAGACTAGAAGATGCTTATTCATATAGGCATCTTGAAAGTGGTCAATCAATTGTTATTATTGGCGGGAATGTGCAAGAAGACTTGAGAAAATTTCATAGTTACATTGAAATCTTAACGATTGTCTTATCGAATTAACTGAAAAAGAACCTATTACAGGTTTGTTTTTTTGATCAATAAATTCAAAAATTGATATTGAAATATACATAAAACATTGCTTTGTACCGAAACCGATTAACATACCACATACTACAAGACACAAAGTTAACACTTGTATATATAACAACTGAAACATACCGGAGACAAACGTGTGGTGGTCTTATCCGATGTGGCGGAGCGAGTGGCAGCGCATGTGGTAGTGGTAGAACGTGTGGCAGCCGATATACTCCGAGCTGGTCTAGTCTTGCAGGCGCAGCGCACGGCCCCCTCCGGGGTATAGGACGAGGCAGCGTTTGAGGCCTAGCCGGCGTCACTTTAGCGGCGCTGTCACGTGCTTCGAATGTCATCACGCAAGCTGCTACCACGATGAAACCTATACAAATTATTATTAAGTTTATTTATCTATACTAATATTAGGTTTTTGATTTTATTTGGGTAATTCCTGGATCTACGAAATCGATTTTGAAAATACTTTTACCACTAGAAAACTACTTAATTTGTGAGTGTCATGAGGCTATATTTTATTCTTGCGATAATGGGAACTACGCGAGTGAAACCTCTTCATACGAGAGAAGATATGGAACTTAGGCAGAACACCGTTTGTTGTGTTTTGTGTAGGTATACTGTAAGTTTGTAACTGTAAGAGCTTGTCCAAATGAGGCGTTTTACGAGCTAGTCCACTCGCACCTTGACTCTCGCTCGTAACCGAGATTCCACAAAGAGTAACTGCCTGTCTAGATGAGGCGATTTACGAGTACGTAGCCGAAATAGAGAACTAGAGCTACATAATACGTCCCATCCAGATGCCTACGCACATTTTCTCACTCGCACGTAAACCGCGTCTAGACTATACATAATATGTAGCTCTAGTTTTCGGCTACGCGCGAGGTCGTCGTCATCAACCCATATTCGGCTCACTGCTGAGCTCGAGTCTCCTCTCAGAATGAGAGGGGTTAGGCCAATAGTCTACCACGCTGGCCCAATGCGGATTGGCAGACTTCACACACGCAGAGAATTAAGATAATTATCTGGTATGCAGGTTTCCTCACGATGTTTTCCTTCACCGATTGAGACACAACCGCGACGTGTACTCGTAAAAAACCTTATCTTGACAGGCAGTTACTCTGTAACGATATCATAATCACCGGGACCGAACGTCCTCTTCGAGCAAGAGGTTCCCCACCTTCGGCCTGCTAATGGGAACTTATTGAACTGAACTCATATTGGACAGAAGCAGGCGTTACTTTGCAGAAGTTCATCACGATTATATAATGATTTATTTATTTTGCTATCCTCTGCGAAAAGCCGACGAACCCATGCAACAACGTTATCCAGGTCCGACAAAATACTCTCTATATACGTAAAGGTCGAAAACGGCACTTTGCAATTGCACGTTGTAGAGTCGACATCTCCTGAGGATGCTCCGGTTTTGGAGTGAAAGAGAATATTTTGTCCTTGGACCTGGTTGACGTTGTCGCATGGTTCGTTCGCCTTTTCGCGGAGGATAGCAAAATAAATAAATATTATAAAGAACTGAACTCAATATTTCATAGCCTGACCTAGGAGTCAAACCCAGGACCTCATTATAAAGTCTCACAAAAGGCTTTAAATTGTCAGTAAAATGTTAATACAAAATGTAGCTATGAGTAAACAATATAGTTCGTAGCAGTACCTCCAAACCCCATAACAATGGGACCGGCGTAAGACAGATTGTTGAGATGAAAGCCACGCGCCTCGTCTTTTACTGAGATTGTAGAGTTGCCGCGCACTTCTTCTGCGACTGACAGCGTGTCAGCATAGTATCCTAGAAAGACAAAAAAAATAATTATTAATAAATGTTTTATTTTGTATTTCTTCAAAATTTTCACTGGATTAATTTACGTTGTAATAATTTTTCTACAAATTAAAATTACGCACACATTCTTTAATATTTTGACGGATTTTACTAAACGGAGGTCCTGAGTTCGATCTGCGGCTGGGCCGATTGAGATTTTCTCAATTGGTCTAGGTCTGGCTGTGGCTAGTTACCACCATACCGGCAAAAACGTACCGCTAAGCGATTTAGCGTTCCGGTACGATGCCGTGTAGAAACCGAAAGGGTTGTGGATTTTCATCCTCCTTCTAACAAGTTAGCCCGCTTCCATCTTAGACTATATCATCACTTACAATCAGGTGAGATAGTAGTCAAGGACCAACTTATAAATAATAAAAAAAATTATGTCCTTCTATGCTCTGATTCGCTCACAATTGTTACAGACTACTAACAGAAAATGTGTTCAAAAAAATCTTTTTTAAATTTTTAAATTATAAAAAATAAAAATTAACCTTTGTAATAAACTAGCTGATCTACTACAATATATACTTACGTGCTTATTAACTACTTCATTCATTTCGTTGTACAATCTATTCTAATATTATAAAGGTGAAGAGCTAGTTTGTTTGTTTGATTGAACGCGCTAATCTCGGGAACTACTGGTCCGATTTGAAAATTTCTTTCATTGTTAGATACCCCATTTATCGAGGAAGACTATAGGCTATATATTAATTCCGTATTACTACGGGAACGTGAACCAAGCGGGTGAAACCGCGTGGTTCAGCTAGTAATCACATTAAATTTGTGATACTGAGTATAATACCTATTACAGTATGGTACGGTACTATGAAAAGAGAAGTATTAAAAGGCCTTATTGTTTGCCAAAAATTTGCTCAACATCACGGATTGCACAAAACTGTCTCTTCCGTTGTGATTCAGAGTGAAGAGATTTTTGTTCCGAAGCAGACAATGTTTCTGAGAATTAACTATTGACTGACTGAATATTAACTACCTCATTGGTCTCGTCATCAACCCATATTCGGCTCACTGCTGAGCTCGAGTCTCCTCTCAGAATGAGAGGGGTTAGGCCAATAGTCCACCACGCTGGCCCAATGCGGATTGGCAGAGAATTAAGATATGCAGGTTTCCTCACGATGTTTTCCTTCACCGATTGACACACGTGATATTTAATTTCTTCAAATGCACACAACTGAAAAGTTGGAGGTGCATGCCCCGGACCGGATTCGAACCCACACCCTCGGAATCGGAGGCAGAGGCATTGGTCTCGTGGTTAGCTGGTTTAGCTACGGACAGTGAGTTCCAGGGTTGAATCCCGGGTCAGGCCAACAATAATCACACAAAATTAATGATACTGAGTATACGGTATGATACGGTACTATAAAAAGTTAAGTAGAAGTATTAAAAGGCCTTATTGTTTGCCAAAATTTTGCTCAACAACACGGATTGCACAAAACTGTCTCATCCGTTGTGATTCAGAGTGAAAAGATTTTTGCTCCGAAGCAGACAATGTTTCTGAGAATTCAACTGAAAACGGCACAAAGATTTAACTTTGAAAGAGCACATCGCTTGTCAGGCACGACAATCTCCGCTGCGGTATCCGCTCCTAAACTCGTTCCTCGATACGGGACATAATAATAATGTATACTGGGTATGTAGCGACTTCTATTCTATCGTTCTTTTATTCTTGTTTCTTGTATTCATAATAGTAGATTATGAAACTTTACGAGCAAGTGTGTTATAAGAAATCGTTACATCATGCGGTAGTCTCGATTATGTGTAAAACAACTTGACCAATTTAAATATATTTTTAATTTTTTGTTTAGTTTTATAATATCCTAGCTGCCGCCGCGTGCTTTCACCCGCGTGATTTCCGTTCCCGTAGGAGTACGGGGATAATATATAGTCTATAGCCTTCCTCGATAAATGGGCTATCTAACACTGAAAGAATTTTTCAAATCGGACCAGTAGTTCCTGAGATTAGCGCGTTCAATCAAACAAACAAACAAACTCTTCAGCTTTATAATATTAGTATAGATTGTTTGTTTGTTGTAAATACGGGACTTAAAAGCAGAAAAAAAGTTACAAAAATTCCAAAGAAACAGCCGAAAAATTTATTGTTTTATAAGGTGATTTTATTCAATGGCTAACTAATTCGTCACTTGCTCTTTAAATTATAATTTAATAATATAAAAGAAATAATGAAAATTTATGCGGGACAGCCAGTATGTATTACAATATTTATGAAATTCTGAGGTCTAAATAACTTATTAAAAACATATTAAAAATTTTTATTACGTACCATCGATTTAAAATATTTATACCCCAGCTAGTCGTACGACTGGTCATATAAATTAAAATAAATTAATTCGTACGATTTACGTGTAAATAGTCACTTCCATCCTATTGTTAACGTACAAATGATTATATGTGTCAATGCTAAATACCGGAACTCAAACTATTAAAATGATAAATTCATGTCGCTGGTTGTTGATTGTGCTTGAATTATTGATATTAATTTATATGACATTATTTTTATTTATTTTCTGAGATTTTTGCAAATAATTACCACTTGTATATGTGGGTAATTTTACTCATAATTACATAATTATATAGATCCGAGATAAAGGATGTGATCTTTAGGTATGTGGATATGTGAACCTTACTGTACCCTTGGTGTCACGGTGGTGGAAAATCTTGATAAAAAGTATTGCTATTACAAACTATTCATCTCTTTGCCAGAATTCGTCTAAATTTCTTTTGTAATAATTAACCGAAACCGAAATGTAGTAACCGAAAGGGTGTAGATTTTCACCCTCCTAACAAGTTAGTCCGCTGCCACCTTAGCTTTCATTATCACTTACCATCAGGTGAGATTGTAGCCAAAGGCTAACTTGTAAAGAATAAGAATTAAAAAAGATATAATTAATGGTGTAGTGAACTCGACTTTGTTTTACGTACTCGTAAAGATAAAAGGAAAGAATTAAATGCATGTCTCTAATATAAAGACGTACATCGTTCTTGTTTCCAATTGAGACTGTAGTACAATAGGAACAAAATTCTTAAGCTAGATAAAACCTTTGAACATCGCTTGTTTGCCTCCTCAGTACAAAAGGGCTGGCTCGTTTATTGTCGCTTGCGTGAATAGCATACATCACTGCAATATTACAGGTATTCTTGATGCTTCGCCTTTCATTGTAAATAATAAATTGCTTATAATTTTGTTGCTTATTTATAAAGGCAATTTATTATACCTGTAATATGATAACACTGAAAGGTTTGCTTCTTTGAATTTAATTTCCAAAGTCAGATTTAAAAATCTTGAGGGTTCATCGCTATCGTTATCGCTATAGATATCGTTATCGCTATCGCTTTTAATGTCAGGGGGTGGGTCGGAGGTCTTTTGGGGTTGGTGAGTCTTTTGGGGTCGGGGAATCTCTTAGGACGGGGGGCCTTTTGGCGTTTTGGGGTCTTATGGTGTCGGTGGGTCTTTTTGGGACAGGGGGGGGGGAGGATGGGCTTTTAGAGGCCCAGACCACCCATGTCTGGGAGTCTTGGAACAGAAGGACTCTAGAGCTGACCAGTTGTCTTCAGGTCACGGCTTACAACTATAGCAAAAAGTGTCGTTACAACTTTTTGGTCTTAATTTTTTCCGTCTAGCCCCCTTTTGCAACGTGCAGATTTGATATGGAAATTCGTTCAAAAAAAAGAACATTTTCTAGTTAAAAATATTTCTCTACGATTAGTTGTAAATGCCCACCAAAGAATTGGAGTAGCATAGTGGTTATCAGCTCCATATACCCTCCATATACCCTCTCCTATAAGGAGGGTGGCCTGGCAATGTCGTGGGTCGTTGAAATAATGATAATGATGATGACGCTGGTAATGATGATGAGTAGGGACATATTTTTTTGATAGTTGCGCATGAGTATATACATGATCCTACCCAAATAAGCTTATTATACAGGATGCTGGGGAGTATTTCCCATAATACTGAGGCTATATTCTTAACCAAAAATTAATTAAAAATGTTCATAGAACATGTATATTGTGAAAGAAACTAATAATATAAAGCTGAAGATTTTGTTTCTTTGAACGCGTTAATCTCAGGAACTATTGTTCCGATTTGTAAAATTATTTTAGTGTTAGCAAGCCCATTTATCTAAGAAGGCTATTGGCTATATATTATTTCATATTTCTACGGGAACCACGCGGGTGAAACCGCGCGGCGTCAGCTAGTTTTTATATGTAAACGTACAAAAAAAATAAAAGAGTCTTTTCCGAATAATAACACATTAAATTGTAAGCAGTATGTTGCGGTTCACAATCGACAACACACAATCTCGCGAGATATATTATACACGAACGGTATTTACAATTTTACGATGATATATGAAACGTTAACAGACCCGGCCAGTTTCTTCATTGCAAGTAACAGTCAAAGTAACGTCATAAATCAAAGGTGGTCTTATTCACTGAAAAGTAGTCTTTTTTACAACTTTTACTGTTACTTTAGCTTTACATGAAGACTCTTTAAACCAAGCGCTAGAGTGTCGAATCGAGAGTAGAGAATCGAGCAAGTTAATTATCTACCTAGTTAGATGTGCGTCCACACAAGTCACCGTATCAACACGCCGGATGTGCAAGCGGATACGTCGCGCGGCTCTCGCGTGCAGGAAATATCTTTGCTTCCGCCTTTTTGTACGCTTGCCGACTCAGTTAGCTATTTTTACTACCCAAGGGAAGTTTTTTAGTAAATAATTTAGGGTAACATATGAAAACTATCATAATATCCTGTATTGTTTTGTACTGTTTGATTAAATACAAGAAATATCTCTAGTTCTGCTTTTTGACCTGACAACGTCTTATAATTCGATGGATCCGGCTGCACACTCGAAAAAAGATGACGTCATGCGTTGTTCCCTTGCTCTAGTGTTGCCAAATTTATTTGCAAGAAATAAAGCTTATTCTGGTTTATGAAGATTATTATTACCACCCACCCACCAGGTGGACTGACGACATCAAGCGAGTCACAGGGATTTGCTGGATGCAGGTGGCTCAGTATTGTGATGTTTGGAAGTCCCTACAAAAGGCTTCTGTCCTGCAGTGGACGTCCATCAGCTGATATGATGATGATGATGAACACAAAGGTTGATATTATTAAAACTAAGTAAATGGGTTAGTTAAGTGATCTATTTAATCAGTACCGTGCTCGCACTAGGAAAAAGGTCAACGTTTATTGCTTTGTTATTGTGGACAGAGCAAAAGCACATAAAACCTAAATCATACGGAGCGTAATCTCCGTATAACTGGTATAACTTTGTTTTGTGGTATAATCAAAGAGGTAGCTTGATATATACTTGTGGAGATTGCAGCCTTATTTACTCCTGAGGATATTTGCTGGAATAAAAAAGAAACGTAGGGATACTTTTAACGACGTTCGTGAACGAGAAACTTCATCTGGAAAAGTACCTTTATGCTTATTTTTGCTGCCGGCATTGCGTAGTGAATCTTGTAATTCCGGAAAAATAAGATGCACATGTAGGTTTATATACATAACTAGAGGACGCCCGCGATTTTGTCCGTATAAAACTTGATGTAAGCTTTCAACCCTTTATAATATTTTTCACATGTTGTATATGATTTGTGCAATAATTTTTATATGACTCAAAACATGAACGATTTATATTAAGAAAACTTCAACCCCTTTCTAACGTGAGTAGAATTTAGAAAATCTCGAATGATTATTTTCATTATTTTTGTGGTACTTACACACGCCAAATTTAACAAATGTAACTTAGAAAATGAAGGACTTTCCATACAAACTTTCAACCCCTGTTTCACCCTCTTCTGATGTCATTTTCGTGACAAAAAATACCTTTTTCGTATTACGGTCTTAAATGGAACCAAATTTCATTTGAATTCATTAAGTAGTTTCAGCATAACACTCAGTCAACAAAAATTCGGACAGGCAAACTGACAAATAATAAAATAAATATATATTTATGGCTTCAGTATCGATTTTAGAATGTCCTTTTCTAAATATTTTCTAAATATCTTCAATGTATAGAAGTTCGTCTGTCACAGTTTCATTTTCAGTGAAACTAAATTATTATGCACCATAGATAAATTATTATGCACCACCTCTCTGGCGCTGTTGGTAATGACGTACTTCTGAACAGAGAGTCCTGGATTTGATTCTGCTGGGGTCTGTTAAGGATTTTTTATTTTTAGAATTGGCTCCAGTCTAGTCTGAAGGGCTATTCAGCAACGAAGTTTTGTGTAACTCGCAAGTGCGAGTTTTGAATTCACCTCTATCTCTCTTTGTCTAACACAGTACTATAGACAGAGAGCGATATATACGAAACGAAACGTTCGAACCTCGCACTATCGAAGTGATATAGACATCGTTACAGAATAGCCTCCCTGGTATTAGGCATAAGTGGCTATATACCTACCAGTTCTTTGCTGGTAAAGTGGTATCTTAACACCATATGTGATCTAGCGTTCCGCTACGTTGCCGCGTAAAAACAGTTAGACATAGGCGGAATAAACTTGTCCGCTTCCATCTTAGACTGCATCGTCACTTAACATCAGGTGAACACTAGTATATAAAAGCTAAACAAGTACAAATATTTACCTATAACTGCCATAGCAGCACCCAGAAGCATGAGCAGTAAGCCAGCGGAGAGCGCGCGGCAGGCATGCCACAGACACTGTGAGCTCATTTTACCTCGCACCACCTGGAAATACATACAAACAATCATCCATAATATACCATAATTTAATATTGATATTTTATACTAGCCGACGCGCCGTGCTTTTAGCCGCTTAGTTCCCGTTCCCTTTAGAATAATAATAATACTAACACACAATCTTAAATAACATTTCTAAAATAAATTTGTTTTTTTTTGTTTATATTTACACACCCCCTAAGGGTAAAAGCCTCCTCCAATGTTTTCCACCTTTCCCTATCTTTAGCTGCCTCTTGCCATTTCACTCCCCCTGTCGCCTCTATTTCATCTACCCATCTAGCAGCTGGGCGGCCTCTCGGTCTTGTGCCTATTGAACCTGCCCATTTCAGCACTCTTTCGGTCCATCTTCTGTCGGTACATCTGGGCAAGTGACCAGCCCATTGCCATTTCCTTTTTAGGCAGTAAGTTAAGGCGTCGGTTACTTTTGTTTAGAATACGGGGATAAAATACCCTATAACAGTCATAAATAAAGTGACTTTCTAGTGGTAAAAGAATTTTCACAAACCCCTACAATACCACAAACTGTACCTCATTATAACATTAGTAGGTATAGGTATCCCGCCAACCATTGAAGTAACTTGTGGGTCCAAGCTCCATATCCCCTCTTTTATAAGAAGTGAGGTCTAGCCTTGTAGGGGACCGTTAAAATGGACAATATGATATAAATAGAAGGGTGTAAAATAGGGGTTAAAAGCGATACTGCGTACGAAAATTGGTATAGCCGGATGCAAATTTTATGACGACTCGAAAATAAGCTATAGCCATAGATTAATATACCAATATGCTGCAGCTACGCTACGCGTACGTCATACATTGTGTCAAGCACGCGCGGGTTGATACCCTGCCATCGCCCTCCTACGTTACCGTTGATATCTAAAATCTTAATAGGCTAGTTGACATTTTTTTTAAATGGTTTTAAATTGTTCATTATTGTTCTACTAGATTGAAGTAAAATATGATATTTTTTTGAGACGTGATTACATGAAAATTTTAACTTATAAATATTTTTTTGACAATACGAGCCAAAACACTGTCGGCCATAACTGTCTGTATTTTTACTGTTTCATGACGTCACTTTAACAAACGGAGTATTGGATAAAAATGTTAGTTAACACATAGTTTTACGTTTAATACATCAAGTAACATTATGACGTCACAAAATCGGTTACAGCGTATTTGAAGTTTAGAAAATTTGAAAGAAATACATGATTTTTAAATTAAGTTTTATGAGAAATCCCTAACTTTTATTAATTAATATCGAAATATCGATATATTTCGGACCCTATTCCATGTATACGAAATTAAAATTTTTTATGTTAAATTTAATATGAGTTAACTAACTTGTTGCGCAGCTAAATGCATGATATTCCGAAGTTATTATACGCGAACTATCGCTAACGCTAAATGACTTGACGGTACGCCTTTACCCAGGGTGGTAACTAAACCAGACCAGACTTGAGCAAAAAAAGTCCCAAGTTTAAAAAGAAAGATCTGGGCGTTTTATTATAAAGAGAAGTATGCGATCCTAAAATATTACGATCATAGCGACTATAGATTGCGATCTAGCCCCACTCAAACGCTATTGTTAAATCCATTGTAATCCATAAATTTATCCACATTCATGTTCCCGCAGTTTGTTTGAAATTGATTTAAGGAGAGAGCATATTTTTATTGGATACTAGTAGACGGCCGCGACTTCGTCCTCGTAAAATTTTGTTTTTTACAAATAAAAACCTTGCCCTATTTTCCAGGCCATCGGGCGAACCATTCCAGAGACCGGACAAAAAGACGGACAGACAGACAAAACAAATTTAAAAGTTTAATTGTTTTAGTAGACTCAAAAGTGATTACAAAATAAGAAAACTAATGTAGAACAAAGGTTATGATTCACAACATTTGTCAGGACAACTTAATTAACAAATCAAACTGTAACCAAAATTAGACCCTAGAATGGCAGACCTTGAGTGAAGTAACGCACTTGTGAACGTTGTGTGTAGGGTTAAAGGATCCTTTAACTGTTAACAAACACTCTCCTTTTTCACTCAAGTCACTCTCCCCGCCTATCCCAAGTAACCCATAAAGAATCACACAACAAGAGATGTGGACGGCTCGAATTATAATGTATCATCTATGGCTCGAACGCCACGAGCACACTGAAGCCGTCCGTACCGCAAGTCGTTGCAACGCGGTGATAACAATTGTGTTTTAATTTCGTGTAAATAACACTATGCACTTGAGAAGTGCGAGTTTCGAATTCATCTCTATCTTTCTCTGTTTAACACGATACTGTAAAATGAGAAAGATAGCGGTAAACTCGAAACACGCACTTGCGAGTTATACAAAACATTGTTAGAGAATAGCCGTCTGCACAGAGAGACACTTCAATTTTATTTATATGTATGGACAAAAATATTTGTATCAGTTAAAATAACGGAGGTTTTAAAAATGGTTGTAGTTATGTAAGGTATCATTGCTATGTTTTTTCTATCATTTATTTATTTGTCCTTTTTTTTTAACAATGTTAATAAAATACAAAATATAATACTTTAAACAAAATATTAAGAATCTATCGAAAAAAATTCATCCCTTGCGCTGCGGGATATTTAAGTGCCCAATTTATAATTTTTTTATTTAATTGCATTGTTATTTTTACTAGAACTAAAAACTCTGGTTAGTAAAATTTGGGTTAAAACTGGTTTTGAATTTATATTAAAAAAAACTTACTTTTTGAAAATACGAAAAATACAAAATATTAAGAATAACAAAATCCAACAGTTTTAAAAGATAAAAAAGAAAAATGGTTAAATTTTGTAACAAGATTTTAACCCAGTTTACAGAAAACTCTCTCAGCGGGATAAAATAGTTAGACTTCTGTAAAATATTAATCCGTGATAGCCCAGTGGATATGACCTCTGCCTCCGATTCCGGAGGGTGTGGGTTCGAATCCGGTCCGGGGCATGCACCTCCAACTTTTCAGTTGTGTGCATTTTAAGAAATTAAATATCACGTGTCTCAATCGGTGAAGGAAAACATCGTGAGGAAATCTGCATACCAGAGAATTATCTTAATTCTCTGCGTGTGTGAAGTCTGCCAATCCGCATTGGGCCAGCGTGGTGGACTATTGGCCTAACCCCTCTCATTCTGAGAGGAGACTCGAGCTCAGCAGTGAGCCGAATATGGGTTGATGACGCAAAATATTAATAAACATGAGTTGAAGCTTGAATTTGTTTTAAGAAGTAAAATACGTTACTAGACAATACCGACAATTCATAACTTTATAATTTTCATATTAATAGGAGTTTATGTGAAATGAGTTCTTTTACCTATACGAATACTTATTATAAAGAGGAAGGATTTGTATTTTGCATGTAACGAATAAACTCAAAACTACTGAACCAATTTGTAAAATTCTTTCAGTAACAGAAAGCTACATTATCAGGGAGTAACATCGGCTATTCATCCGACTGCAAGAAGGGTTATGTTTTTCGCTCGTATCTTGTATGTATGTAATGTATGTAATATTCTTTATTACCTCTATCTTCCAAATCACTAAACGGATTTTCTTTTATATTTCTTCACCTATCTAGGTGAAGTTAAAAAAAAAATATGATGACTGTAAGACGCTATAGACTCGAGGTAAATGTTTTTTTTTTAAATATTGCGATTTGGATATTAAATTCAAAGGCTCATCAAGAGGATTTGAAAATGCTTTATCATAGAAAAACGTTATTTATTAATCGCTATACAAAATACTCGAGGCGGATGACTAGGTGCGAGCAGGCAATCGGAGTTTTTTTTTTTTATTTTATATTTGGAACAACGTGGGTAAAACCGCGAGCTTCTGTAGTTAATTCGTAATAATATTATACTCGTAAAGCTGTAGTGTTTATAATAATAATAATCATTATCATTTATTCTATTTTTTTTATTCTCTACAAGTTCGCCGTTGACCACAATTTCACCTGATGGTAAGTAATGACGCAATCTAAGATGGAAGCGGGCAAACTTCACGATGAAAATCCACACCCTTTTCCGTGTCTAGACGAGATCGTACCGGAACTTAATGTGGTGTTGTACCTAGGAGATAATCTATGGATCTACTGAACTAATTTTGGAAATTCTATTACCACTAGAAAGTCACATTATTAATGAGTATCATTAGCTGTATTTTATCTCCCTATTCTCTCGGAAACGGGCACGGGTAAAACTGCGGGGCGTGGGCTAGTCACACTAATATTATGAAGCCGAAAGTAGATGTGTGTGTGTGTAAGTATGTTTGTTCTACCTTTACGCTGTGGCTTCTGAAGCGATTTTGCTAAAATTTGTAATAGAAATAGATTTTACACTGGATTCACTCATAGGCTACTTTTCATCCCGGAAAAATCCATGGTTCTTGCGGGATCTGTGAAAAACTAAATAACACGCGAAGTCGCGGGCGTCTGCTAGTATATAATATGGTTGAAACACGTTGTTGAGCGTGATTGTTGAACACGGAGACAGTGACGCGACATAAGTATAAAGAATTCAGAATGCATCCACTTGCCGCCTCAAAGCGCTCCATTGTCCACGAGTTTGTTCACATAAAACGTTTCGTACGAGACTGCACTCGCGTTTAGTGCTTGCTTCCTTTAATGCAACTGCCTTAGGACTATTCACTAAAAACATTTCTGTTAGTCCTGAAAGTATAAAGATCTTTACATGACTTCGTTTCATATTTTAATAGTTTTATCCTTTCTTTTTGTGAGTCTTTTCCTCACCTCTTTTTAACATTATTTAACACTAACTGACGCTGTGTTCATTCACCCGCGTGGTTCCCGTTCCTGTAAGAATACGGGGATAATATATAGCCTATAGCCTTCCTTGATAAATGGGCTATCTAACACTGAAAGAATTTTTCAAATCTGACTTGCAGTTCCTGAAATTAGCGCGTTCAAGCAAACAAACAAACTTTTCAGCTTTATAATATTAGTATAGACGCAATCATGCTTGACAGTAAGCGATGATGCAGCATATAGCGGAACACACTTGCCTAGAAGATGCCCATTCCCACTTGACTTGAAGATACCCATCTTGTAGGTGGTAAAAAATGGAATATAGAAGGACATTTCATAACTCCGAAGTGCAGATCAGGAACGAAAACTCAAAACGCTTCGTACAAGTCCAAGGGATATCAACTACGTATGGATGCAGTCATCTGCGATGCCTGGCAGTTGTGTGGTAGAAAGCTGAAGAAGGAATTAGATGGAATTGTTCCTAGGCGTACTCTCCGTAATAAATCCTGTAGAAAACCAATAGACAGGCAACCTTTCGGCAATGCTCCAACGATTGCAATTTAGCGCTACGTAACGTCTTGCACTTGATCAATAGTTGTACAACGTTGTTTTTGGTCCTTACTATAAATTTTTCTCGATAGAAACGCTTCTCGTGTGGAGACCGCCGAACTTCGATCCAAGGATAATCCAGTGATGATGACTCTAACCAGCCGTGCTTACTTCAGAAGCGTAGCAAGCCAGCCAGTTCATTAATAGCCTCATATGTACTAAGTTTTAGTCGTTGAGGACCGAAAGTACGTTGCTCTGATTCACTACTGCATCTAAGAATAACGCGTATAGTATCGATGTTGCGTTTTCTTCATGCATGCTCTGCACTGGTCACACATTGGTCTAAGCCTTTATCAATAATTTAATTTAACAACAAAATGGTTAAAAATAATTAACTTATACTCAGTCATTTAAAATGATTGATTAAATTTTATACTCAGGCCGATCAGTCATTTATAATGATCGATTACATTTAAACACAGACGTGAACAACAAACATTACAATGAGGATGTCAAAGTTCCGCAAATATTATGAAACTTTATATTTATACAGTTTTTAAGTAAAAACATACCTTATACGACTCTAATTAAGTTGAAGAAATCTAAATAATCATACGTAAAAGTTTGGGTTTTATATGTGTTAATATTTCTCTGATTTTATAAATACATTTATATGAACATTGTTGATGTTTCTTGTAAACACATCAGAAACATGCGAATATTTACAATTTACACATTTAATATAATTTCATAAAAATGTGAGTTTTAACAGAAGATGATAGTTTTACAACTTCTGAATTACACTGACAAAGTACTAACAAAGGAGCAATCAAAATATGGGCACGGCTATCATTTTCGCCGGTGTTTAGATCCTTTTCACCCGTCACTTACGTGGACGATAACATTTTGAATGTATTCATGGCAATGAGTTGCGTGCGCAACAAGTATTCACCCAACTGTTGAGTCTATCCACTGATCACATTCACATCATAATTTGTGTTTAAACAAAACAAAATTGTTAAGTTGTTTATACAAAGAGTAAAGTGAAAATTATCTATTAAAAAAGTTAACTTTGTTATGTGGTGTTATATAGAGATGTATAGTTTGGGGTTATGGGTAAAGAGGTAGTGTACCTGGACGTTCCAAGTGGCGCCCGAGGCAGGGTGGGCCCGCCGCAAGGGCCCCGTCACACTCCGCGCGCGCCTCATGCCGACTGCCGCGCTCGTTGTGACTCGACCGAGAATGTAGTGCGCACGCATCCAGCCTCCTTGCTCCAGCCGGCCCAATTCAACAAACAAAATCGAACACGATCGCACAATCGCTGAACCCTAGCTAGGACACCGGATCCGCGGGCTCTGTAAATGTAACAAACAGATCGTGACACTTTTATTGTTATACCGCTTTTAGTTTTCTTTAATTGAAGATTCATCTTATGGGTATCAGCTGCTGTTTTTATCTTAGTATTTGGTTATTACAATTGTAATTAGATAACTTGCCAATCAATTTTATAACAAACTAGCTGGCGGCGCGCGGTTTTACCCGCGTGATTTCCGTTTCCGTAAGAATACGGTGAGGTGGCCTTCCTCAATAAATGGGCTATTTTATACTGAAACAATTTTTCAAATCAGACCAGTCATCCAGCCATATTCGGCTCACTGCTGAGCTCGAGTCTCCTCTCAGAATGAGAGCGGTCAGGCCAATAGTCCACCACGCTGGCCCAATGCGGATTGGCAGACTTCACACACGCAGAGAATTAAGATAATTCTGTGGTATGCAGGTTTCCTCACGATGTTTTCCTTCACCGTTTGAGACACGTGATATTTAATTTCTTAAAATGCACACAACTGAAAAGTTGGAGGTGCATGCCCCGAACCGGATTCGAACTCACACCCTCTGGAATCGGAGGCAGAGGTCATATCCACTGGGTTATCACGGCTCTCCACTGGATCAACGAGCAGCGATTATTATATCGCGGGATCGACGTGTCGTGTACTAAAGTTGAGAGTAGACATACTCTTCAGCTTTATAATGCTATTATAGATTTATTCAAGTTCTGATTTATAACTAAGCTAACGTAACAAATTACTATACACACTATACATATTACACTATAATTTGATATCAACTTAACCGATTCCGTTCACGTTTTGTTTTCTAATACTTTGTAGAACATTCTAAAGGAAATCCTACATTTCAGGAAATTACACAGAATCTTGGAAAATTCAGAAAACTTAACGACTATTCTGTGTTGTTACTCTTTTACAGATCAATAGTTAAAAGGATTTTGATGAAATTTTAAATAGAGATACATTGTAGCCATACCAAAATCTGCCTTTTCCCGATATTTTTAGAGGAAAAATGTTAGATGCCATTAAAAGCTAAACTTTTCTATATTTTAATTCTACGACTGTACGTACATACCCATATACTTCTTTATGTGCAAGATAAGTCTTCATTATAATAATACTAAGGTACGAAGTTATTCTGGACACTGATCAAGCCTGATATTAGTTTTACTTGTCAGAGTCAGTAGTAATCACATAAATTCTGATGATTTTCATTTGCTATAACATCTTGTAAAAATAATGTATTAGCTTAAAAATCATCATTATCAGCCTAATTTGATAGCTAAGAATAGTGCCAGGCCTTTTTAATTAGGGGAAGCAATTCGGAGTTTAAGCCCACCATACTTTTACTACATTATTAAGCACTTTAATGCGAATGCCCGCGACTTCATCCGCGTGGTATCAGTTCTTCATAAATCCCGCGGGAACCATGGATTTTTCCGTAATGGAAAGTAACCTATGTATTAATACAGAGTAAAACATTTTTACATTCAGCCAAATTGCTTCAGTAGTTTCGGCGTTAAAGAGTAACAAACATCCATTAAACATCCATATAAACTTCCATACAAACTATCGCGTTTATAATATTAGTAAGATTAGTAGGATAGGAATAACCAAGCTAGAGAAACGCTAATGTATATGGGGTCTGTGACTATGTCACTACGAGTACAAAACTAAACAAGGCAAGAAACAAATGTGGTTTACACGCGGTGAAAGTCTAAACGAGGTTCTTGGAATGCGTAAACTTAACTAACTTTTTAATGGGTTTGACAAGAACAACCACAGCCAATCTGAGGAGAGTACCCGCATAACTGCCTCCCATGCCTCGTATAATTAGAACATTTATCTTTGTTGAACTAATATAATAGTACAAGATCCGACATAAAAAATATATACTCTCATCTGTTATTTCATTGGAATTAGAAAATATTCACATTGACACTTTGCACATAGGTTGCCGCCCTCTATAGTTAATAGAATATACCAAAAATAATTGAAAAGGTAAAGGTTGACTGCTTTTACACTGCAACTTTATGGTTGCCAGATATAAACAGTAAAGTAATGTTATGCCTCCTACTTTTTGGAAGTCGGTTAAAAATACGTTTAACGATGCATTCAATACGAATAATGCGGATCTGTGGACGACTGCCTTAAGCCATAGATTTTTAATTTATATAATTTTAATTACAACTATTCATATATTTTAAAATTGCTTACTTTCAATCTCCTTTCCTGCTTTCTGCGTTTGTACGTTTAGATATTTTAAGCCACATAACGGATAACACGATTGTCAACAATAGATAAAGAAGGTTTAAATATGTAGTGAAAAAACCATGGTAGATGTTTTCAACGCGATAAAGTTGCTGGCATTCGCTAGTTAAAGTATGATTATAATATTATAGATATAGAATTTTTTCATACATTTATATAACACCTAAAATCATAACATTAAATTTATTTATTAGTAGTATTTAAATTTTATAAAGTTTTACAATAATATTAAAACTACGTACCTACTTAACTATAACTACATATTATAAAAATTACTAGCGGACTCGCTCAAGCTTCGCTTTGACTTATTAATTTATTTATTTGCACTTCTTCCCTATCCCTACCTTACACTACCATACTCCTACCCCTACCCCTACCCTACCCCTACCCTACCTCTACTCTACCCCTACCCTACCCTACCCTACAACTACCCTACCACTACCCTACCCCTACCCTATCCCTATACCATAAACCTACCCTACCACTACCCTACCCTACCCCTACCCTACCCCTACCCTACCCCTACCCTACCCCTACCCTACCCCTACCCTACCCCTACCCTACCCCTACCCTACCGCTACCCTACCCCTACCCTATCCCTATACCATACCCCTACCCTACCACTACCCTATCCTAGGATTTAGGGGTTTGAAAAATAGATGTTGGCCGATTCTCAGACCTACTGAATATGCACAAAAAATTTCATCAAAATCGGTCGAGCCGTTTCGGAGGAGTTCAAGTTCGAACACCGCGACACGAGAATTTTATATATTAGATATAGAATGGTTACTCTACTCCTTAGCTATGCTCTCTAGGTATCTATAGAAAGAACAAACACAGTTCGCTTTTATCAAATTAAGTGGCAACATCGAGAGTTTGAAGACGAGTACCTCAGTGAATTCTAGGACATACTCGTGCCATCTAGGTAGATAGGTCTGATTTAGAGAAAGAGGTCAATCGTCGAACTTAACTGGACATGGCTCGGGAGACCGCCTGATATCTTTTTGTTTAAATATGTGCGTATTGTTCAGATACATAGCAATATTTACTATATTCTTGATTTTAATAATTAAAAATAAGAAATAATTGACTGATCAGCTGACCTATTCACTATTTTGGTCTTTATTATCAACCTATTAAAAAAAATCAGTTGTCTGTAAAGTCGGTTTACTGACGATAATTGAACGTGACAACGTCATAAGAAAATACTGATGGAATGGTTGCATTTTTCATAAGAAAATGTTCGTTTTTCTTAAATACTGTTTAATAATTTTCATAGACCAGAATATACTTTATTTCTTGTAAAAAAAGTTGGCAACCCTAGAGCAAGGGAACGACGCATGACGTCATCTTTTTTCGAGCGTGCAGCCGGCTTCATCGAATTATAAGACGTTTTCATGTCAAAACATCAAATGGATTGAGAAATGTCATTTACCTAGTGTATGATATATTAACTAGCATATGTCAAAGATAATGAATTAACCTGCAGGCAGGCAATGCACTAAATTTGACGTATGTTAGTTGACATATGCGAAATTGAGATTCTATGTAACAAATATCATCCGGTGCCTACCGACAACCCTTCGTGGATGATTATTTTAATAGGTTGTTAATAAATACCAAATTAGTGAATAGGCCAGCTGATGTGAACACAGATATAAGAGGTATGCGTTAACTTTGTCTGTTCTGTGGATGTGAACGATGCAGTCTAAGGTGGAAGCTTACTTGGACGAGGTAAAAGTTTACTCTACCTTTGACGGTTTCTACGGAGCATCGTACCGGAACGCTAAATCGCTTGACGGTACCTCTTTGCCGTTAGTCCTGACTAGCTGGAGGGGAATGGGAATATTGGTTATATTTAAAAAAATATATGGCAAATATTCTTTTAAAAAAAGAAAAAAAAAACAAAAATAAGATGGAACAAATAGATGTCACCGTGATGTCACCCTTTTAAAGGTTCCCACTGAAAACCAGCACAGCAGCTTTATGCTGAGTGGGATACCTTTATTTTTTCAGTGCGCTTTTTTTCTTGATTTTTATGTAGTTTGTCTTTTTTTTGCTTAGCTTATTTTTTATGGTTTTACTGACCGACTAAAAAATTTTCTAAATAAAATTTTACAGGCGGCCCCAAACCCAAAACCTCGTCACGTCACGTCACTGAACCTACGTAAGTAGGGATAACATATGGCTCCAAACTAGGTCAAGTCTAATAAATCTCCGAGTCATTTCACGGGCGATGAAGAAAGCTATTTTAACGACTTCGCTGATATAGTGGTGAGTGATACTTATAAGTGGAAGGACTTGACTTTGATCCCCAGCGGCGGTTATTTTAAGAATTTATAATTTTAGTAATATCTATAATCATTTCGTTTTTCTTGCATGGCCATTTCTATCTCTTTACATAGCTTCGCACATGTCAAACTAAAATAATCTTTACAAATAGTCAATGGACGTCTCAAAAGTGCTTCTAAACTGAGCCTACTTGAAATAAATGAATTTTGGATTTCGAATTTTTAATTTTTGATATCAAAAATGCAACTGTTAAGTTTCTTGCCGGCTTTTTCAGCAGAACCTAACTTCCAAGCCGGTGGTAAAGTCTTTACAAATAGACAAACTTGACGTTTTAAAAGTGCTTGTAAACTAATCGTACTTAAAACAAATGAATTTCTGACCTTAAACCTACCACGCTGCTACAGTGTAAGTTGTCCGGTTGGAAATAACGAACTAACTTTAGAACAACAGCCCAAAGTTGGGAAGAAGAAGAAGAAGTGGTATACCTTATCTTATAGACCATGTTAAGTCGTTAATCCTGATCAATATCATTAACATCTAATAACGACTGTCATTACAGATTCATAGATTATCACACCAAAATTGTCTATACACATTTAGGCAGCGTGGAGGATAAAAGCTCCATTTATCTTCTCCTATAAAAAATATGATATTATACCTTATATATGATGTAAATAATAAATAAACATACTTACACAATACACACATCACTACTTAGCTCCAAAGTAAGTATAAAGCCTATGTTATCGGTACTACTTTAGTGAATTTTTATCATATATATTTATATACTACTTATAAATTTTAATGTAACGTATAAATACACCCAGAAACTATTTTAGAATTGTGGGAATCGAAACCACGACCGCGGATGCAGAAAGCAGTGTCACCCACTGCAAGTGGCCGTCAAGGCCGTCAATTTTTAATTATATTATTGCTTTCAGACGAAATAGTTGCAAGCGATTCATATTTTCGACAAGTTTTGGCGCATATTCTGTGGACGTAGCGCCGGCGTAGCACGCGTAGCAGTGCTACGATGATTGATTGACACTGCAGAAGCAAAATGCCAAAAATGCAATTTCAATATTCTCTTATCACTTTTATCTCTGATTGATTATTTCAATTCGAGTATAGTATTTCAATTTGGCTTTATAAGTTAAACTAGTGAACGCCCGCGTCTTCATCCGCGTGGAATTCAGTTTTTCACAAATCCCGCGGGAACCCTGTATTTTTCCGGAATGAAAAGTCAAGCGTATATGTTAATACAGAGTAAAATCTATTTTCATTCCAAATTTCAGCCAAATCACTTCAGTAGTAGCGGCGTTAAAGAGTAACAAACATACAAACAAACTTTCGCGTTTATAATATAAGTAGGTTTTTAAATATATAAACATACAATTACATAAAAATATACATTTAACACATACTTAAAATACTTACATAAAAATTTACATTTATAAAATTATAAAACAGAAAAAAATTTAAAATCAAATCATTGCATTGCATATCTAAACTACTTGTTATATTTTACAGAGGTAAGATTTAACTCTTTATTTGTTTGTTACAATGTACCTCAAAAACTCCTCGGTCGATTTTAAAAACTCTTTCACCATTAAAAAACTAGTTCTTCACCGAATACCATCTATACAAATGCGAAAGTAAGTGTGATTGTATGTCTGTTACCTTTTCACGGCTCAAGTGCTGAGCTAGGTTTGATGAAATTTGCTAAAGAGATAAATTGGAGCTTAAAGCAAAACTCAGGCTACTTCTGATCCCGGAAAATCCATGGTTGCGGCGGGGTTAAATAACAGAATTCCACGCAACGGGGGTCCACTATTCGGCTTTATTTTTCCAATTTTCCTAAGATAACGTAAACTAAGCCGGTGAAACCGCGGAGCGTTTGCTATTCAACGATATCGTTGTATTAAATTATAGATTGTTGACTTTGAATTCAAGTTTATTATTCAAATTGTTTACCAACTGATGGCGGATATCTCAACACAGACAAGAACCAACCAGTAACACAATTACAATGGACACCACGAAGTTGTTATTTGTACTGACTCTAGCAGTATCTTGCGACTAAGCTAAACAAGTTGGTGCATTCCTTAAAGCCCGTAATAAAGTCAAATTCAAGTGGGCTTAGTTTATGATTACTTATTAACCGACTTCAAAAAAGGAGCTTCTCAATACGACGCGTATGTTTTTTTAATGTTTGTTATCTTATAACTTCGTCATTTCTTAACCAATTTTGAGAATTCTTTTTTGTCAAAGATTTGTCGCATTTAATTTTCATGAACATCGGTTCAGTAATTTTGTGTTAAAATGAAATTAACGAAATTGCCCGTACTGTGGCGCTTTCGTTCACTATGCTAGGACACACTAAAAACAGAAAAATAAAATCTTTTAAAAAAATCAAAAAAATAACTTCGACTCGACTCTAGTTCAAAATCACAAAAATAAACTAAATCTGTCAATCTTCATTGGGCCAGCGTGGTGGACTATTGGCCTAACCCCTCTCATCCTGAGACGAGACTCAAACTCAACAACAAGAGGTACAGTTTGTGAGGTAGTAGGGGATGATCTCTGGATCTACTAAACTGATTTTAAAAATTCTTTTGTTAATAGAAAGCCACATTATTTGTGAGTGTCATAGGCAATATTTCATCCCCGTATTATCACGGAAACGAGAACTACGTGAGTGAAACAGCGGGGAATTCGCTAGTCTATTATGCCAGTATAATATTTAACGTAAAAAATGATTTTGGATTCCCTTTTTGTCGTAATTATCGTTTTATTTTAGCTTTGCCCTGGTAACCAGAGAACGTTAATTAACCTACATTTCACAGGCTACTAATTTTTAGACAAGGATTTCCTCCTAAATTTCTTTGCTGTGACGTACGATGCCATAAATGGAATTGAAACAATCAATGGAATCGATTAATTTTAACTACCTACTTTTAAATAGATACGTGATAGCCCAGTGGATATGGCCTCTACCTCTGATTCCGGAGGGTGGTGGGTTCGAATCCGGTCCGGAGCATGCACCTCCAATTTTTCTGTTGTGTGCATTTTAAGAAAATTAAATATCACGTGTCTCAAACGGTGAAGGAAAACATCGTGAGGAAACCTGCATATCAGACAATTTTTTTAATTATCTGCGTGTGTGAAGTCTGCCAATCCGCATTGGGCCAGCGTGGTGGACTACAGGCCTAATGCCTCTCATTCTGAGAGGAGACTTGAGCTCAGCATTGAGCTGAATACGGGTTGATAACGACGAACGACTTTTTAATAACTTAAAACTTCAAAAATATAATATTAACCATGATATAATAGCATATTAAGAAATACAATGTGTTAGTTTTCACGTATATTATTTATTTATTAAAACACTAGCGGATATCCCCGACTTCGTTCGCGTGAGAAATTTTTTTTACAAATCCCACGAGAACCATAGCCAAATACTAAGTTTTATCTAAATCAGTTTAGCCGTGAAAATAGAGAGAGACTTATTTGCGCATTTATAATATTAGTATAAATACTATTTACACTTCAAGCGTGCTGAAACCTTTTCATAGAATAAAAAACTTACGTAGGTACTCGTACATCAAGACTCATTGAGTATTGGTAGCCTTTGCCCGTTGCCTCCTAACTGAGCCATATTTATTCCCCCAATAGGGATATTTCTTAGTTTTATTAAGTAAATTATTTTCAAAAATATACCGATTTTTGAATATTTTTATTGAAGTTGCAACTAATGTAAGTTTATATACGCAAATAATTTACCATTACTCTTTGAGCTCCAGAGATTGTCAGCCTATAAAAATATTCAAACAGATGAAATAATTTAAATGAAGAATGTTTATTATTTTCGGAAAAATCAAGAAAATACGTCATCTTTGGTGAATGTCAACTAGTACCTACTTTAATAGTTGTTCTAAGTTCTTCCTCCATACTCGTAATATTTGGTAACTTTGCTGATTTTTAGACATAAGTGTCTTCATTGGAATATCACCCCGAATGAGTCGCAAACTATAAAAAAGTAAACAATGTGTCGTTTAAGATACAATACGTCGAATTACTACCGAATGATGTCCTCATTTAATTTTGTACAATGCAGATGTGTACCTGTGAGGCGTAAATTAAAGTTGAGGATTGTGCATCGGAGAGAGTCGCCCGGCGGTGTGCAGGGTATGATTGTGTGCAGGGTGTGCAGGGTGTGCAGGGTGAGGGTGTGGGTGGAGCAGGGCACGTGGAGCTCGGCGCGCCGGCGCGGCCGGGCCGCCCGGGCCTCGGCCGGGCTAGCCGCGGCATTACCCTGCCGGCAGCCGGCCGCTTCGCAATGCGCGCCGCCGTGCCGTCCGCTGCGCCCGCCGCGGCCCGCTCGGCCGGAGCGTCCCGGGCCCGCCGCGAGCTGCGCGCCGCCGGCGCCCCGTCGCGCTAGCGCTGCATGCGACGCGCGGGGGCGGGGCGGCAGGTGGCTCCGCGCAGGTGCGGCCCGCGCACGGCCCCCGGCCGCAGTAGCAGCGCGCGGAGGCGCGGGCACGCCGCGGCGCGCGCCCGCCCGCCCGGCGCTCATGGAGCCGCCCTGGGAGATCGAGCTGGAGCTGCGGAGGCACATCGAGAGCTGCGCGTGCACCTGCGACCACATGGGCTACGGGAACTACATGGACTACCAGGTGGCGCCGGCCCACGCGTGCCTGTGCCGCGCGATCACGTCTCCGCACGCCCACGTACGTGCTCGCTCGCATGCTGTCGCGGCCCGCTAGGGGTCTGTTGTAGTGCCCACATGTCACCCATTGTGTTTGTACTCGTAGTGTTCACGTCATATAGTTGTTGTGTTGTTGTATGTACCGCGCACGTCGTTTTGTGTTCAGTGATATTAAACTAATTTTACCTAACATTCCAGACCTTTTTATATTATTTTCCTGCTTTCTTATGTAATATATGAAAATAAAATAATTAAAGTATGGCACAGTTAAAATATTTATCGTTATCTTACATTCCGGAATATCATAAAACTAAATTATAAAAGCTATTCAAGATAAAATTAATGATATAACCTCGTCGTTAACGGAACGCTTGTCAATTAAAATGAGAATTATATTTCAAATGCAATAAAAGTGTGCAGTTACAGAGATGTACAAATTCCTCACTAGGTTAAGGACTTGATGAATGAGTCATATTTCTCAACATCCCTTTACATATTCATTTGCTTGCGCAATGATAGAATAGTTCGTTTGTTTTGCTGTTTTAATGTTGTATTGAATTGATATTACCTAGACTGAGTTAACATTATAGATACCTAATTATTTTTTTACTTCAACTACACAATTGACTTGAAAACCTGTTTACAAGTTAATACATTTAAATAAATATTTAATGAAATGTTCAACATTGAGATACGAGTACTAAATTCCTTATTTGAGGTATTTAGAGCAACAGAACGGAATTAAATCGTGGCATATTACCCAATCAATTATTTTTTTACGCGTATATTTATTTGTTTATTTAATTCTTTATTTAAACTACCGCGTACCGCCAAACTTTGTCCGCGTGAAATTTAATTCACAATTCCGGGATTTTTTCGGAATAAAAAGTAGCGTACGATGCTCAATAACCTCTTCTACCTTCCAGTGAAAGTCCCATTAAAATTGGTCGAGCCGTTTCAGAGATTAGCTCGGACAAAAAGACAGACAGACAGATCTTTCTAAAAGTTTGCTTCTGTTGTATCTTGTAACTTTAAGTACATAAGAAATCATTGCAATTACAGACAGGCATTTCAAAATACTTAAACAAGCATTATTAGGACATCATTCACCAAATACGCCTTCGACTCATCATCGCCTAGAAAATACATCAAATCATAATAAATGTAATATATTAAAGATGTTAGAGTGTTTGATGTAACAGCCGGGCAGTAAAGAGTAAGAGGTCATATATGAAGGCATCAAAATAAACACAAACATAAAAATGGATACGTTCGTATGAGTAATACATCAACAATGCATATCTACTGCCTACCTATATATCATCTCATTCTAGGCTAGGACTCATTCCATGTAAGAGAGAAGATATGGAGCTTATACCCACCACGATGCCCCATTGCTGGTTGGCGGGTTGAGGATGTTAAAGTATTACAATTTCTCAGTGGCGGACTAAGCCCTTCGGGGGCCCGGCAGAGCTGAATAGGGCCCCCCGTTAAGATTTTTTTCTAGTTCTTTTTAACAGAACAGGGCCCCCTCGATTTGGAGGCCTCCGTCAGTCCCTCTCGGTCGGGTCGTGGACCTCCATAGCTTTCATGTTGTGTTTTTCGAATATCTTAATATAAATCTATATTTTTTACGTCGTAGATACTAAAGGGCAGCAGAGACGATAAATTGTTTACGGAAAATAAATATACATACACATAGTTATAAAAAATTAACGCTTATGAGGCCACAATTATTTTTTTTTATATTTTTACAACTTATCATGGAACATTTTGCGTCAAACGCAAAGTTATCTTGGGGGCCCGGACCAGGACCCGGGGCCTGGGTTGGATCGCCCTTTCCGCCCCCTGGTAGATCCGCTAGAGCATTTTCTTAACGATTATTATTAATATCTAGAGGCGTAGCTACCGGCGTATCAGCCGTATCAATTATACGGGGCCCCCTGACTATAGGACTACTTAGTTGTGTTAGCAAAAACTAGTAAAATGTAATCCACAATCTCACTTAATCTGGTACTTACCGTCAGTAGTGGTCACTTCAGAAATGACAAAAGTTGAAAAAAGCAATCACTTTTTTCCCGAGTTATGCGTGTGCCCAAAAATTGTAAACATCCTAGACAAATTAAGTCACTGTCATTTTAATTTAAGCAAGCATTTTCCTTACCCTTCATTAGGCCCCTCAACTACATCTGATACAGGGCAACCCCTCCAAGGCACGCTACGCCACTGCTAATATCAGATGCTAAATCCGATCTAATAATTACAAAGAAGTCCGATTTAACATAGGCGTCCACATATCCTTCGTAAGTATGGGACGCATCGCATTAAACGGATTTTAAAACGATATACCCCGCGCTACGAAACAAGTCCCGTAGACGCGGCGCTAACTCTTAATGGCGCTCATTATCATTTGGTAATGGCGGTCTTATTGTAATTTTTGTAAGGCGCTGTCAATTTTAGTCCAGGTTTTAGGTGCGGGACTTTTTTCGTGGCGCGGAGTCTTGATTTATGCGATCCGTACGATGCAGATCAGTGGACGCACTTGTATAACTTTCTATACAAAGAATACTACGGTCCGTTTGATGTGATGCAACCGATACGTACGACGATTTTTTGAAGGCCTCCGTGACGCAGTGGTATGCGCGGTGGATTTACAAGACGGAGGTCCTGGGTTCGATCCCCGGCTGGGCCGATTGCGGTTATCTATTGGTCCAGGTCTGACTGGTGAGAGGCTTTGGCCGTGGCTAGTTACCACCCTATCGGCAAAGACGTACTGATGCCGTGTAGAAACCGAAAGGTCCCATCTTAGATTGCATCATCACTTACCATCAAGTGAGATTGCAGTAAGGGCTAACTTGTAAAGAATAAAAAAAACGATACCACATTAGTTAACATTCTAAAATATTCATATGACTTTTTAATAAGAAGGCTAACATCAATTGAGCCTCTTTATTAAAAGGCTCTTAATCCTAATAGGCCGTTCTGAAAATTCTTAAAATGAAACGCTATCAAGGGATCCTTTGAGATAAAATATTCAGGAACCGTTAAATAAGACGACTCCCAAATCTGATGTGAACGTGAACCCAGTCAGATTCAAGAACAATACGATGAATTTATTATTCACTAGTCTTCGCATTTGGCGTCTCCCGTTCTGAGTTCGGGGTCAAGTTTAATATTGATTTTGCCGCTGATTTACATTTTGTTGATCATTCGTTACCCTGGCCCAATTTTGTACATTAAATGAGATAGAACAGGGCCACTAAATTAAATCCTACTAATATTATAAACGCGAAAGTTTGTATGGATGTTTGGATGTATAATTGAATGTTTGTTACTCTTTAACGAAGCGATTTGGCCGAAATTTGGAATGGAAATAGATTTTACTCTGGATTAACACATAGGCTACCCGAATATTTTTATCCCGAAAAATGGTTTCCCGAGATTTGCGAAAACTGATGATTTTGATGATATGAATGTTTGTTACTCTTTCACGCCTCGACTACTGAACCGAATTAGCTGAAATTTGGTATTGAAATATATTATAGCATGGATTAACACATAAGCTACTTTTTATTCTCACTTTGCATGTAGGGAAGGATCCTAAAAAAATATTTTCCAAGTGTTATCTTATGTTTACGGAGTTATCTTATTAACAGCTTTATCTAATTAATTGACAACGGAATTTCTATTTTCGTGATCCAAGTACGTTTTTTAAATTGTTCGACTTTATCTCTTTAAATTAAACCAACTGTGGTTTGTGTTGCATCATCATCATCATCATCATCATGTATCCATAAACAATGGAATAGTGGTGGACCACCCTTCATAGTTTTTAAAGTCCTATCTAACGATACACCACACTATGAGATAAACGAGTAAAAAAATTCAAGATTTTATTTTAAGACTTTGTTCACATTTTTAATGTACATACTCGTGCTAAACTATAGCTTTCTATAGTAGTAATAGTCTCTGTGCTAAACCGCGGACAGACGTGGACTACGGAACCCTAAAAAGTCATCTTAGAATTAAATAAAAGTAAGCGAAGAATTCGCCCGCTAAATAAAATACAGAGAAACCAATAACTAATCCATAACATGATGTATGAGGATTGTTGGAAAGAAAAACTTTCATAAATTCAATTTCATCATTTCAAACTACAATATTTTCTCCAAAGCAGTTAGCAAGTTTTGAGCAACGCAAACATAAGTTCTATTTTGTTGTTTATACTGACTAACCGATAACTGTTCATTTGTCGAAACACTTTTCTTTGCATGGCTGTTTTAGACAACTTTAGAATTCCTTCTACGATTTTGTTCGTATAATTGTTAAAAAATTAATTATTATATAAACACATGATTTTTTTCCTTTACTAGTTCTACTTCCACTTTGTTCGCGTGTAATTCTGTTTGCTTTGTACTTAAAGATGTTCCAAAATTTTATGGAGCCTAGGATCAGTCATTGTACCCTGGCGGAAATAAAATAAAATATTTTTTTTAACTATTTTTAAATATAAAACTTTATGAATTTACTTTATTACTTTCGAAATAATATTCACTCTCTCCCAAAAATGGAACACTAAAATATGGGTAATAATGGCGGATTGATGACGACGGACTGTCAATTGTCATTTCATAGTTTCTTTATGGGCGCCATCTTGATTTAACTCAAAAATTTGGGTTTTTATTTTATTTATTGCTTTTTATTTAGCTACATTTATTCACTTACTTATAAAAATCCTTGTATTTTTTAAATTTTGATGATATGGGGCACAAGAGTGGATCTGAAATGGACCATCTCCTTTATCACACTAATATTATGAGAGATGAAATCAGGCTAACTTGTTAGGAGGAGGATGAAAATCCACACCCCTTTCATTTTCTACACGACATCGTACCGGTCGCAATCGCTTGGTGGTACGTCTTTGTCGTTAGGGTGGTAACTAGCCACGGCCAATGCCTCCCAGACTGGACCAATTAAGGAAACCTCAATCAGCCCAGGGATTGAACCTCGGTCTTGTAAATCCACCACGCATACCACTGCGCCACTGAGGCCGTCAACAAATTACTTTTACTGTAAAGGTTTTTTGCAATGGCAATGGGTAGGGAAGGTAAGTTATAGATACATCATTGTCTACCAGCGCGATAAAAACTTTCACGGATAACAGTTAAATGAATCGAGTTTCTTCTTTGGAATAGAATGAACAGTGTAACTTTTTATCAGCATAACTTTGCTGATAAAAATTTCTACTGATTCTAAGATCAACAATACACTACTAATGCATTGTTCTAATTAGAAATGTTTTTATTAAATGAGTTTCAGTGTGTCAGCAGTGAAATTCTTGCAGTAATTCGCTGTACTTTTTATATAAATAAGATTACTATCTTAATTTGACGGCCTCCGTGGCTCAGTGAAATGCGCGGTGGATTTACAAAACGGAGGTCTTGGGTACGATCCCCGGCTGGGACTATTCATCATAACATCGTGAGGAATCCTCTAGGTGTGTGAAGTCTGCCAATCAGCATTGGGCCAGCGTGGTGGACTAAGGTTTATTCTCTCTCATTCTGAGAGAAGACTCGTGCTCAACAGTGATCCGAATATTATGAGTTCTTAATGATTGTTACTTTACTATAATAACAAATACAATTCGCTTCTTTCAAACCCCAAAACTACTCGTGGATCTCTTTTCTTTATGGACTATGTAAATGAAGTTAAGTTCATCGTCACCATTAAAAATACAGCTACTGATAGAAATAGTCTAAATTACTTGAAATCACGAAATATCAGGATTTATTAATCTCAAATTGTCATTTAACTTACGTCGCATAGCTAGAAGCGCTTCGCATCCTGTTTTCTGATTGATACGACTGGCTGAAGACTATGGGAGTGTGACGGCGTCTGTATTTCCTGATGTATTAATACTCGCTTAGGTACAGCTTACAGCAAGCCTACTTATTTAAACGTTGAATTATAGCTAAAAGAAATTTAACATCGTATATTTACAGGTGCCTACCTATTTAAACGTTGAATTATAGCTAAGAGAAATTTAACTTCGTATATTTACAGCTAGCCTACCTATTTAAATGTTGAATTATAGCTAAAAGAAATTTAACTTCGTATATTTACAGCTAACCTACCTATTTAAACGTTGAATTATAGCTAAAAGATATTTAACTTCGTATGTTTATAGCTAGCCTACCTATTTAAACGTTGAATTATAGCTAAAAGAAATTTAACTTCGTATATTTACAGCTAGCCTACCTATTTAAACGTTGAATTATAGCTAAGAGAAATTTTACTTCGTATATTTACAGCTAGCCTACCTATTTAAATGTTGAATTATAGCTAAAAGAAATTTAACATCATATATTTACAGCTAACCTACCTATTTAAACGTTGAATTATAGCTAAAAGAAATTTAACTTCGTATATTTACAGCTAGCCTACCTATTTAAATGTTGAGTTACAACTAAAAGAAATTTAAATTCGTATATTTTTAATCCCCACGCAAAGAGGGGTGTTATAAGTTTAACGTGTCTGTCTGTCAGTCTGTCTGTGATTTCAATTTATTTTATTTGTATGAAAGGTTTTTGTGCGAGTGTTCTTAGATATATTTGATGAAAATCGGTTGAGCCGAAAGAATGTCCGAATAAAAAAAAGAATAACCGAATGTCTGCAAATATACTTGACTTTTCCTTTGTAACCCACATTCTCGAAAAACAACCTCTGACTTCGAAGTTACAGAAGTACACGTCTTAATTCTTTAAAAAGAACATTTAATGTGTTTTGGAAAAGATAATCGCACAAAAGGGAAGTCAAGATTCCCTTAAGTTAAACAATATACAAAATAAAGACTGAACAAACTTCTAACAGTCGCTCGGTATTTGTTTGAAACAATAACAATTTGAAATACGAGTAGGTAAGTACTAAGTATTATTTTACAATTTGTAAAATAATAAATATTATTTTGTAGATGTTTGGAAAATTTAAATTGATTTTGCTTCCGTCATTTAATGGATTTTATTATTTTTTTTAATGTATTAGGATGTACTTTTAGATTGGGCCCATAGAAATTGCATCCATATTTTTAGCAGACTCAGAAGTGATTACAAAAATAAGAAAACTAATGTTGAACTAAGGTTATGATTCACAATATTTGTCAGGACAACTTAATTAACAAATCAAATTGTAACCAAAATAAGACCCTAGAATGGCAGAGAATGACCTTGAGTAAAGTCACGCACTTGTGAACGTTGTGTGTAGGGTTAAAGGCGCCTTTGACTGTTATTAACAAACACTCCTCTTTTCACTCTCCCCGCCTATCCCAAGTAACCCATAAAGAATTACACAACAAGAGATGTGAACGGCTCGAACGCTACGAGCACACTGAAGTCGTCCGTACCGCAAGTCGTTGCAAAGTAGTGTGCTTTTACGGTTAATAGAGCCGCTTCTTAATTTTGATTCCTGATGATGAAACTAAAAAGGGCCATAGGACTTGGCACCTCCTTCAAAGTGATCCATAGATAGAAAATATTATAAAGTTATTTTTTCCTTTTTAGTTTCGTCAGTACATTCATGTTTTGAAGTCGGTGGTAATATAAATTAAAAAAATAAATATTACCTACTACGATGTCTTTTGAATGTGGTATTTTAAAAATTGTAATGAAATCTACATATTAAAATTGGAAACACAGATGTAACAAGTGAAGTAAGCTTGTAAAAAAGAAACCTAAATACATAAAAAAAAATACAGCTTATTTATAGTTAAAGGCCTGTAGCAATATAATTACCTATTCAACTGTTGTTTTTCTCGGCGTAGGTAGCAAAACCTATTCTTTTTTAAATAATAACGCTATTATGCTAAACTACCTGCCTTCTAATGGGATTCTTAAGGGTCGTATCATAATAGCGGGCGATCCTTAAAAATATTATGGCGGGAAATGCGATTTCATTAAAAAAATCTACAGTACGTTAGTATAATGTAGTTTTCAGTCATAATGTAATCACACTAATATTTTAAAAGCGAAAGTTTGTGTGTAAGTGTGTATATGTTTTTTCCTTTTTTGCGCTGCGGCTACTGAAGCGATTTAGCTGAAATTTGGAATGGAAATAGATTTTACTCTGGATTAACACGTGGGCTACTTTTCATTCCGAAAAATTACATGATTCCCGCGGGATTTATGAAAAATTTAATTCCGTATTTCCGGGCATCCGCTAGTACCATAGTAAATGCATTTTTACTTGAACTTATTGTCACAGTAGATATAATAAGCAGTATAGTAACTCGGCCGTATTTTTGAAATAAATACCTACAGCCGCGCGGCACGTAAACATGTGATAGGGCTGCCCGCCTCCAGCATTTTAATTACATTTGCCAACTTTGTGTTTCCATTTAGTTTTGTGATTGTAAATACACTTTTTTTTAAATAGACAAATAAAATACTTTGTAAATTGTAGTAAAATAGGAAGTGATCAATAAAATGCGTGTTGTTTTTTGATTGGTAGATTTAAATAAGGCTGATACTGATCAATGATTGAAGGACCTTCATATATTTATTTTGGTGATGCCATCTAGATATTACCACCACACTAGGTGACCAAATAATAAAAAACCAGGTGCGTGTCGGACCACGCGCAGTGTAGGGTTCCGTAGATTATGTTAGCACTTTAATCCCTTATGTAATGCATAAAAATACCGATAACGATACCCCACACTATAGAATAAACGATAAAAAATTTATCCTGACTTGGCATGTAGGGAAGGAACCACAAAAAAAAATTGAGATTGACCGGGTTCGCTAGTTTACTAAAAAAATCTGGATAGGTATACTAGTATCAGCCGGCTCTTTACTCTTTTTATTCAAATACATTAAAGTATGAGCAACACAATGATGTTGTTAAATTCAAACAACTTCTTTACTTAACTTCTTTATGACATTAAAATACAGGTATACAAAACATACATGTCATAAGATTTAAATCTATGTATTACATAATAATCAAAGAAAACAACCTAAATGAAGAAGTTAATAAATAATTATTTAATAATATTAAATTACCGTTTTCGTCATTTACCTATTTACACAATTTTATTATTTAAGCATTTATTTATATATATATATATATATATATATATATATATATATTTAAATTATGCCTTTAGAATACAAAATATTAATCAAATTTTATAAAAATAATAGCCCACCAGTTGCGAGGCTTTTTTCCTATTCGTCATAATTAAAAATCCAATACACTGTGCGTTCGTCACCGCGGCACAGTCGCGACTGTCTTCACCCTACGATCACCCCACGTTCGGGGTGCGTAGGTATAGCTCGCGTTTCGACCTCTAGTATGAAGTCAACCTACTGGTTATACTGTGTTATTGTCATTTAATTTTAACTTATATAATTTTAATTTTATTAATTAAACATTTGTGTACCTATTAATAACCGTGATAGCTCAGTGAGTATTACCTCTGCCTCCGATTCCGAAGGGTGTGGGTTCGAATCCGGTCCGGGGCATGCACCTAAAACTTTTCAGTTGCGTGCATTTTAAGAAATTAAATATCACGTTTCTCAAACGATGAAGGAAAACATCGCGAGGAAACCAGATAATTTTCTCAATTCTCTGCGTGTGTGAAGTCTGCCAATCCGTATTGGGCCAGCGTGGTGGATTATAGGCCTAACCCTTTTCATTCTGAGAAGAGACTCGAGCTCAGCAGCCTACCTATTAATGGTGAAACATTGTTACCTAATACATAACAACATCTTTGTATAACTAAATTTATTGTTTCTTGCAAATAAATGATTCAGATTCTGATTCTGTAAAACATAACCGTTCTTGCAGTCGGTTAAAAATGAACCGAAGAGATTTACGTAAATATAACTATAACCCATTCACTCTATTTGTAGCCGATAGCATTATTTTTTCTACACATTTCATTGCGCGATGTCATAATAAAGAAAAACATCAGCCGAGCAAAATAAAAGCAGTATAAATTTCTATTCATATTGTGTGTCTTTGAATATGAAACATTATTATGATTTTTAATCTCGAGTTTAATAAATATAGGCCAAGAAGCTTTTTCGTATTGTATTTTACGCTGTAATTGTTGGGACTCGTGAATCGGAACATTGCGATGTCTTTTGATAAAAAAAAACTGGACAATTCCGAGTCGGTATCGCCCTCCGAGGGTTCTGTAGGTAGGTTCATCACACTAATATTTAGGCGAATGTTTGTTCCTCCTTTGCGCTGCGGCTACTGAAGCGATTTGGCTGTTTGAAATGGAAATAGATTTTACTATGGATTACCACATAAGGTTCTTTTCATTCCGGTTAAATCCAGGGTTGGTTCCCGCCGGATTTGTGAAAAACAGATTTTAACGCGGACGAAGTCGCGGGCGTCCGCTAGTTGTAAATAGTTCTGGAATCGAATTGCACAGTTTTTGCCGAGCTTTTCCCGAAATTCACTATCTGGGTACGGAAGAATAAAGTTGTATCTACGTTTGCGAAGGTCTGCGTCGACATTTGAGGATGAGACCGCAGTCAAGTTAGAGAAAAACACTTTGTGTCTAAAAATCTCAGATATCAATTAATAACTTTATTGTAACTTTTTTAATAATACCTGACTTACTTATTATCCACTTGGAATAACAGTAATAAAAAAATAACAGTATTATGGTTATCAAAATGGCATTAGGAAGTTAATTATGCTATAAGTACGAGTGGCTACATTACCTAATATTTTATGGATGCAAATGAAGAGGAATTATTTAAATAGCATGGTTTTAATATTGGAGGAGCGTATTTTATGCAATGACACGAGGGAAGGGTCAGAAACCGGGATAAGAATCGCATTTATTATTCTTTTTGTTACAGACGAAAATGTAGTTTACCAGCTTTAGGTATAACCCTAATAGATTTCCCATTGCTACTCAAGAGACATGCTATTTGAAAATTCTTCTTAGCAGCTTCTTATTTAAAACTTTTAACTTAACTTTGTATCTAGTTGTAAATTGTAGTGTTAGCATGCTTACACAATAAGTGAATAGTACCAAAATATTTCATTGATAGTTTCTTGTAACATTTTGTTATTGTAGCCACTGATATTTTATACTATAGATAGGGCACTAGCATTAAAACTGTGGCGAACAAATGTGCATAATTGTCTTAATTTCATTTAGTCACCTAATAATCAACGAAAGTTATTTCAACACATAAAACCTAAATATGGTCTACAATGTCGAGTAAGTGTGTTTATGAAGTGTTAAAACTAACTACCATCCTTTATATATTTATGTTAGTTAGTTTTAACACTTCCTAAACACAACTAATATTAAAAACGCGAAAGTTTGTATGGATGTTTGTTACTCTTTAACTTCGCTACTACTGAAGCGATTTGGCTGAAATTTAAAATGGAAATAAGTTTTACTCTAGCTTACATAGGCTACTTTTATCCCGGAAAAATCCATGGTTCCCGAGGGATTTGTGAAAAACTAAATTCCATGCGGACAAAGTCGCAGGCGTCCACTAGTAAATATATAATGTAACTAAACACAAAATTTTGCATGTGTGCGCTCAGTGAAGCGCTAAATTCGGACCACTTTTTGCGGTGATTTTATAGGCATGTTACTTGCATTTATCTAAAGTATAAAATAATCATTGATTGTATATATAAACAATTCCTATAACAAAACATATTGATTTATGTTATTCTGTCATTCACTTATCATCACTTTGTATAGTTTCCTGCATCATTTTGTTGTTGTAGTGTGCTATTTATAGAACAAAATATATCGATTCAGGTTATCTTTATCACATGCTTAAATACCGTATGCCTCATTATAGGGAGCTACCATCTAATTTTAAGGATGACCTACTTTAAAAATCGGTCACCTAAAAAACTTTACACATTTGTTTTTTACCTTTAAAAATGCAGCCTCTACGTCGTTATATACACCAAATTAATTATGTGGACGACACGTAGTACGTATCTACTTTGTACAACGAAAATATATTTTTTTCATTGCATTCTAGGTATATTAATTTTTCTAGTAGGTACCTTATACCGTTACTGAGTAAAATTTATTTATATATTCTAGGTATATATATTTATTGAACAAAACAAAAGCAATAACAAAGAAAACATAGAAAACAAGAATGTGCACAGGCGGTCTTATTGCTTATAGCAAAATCTACCAGACAACCGTTGGATAAAGGAATTTAAAGAATGTAATTAAAATGATATTAAAATTAAATTTTAATGTAATTGTAAGTTTTTTTGATTATTATCAATTAGCGGACAATCGTGTCCGTATTTCACGAGAATATCGGTGTAAACTTTTATTGCACTTCTTAATTTGTTAAAATATAGAATGGCTTTTTTAAAAGCTGGTTAGATATGTCAAGTGGTTTTTTTTTGTATCTATAAAAGAGCAATGAATTCTATCTACCATAAATTATTATTTTTTATATCTGGACTTTTGGTTTTGATAAAAGCTCCACTTAACTTTTCCTACACATCAAACGATTATAATCAAAATTCAAATTCAAATTCAAAATTAATTTATTTCATTTAGGCTTAGTTTACAAGCACTTTCAAAATGTCGGGTAATAATATTATGATATAATGGTGATAATAATTGCTCGAAAACTTACGAGGGTCGATTAAAGTTACGAGGGTTCCAAAGCGCCTTGGCCCGAGGACAGCCTACAATCAATCGTTATTTTAACAGCTAATTAACACTAAAGCTTGGGAACTTATTTTCTGAACCTTTCTCATGAATCACATATATATGTGAAAACCGCATGAAATTACGTTCTATATAGTTTTTGAAGATATCGTTAACAAACAGACAGGTGACAGACAGACACGCTCCGACGTGGGCGCAGGACTATGTTTTATAACAAATTAGGCGACGCCTCGCGGTTTCACCCGCGTAGTTCCCGTCCCCGTGGGTATACGGGGATAAAGTATAAATTATGACACTCATAGAAAACGTGGCTTTCTATCGGTAAAAGAATTTTCAAAATCGGTTCAATAGGTCCAGACCTACAAGCTCACAAATTTTACCTCTTGTATTAAGTATAGAATGTATTATAGAAACCGATTAGTACACCGAATCAACTAGTCAACTCAACGATTAAGGTGAAAGCTTTTTCTTTTAGGTGAATCTGTGATAAATTACAAGAGAGAAAAGAAACTGAGCATAAATTTGTAATGCAATTCAATCTCTTCAACATTCCGTACCACTCGTCCACTGTAGATCCCATTTGTTTTGTATTTTATTCTGATAGGATTAACCCTTTCTGTTTGCCTTCTGCTACTAAGTAGGTATGCATGTATTAAAGTGAATTTCTTACAAAGAATCCAATAAGACAATGTTGTATTTATAGTGTAGGTACAATAGACCCTCAATAGCTCGACGATAGAGCGGTCGGACTCATCAGAGGGGTGGCGGTTCGATCCCTGCCCTTTTGGACCCACACCTAATACAGTCTTTCCCGACTAGTTGGAGGGGAATAGAGATATTGGAATCTATACTTATAATAAATCTGTAGAGAGGTCAATTTTGTACATGAATTACATTTCCAAAATAACTATCAGGGGGTGATTAGTGATCGATACTGATGCCAAAAATGCAATCAGTAAAATTTTTGTTTGTCTGTCTGCCTGTCTGTCTGTATGTTCGTTATCGAAACAAGAATTACTCGACGGATTTTAACGAAACTAGGTGCAATTATTCTTAATACTCCTGGGCATTAAGAATAATTGTACCTATAGTAAACCTCCAAAGTAAACTTTTCATCACGCTACGATCAATATGAGCAGAGCAGTGAAGGGAAATGTTGGGAAAACGGGAGAAGTTACTCCATTTTTACAGCGATACTACTGTAAGGGCTGGATTAGGGAGGTCTAAGAGCGGACGAAGTCGCGGGCGTCCGCTAGTATTTATAATAAAACAGTCTATTTAAACAAAAAAAGTGTGTCAGCTCCGACGCACGAATGGAGTTTACTCTTTTCAATAGCAACGCCTGAAAAGTGAAAGGTGCGCAACCGAGGTGCAGCGCTGCGTGCGCGCCCGCCAACAGCGTGCACGTGCGTGCGGACGCGCTAGGCATGTGCACGCTATGGCGGCTACGTACGTATAGTATAGTCGCCTATACAGCATACCCTATGTACGTCTCAATACACTCACAGCTAAATTAGAAAGTTGCGCACTAAAGGTGCGCACCAAAAACGTGACACTTTTTCGTTAGTTCAGTTGGTTTTACCCCTCGGATTTTTCTCATACCGGGCGCCTTATATATAAAAATCGATTCTTAAGGAGTAAACTCCAATAAACTCCAAAAAAAAGAATAGGTGTATACATGTCAAAATATAGTAAAACCAATTTAAATGAATGTAAAATAATCCTTTTGAATGTGAAAAGATTATCAATAAAAAACTAGTATTTACATGCCTCGAAAAGATATAAAATTATTATTCAATAAAATTTCATAAAACAACCCAAGGGAAAACGGCATGAAAGTCCGTTAAATAGTATATATTTCAATAGGACAATATAAACACGGTGGAGGTTTTTCTTTTACAAAACGTAGGTATAAACAAAAAAGGGGATTGTTAAATATAATATATTTATCTGTGGAAAGTTTTAATTAAATAGTCTAAAGTTAAGCGAGTCAAACGCTAAATTGCGCTAATGTTCAAACCTAACTTAGACATTCGACGCATAAAGTATTCACAAACAGTGAGCAACTGGAGAATACTAAGTTGGGACATCTTCATTACGGAACTGCCAACTAAATGACAAGCTGGCATGACCTAGGTATTACGATAATATCTACACTGCTGTTATATCCAACTGCATCCACGTTCGAGTGTAATCAGGGCTGTAGCCAAGTCGCACGTCGATTCTCTGTCTACAATCGCAAACGCTTCGAAAATTCCTAAATGTATGGGAATGACATTTGCTATCGACAGGTCACGTGATCATGTTATCGGTCGCAACTGTTATTTTCGTATTTTTTTTTTCGAAGCGTTACCTAGCGTTTGTAGAAAGAGAATCTACAAGCCACATGGCTACAGAGGGCCTAGTGGCAGTTTGATACTGTGATGATCGCATTAACTTAAACGCGAATTTCTATGGAATTGAAACAGCGCCATCTAGTGGCACTACTGCATAACTGTTTCATTTCCGATTCCGGATGGTGTGAGTTCAAATCCGGTCCGGGACATGCACCGCCAACTTTTCAGTTGTGTGTATTTTAAGAAATTGAATATCACGTATCTCAAACAGTGAGCAAACCTGCATATCAGAGAATTTTCTTAATTCTCTGCGTGTGTGAAGTCTGCCAATCCGCTTTGGACCATATATTGGTTTAACTTGAGAGAATTCTGAGAGGCGACTAGAGCTCAGCAGTAAGCCGAATATGGCTTGATAATGGGATAGTGAAAATTCGAGAATTTATGTAGAATCTATGAAGGTAGCAGAAAGTTAAAAATCTCTTTAGCGAGCTAAACGCTAAGTGGCTAATATTGTACTGGAGACGGTGAATATATAAAATATTCACGAACAGTAAGCAGATAATAACTCGAAGCATCTTCATTACACAGTAGCTAACGAAATGACAAGGCTTACATGACCTATTAACGCAAACGACGCGCCAACCATTGCAGCAGCCTTAGATAATTACTTAAGCATGAGTACTTACTTACTGGTATTTGTAGGAAAAGATTGTGTACTAAAATATCTGCTGTGTACTAGTATAACGTCTTTGGTTTGAGAGTTACAATTCTATTAAGTCTAATGAAAATTCGTTTTTTTTTACGATATCTGTTTATAAGGAAAAGGTAATCAAATTGCTGAATACACAACTGGTAGCGGTTAGCATATTCTTCTACGAAAAAGGAAGTCAAGAGATGAAGATTAAGAAAAATATTGGTCATGAACACGGCCGAATTGTTGTATAGAATATAATAAATAAATATTTAATTCTTTCTTTTTTATAATTTTCATATTAAATGAAAATTATACAAAATTTGTCTACACAACATGTCATCAAATCATATAGATCATCAAAATATCATCATACGGAAAACAGGCAAAGATGCAAATTCATTTTCAGAAAGGGTGTTCAAAGTGTGTTTCCTCGCAAATGTGTTATTAAACATCGTTTGACATACGTGCGCTTTGATAATTACAGCCTCTGCTTCCTTACTATAGCTCTCGCCTACGGCTCGAGCTAGCAAGTTCGTCTCGACTGTAATTTTCAACTTACCGCACTTATATCATAACTAGCGGACGCCCGCAACTTCGTCCGCGTGGAATTTAATTTTTCACAAATCCCTCGGGAACCATGGATTTTTTCGGGATAAAAGTAGCCTATGTGTTTATCCAGGCTATATTATATCTCAATACCAAAAATATTAGCCATTTCGGTTCAGTAGTCGAGACGTGAAAGAGTAACAAACATTCATATCATCAAAAGCATCAGTTTTCGCAAATCTCGGGAAACCATGTATTTTTTCGGGATAAAAAGTAGACTGTTAATTCAGAGTAAAAACTATTTCCATTCCAAATTTCAGCCAAATCGTTTCAGTAGTAGCGGCGTCGAAGAGCAACAAACATCCACACGAACTTTCGCGTTTATAATATTAGTAGGATGTGATAGGATAGGATGTACTATTTTGTAACACAATTATTATTTGACATTTGACATACATAATATTTATTTTCTTAAATATATTATACGTACTCGTAATAATTATTTGGAATGAGCAATATAACAATCCATGCGGGCGAAGATTAAATATAATATTTTTATTGTAGTTTTTTGGTTGCTTTGTTCACTTTGTAAAGAACTTTGAATGCCTTTGGATGCCTCAAGTTTATTTCAACATAAAACTGATAAAATTTGAAAACTGCTGTAAATATTATGGGGTGCCGGAAACGCCTTTGTTTCGTAAAGAGCTTTTTCGGCAGTAGGTAAGGGGTCTTAACGACTGGTTGGAATACTTCACAAGCTATTAACTTTTGGTTCACCCCGAATTAAGAATTTGCAATGTAAGATAAAGTTTTACCTTGTAAGCATAATATTTTATTTTTCAATTCAATTTGGAATAAAATGAAAAAAAGCATTCTATCATTGCTTTCCTAAATATTGCTATTATAAACGGTTTTTACGAAAACCTTCTACTTTATTCGCTACAAGTTAGCCCTTAACTACAATCTCACCTGATGGTAAGTGATGATGAAATCTAGGAAGCGGGCTAACTTGTAGGAGAAGGATGAAATCCACACTCCTTTCGGTTTCGACTTCGTTCGTCGACATCACAACGACGACACCACGACGACACCACACATTACTGGTATGTGTGGTGTATTTACAAGTCACGGAGGACGTCGAAAGTAGAGAATTAGTGAATAATGCTGCATTTATTATTTTATTCTGATGAACAAATTAACCATAAAAAAAAAACATTAACAAGAAAACACCACGTTTTTAGTAGTATGCTTATGATAGTAGTAAATCGTTTTCAATTACGCGTAGCATTCATTAAGGTCCGTTCGGTTGATGAGGCATCCAGGTCTGTTGTGTGAAGGAGCGGTGCGGAAGGATGGCTGGCTGCAAGGTAACAATGAGGGCGTAGTTTCACGCAACATTATGCCGCCGGGGCAGGCAGCCGTGGCCCGGTGTCTAGCTTAGGGCGATACCCCATTAGAACGTTGGGTTACGTTGCGACGACGCTACATCGTTTTCCAACTAGCCACGCCGAGACACCACGCAGTTGTGCCCGCATAGTTTTCGTTGCCATTAGAACTAGGGAATAAAATGTAGCCTATAACACTCACAAATAACGTGGCTTTCTAATGGTAAAAGAATTTTCAAAATCGGTTGTTTAAATCCAGAGATTACCCCTACTTATCACAAACTTTTCGCCTTTTATAGATAAAGATGACATACCACAATAAAAACTCAGCGGAAATTTTGAATGGAGAATTTTGGTTTTAAAATAGTTGTAGAAACCAATTATTGAGATAAACAAAAAAGAGACTAAAATGTTTTTCTATTCAACCATTTTTCGTTCGATTACCCAGGATCGAACTCAGGATTATTATAAAATACCTTGATTATACATATACCACTAGTCTATGGACTATGTAGAACTTAGTTGAAATTAATGTACGCTTACTGTCTGTCTCTAATAATAATTCAGAACATTTTTCTAGCTATAATACCCTCTAAATTATTTCCACAACCAAAACAATATGCATAATTTCCTATGTCCAAAAGTTATTCTACTGAAGTTTCGGCCCCTTGGTTGAGACTGACAGGGTGTGTGTGTCCTCTTGCAATTCGACGTCGTGCGTCAACGCAATGCAGGTATACATTTCGTTGATCCGTTGCGACGACGCAACACAATACACTAAAGAGGCATAGCTCTTACACTGAATCGATGCAGCCTGCCCGCTCCTCGCTTGTGTTTTCAAAACTTTCCCGTTGGCCTGCTTTCCCCGCAACGAGCCTCCAAGTTTTGCGCGTAAATATTACTTATCTTAATTCTCCAAGGCGACATACATTCTGCTACCCACTTTGCATTAGTTTAGTGTAAAAAAAAGCTCTTTCGCAGCTGCCAAAGCCAATGTTCAGTTGTTGGAACTAAGTGAAAAGTTTTCGCTGTTTTATAAATATTAAGTTCGTGTTACAACATGCGGTTACGTATTTTTAAGGTACGAGTGTCCCTTATTCCCTCTGTGTGATCAATTAATGGAAAATGTATTTGTTTATTAATATTGCTGAGAATACACAGATTTACAAATGTATTCAGCCATTTCTGGCGGTACAACAATTCATGAAGAGAAGAGTAAAATAACATAACAAATAGGTACAATATCAATTAATTAAATGAAATTTAATTTGTGTAGTATAAAAAGAATCAAATGACATGGTGTTTGTGGTCGTACTCCGAAACGGCTCGATCGATTTTAATGATTTTTTTGTTTAATTATTTGATAGTTAAGAGAATGAGTCGTAAAGTATGACAGAATAACATTTGGTCAGCTAGTTAACTAATGTTTAACTTTATTTGACTATCACAGCCAGCAACTTCGTTCGCGAATAAAAATGTTTTTTACTAAATCCTCTGTCTCTATCCTCTGTACGAGTACGTCTGTCTGTCGGTCTGTTACTTTTTCACGGCTAAGCCACTGAACCAATTTATATGAAATTTTTTATAGAGATAAATTAGACCTTGTAGCAGAACATAGGCTACATTTTATTCCGAAAACCTCTCTCACAGTGTTGATATAAAACAGAATCTCACGTAAACAAAAAGCAAGTAATGTTGCTATAGGCAGCCTCAATAGCTCAAAGATAAGAGTGGTCGGACTCATCACCGAGGGATGGTGGTTCGATCCCCGACCCGTTGATCTATTGTCGTACCCACTCCTAATACAGTCTTTGCCGACTAGTTGGAGGGGAATGAAAATATTTGTCACTTTTGAAAAAAAAGATAAAGCAAATATTCTTTTAAAGTTATACGTCTTAGTATAGACGTAGTAGTATAAATAATATTATAAAGAAATAAAGTTTGTGAATCGATTTTAAAAATTCTTTTACCAATTGAAAGCCACTTGTTTGCCAGTGTCGTAGGCTAATGTTTCATCCCCATATTTCCATTGCAACGAGAACTACGCGGCTGAAACCGCGGAGCGTCTTCTAGTCAGAGATAAGAGTATTGAGATGATGATGTTACGTCAGTAACAGAACTCATCAAGTCCAAGCAATTATTGCAAAGGTAATTACAACGGACAAGACCGTAGTCATCAAAGGAAACCGCGCACAGAAACTTCTTTCTGTTTACATAGACATTTATTAAGAGAGGCATTCAAGCGAATAGTTCTCGACGTTTACGGGAAAACGTGAAATAACTTAGGTAATGAACCAAGTAAATGTTACACTTAGTTCCTGCGGCTTAGGATGCGGTGTAAATCGTATTAAAGTAATGTGAATTGCTTGTCTTTCATGAAACTTATGGATCGTTGGAAATGTTTGGAAAATGGAGTGCACACTTCATGTTTATTTTTTTTTCTGTTGTAAAGTTGGAAAAGTGCACACGTCATGTTTATTTTTTTTTCTGTTGTAAAGTTTTCAAGTTTAATTTGGTACTTCATAAGATTACGATCTAGCCTCCTTGTGTGACTAATTAGTAATTTACTTTAACCTAAAGTAATATATTATTATTATACTACTAAGATAATATCCAATAGCTTAATCTTGTTTACCATGTTTATTTTAGTATCAAAGAATATTACTGAAATTATTTATATAGTTCTTTTCGTAATCGGTCGGTATCAACCCATATTCGGCTCACTGCAGAGGTCGAGCCTCCTCTCAGAGTGAGAGGGGTTAGGTACACCACGCTAGCCCAATGCGGATTGACAGACTTCACACACGTAGAGAATTAAGAAAATATTCTGATGTGCAGGTTTCCTCACGATGTTTTCCTTCACCGTTTGAGACACGTGATATTTAATTTCTTAAAATGCACACAACTGAAAAGTTGGAGGTCCCATGCCCCGGACCGGATTCGAACCCACACCCCCCAGAATCGGAGGCAGAGGACTTATTCACATGATTCGTAATCATATAGGTACAATCGTGAAAAAAATCAAGTCTTTCAGCCGTTATCGGCGCACGGACGTCCAAGACAGAGCTATTTTAAACAGTTTTTTTTAACATAAAATGCATTTTTAACACTTTTTAATGCTGTATTTTTTTATAATGTGTGATAAGACATTATTTTTAAAGTGCAATAAATAAGTATATAAAGACTTTTTCAGATCGAAAAATCACTTGTTTTGCGTGAAGTGAGAGTACAAATATAATAATATTTAATATAATAATACAAATTCAAATTCGCATTTAAGTAATAATAATATTTTATTATTATTATAAATATTTTGAACTCATTTCTCTTAATTTTTTTCTTGTAAAACTAGGCTGTTGAAAAACAAAGGCTACTTTAGTCGTTAAAATATAAATGGAAGGAGATGAAATAAGATGAAATAGGGGTTGTAGTCCTTAATTTAATTTTTAAAAGGCATGGAACTCTACGCGCTTCTACAAAGTTTTGCTATAACAAATACAAATAGATACCTACAGGTACACAGGTTTACAACTAATTACAGTAAAGAGAAAAAGTGTAAAAGGAGTTATTGGTAAAAATATTGGAATTTACCTGATGTGAAGTGAATACCCGAAGTTATTGGCAATATTTGCGGTGGCTGCAAGGCGAAAGTTAAATATTGAATTTTTCGTATACAATTTGCATTGTAATTGAATTATTCGATTTTTGCTGTTTTATTTGTAAAAATCAATTGGTTCCCGCGTTTACGTTTATGAATTTAAATTGGTTTACAATTTTTATTAATTTTATTAGGAACTGCTTTTACCAACAGTAGTAGATACCTACTAGAAATTAAGCTCATGAGCCAGACAAATCATTAAATTATTGTTTATGTAGGCACATAAAATTGAAGTGATTTCAAATTATAAATTAATAGTGTTTTCTCAAGTGCTTATAGTTATTTTCCAGATACTATAACATAAAAAAATCTTTTTTTAATTTCTGTCTGTCTGTTTGGACAGGCTTTTGTTTTTTATTCTCTACAAGTTAGGCCTTGACTACAATCTCACCTGATGGTAAGGGATGATGCAATCTAAGATGGAAGCAGGCTAACTTGTTAGGAGTAGGAGGAAATCCACACGATAAATCGCTTGGTGGTACGTCTTTGTCGGTAGGGTGGTAACTAGCCACGGCTGAAGCCTCCCACCAGCCAAATGGATGGATCTGGAGCCTGGATCATCCGTTTTTAATAGAATTTGAATGGGACTTTGGGAGGTCTAAGGGCAAACGAAACGCGGGCGTCCGGTGACAGTCGTCTGTATGACGTTTATAATACGCACTATTATCGTGAATCGCGGCAAACTTTCAAGAGTGAAACGAACTGTCACCCGCACCATCCTACGTAAAACGAGTGGTGACTAAATAAAAAGAAAAACGGATCAAACGAAACAAAAGTCGTAACCCTCAAAGGTTGTGTAAAAAAAAAGTAAAAATAAAATCACCGTTATTGTTCCAAAAACAATAAACATGATGAAATTTGCTTAGTGAGCACTCGGTCAAAGTGAAATCCCGGGCAGCCGTGGTGTGCCAGCTCGCTGTAAATGGGTCACCCTCCTCCAGCCTCGCAGGCTATTCAGGGCCCAGTAGCCGGGGCCTGTGTGCCCCTTGCATAATTGAACACGCGGCGAATTATTGTCATGGCCCTTTGCCTATACGGTAAACATATCGCAGCTGCTACCGGGAAATGACAATACATAGAAACATACTATAAGGATGATTACAGACTAGCGTATTTTTTGCGCGTATACGATCGTTTCAGCACACGCGCTTTTTTTTTTTTATTGTTTACAAGTTAGCCCTTGACTACAATCTCACCTGATGGTAAGTGATGATGTAGTCTTAGATGGAAGCGGGCTAACTTGTAAGGAGGAGGATGGAGGAAATCCACACCCCTTTCAGTTTCTACACGGCATCGTACCGGAACGTTAAATCGCTTGGCGGTACGTCTTTACCGGTAGGGTGGTAACTAGCCACGGCCGAAGCCTCCCACCAGCCAGACCTGGACCAATTAAGAAAATCTCAGTCTGCCCAGCCGGGTATCGAACCCAGGACCTCCGTTTTGTAAATCCACCGCGCATACCACTGCGCCACGGAGGCCGTCAAACTTACACGCGCGCTACATTACACGCTTCAAAAATACAGACTTGCATATTTCGGCGTGCTCACTCATACCGGTGGTATCGTGTCAGTGTCAACATAAAGCCGGATTTATATTTGTCTGACGTGTCATGTTGTGACGCATCAGAACAGAATCGGTATTATACATTTTGTATGCGGAACATCAGAAGCCATCACGACATGTCACACCACATAATTGTAAACGTTGCCATATACAATGTATGATACTGATGCGACACGACACGATACATCAGACAAATATAAATCCGGCTTTACATATACGAGCTTAGAAGCGCGTCAACGCTTGTACGAGTTGAGAGTGTGCCAAAGGGTGCGTCTTTACGCGCCTACATGCGCTTCCAATACGCTCGTACGCGCGTATAAAACGCTAGTCTGAAACCGCTCTAACGGGACGCGTAACACCGACAGGGACTGTATAATCACCTTGTCTTAGGACTTGTGACCTTGGGTGTAGGTTTAAAGGATTCTTTTTAGAATGCAATAACACTCACCTCTGCCGACATCTTCTCCATACCTAAACTAAACAATTTACAATTAATTGCACTACAAAACATTATTGCACAAAATCACTAACACGACAAAACAGCGTGACGGTAAGAACACAAAGAAAATTATCAAATACATTACAAACATCGATCTACTACAAAACATAATTGCACAAAATCACTAAAACGACAAAACAACGTAACTACCTTTACTGTGACGTAACTGTTTGACGGCCTCCGTGGCGCAGTGGTACGCGCGGTGGATTTACAAGACGGAGGTCCTGGGTTCGATCCCCGGCTGGGCACATTGAGATTTTCTTTATTTGTCCAGGTCTGGGTGATGGGAGGCTTCGGCCGTGGCTAGTTACCACCTTACCGACAAAGACGTACCGACAAGCGATTTAGCGTTCCGGTACGATGCCGTGTAGAAACCGAAAGGGGTGTGGATTTTCATCCTCCTCCTAACAAGTTAGCCCACTTACATCTTAGACTGCATCAAAAAAAAACTGTAAAAATGATGCCGAACAAAGGACAAAAAGTCACCAATACCACAGAAAACATATGTACACAATACCCTCTTATTCATACTATCACCACAGTAAATACTGTCATAAATATATACAAATACCTTCTTTTTATAATAATATAACTGTGAATGTTAACAATACCCGTACTCGAGGATCTCGAAACAATACATAATATTTGACAGTACATAACTAGAACAACACCTATCACAGAAATTCATTTTCACATTTTTAATATAAACAACGGATTTTTAATTTTACGGTAGTTAAATCCGTTCGATGCGATCTGTACGATGCGGATCTGTGGACGCACTTGTATGACTTTCTATACAAAGAATAGGTACTACAATCCATTGCGATGCGTCCGATACGTTCGATGCGGATCTGTGGGCGCCCATCATATCGCTGCTTAAAAACAAAAGAGCCACAAATCAAAATTTTCCAAAATCACTTTTATTTCAAAAATGGGGTTTAATTGCCTATTATTTTCATATAACGCGAAGACATTCGTCAAAATCGGCTTAGAAATCACAAAGTTACGCATACGCCCTTTCAGTATTTTCACACTTTGGCAACTAAGTTCAGAGCAAAACGGCCATTTTTTTAGTTACGCCCCAAAAGTCGGTGCAAACGCTCGTCAGTTTTTAACTAAAGGGCCACATCGCAAAATTGTGATTGAATATTATGTGTAGACCGACAAAGACGTACCGCCAAGCGATTTAGCGTTCCGGTACGATGTCTTGTAGAAACCGAAAGGGGTATGGATATTCATCCTCCTCCTAACATGTAAGCCCGCTTCCATCTTAGACTCCATCAGCACTTACCATCAGGTGTGATTGTAGTCAAGGGCTAACTTGTCTATACTAATATTATATAGAGGAAAACTTTGTTTGTATGTTTATTTGTTTGATTGTAATGAATAGACTAAAAAACTACTGGACCGATTATAAAAATTCTTTCCCCATTTGAAAGCTACATTATCCACAAGTAACATAGGCTAAATTTTATTTTGGAAAAAATAGGGTTCCGTAAGATATTTGGTTTTTTCGGACACAAGGTGTAAAAAATCAACCAGAAAAGTAGGGTAGGGGTAGGTAGGAGTAGGGTGGGGGTAGGATAGGGGAAGTTGAAAGTTTACATAGAGTTTCAAGCGGACGAAGGCGTTGGCGTCGGCTAGTAAAGAATAAAAAAAAAAAAAAGTAGATCCAAAGTTAGTGAATAGGCCAGCTGGAAGAACGAGACAACGAGCATATCGCGTACAGGGTTATTTTTTAGACTGTCAATTGTCAGTGGTGTAGCTCCGAGAGGGTTCAATAGGTACGGAACAGTCCGCCAAAAGCGGCACAACTGTGGACTAAGAGCCTACAATAGCCAGATACACCTCGGTTTATGAAGGCTGAAAGTTTGTCACCCATTTGACGTAAGTACTCGTTAGTACGATAACTAATTATGGAGTTTGGACTTTGGTGGCTTAGAAAGGGAGCAGGTTTCAAGAGTTTAGACTTTCAACCATTTTTTCTTTATAGGAAAATTTCTTGGTTTTTTTCCTCGGTATATTATTATGAGCGTTGGCTGAGTTTGTTGTGGGCTCTTCTCGAAACAAGGCGCGTTTGAAATCCTCGTAACTGTAATTTATTGTTTCAATTTTACTTAAAACCATTATAATATCATATAATTTGACGTTTCAAAAATTGCAAACTAAGCGCAATTGAAAAAAATGAATTTTGAATTTTATGTCACTAGTCACCAGTCACTTGCTTTCGGAAACACTGATAAAGGTTGAAACTTCAAGGGTGTCTAGTAAAAAGTTGTCTGTCACTGCTGAGCTCGAGTCTCCTCTCAGAATGAGAGGGGTTAGGCCAACACCACCACGCTGGCCCAATGCGAATTGGCAGACTTCACACACGCAGAGAATTAAGAAAATTCTCTGGTATGCAGGTTTCCTCACGATGTTTTTCCTTCACCGTTTGAGTCACGCAATATTTTTTTTCTCAAAATGCACACAACGTAAAAGTTGGAGGTACATGCCCCGGACCAGATTCGAACCCACACCTTCCGGAATCGGAGGCAGAGGTCATATCCACTGAGCTATCATCAAAATCACCATGGTCCAAACTCCATAATTAGCTACTTTACTTACCTATGGTAGGAGCATGGGCTTACCTACGCACTTACACTTCCTGAATTTTTTGTGGGCTCTTCTCGGACCAAGGTGCGTTTTTATCCTTCGTAACTCAATTTGAAGTTTTCAACTTAACTTATCACCATATATATAATCAAATCATTAGCAGACATCGCGTGGTACCCGTTTCGGGGATAAAATATAGCCTACAGCACTTGGGGATAGTGTAGCTTCCCACAGAACAGAAAAAGAATTTTTCAAATCGGTTTAGTAGTTTCAGTGCCTATTCAATGCAAAGTTACTTTCTATACTAATATTATAAAGAGGAAAGATTTGATTGTTTGTTTGATTGTATGTTTGGATGTTAGTTACTCTTTAACGCCGCAACTACTAAACCGATTTGGCTGAAATTTGGAATGGAAGTAGATTTTACTCTGGATTAACACTAAGGCTAGTTTTCATCCCGGAAAAATGCACTATTCCCAAGGGATTTGTTTAAAACAAAATTCCACGCGGACGTAGTAGTGGGCGTCCGCTAGTACTTCATTTTTTATTTTATTTTATTTATTTGGGATGGAAAACAGTTGTGTACAATAATATATATTACAAAACTTAAAGTAAATTTAAAAACAAATAGTTTACATACACAACCCACATCTCTATCCACAAGTAATTATACAAAATGTAGATGGGGCTAATAAAAATGATTTTCAAATTAAATTATCTAACAAAGTGCTTTTATACAAGGAAAAGAAAATAATGAAATAAAAAAAAAAACAAAAAAAGAAATGACACAATTACAATAAAAATTAAAACATATAAATAAATAGCAAAATTATTAATCGTACCGATGACCAACTTTTTAAATGTAGGTACCTACTCGACTGGCAAAAATTTCTATGTTTTTGAAGTGCTTATTATACGTCTGTGTCATTCTTACTATTGGTGACGGTTACCTGCATTTGTGCAGCACCTAGTAGTTGCAAACAGTTCATAAAATGAGGTCTGGCTATCACAGGCTGTGACTTTACTGGCAACGGTATGCACAATTTTGTTATTGCGCATACTGTTGATGTGAAATTTCGCGATGGGTCGGGCCGCTCGCCAGTTCCCTCCGTAAATGGGTCACAGACTATTTAGGTTCCAGCGAGACCCCTGTCCACATTAAGCGATGAACACACGGCCATCTTCTTGAAATAAGTTGTATACCTGTCTACCCATTATTATCTACTCGCTGATTTCCCCTGCTTTGCATGGTATTTTATATTGTCTTGTGTAGAATAATAATTCACTAACTCAATATAATATTATCATTTAGTTAAGTACCTGGAAAAGTGATAGCCCAGTGGATATGACCTCTGCCTCCGAATCCGGAGAGAGTATGTTTGAAACCGGTCCGGTGTATGCACCTCTAGTTGTGTGCATTTTAAGATATTAAATATCACGTGTCTCAAAGGGTGAAGGAAAACATCGTGAGGAAACCTGCATACCAGAGAATTTTCTTAATTCCCTGCGTGTGTGAAGTCTGCCAATCCGCATTGGGCCAATGTGGTGGACTAATGCCTAACCCCCTAATAGATTTAAAAATTTCCTTCCAATTAAAACCAAAATATCCTTAGCTCAGTCTCTTCTTCTTCCGTTATTGGATTATGCCGATTCTTGTTACACAGACCTAACTGATGCACAGCTCGACAAACTCGAACGCCTTCAAAATTTATGCATTCGCTATGTATATGGTTTGCGTAAATTTGATCACATTTCCGAGTATCATGCTCGTCTTAAATGGTTACCAATACGATTTCGCCGTCAGTTCCATCTTCTTTGCCTCTTGTTTTCTATACTTTATAACCCTCTGTCTCCTTCCTACTTGAAAGTTCGTTTCCGCTTTACATCGGAAATTGATCTTCTCAATCTACGTTCTCGAAGTGATAACCGTTTGGTCCTACCTTGTTCTAAGACAAAGTTTTATAGCAAGTCTTTTACTTCTGAAGCTGTCAAAATGTGGAATAATTTGCCGTCTTTTGCCCGTGCCAGTAATTCACTTGCCATTTTTAAGTTTCGTTTGAAACGACATTATTTGTCGTTGAATTAAAATTTTATTTTTTTTGAGCTCAGCAGTGAGCCGAATATGAGTTGATAACGATAAGTACCTATTACCTAGGTACATCTTTCTTGAATTCATTGTAATTTGTGTCTATATCTTACTAATATTTTATAATTCGTACTTGTGTTTTTTTTAATTGAAAATTTTATTAGGGTTACAAGTATTTAGTCTCTACAATAGATATATGCAAAGAAACAGTAAAACGCAGTGGTTATATACTCTTATGGAGCAGTTGTTGCTTATATTATATCGTTTATATGACACAGGACGCCCGACCCTCGGTCACCCTCGGTGGTTGGTTGGTGATATACGGTTGGTACTACATGCTAAGGTTGGCGCTGCAGAGGCTGAATAAAAAATATTATGGTCACTATGGGGCCATAGGCTACTTCTATTGTAGCGTATAAACGCTCGCTACGTTATGCAACTACTACTATTACACTATAATTATCTTGGAAAAAATAAAAATGTTCAATAACATGTTATTTTCCTTGTTTGCAGGCGGCTGTACCGGAGGGTATGACTTTTCCTGGTTCACTGCCAGACGTAGCGGAAAGGTGCGGACGATGGGCGCCGGATTCTCTGTCAGCATCTGCATCAGGAAGCTCTGACGAGAAGCCAACGACGCGGCGACCACGATGGAGGATAGTCCTGGCGGCGGTGGTCGTGGCGGCCGCGCTTGTGGCCGCTCTTGCACTGCCACTTGCGTTGGGCGGCGGCGGTCGCGCGACCGCCGAGCAGCGACTGACGACCATCAGGCGCATGTTACGCGACTCTCCGCTCGTCGACGGTCATAACGACCTAGCATGGAACGTTCGAAAATTTCTCCACAACAAAATTGGAGATTTTAATTTAAGTGCAGGTTTGGAAGGATTGGAGCCGTGGGCTCGCTCGCGCTGGTCGCACACGGATATCCCGCGGCTCAGAGACGGTCAGGTCGGTGCGCAGTTCTGGTCGGCGTACGTCCCGTGCGGCGCCCGAGACAAAGACGCTGTGCAGTTGGCACTCGAACAGATGGATGTCATTAAAAGAATAGTGGACATGAATGCTGCACATCTCGCTTTAGTCACTGATGCAACGGAACTGCTAGAGGCGCATCGCGAAGGAAGGATCGCTTCTTTAATAGGAGTAGAAGGCGGCCACGCCCTGGGTGATTCTTTAGCGGTACTCCGTGCTTTTTATAATCTCGGTGCTCGATATCTTACGGTGACTCATACTTGTGATACGCGATGGGCGCGTGCCGCTGGCACCTCAGGTGGACTCACAGAGTTCGGACGCGCCGTGGTTCGTGAAATGAATCGGCTGGGAATGATCGTCGACCTGTCGCACGCCGGCGAAGAGACAGCGCGCGACGCTCTGGAAACATCACAGGCACCCGTAGTATTCTCCCATTCGGGCGCCGCCGCGATATGCAACTCTTCTAGAAATGTGCCAGACGACCTCTTGCGTATGATTGCAGCGAACGGGGGTGTGGTGATGATCAATTTCTACGCGAAGTTGGTCTCGTGCGGCGAACGCGCGACAGTAGAAGACGTTGTAGCGCACATAAACCATGTGCGGAAGGTGGCCGGCGTGGAGCACGTAGGGCTAGGCGCGGGGTACGACGGCATCGACGCGCCGCCCGCCGGGCTGGAGGACGTGTCGCGCTACCCGCACCTGCTGGCCGAGCTGCTGCGAGACCCCGACTGGAGCGAGGAGGACGTGCGCAAGCTCGCGGGCATGAACGTGGTGCGCGTGCTACAGCACGTGGAGCGCGTGCGCGACCAGTGGCGGCGCGCCGCCGTGCTGCCAGGCGAGGAGAGTGCGGGCGCGCGCCGCGGAGACTGCGCGTACGGGCCCGCGTGACGCAGGCTGCGAGCCGCGCGCTTCCGCGGCGTCCCCACTGCTCAATATTGACATTTGTTGACCGTAGTTATACATGTATATTAGTGTCCAAATGTGATTTAGAGATTAAAGTAATCTTTACCTGACCTCGATGCACAAATTGTTTAGCTAATAAGCCGCGCGCGCTGGGTGGTTCGTCTGGACGTCGCCCCGCCGCTAACTCTTCTCCATCCACGCACACGAGTCACGACTTCGTTGACGAAAGCCCAACGCGATCCGCGATTTATATGATGTGAGCCAAGATTTAATAAAAAAAGGATTATAAAAATTTAAAAGGAATAATGTGTTTATAGAAAAATAAATATTCTTTATTTATAAAGTGAATTTTTATTTATTCCATCATGTCTTGAGTAACTATGAGTATATGCGATATCGCAGTAACCTATGAGTTACACAACATAGCTTTTGTATGGTAGGTATTTTCACCAGTCGATAGAATGCTGGCACATCGCTGGCACCATAGAGTAGTAATTGCTGGCACAATGCTGACCTTATTGGAAACTGGAAGCTCATAATCTGGTGCCTGCGTACTGCGTACAGAGCCTGACTTGTGTATACAGAGTGCGCTGCTGTCTTTTAGACATTAAAATCTTTTAAACTTTAATGAAGTAAAATCCTTATGTATTAAACAAAACATAGCCATAAGACTTATAATCAGGTGATGTACGATCACCTAATTATAAGTATAATTTCGGTATACCTATTCTACATCATTCACAATCCATATTTGGCTCACTGTTGAGCACGAGTCTCCTCTCAGAATGAGAGGGGTTAGTCTAATAGTTCACCAAGGTCATGCAATAGGCCCAATGCGGATTGGTAGGCTTTACACACGTAGAGAATTAAGAAATTTTTCAGCTATGCAATGCAGGTTTCCTCACGATGTTTTCCTTCACCGTTTGAGACACGTGATAAGGAGGTAATATCCACTGGGCTATCACGGCTCATTCAATAAACCTATTGCCGTTTAGAAAATCATAAAACTGACGCCCATCTGATGAGGATCAGCAAAGTGTCAAAAAACCAGACATGTGTGGGTCGGAGTCACCCACCGAGGGTTCCGTACGTAGGATCGTTATAAATAATTCAGAAATCGAACTGCGTAGTTTTTGCCGAGTTCTTCCCGAATTTCGGAGGCACTGGTTTATACGATTTGTTTTTAAGCCCAAAAGACTCCGGCTGTATCTACACTAATGTACCTATCTAATCTAGGTAGGTACATAATTGTACCTACTACCTAGTTAATCACACTGTTAATAGAAAGAGGAATGATTAGTAAATGTATCGAACAAACTCGAAAACTACTGGACTGATTTGAAAAATTCTTTCATCAATAGAAAGCTACATTATCAGGGAGTAGCACAGGCTATAATAAACGCCCTTATCCCATTACCCACGGAAATGGGAACTACGCGAAACCGCGAGGTTCAGCTAGTAACATATAATCTAGTTAGTAGTAAACTTACTACTAGTATAGTAAACAAAACTACTTAGATATCTAATGTTTTTTCTTGTTATTTATTCTTGCCGCCATCTACTTTTCACACGCCCGCCACACACTGCATTATTGGCATGGGAAGTAGCGAGGGAAGTAACTAGTAAGCAGAGATGTCGTATGGCCACTCAGACCAACTATTCTATAGGACCTGCCTGGCTAGGTGTTACTTTTCTGTCAAAGTATGATCAACGATCTAATGCGATTATAATGCTGTCTCTATTGAACCGATGTTAAATAATTGTAATCGTGTTCGTTGGTTACAGAGCTCCGTAAAAATACCTTTTTGTGTTTACCTATTTGCGGGAGTACAGACAAACAGAGCAACAGCACGGCAGTGCGAGGAGTATTGCGTGGCTGCGACAATAAATAGATAAATAGGTAATAAGTTTAGTTTTTGCACGAAAGAACTTACTTCTGTAGTCCGTGGTTGATTTATCCTCTGAGTTGTCACAATACATAAATGTCAAATTCAACTGTCAATTGATCGGTATGTCAACTGTCAACTGTCAAAGCCAGACGGGTAGACACCCAATTCAGACAGAAATTAATTTGCTATTTGCTTCACTTGACTTGTTTTTGTGTAATTTTAGTTATTAATCGTACTTAATACTTGTATTTTATTGGTTGTTTTGTTAATATCTACTTTAATAAACGTAATATTAGGTAAAAACAACACGTCATATCGTATCACTGATGTTGTTTAAGTGAATTTATGCAGTCATCTAGCAAATTCACACTCTAAGAGAGACTTGGTAAGCTAATTAATATTTTTTTGTGTACGGTATTTGCTCTCATAAAATCCCTAATAAATTATTTGCACGCCCGTTTCTTGTTTCTTGCATGCAGCCTAGTCTTGAAAAGAAGATGGATTCTCAACCAGGTTCGTTTACTTATGTAAATTGGACTCTATTGTATTGTATAAACTCCAAGAATCTCCTTTACTTACTAATTTTTACACACACATTTGCACTGTTATGTACCTATAAGATTCGCGCCTAGTCTCTAAGTGGACTGCTTACACAGTAGGTATGGGTATCTGAACTGAAAATTTTTCCATTGCTAATTATATTTCTGTATTGGAAAATCACAGTAAAATTATTTTACCAACCAAATATTATTAATTTACTCTATATTTACCTGATCTCAAAAAACTATACATTTGAATCTTGAATGTTTGAAACAAGTATGAATATTATTTTAATTAAATAATGATAATTTGTAAGTACAATAATTTAAATTTAAAAGTTACATTATTTTTGTGGATAAAAAGCTCCATGGTTAAAAAACTACTCATGAGCCAGATATCTTGGGTTGGATTTCCAAACTACAGTTCTTTTCATGTAGGATGCAGATGACAGTTCATTTCACTCTGTACCCATGCTATCTGAAAAACACAAATGTTTCACTTCATCCGAGAGAAAATTGGAATATTCATTACTTTGAATAATGGTAAAATTATCGTTGATAATCATATTTTTTTATATGTAAAGGGACATTTAAAAAACTTATCATTGAAAACTTTTAACTGTTATGGTAGATTTTATTGAAGTTACTTTAGGGTTTAACTTGTTTTTACTTTATTTATTTGTCGTCATCAACCCATATTTGGCTCACTGCTGAGCTCGAGTCTCCTCTCAGAATGAGAGGGGTAAGGCCAATAGTCCACCACGCTGGCCCAATGCGGATTGGCAGACTTCACACAAGCAGAGAATTAAGATAATTCTGTGGTATGCAGGTTTCCTCACGATGTTTTTCCTTCACCGATTAAGACACGTGATATTTAATTTCTTAAAATGCACTCAACTGAAAAGTTGGAGGTGCATGCCCCGGGCCGGATTCGAGCCCACAACTCTCTGTAATCGGAGGCAGAGGTCATATCCACTGGGCTATAATGGCTTTTTTTTTATTTATTTACTTTATTTATTAACAGATACATTTAATGAGTCAGTGACAACTATCTTGGAGCGTAAAGTCCGTGGCTGGTTAAGCGGAGTGATTGATGACATGCGGCGAAGCAGCCCCGTGCAGCAGTGGCTAGATTCACTACCGGCGGAACCTGAAGTAGAAAACCAAAATGGTGTCCCAACATTAGACAAAGAAAATCAAGATGAACAGAATACAGCATCTAATTCAGACACAAAATCAGATGAGAACAAAGCAGAAGAATCTGTAACAGAAAACACAGTGATAGAAGCAAACCATGATTATGGTGACAAAAAAGACCTAATTGATGAAGTCTTTCATGACGATAAGTCTTTAGATGTTCCTGAGAGTAGGGAGGTAGGGAAGAGAAAATCCTTAGAAAGTGCAGCACTGACGAGCACACCTAAAAATAGAAATGTGAAGAAAAAACTTCAAAGAGATAATTCTATTCAATCTGAAGGCTATGCATGTAAATTTAAAAATCCATTGTTCAGAGATCATTCCTTACAGGTAATAAATTTGTTATTTATTTAAAAGTAACTTGTATTGTTATGCCTTTAATGTTATTGTTTCATTCATTACTCATACAATGAGAGAAAAAAAACATTTTATCTATAAACTGTGTATCATATAATTATGGTAAAACTGCTAGAAAATGCCTCAAGACTATAAATTATGTTTTATTATGAATAAAGCTGTAAAAAAAAGTTAATATATAATATACCAGCTCTTTGAAGCATAACACTTCTGCTGTACCTAGCGAACTATCTTATATCGTCATGCAACCTGTGTGTGTATTTTCAAATTTGTCGTATTCTATCATGGATGTGTGTATGTAATGTTTCTGTTATTTTTTAGTCTGATGGCAGCGGATCAAGCGGAAGTTCCGTCTTAAATGTATTAGGAGCTAGAAAAGTTGATGCAGAAACCGTACTACTTGGTCTCGGATTTGGGCCAAGTGAGAAACAACAGAAATTACAAAGAATTCCAGATAGATTTCTAGTGCCATCGAAAGTAAGCCATTTAAATTTTTATTGTTATTTAATGATCATTAACCCATCAATATCAGTCAATTGATTCAATGTTCCACTGCAGTGGACCTATTTACTAATTTGGTCTTTATTGACTTATTAAAATAAACATCAATTTAACTGAAAAATGTCCTTTACCTATATAAACAAAATTTAAAAATTCATTTATTTCAAGTAGACTGAGTTTTTAAGCATTTTCTGCTAAGAAGAGCTGGCAAGAAGCTCAACAGTTTCACTTTTTAGTCTCAACAGTTGGTCTTTTAAAAACCTGTTTAGGTTAACAGTAGCCACCAGATGATGTTACATGGAATCTCATTTTCGTATATATCAACTTACATACTTCAACGTTAGCGAAATTAGCCTCAGGTCAAAGTGTTAAAGAGGCTGGTTTTAGAGCTACCCACTGCCACTATGGGGGTTAATGGACTTATAAGGTGTTTACCTTATGTGTCACTTTGACAATAAAGACAGATAAAGGTTCAAAATAAGATTACTGTAAATTATAATGCCTGAGTCAAATGTCTCAACTTAATCTCTGAAGCATAAGATCTTTAAAAACACTTTGTACTATTCATCATCATCATCATCATCATCATCATCATCACCATCATCATCATCATCATCATCATCATCATCATCATTATCATCACCATTATCAACTTTATTCGGCTCACTGCTGAGCTTGAGTCGAGGGTTGCGCCAATAGTACACCACGCAATGCGGATTGGTAAACTCTAAACTATTATGAAAAATAATTAATATGGATAAGTATTTATTATCAGTCGTAGTTGTGGCACTATCCTTATAATTGATCATTTATTAAAAACAATATTTGAATCTTATAAAAATTACCAATAATCTTATAAATGTTTTATCAAGAATGTGTTTATTTCAGCTAAAAGGAATTAGCACAGAACAGTTTATCAAAAATGAGCAACATTCAATGCGAATGCACGACTGTGGAATTTTTGGTTATAGGGGCCTTACTGGTAAGCCAATCATATTATCATATTATATACTTAATATAAAACTGTGGATGGGATTCTTGAAATAATATACATAAAATGTAAATAAAATATCAATACCTCTTCAATTCATTTTAACTAACAAAATAAGGAAACAGGAAAACATTGCATGTTGTTATTCAACTTAACATTGTAATTTTAATACTATAAATAAAAGGTATTTTGGAGGTCACAAAATGATTAATTCCATAACCTTATATATATAATACTTACTACCAGTAGACTGAAGATGCTCACCACAAAATATCTCGAGATGAGTATCATCTTGACAAATTTTGATGAATAGTGGTGGAATCGAAAAGCGATATTTCAACTCTGCTATTGGTCGACAATATGGCTTTTTCTCTTTAAGATATATGTTGTTGAAACATGATAGGCCTACAGAACTTGTTCTCATCATAAAATGGATTTCATATATTTTATATAGTATCTAAAGATAGGGCTACTTATGGTCTGGGCGAAGGGACTGCTAAATAGCTTAATAATGCTTAAAACTAATACATTCATTTGTACTAATACTACTAACAGAACACTGTACTCCTGTCTGCCGTTTTATGAAGCCGTTACCACCATTTTATCATAAAGCATACCAAGTTCCAGAAATTGCTGTGCAGTGAGTATTTATTTATACTATTAATTTACTAATATGCTTGCATGATTTAATAATTCAGAGCTGTATATATTGAGTTTGTAAGTATGTATATTGTAACTACTGAACCGATTTGGCTGAAATTTTAAATGAAGATTTATAATTTTATATCCTGGATTAACTGATTTAAATGGTTACTTTGTATATGGAATATCTCACAGTTCTCGCAAGGAAGCAAAGTAAAACGCAATTTTCTCTTTTATCGGAGTTGCGAAAAGTTGTCTATTAGAGATTTTAAAAAAATACCTTGAAACAAAAAAAAAAGTGTGTGTCAGCTCCGACGGCGACGCATGAATGGAATTTACTCTTTCAGATCGACTGTCTAAATAGGTGTTGTTGTCACTATGTCATACATACATATAGCATACACTACGTCTCAATACCTACGCCTGAAAAGTGAAAGGTGCGCAACTGAGGAGCAGCAGGCCGCGGCGTGCGCGCCCGCCAACAGCGTGCATTTCTTTTATACGGGGGGCTATATATGAAAAATCGATTCTTAAGGAGTAAACTCCAAAAAAAGATTTGGTTATTACCTATATGCATTTAATATTTATCAAATTTCAAGGTTATATCAATATTTGTAAAATCCACATGTGTTTATTTCCTTACTTTCTTTTGAAAGTTGAATATGCGAATTCAAAATTGAATGAAAATTGATTATACCCTGGAAAAACACATACTTGGGCTTCTTTTTATTCCAGAAAAATCCATGGTTCCCGTGGAATTTCACGGCGTTTTCCAGTTGCTATATAATGTTAAATAAGAATAATAAAAATAACATAATGTTTTCAGGGAATCCCCATGTTCCACCGTCGACAATTGTAGCTAAAATTATAGACTGTATCCTCCAAGACGACGTTTGCCGGGAGGAGGCGTTAATGAAAGCGCGCCACTCGATCGCTGACCTGCGCAGTTCGGGGGTGATTCAAGCGCACCTAGCGGCGAGATTACGAAGTACTTGATTTTTCAAATACCCTCCATTATGACCAAAGTTAATGAAATTTAATTTAAAACACACACCTATCCAAATGACACACAATAACAAGTATAATAAATGTAATTATTTTTCGCCAATAATGATGTAGGTATAGATAGGGTGGGTTTTTACTATTTCTGCTACAATATTAGTAGAAGATCCGAATTAGAAACGACCTTCACCCATCTGCTTAATGAATGAGAAGTGTATTATATCAAAGGACATGTCCCGAAATGGGCCTTTATTATTTTATTTTTTACCGAAGACAGAATTGTTGCTTAATAAACAATTTTCAGAAATTTTGAAACCAGCATTAATTAAATAAATAGTTCTATGTTTCGCTCCCTTGTCTACAAATTAAGGTTTTAAGCCCTATATTTTATGTTCCTTTAAGATAAAAATAATTTGTTCTGCTTCGTTGACACTCGGAATAAAGGCCCAGCCTCCATATAAATTTGGGACATGTCCTTTAGAATGTTAAAATATATGTTGCGTGAAACTACCACTCATGATATTTATTAATGGTTAATATTAGTTTTCAGGAAATTTTTATGCTCTACTAACTCGCAACATATTTTTTAACATACTAAATTTGATATAAAACACTAATCTTATATTAGACTATAAAAAAATTGTCATTTTTATCAACTAGATTCATATTTAAGATTAAATGCAGCGTGTGTTCACCTCATCCTATTTAAACATACACGTATTTTTGACATCCTTAGTGAACGGTGGGTTTACAAGAAAGGGTTCGATCCCCGTCTGGGCCGATTGAGTTTCTTAATTGACCCAGGTCTGATTGGTGGGAGACTTCGACCGTGGCTAGCTGCCACCCTAGAAATCGTAAGGGGTGTGGATTTTCATCCTCCTCCTATTTAGTTAGCCCGCTTCCATTTTAGATTGCATCCTCACTTGCTATCAGGTAGTCAAGGGCTACCTTGTAAAGAATTTTAAAAAATACGACGAATTAAAAGACAAGCAGTTCAACTGCTTTGATCTATTCTTTTATTAGGTATTTCCTTATAGTGATTACCTACTATTACTGATTCTCTACAACTTAATATTTCCTTGTTTGAGTGAACTCACGCACGCCATTGCAAATAATGATCTTTTTGTTAGCAATATTGTCCTTGGTTTCAAATCTTATGTAGAATAATAAGATGACATTCAAAATTGACATTTCAAACATGAAAATTACCAAGAATTGAAAAACAAATGATACACAAACAAATATGATCTTCGAGGCATTCTTAATATAAAATTGCTTACTATATTATTTAATTTAATGACGTAATACACTACCTGTTTAAAATTAGACTGATGATGAAATCTCACTTAAAATGTTTGTACTTTTGAAAGAATATTTATATTTTTTTTGAGGTAGGTACTTCGCTGTCAGTGCCCAGAACCACCAATCAAAATAATATAAGATGACGTAATACTTATTTAAAAGAAAAGGACGTTTATTTCAAAATTTTCTTTCTAAATATTAAATAAGTTCGGAGAAAAATCTGGCACAAATAATGTTTTTATTAATAAATATTGTAGGAGATACTTAATCAAAGATACTTAAATTTTTACTTAAAATAATATATTTTTTAAATACTTAATAATGCCAATCTATTCTTAGATATACTATATTTATTAAATAAATAATAACTCAGCATAATATCATAAATAAATGAAGTTGAAGATTCCTTAAAAGGGCTTTAGCTTCAGTCCTATTTATATTTCTATAGTGTAAACAATAGTTTCATTGTTTACTTCATGACTAATTCCTAGTGTGGTCACAACCCTTATATATGAGGAACACCACTAAAGGAAGAATTCCTACAGATAATGTAATGGTCAACTAATTAGGGACAACTGGTACTTAACGCAGTGCATGTTAATTAAGGCAAAGTTATCATTCTTTGTACTTATATTGTTTTTGAAACTAATTAAATATTTATGGCTCATTTAATTCACTGGCAATTTAAAAGATAAGCTGTTAGATAAACTATTCCTACGCAAGTGTTTTATTCGCTTTACTTTACGTATTTTTAACCGATTTCAAAAAAAAATATTTTATTTTTTTTCATTTTATTATTAAGAATCAATATCAATACGTGATTTTTTTACAAGTTAAAAATGTCAAGTATTGATCAAAAGTATTAATATTATTTAACTTTTTTGAAACCCAAGCAATACATACTTATTTGTTCCTAAATTTTTACACAGTTAATAGATTAAAAATTATAAATTCTTAAATTGATCCATGCTTGGATGTAAAACAGAAAATCCCTTCTTCAAAAATATAATCAGAAACGTATGGTAAGAGTATATAATTTTTATTTACTTATGAACATTAAATATATGTATGTTAGGTATCTAAAAAGAGCCGTGATAGCCCAGTGGATATAACTTCTGCCTCCGATTCCGGAGGGTGTGGGTTCGAATCCGGTCCGGGGCATGACCCTCCAACTTTTCAGTTGTGTGTATTTTAAGAAATTAAATATCACGTGTCTCAATCGGTGAAGGAAAACATCGTGAGGAAACCTGCATACCAGAGAATTATCTTAATTCTCTGCGTGTGTGAAGTCTGCCAATCCGCATTGGGCTAGCGTGGTGGACTATTGGCCTTATCCCTCTCATTCTGAGAGGAGACTCGAGCTCAGCAGTGAGCCGAATATGGGTTGATGACGACGAGGTATCTATAAATAATAAACCTAATTAGTTTACCACACAGTTATATTATGGCCAATCTAATTAGAAAATGCATTCTAATTATTATTAATTATAAACATATCAGAACATTTCTATGTATATTATATATAACGACACCGGAATGTGTTCCCTGTCAATGTTTATTATAATTACGTTACCCACATTAATTATACCCACAATATTAGAGTAAACAGTAAAATTTTTATAGTATGGTATTACAATTAAACTTTGTTATAATATTTTATTTGCTTGTAAATACGTATTTTAAAATGTCGTTAATTGTTAGTGTCATTGTTAGTTTAGTTTATATAATGTTGTAGACTTGGCTGTGTTAAGTCATAATTAACTATATTGAATGAGTTTTAAAATGATTATTAATTAATATTGTTTTATGTATATATTAAAGTAATATAATATTGACTAAAGTCGTAGTATTTTAAAGTCAATATCAATTTAGGTAAATTTTACTCGGAACAATTAATATAATAATGAAATATATCAAAATGGCGAAACTAGTGGTAATTAAAGAAACCGTTTCGGTTCAATTTTACCTAATAGTTAATTAAAATTATTTTGTGTGTTCATATAAAAAAAAAATGTTATCTATTCTTTTTTCTTCTTCTTCTCGTATCTGTACAATCTCTACAATATTCTTTATAATATAATAATTATAGAATAATCTGATTATGTCACTGTTTTTTTTGCTCTATTAGGTAAATGTATACCTACCCACTCTCTCTGTATTTTTATTACTTATTTATTCCGTATTTTTTACATAATGATATAGAAAATATAATATATTTATATGTATATCTTTTACAAATTAATTGGAAGAAAATCTACGAATAATATTTCCAAACAAAATACTTATCTACTATTATTTTATTATTCTATAGATTTCCTAGATATAATATTTACTATCTGACGGAATATAAAATATTTTTGCTAGTAGGTAAAATATAAGTACCTACGCCTTGTGCCTTATGCAAAAATGTTAACATATTAATCTATTTTAAAATAATATATTGTACCTACCTTTATATTATATTGATTATTTATATTGTTATCTTAGATTCATACAATAAGTACTTATATTTAAAAGTCACTTTCCGTAGTTTGCTCATTTTGTGTTACTTGAAAAATTGTTACATCTGCATAATTATCATTATAAGTTGATTTTATTCTTTGTTGATTGTGTGAATAATATGAGGATGCGATACAAAATATATTCCTATTTCTCGAAAATATTTGTTTTTATTACGTCAATTAGAACCCTGCTGATTTTTAGTTAATTAGTAGGTAGGTATATCTATGATTATTAGTCAGTTAAATATAAATAAACATAGTAGTCAGTTGTAAATATTAGTTTATTTAGTTACAGTTTTTACTTGAAATCGCAACGAAAGCTACGACATTTATATGTATAATATAATAACTGAGCATTATTTTTTAGTTTATACATATATGTTTACATATTTCAGTAAGTAAGGTATGTACTATTTTAGCTAGTAATATGTTAGTTTGTTAAACCAACCGCCAAATTTTTGTTGTCTGATACAATATTTTCTGAACTCGTCAAATACAAACATGAGAGCCGCAAATGGTAGTGCCAAAAACCACCTGCAAAATAATCATGTTCGTCTATTAGAAAGTATTCTAAAAGCCAGCGCACACTGGGACGGCAGAGGATTTTAAGATGTTCCATATAAATACCTACCATTAAAAACACAGAGGCTTTATTAAAAACAAAATAAATTAATAAATCGAAAAGATACAATCCCAAGTTTTCGAAAATCGAAGTAGGTATTACAATATGACGCACTTCCGGCCATTTGTCAAATGTCATTTTTGACGTGCGGGTGTTATCAGAAAAATAAGTTATTATTAATGATTTTAAACTTATTTCGTGGTTGTTCATTATGAATGGTTTTTAAACGGGTACATACCACGATAAAACGACGAGATTTTTATTGTCGATATTTCGACCCAGTTGCATGGATCGTGGTCACGACGGGACTCACGTATCACTCACGTGGATCGTAGTCCCGTCGTGACCACGATCCATGCAACTGGGTCGAAATATCGACAATAAAAATCTCGTCGTTTTATCGTGGTATGTACCCGTTTAAATAACATTCATAAGTTATTATTGCATTTCGTGGAATATTTGGATCATCTCCTTTATCAATTGATATAAATATTTATACAATATTAATAAAATAGTTCGTACGGTCTAAAATAAATGCGCCGCGATGCTGAGGTCAATCACCGAGTTTAGAAATATTTACTCGTATAGCGTAAAATTGTATAATTAATAAATTTTATTGAAAAAAAAAACTTGCCGTCACCTATGTGCGCTGGCACTAATATTTTAGTACCTAAGTGTCAAAAAAGTTTTTCTCACCATCTCAATCGAAGTGGATATGTACGGAAAAACGTATTAACACCAGGCACATAACACACTACGCAAGCGAGCATTAACTCTACCAACAATCCCATTTTTAATACATTGTTTTTCATGCCTGATATCATATGAAATCATTAAAGAAATTTTATTTCAATCTCAAGTGTTCCCTATTTATAATTTACTTAATTAGTATAAATTATAGCTTTTCTCGATTTAAAACAACAATTTTAAGTAAATAGGGACTTACCGACATGTAGGAGGGAGTTGTATCTAGTTTTACAAATAATTCCATTCATCATTTGCGTTATAACTACGGCTACGAAGTAAGCGGCCTGACACGCCCTCTCTAACTCTTTTCTCTCCGCATAAGTCCACTCTTGGCCAAGAGAATCCTCGACGTCGCTTACTGCTACGTTGTCCCATTTATCTCTTATACCTTGAAAATGTTACCTACCAATCAAGTGAATAGCTACCTACTCTATTTCTCGAGGAGTTTTCTTTGTTTTTCTTACTTTTGCAATACTAATACTGAAACTCTTTTGGAGTTTCAGATGTTTCGTTAGATAGAATTGATTTGATTTATTGATTAGAAGAACTTGATTATGATGCCTAAACATAATTACCAAATAAATCAGAAGGATAAAATCCATGTTCAGCCATTACAATGAAGTAGGCGAACATTCCTGCAGCAAACTCAATGAGGCCGAGATGTCCGTACACAAGGCGTAACATGCAAGCCGACACAAGAGGGTCAGAGCTTCTAGGAGGTCGAGCCATCACATCCTGTTCTGCTTGCTCGTAAGACAATGATACTGCTGGCCACATATCCGTTCCGAGGTCCACGCATAATATCGTCATCACACCTTAAAAGTATAGATCAAACAATACTAATCAGTATCAGAAGTGGGATCTATGTGACTGTTAATATGAATGTAATTTATTAAACAATACCCAGGGGTAGTGGTATGGAGAACAGAATGAACATTAATACTGGAATAATTTCTGGAACGTTAGATATTAGGATGTAGCAAACGGATTTCTTTAAATTATCAAATATTTTTCGTCCTTCTTCTATCCCAGTTACTATTGTTGCGAAGTTGTCGTCCATTAAAATTATATCAGCAGTTTGCTTGGATACCTGTAATTCAATTAACAAAGTCATGTATATCTTCCTACAATATATATTGAAGGTAAAATGTTATGAAGCAAATATAGAATTGTGTCACTTACAGATATAGATGTTTTGAATAAGTTATACCAATTAATATTGATTTATCTAATTAGCTACTGAATACCTAATTAGGCCAATAAATAACTGTGGTAATATGTCAACTTACTTGCGAACCGGTAATTCCCATGGATATTCCAATATCTGCTCGCCTTAATGCGGGTGCATCATTTACTCCATCACCTGTAACTGCTACAACTCCCCCTTGTCTTTGACATGCTTCAACTATTTGTAGCTTTTGGGTAGGTGACGTGCGCGCAAACACTGCCGAACATTCCGTAAAAAAAATTAAACAAAAAAATGTTAATTTATAGCCAGGTTCTATACCTATATTTAACAGTAGCAATTTCTGAATTACCTATTTCATAATGTTTTTCCAAAGTTAAATACAGTAAATCTGGCGTCATGTTTCGCAGTTCAGTCCCAGTCACAACATGAAAATTCGGAGCAGTGCCAATACCCACTTCGTGAGCCACAGCCCGAGCTGTCGCTGGATGATCACCTGTTATCATCATCACACGAACTCCTGCTTCGCGCACGCGTTCTATAGCATAGCGGACCTATAAGTTATTTCACGTTTTTAACAATCAATCATTACCAACCCATATTCGGCTCACTGTTGAGTCTGATTTCAGAATGAGAGGGGTTAGGCTAATAGTCCACCACGCTTGCCCAATCCGGATTGGCAGACTTGATAGGTATATTATATGATTGAAAAAAATCTCAGCTATGCAGCTTTCTTCGCGATGTTTTTCCTTCGCCGTTTGAGACACGTGATATTTATTTTCTTGCCAACAATTCTCACCAATTCAGCCGATGGACGCCCACTGCAGGACATAAGCCTTTTGTAGGGACTTCCTAACATCACAATCCTGAGCCACCTACACTCAGCGAATCCCTGCGATCAACACTGCGTTTTTTAGTGCGGGGTCGCCATTCCAGCACCTTGGGACCCCAACGTCCATCGGCTTTTTGAACTATGTAAATATGTAATATTAATTCCCATCAATACAATGTTTAAATTTTCTGCTCATTACCTCTTCCCTAGGCGGATCTTTCAAACCTATAACTCCCAGGAATCGTAGATTTTTAAGAGGAAAGTTAACATCTTCTGTATCGAACTTGTAGTCCAATGGAAATTCTTTTGGATTTAAAATGCAATCAGCGAATGCCAATATCCGTTCACCTGAAATATATGATCAGACAATGTCACCAATATTAAGAAGCAAGTGTCCATATTCAATGTAAAATTACCAGTGTTTGCCAAGTTTTCGATTGCCGTATTTGCTGCTTCTTTGATTTTTGCACTCATATTTATTGTACTGTTATTGTGAATGAGTGTCGAACACTTGGAAACTATACACTCTGGTGCCCCTTTCATTACTATAATGTACTTTGAGGAGGATACCTCTAAATGAACGCTGACCTATTAAATAGATACAATAAGTCAGACTTGTAAAAGTACGTAATTGTCACTTGTTTAAAATTCTATTTACTCACTTGATACTTATTAACAGAATTGAAGGGGATTTCGGCAATCTTAGGATACCTTTTCCTTATAGCGACAGGGTCATCAAACTTAATTAAAAAGCTCAGTATTGCTTTTTCTGATGCATCACCACGCATAACTCCATCGGAAGAAACAGATGCATTACTGCACAACGCACCACATATTTTTAGGGAAGCGAATCCTATTAAAAAAAAAACATCTTTAATATTACCTCCTCGTGAATTCATGATCAATTTAAAATAAAAATGTTAGATACCTTGATCGTTCCTTAATGTAGCTGAAATTTTGAAATTTTTCATTAAGTCTTAAATAATAATAATTTGTTTAGGTACCCTAATGTATATATTTTTACAGTTAAAATATGCTTACATTCAAAGTTATCATCCAACACTGAATACGTTTTATCTGACATCCAAATATGTACAACGCACATTTTATTCTCCGTTAAAGTGCCAGTTTTGTCAGAACATATTGTTGTGCAGGCGCCAAGTGCCTCAATCGCTTCCAGATTTTTGACAAGACATTTTTTAGCAACCATGCGTTTTGCAGTTAGCGTTAAAGAAGCCGTTACAGTTGGCTGTAAACCTAACAAAGTTCAAAAGAGAGGAGCGTCTCGATTAACATGAAAATATGAGTTGTAAAATACAGCTATGTTCTACATTAATCAACATTCTGACCTTCAGGAATATTTGCCACAATAATCCCAATAACGAATACAGTGGTTTGCATGGAAGGATATCCTAGTGCGAGACTGGCACTAGCGATAAAGATGCCCAAACCAATTGCCCAAGCAGACATACAACGCATGAAGCGGCGAATCTCTCGAGACAGCGGTGAGGGAGCAGGTTGCAATCGTGCTGCGAGACCCGCCACGCGTCCTAAAGCAGTTAGATCTCCACAACACAATACAACACCTTAAGAGAGAAATAAAGAAAACGAGGTAAGCATTTTATAGTTTAATTAACAGCCTATAAAACATTCATATAAAATACTTCTATGTAAACTTACTGAGTATTGAAACAAAAAAGCACAATGTACCTAAATACCCTCAAAGGACAGAGATGATGAAAATAAAACTAGTGTGTGCCAAGATGAATCGAGGTGGTAGATATTACTGACAAATATAGGACAAGGATGATGAAAATAAGGTAACAAATATTGGTAACTACTTATGCATGTTTGTAGATAATGCCTTAACCTTTCGCCCATCCTTCGACGCAAAGAGCAGAAGAAAATGCAACATTGGGTGATTCCAAAATATTAGGCGTTCCTTCAGTGTTGCTTCGTGCTACTGCAACACATTCGCCGGTCAATGATGAGTTGTCCACCTTTAAAACACCTTTCGTTATATTAGTTAAGTAGTACGAATATACCACTTAGTAAAGAATTGATGAGCCTTTGCTAGATTTTGCACGAATTTTTATCTCTAGACGGTTTTGATCAAAACTGTTTCAAGAGACCAACCGTTTGCCTCAAACTGGTTATTGAAAAATCATAATGGAATTTAAAATTACCTTAAATCCTTTGCTTTCAATAATTCGAATGTCCGCTGGTATAACGTCTCCGATTTCCACGTTGACCAAATCACCTTTGACCAAATTATGCACTTCAGTGTCTGTACTCAAAACACCATCCCGTGTACATTTTGCATACGTCGGTATCAAGTTATTGAATGTTTTCATTATCTGGAGAACATAATACTATTATGATCTTATAGCTTGATGAGAACTATAAAAATTTCGTCCGGGAGCGCCACAATCAATTTCCATGGCAACCTTTGTATGCTAGAACCTATCTAGTAGTAGATGAAGAAGAATTTAGTTCCGTTGTTTTCCTCAACATGGCGCGGCATTTTATTTTTCTCCTCTGACAATTCCTACCTAAAAACATTGCAGCGAAAGCACGTAGCGTGCACTTGCCTATTTCCACTACGATCAGCTGAGGAGTCAAGTAAGTAGGTGGTTATCAGACATTTCTGTAGACACATGTTATACTTACTTCAAGAGTTCTGCAGACATATCTATGCATTGCATTCCTTCAATCTACCGCTATTATTAGCATATACCTACATTAAAAAAAAACAATTTCAATTGAACTTAAACGTTCCTCGCCGACTATTAAACTATTTATTTCAAGTAAACAAATAGTTTAAACAAACATAATAAGTCGGTAGTTTCAACCAACCTTAGAACTTTTATAATTCTGAAAGAAACTAAAAAGTCCACATATAACGTCGACTGCAATAAGCACGCATCCAAGGTAAAGATTATCGGTACAAGGATCTGGTTTCGTGGATAATTCAATTAGATAAGCTGCTAAACACAATATAGCACCTAGCCATATTAAAATTGAAAACCCTGAAAGTAGTGTTCAAAAGTATTAAGTAGGTCAGCTGCATTTATTATCATTATTTTAATTCAGAATGCTCTACCTCGAAAACACGTCGCTAGGAACCACAGAATACATAAAAGTATGTCGCTACCTATATGTTTTTTTAATCACATTCTGAGTCTAGATTAAAGTTAATCATAATTTATTGAGTTCACGTTATTTTCTTACGTTTAATGCATTACTGGTGAGCCCGACCAAGCTTCGCTTTGACTGATGTGCGCTTCTTCCCTCCCTACTCCCAAATCTATCTCAACTTAAAAAATTACATATTGGATAGAAGCTGATTATATAATGATTTATTTATTTTTATTCATTCGCGAAAAGTCGAAGAAACCATGCGACGACGTCACCCAGGCCCGACAAAATACTCTCTACGTACGTTTCACCCCGAAACCGGAGCTTCCTCAGGAGATGTTGACTCTACAACGTGCAATTGCAAGATTCTTTGCAAGATTTTTCTTTCTTTCTTTTCTTTGTGACGTCGTAGCATGGGTTCCTCGACTTTTCGCGGATGATAGCAAAATAAATAAATCATTATATAATCTTGAAAAATCACGTCAACTCGTCGCTCCGTTTTGCCGTGAAAGTCGGACAAACAAACAGACACACATTTTCACATTTATAATATTAAATTATGGATTGTTTTCTTCTTGGAGTCTCTAGGAGTCATTCCCGTAGGTGTATCTACCAATAAATTCATCATATCATTACTCATTCAAAACATTCTAAACATACCAGTACACAAGGATTTGAATAGTAACCGAGGCCACAAATATTGTGTAGTTGGGGTCAGTGTGTTTGGACCGTAGTAGTCCAAGAGCTCGTTCGCTCTGTCACTGCTTAATCCTTTCACTGGATCTGTTCCCAACAAACTGTAAAGATCATCTGTAAAAGTTGCATTGAGAAATGGTGATCATCATACAAAGCCATGGCCATTATTGACCATAGCTCGACTTTGGCGCCTGTATAGCTGCTTACCGCGCCGATCTATAAATATATCTATTCAGTCGCAATGTTTTCTAACTAGACAGTGTGAGTCTCGAATTAGACTCTATCATTCTTTATCTACCTTAATCGATACATGGAGAGAGATAATGATGAATTTGAGACTCGCATTATCAAGTAATAAAAACATCGTTACTATCAAATGAAATCTTTATTTGCAAATTGTAAAATATTTTACGAAAGAAAACTTTACTTGTTGTGGGGTCTTAAACAAATCTGTTAAGAAATATTATAAATATATATCTAATAGTTATATTCAAAATAGACCGGTCTTCAGTTTTGTTCAAGGTTAATTTCAGACTTCAATTCTTTGTTAAAATCAAATCATGTACCTACAGGTACTTACTTAATGGTATCATATGTGCATCAGTCTGTATTTCTTTCTTCAGAACATTGAGTCTTGTAGAACTTAGATCCCTAGATCTCAAACGTCTAGGGTTTGTAGGGCGAAAGAGATCGGATATCGAGGATATACTCGAGCTTTTAGAATTCATGGTATTTTCTATTTTAATTTATTTAATTTCACAATAGATATATTTGTTTGGAAATCTAGATGGCCAATCTGTGAAACCAGTCTGCCGTGATTTGTTTCATTTATTAAAAACAATGATCGGGTAGGTCTTTGTTGATGCTTGTTGTGAATAACCATTTTACAAGTCAACGTAAGAGTGCATTAGTAATTCAGGACCGACTAACATTACTGGAACAGTGGTTTTTGTCTATTCTAAAAGTTATGCCAAGACTATGATGTTTCCTTAATACAATCCAATTTAAATAGGATTATCTCAACAGAAAGGCAATGTTACCTTGTATGAATTTTTTATTAAAATAATAAAACGTAAATTCGTTTTAAACTTTTCAAGCCTTATGCTCAAAAACAAATGAACTTCTATGATAAGCAACCACATTGTTACCTACCTATATTAAATATTGAATTATAATATAATAAGTTTCACCAATCCATATTTTTACATAATATACTTTTACCAATAGATTGTACACATTTTATTTAATGAGTCTGTATTCTTATGTTTTCTCTGATTTTTAGGAATAGTCTATAATTACTTCATAATTTGCTTCTTTGGTTAGAAATTTTCTTTAACTCTTCTATCTCAATCGAGTTAGTTCTTAATAGATCTTCCGTGTACGTTCTTCTCATTAAACTTTTAGTCATCAGTACAGAGTGTTCTGCCAATTCCGAAATTTCCGTTATTTTATCCCACACTTTATTTTGTAACTCTTCTGGTTTGTAAAGGTAGCTCACTAGACCACATTCTGCTGCTTCTTTGGCTGGCATTTTATAGTTTAACATAAGCAAGTCCATAGCCTGAAACAAATAAGGAGTAGCTAGGTAGTAAAATATTTCGTACAGTTTTAATTATAATATGTCCTTGAAAGTTTTAGTTTTGGCGTATTTGTTACATTTTTTGATTTGTGCATGACTACCTACATATACCTATATATGTAGGTAGTCATGCACAAACCTACCATTTCTGATGGAAATGTTATGACTTACCTTTCTTTGGCCAACTAATCTAGGAAATGTAAATGTAGAACATCCTTCAGCCACTATATTCAATTTTGTAAACGGTGTATAGAAGTAAGCCTGAAAACCAAATCGTTGTGATTACTTCGCAAGATACATAATATTGAAATATTTTTTTTTTTTAGTTTTGTTACCCAAATAATTTTATTTTCCTGGATTAATTTAAAAGGCAGGTTTTTCCAAGACTACGTAGGTCTTCTTTCTTTTCTTTTACAATCTCACCTGATGGTAAGTGATGATGCAGTCTAAGATGGAAGCAGGCTAACTTGTTATGAGGAGGAGTGTTTTGAATTGTACAACGTGATACAGGTACACAATTATCCTGCTATTCTGTTAATTGTTAATCCCTAAAACTACTAAACCTAATTTTTATGAAATTTCAGATTGCAGCTATATTATAGCTTTGTTTAACTTCATCCTTTTTTTTTTGTTAAAAAAAAGAATTCCCCCTGACAGCGGTCGCTTTCGCTTAGGGTGGCCAAAATTAAACTTACATTTTCTGACGCGAAAACAAAATCGCACAGCGGTAGAGTCGTAACTGCTACTCCAACTGCCGGCCCATTTACAATCGCTATCAACAGTTTCGGGAATGTTATGAATGCTTTAATAAATTCATCTAAAATATCCAAAAAATCCGCATCTCTAGGTGCTACCAGATCGTTACCACTGCTATAAAAACTTCCTGTGCCGGTTAAGACAACTATTGAAATATTGTCATCAGTGGCTGCCGTATTTATTATAGCTGTTAATCGTGCAAACATTTGTTGATCTATTGCATTTTTTCTACGAGGTTTATTCAGTCTTACAATTTTGATGTTATCTTTCATTGTTTCTATTATAGTTTCGCTGTCCATTATTGCTCTGAAACAGAAGATTCCATATTATGTATTTTAAGTTTTAAATTCACTTTATTTAACATTAGTTACACGTGTTGAGACGAGAAAGCGAGATTCAAAGCAGTGAAACATAGCTTAAAGGAACTAATTGCATCAATGAAGATTCAGAGGAATTTGAAGGATTGGGAGCCCAACGTCGCTGTACGAAAGTACCTACGCCTACCCCACGTGTGGGCACTGTGGATACCTCATCATCATCATCATCATGATCATCATCATTATCAGCCGATGGACGTTCACTGCTGGATATAGACCTCTTTCATGGACTTTCAAGAACATCGGTCTCGAGCCGCCAGCATCCAGCGGCTCCCGGCAACCCGCTGATGTCTTCGACCCACCTAGTGGGGGGTCGACCACCACTGCACTTTCCGGTGCGGGGTCGCTATTCCAACACCTTGAGACCCCGACGTCCCTCGGCTCTTCGAACCTACATATATTTTATCTTGGAAAAATGGTCATGATTGAAACCATTTAACTCAAATAGTTTCAGACTTTGTTACTAAATAATATTGACAATATATTGAAGAGTTAAAAATAAAAAGGGTGACCGTTTTCCTCTATTTTATAGTTATAGCGTTACACTACCAGAGTCTCCGACCATACAGGTCAGGTAGAGGTACAGATATAATGTACTTACCATGTAGGTAAGTACATTATATCTGTACCTCCCTTTATCATTAGGTTAATAATAAAATCCAACATCTACGGACATAAAAATAATAATTGTTAATGAGTTATAGATTAATGTTTTATTAACTATTATCATTTGTACTTAAAAGCAACGTATAGATAACAAAGTTCTTAGCTACCTGATAAATTAAGTACCTATTAAGTGTTGTAGGTACGTACGTCTAGTACTCCAGTCGTCTAGGACCTATGCGATATATAAATTAAAGACTATGATCTTTACAAAATGACGCCGCCAGCAATATGCTAATAGTTATGCTTAATCATGTTTGTTTGACTTCACGCTACAGTACAGAACAATAATATCTACCTACTCAACAAGTTACTGATAAAACTTTATAGAATGTTATCGTACATTCGTACAGAGACAACTGGTTCTGGTTCGGTCTATGTTTATGTTACCGTTACCGACTACCGTCTTCCTATTAATCTGTGATAGCTGGCGTCACGTCAAGTCACGATATCTACTGGATAGTTGGATACTATCGGCCGCGACCGTAATCCAAATAATAGCTCTGCCGTAGTCGCTAAGTACATAAATACGAATATTATAAGACCTACCGTTGCTCTATATTCTATACTCGTATTATATATCTATGGTCTGCACCGTAATTGCACCCCCGATACCCAAAGAGGAATAGTTTTTAGTAATTTTTAGTAATATCTGTGAACGTCAAAATCAAATTTGACTTTGACAATTGACATTTAATACATAAACGAGTTTGACATTTGTTTGACCTTTTAAATTTTTTAAAGGTAGGTTGAAAATAGAAATGCTGCTATTATATTTTATTAATTATTAAAATAAAATATTGCTTGTTTAATTTTTTGTAACACAATGCTTCGAAGGTTTGATAAACTTTTAAAATGTAATTTGTGTTATATTAGTGGGATACATAGTAGGAGCAAAGCGTGTAAGCCGGTATTAAAAAATTGCAAGAAAATGTTTAAATCAGCTGTTTTTAATCTTCAAGAAGCTACACCGGACCAAGTGAAGGAGTTTTTAAATTCTTTTGATACAGTTTTGAGTGATTGCGATGGTAAGTCTTCCTAAAAATATTGTGAAACACTTAAAATAAATTCTAAAATATTATATTCAGTACTGCAATTATAGTTTCCAATTTTTACTTAATCATTTGACCAACTAGAAAACATTTATAATATAAAAATTAATTGCTGTTCATTAGCCTCGCTGAAATTGGAAAATGGCTTGTCTGATTAGAACTATTGTTTTTTTTTTATTTGTTTATTTTAGGAAAATATTAAATAATTGGTATTTTGTGTAAAAATTTCAGGGTGGTACAAAATAACCTTGTATATTACTAAATTTCAATAATTTTTTGTTAAAGGTGTATTATGGATTAATAATAATGCTATCCCTGGATCTCCTGAAGCTATGAACTATTTCCGCAAGTTAGGAAAAAGGATATTTTATGTAACCAACAACTCCACTAAAATCCGCAGTGACTTTGCAGTGAAAGCCCAGGAGTTGGGATTTATTGCTGAGCCGGTGAGGAGCATATTTATTTAACATATTTATTTTGACGGCCTCCGTGGTGCAGTGGTATGGGCGATGTATTTACAAGATGGAGGTCCTGGGTTCAATGCCCGGCAGGGCCGATTGAGGTTTTCTTTATTGGTCCAGGAGAGAGGCTTTGGCAGTGACTAGGTACCACCCTACCAACAAAGACGTACCGCCAAGCGATTTAGCGTTCTGGTACAATGTCTGTAGAAACCGAAAAGGATGTGGATTTTCATCCTCCTAACAAGCTAGTCTGCTTCCATCTTAGATTGCATCATTACTTACCATCAGGTGAGATTGTAGTCAAGGGTTAACTTGTAAAGAATAAAAAAAAAGGTAAATGTACTATTATGTAGATTTTATATTTTTTTACAGGAAGAAATCTTGTCAACTGCCTATTTAGTAGCACATTATCTCAAAGGAATTGGATTCACAAAAAAAGTGTATCTTGTAGGTTCAAATGGAATTGGTGATGAATTAAAAGCTGTTGGAATAAGGCATTTTGGTGTTGGAGTAAGTTTTTTGTTTAATCTTGAAATTGTATTTAATCATTACCATTAGACTGTTAAAGGTCTAAAAATATAGTCATGTCTTGAAATGTTTACTAGTTCTTAACTGTAAATTTAGTGCTACATTGTGTAAAAGATTGTCTATGGAATACAATTTCACTAGCGGACGCCTGCGACATCGTCCGCCGTTAGACCTCAGCCCAATCGCAAATCCGTTCTTAGTGGATACCTACTAACTATAAACTACCTCCCTGCCTTTCAGTTTTGTTCAATGAGCGTTTTTTTTTCGCATTTCTATTTTAAGATTGTGCATGAATGATGAAAAAAGTTACGAAATTGTAATGTAATTAAAAACAATTTAAAATTCGAACTCAAAACGTGGTTTGGGTTTTCTATTCTATTCTATTCCATTCCATTATCGCTATCGCTACCGCTATCTGATCCCATCCCATCCCATCCCATTCCATTCTATTCTACTCCATTATTGCTATCGCGACTTTCATACACACTATAAAGCCTATGTTCTGCTCCCCAAGAAAGGTCCCATTTATCATAATACCAAAATTCATTTTATTCGGTTCAGCCGTTTAGCCGTTAAAAGGTAACAGGCAGACAGACTTAAGATAATCTGACAAGTTCGTTGATGACACTCCCATGATATGCGGGCGACGGGCGACGGGGGAAAGACTGCGCGAGTGTGAAATCGTGCGTACGGGTATTGAGGTGCATCAGTTGTGGGTCTTTCATTCATCACTACGCGCCCCTCGGCCCGCGCGGACCATCGGGAGTGTGACATACGAAGTTGCCAAGCTATACCACCAAGCAACATTTTATGATCTAAAAGATATGGCTACAGGTAAAATTACATGAATGTGGGCCTTCTTATCTATACTAATATTATAAAGCTGAAGACTTTGTTTGTTTGTTTGGTTGGTTGAACGCGCTAATCTCAGGAACTACTGGTCCGGCTTGAAAAAATATTTCAGTGTTAGATAGCCCATTTATCGAGGATGGCTATATATTATCCCCGTATTCCTACGGGAACGGGAACCACGCGGGTGAAACCGCGCGGCGTCAGCTATAAGAAAATAATTTAAAAAAATATATAAAATTCTTATTTCTTTTTCAGCCAGACCAAGTGAAACCAGACTTCAAGTCCATGTCCCCATCGGATATGGACCCAGAAGTTGGTGCTGTAGTGGTGGGCTTCGATGAGCATATAAGTTACCCCAAGTTCATGAAGGCTGCATCATATCTCGCAAATGAGGATTGTCTATTTGTAGCGACCAACACCGACGAAAGGTTCCCCAAGTCCAGCTCTATTATTATACCAGGAACGGGAACTCTAGTAAGAGCGGTTGAGACATGTTCGGAGAGGAAGGCATTGGTACTGGGGAAACCAAATGATTATGTTAGAAAATTCCTTGAGTCTTTCGGTTTAGATCCTGCAAGGACATTGATGATTGGTGACAGGTAAAAATAATACTGATATTTTTATTTTTAAAAATGGTGATTTGTCTCAGACCAATTATTGTATAGGACCTGCTTTGCTAGACGTTACTTTTCTGTCAAAGTATATGATCAACGATCTAATGCGATTATAAAAACTGTCTATAGTATTGATGTTTCATAGTTTGTAATCGTCGTGTTAAAGACCTCCGTAAAATTACCATTTTGTTTAGTTGAATGGTGTAAAAAACGGGCAAAAACCTCTAGTTTAGTATAAGATAATACCAAATGTAAGCTTGTTTTCCTCAGCAAATGATAGACAATTTTATTCGGGAATTTGTGTGTGATAATTCTTAACCCTACATCCATTGGTAGAAAGTACTAGACTTTGCTCGGAGTTTTTCTCTCTGCTACGCGATGGATCCGCCACCCGCACGGTGAATCCATGGATTGCTAAGATATATCTTTTCTATAATTATTGGTCTGAGTCACTTGTCCACAACTTTACTTGATACTTCAAATGCCTCATTGATCCAGTGGTTAGTCTATTCGGCTTCCGATTACGAGGTCTTGGATTCGAGTCCTACAACTTATCATCTTGTGCCCTTCCACATTTTATGTTTACCAGTCCATCGGCTGATAACACAGACTAATTAGATAAGGACCTGCCTCGCTAGACGTCACTTTTCTTTATATAATCAACAATCTTAAGAAAAACTGTCTCTTTAGAATCGATGTTTCATAGTTGTAAACGTGTTCGTCGATTAAAAAGCTCTGTAAAATTACCATTTTGTGTAGTTGAATGGTGTAAAAAACGGGCAAAAACTTCTAATACAGTACCTATAAGATATATACCAAATCTAAGCACTTTTTCCTCGGAAAATGAAAGATTTTGTTACTAGTCCTTTTGTAATTAGTCTGAGGTTGATAATGATGATGTTGATATGTTATTGGAGTTTACTCCTTAAGAATCGATTTTTCATATACAGCCCCCCGGTATGAAAAAAATATGGGCATTAAAATTCGATGAACGAGTGACAGCGTTACGTTTTTGTGCGCAACCTATTCTGCGCACCTTTCACCGTGTACTGCCGTTAACAGCGTGCGTAGGTAGTGAGACGTACATAGTGTATGCTGCCGGACAACATACACCTATTTAGACAGTCGACCTAAAAAGATTAAACTCCATTCGTGCGTCGGAGCTGACACACTTTTTTTTATTTGTCATTTTATTATTTTCCAGGTGTAACACAGACATAGAGTTTGGTGTGCGTTGCGGTTTCCAAACTCTATTGGTTATGACAGGTGTCACGTCTGCCAAAGACTTGGAAAAAATTAGAAACGACAAAACACCGCCACTGCCAGACGTTGTACTGCCCAAGTTAGGGGATATACTCAACCTGACATCTTCATAGTACAATTTTATCGTGATAAACGAATTATAGATCAATTTGTCAATGAAAATGTGATATGTTTAACATTATTTTTTTATATTGTTTATTTGTTCAAGCATGTATTGTTAATGCTAAATCACTATATAAAATTAACTCAGCCATTTAGGTTTGTTTTCGATTATTAAAATTTTCCGTTGAATCTTTGATAGCAAGGATTTATGACAATATTGTAACAATTAACATATTATAGATGGTAACATTAGATACATGGTAGTAGGTTTTCAAATGTTTTATTTGAATAGTTTTGTACAAAATAAACACTAATAAAGGCCCGTTTATATATACAGACACAGTGCGTCACAGACAAGTAGCATGACAGACATCTACAGACACCGTCTATTCATACTGCCCAGCAGATAGAGACACGTAAAGTCCTTTTCACGAAAAAAATCCCCAGACGCGGCGCTAATGTCATAATGGCGCTTATTGTCATTTGGTAATGGCGGTCTTATTGTCATATTTTGTGTAAAGCGCTGTCAATTTTAGTTCAGGTTTCATGAAAAGGACTCTACAGGCATGAACCGCGCAGACAAAATATTCTTTCCGCGAATACTGGCCGGGCGCGGCTCGTGTCTGTCAACGTCTGTGCGGCGCGTTACGATAGATATATAAATGTTAATAAACACTGTATAGAAGAATATTATTTTGTCTGCCACGGCACGTGTCTGGCACGCTAAATGTTTGTAGATATAAATGGACCTTTAGGCACATGGATAGTTACTTATGTCATAGTCCTAAATTCTTAACATAGATTGGGCTTTAATATAACAATATAGATATTAATGCCTCGTTGTATCTATTAGTTCTTCTGCTAAAAATCACAACCAGTAGGCCAAGCATGCGACCATCAATATATCATGTATTGACTAATAGCGGTGAAATCGAAAATATCGCTGTCTCTTTCGTTGCGTTGGGACAAAGATGAAAGCGATATTTTGATTCCGCCGCTATTGGTCGACAATGTATTTTTCACGAGATATGCAGTCGATGCATGTTGGGTAAGTCGCCAGATTGAAATTGTTTATTTCAACGAGGTAAGGTTAGTTTACTAGCACCTTTGAAATGTCAGTCGATTTATGTTGTTAACATGAGTTTCGCTACCATACAAGCTGGTATCGGTCGTGAGGATATTAGGTACTACACTGGAGCTCTCGTAAAGAAATTTCTTTCTTATTTTAATAAATCTTTTGTATAAAAGTTCCTACATATTAAATACCTACCTAAGTATATGTTGTAATAGTACATTAAGTTAAAAGTGCGATAAGTTGAAAATTAGAGCTGAGGCGATATTGCAGCTCGAGCCAAAGGCGAGAGCTATAGTAAGGAAGCAGAGGCTGTAATTATCAAAGCGCACGTATGTCATACGAAGTTTTATAACACATATGCACTTTGAACACACTTTCTGAAAATAAATTTGCATCTTTGACTGTTTTCCACATTGATAAAAATCTACGATCGATGGTTTTCCATATGATGACATTTTGATACGCTTGTCATTTTTGCACAGATATTATAAAGGCGAAAGTTTGTGTTTAAGTGTGAAAGTGTGTAAGTATGTTTGTTCCTCTTTTACGCTGCGGCTACTGAAGCGATTTGGCTGAAATTTTAAATGGAAATATATTTTACTCTGGAATAACACATAGGCTACTTTTCACCCCAAAAAAAGCCATGGTTCCCGCGGGATTTGTGAAAAATTGAATTCCACACGAACGAAGTCGCGGGCGTCCGCTAGTATTATATAACGGCACATATGCATTTTACATTACCATACGGCACGTGAGATACATTACGCGATTGAAATTGTTGAATTAAGAATTACTTTACGAGCAAATGTGTTATAAAATAATATATATTGCTACAATACTTCACAAGTCTGTATGAACAAAAAAATCCTTGTTTAGATATAGCTTTGCAAGCGAGAGCATTGAGTAGGAACCACGACAAAACTATTTATGTAATGAAGGTAGTTTAACATTTTATATAATAATATATTTTATATATTAATAGCTCATCATTGATATTGTGTCCTTTTACTTGAAGTTTTATTACTCAGTAGGTATTAAACCTCAGTTACCTGTTTCAATTAATATATTTTTATATTATTATAAAATAGTATTTGCTTACTATAGATTAAGTATTATTTAAAAGGTGCTATTATAAGTATATTTTGTGGAATACAGTATGTGCTTTATTTTGTTGCATTTTAAAAGCTTCGAGTGTTGCCATTGTTTTCGTTGTTCCCTGTTCTGTCACAAGAATATTATTGCCCTTCAGGGAAATCTGTATTGATAAAAAAAAACATACATACAGTCGAACGTAGAACCTCCTCCTTTTTGGAAGTCGGTTAAAAATATGTTGATATGGTAGATTTTGTTGACAAAGGGCTGCCATATATTTTTTTTTAATTGGAAAATTCCTCGTCCAATACAGCTACATAATTAATCCTCAGGGTATGCATTGCGTTTATGCATCTATGAAGTGCACGTCACTGAGCGTAGACATACAATATAGACGAAATCATGTCATGAGTCATGACGCAATGAACAATACATTTTAAGTACAATATTTTTTACTTTCGAACCATACTGTGGAATAATAACCAAGTTTGAAACTTGAAAATATTGAATAGGACCATAGGCGTATATAGCAGGTAGGCCGGGTGGGCCGTACCCACCCTAGACTGGATCTGTGCCCAGGCTTCTGGATAGGATTCTGGGCTACCGACATGTAATTCGATTATGATATTAATAATAGACTTGATGTCGGGGGCCAGGCCTAGGAAATAATCCAAGATACGCCAATGAATAGGACCTATTTTTATTTTATGGCAATCCGACATCCATAGACCTAATAAAAAGTTCAGACACCGTCTCCTGAACTAAAAACTGGCGCACCCCAATGATGCCAGTTTGCATTATATATTCGACACGCACACAGATGCACATTAATTTCCTATATCTGGCAATACACTTTAAACTCACTCATAGATACTCGCCGCCATTTATAGTGCTTCAGTTGCAGCGATATACCGTCTGCCTATTTTAATAATCTATGCCGGCATGCTTCATTTATGTATTGCATTCCTCAATTTTTTTTTATATTTTTGTATACTCGCATATAGATACAAATATGTATAATAAAAAGTGTGATTAAACGAAGTGTCTATATTGCTTTAATTAATAGTTAGTGTAGATACATAATGCCTAAGGTGCACTAAATATATGTATACATATGAAAATACAGTATTCAGAAGACAAAATATTTTGTTTTTTTTTTATGATACTATCTATACCTACTAATATTGCAGCTATATCAGTGATAGCCCAGTGGATATGACCTCTGCCTCGGATTCCGGAGGGTGTGGGTTAGAATCCGGTCCGGAGCATGCACTACCAACTTTTCAGTTGTGTGCATTTTAAGTAATTAAATATCACTCTCAAACGGTGAAGGAAAAACATCGTGAGGAAACCTGCATACCATAGAACTTTCCTAATTCTCTGCGTATGTGCGAGTCTCCTCTCATTCTGAGAGGAGACTCGAGCTCAGCAGTGAGCCGAATATGGGTTGATAATGATGAGGATGAATACGACTGTGTGCTTAGTTTTAAATAAGTTTGTAAAATGGTGGTAAACAAAAAAAAATTAACCTTGGCTGAGTATGTTGTGGGCTCTTCTCGGACGAAGGCGGTTTGGAACCCTCGTAATTTTAATTTTAAGTTTTCGATCATTATTACTACCATTAGATTAAATTAAATTTTGACATAATCCTGACGTTTCAAAAATGCTTGTAAACTAAGCCTAATTGAAATAAATGAATTTTGAATTTTTGATGATGATGAACTGCAATAGGCAGGTACTTTTTTTTTCTTTTTTTATTTTTTACAAGTTAGCCCTTGACTACAATTACACCTGATGGTAAGTGATGATGCAATCTAAGATGGAATCGAACTAACTTGTTAGGAGGATGATGAAATCCATACCCCTTTCGGTTTCTACACGACGTCGTACCGGAACGCTTAATCGCTTGGCGGTACGTCTTTGTCGGTAGGGTGATAACTAGCCACGGCCAAAGCCTCCCACCAGCCAGACCTGGATCAATTAAGAAAACCTCAATGGTCCAGCCGGGGATCGAACCCAGGACCTCCGTCTTGTAAATCCACCGCGCATACCACTGCCACGGAGGTCGTCAAAAAGTAACTTAAGGATAGCGACAAGGGAGAAGATTGCGTATGGCATCAAATTACCTTATCTGGCACTAAGTATCATTCATCAAAATCGGTTGAGCCATGGAGAGATTACGAACGGACATAGTAAGTATACTTACATATCAAATCAAACACACTATCCTCTTGTTGTGCTTGGACGCAATCGGGTAAAAATATATATATATATATTTCGGAGGACTGAATAGGTATGGGTCAGCTATGATGGAATCTTGGAAATAATATTGCCAGTAAATAGCAAAATAATCACTTTAATGTAATCACAAAATTATTTAACAATAACAATTAATTAACAATAATAAATTGAATGGAAACGCGGTAAGTTTTATGCCATGAGGCCGTTCGTCCCATTTTTCTTATGACAGTTCTACTTTTTCATTCCATATTCCATATTCTTTTTCTTCTTCTTTTAAAAACGTCCAACGACATTCCAACTGGCCATGTTACACATGTACAGGCCTTCATGGCATAAACCTCACCCAAGTGCAGTACTTGACGTTTCCTACTGCCGCCATAAGATGGCACTATTATTATCTAATCTCCGACACGGCCATCCTGCGTAACACACGTCCCAGTGTGTTACTTTACTGTAACAAACTCAGAGGAAAGTATCAAACCGCTCGGTCATTCCTGACCTTCAACATAGTTAAAAGTTACTGATTTTTGTATCTAAATGTTTCCAATAGCTATTAAATTAGTCGCTACAAAAATTCGCATTAACTATTTGGTCAGATCAAAACAACACAGTTAAACAAAATTACCTACCAACAAAGGAAACTCTGTTTTCAAAAATTTTTAGTACTAATCAAAATTCAAAATCAATCAACTAATAAAACTCAGAGCTGAACTGACTTTTCTCTTTTATCACAAGTTTGCTTCAGCATGTCAAACACATGAAAGTAAATCAAAAACAAAACATTCAATTCAACACGTAATCCATGGCTACACAAAGCCTAGTAACCTCCAGTTACTCAACAACCCGCGAACCCCACCGGGAACGCTGAGCCTCCATAGACTCCCTGGTTTCCACTGAAACCCGACCTCCGCCAATGTTGTCTGTGCACCGCGTACTCACTTCATAATCGCAGCTACTTTACTCTATAGCGATTCGTCAGTTAAGTTCCAAGCCCATATTGCAGACTCACAATTATGCACAGATAGCATTCAATGATTATCATGATTATTATTTTTCATTTCTCAATGACCAAATAACTAAACTGTTGTTTACAAATTTTTAGTCAAAGACAAAAGTTTACAAAGTAAAACAAACTGAATTGGTATAACAGAAATAGCGTAGACCGTTCTTGGTTTTCACGGCAATTATAGACAGATTTCGCATTACTAAGTAAATCGTCATCACCTCTTATGATAGAATTAAACTTCACTTTACCTAGTGTCTTTAATAAACCACAAAACGAGAAAACAGATTCTCACTCAATTAAAATCTCTAGACTTCTAGAGTCATCCGCCACAGCCATGTACTACTCTCATTTAACGTGAATACGTCAACACTCAATAGTTAACAATGAACATTTGTCTACAGCTCCTCGAGACAACACTCTTCTCACCACGGCTCTCACAGCCGAACGAGCAATCGCAATTGCTCACGCACATCCATCACATGGATTGCGACTTCATCCATCACATAGATCACACGCATTTCACGGCCGATAGTCTACTCGAGTTGCTATTGATCATCTCACATAATGATCATCACTTACATCATTAACATCGCTTACTTCAAGTGGTACATGACCTATTGGCATCTTCCTCCAAAGCGCGAAAATTCTCACGGAAGTCTTTGAGAGTTCGGCTGGAACTACCTGCTATGCTTTTAAGCTCGTAACGATCATTAATTAAAACTTCTGTAATTACTAAGGACCCTAAATTTCCTATCTAATTTAGTTTTATTTTCCTTTCAAATCAAAACTAACTAAACGCAAACACTAAAATAGCTTTGTCATTACTCTCTACATTCTATGTCACTTGTTCACTATAGTCGAATAATAAATTAAACGATCTCCAATTAAGTTTCCTGTGATACCATTTTTTATTGAATCAAAAATAGTGATGTGACAAAGTGAACGAACATGACTAACTCAATATGTTCTGAACCAAATTAGTAAATAACAGTTACATCTGTTATTTATTGAGAAATTTGTCAGTCTATGGCTTATTAATAAACGTAAAACCTATTTTGAGTCACAGTGATGAAAATAAAATTATTAAGACCTTATTAAATCTGACTAATAACTGAGACAAATACAATTAAATCAATGCTTTCTTAGAATTTCATTTTAAATTTCATTACTCTAAAGGACAATGGGCAAAAGCAAAAGTATCGGTGAACTGAGTAAATCGAATTTATGTCACAAGGTTTTCATGATTATAATTCATTTTTTTTAAATTATAAACGTTACTTTCATTTAATAAAAACCGAAATAAAAATGAATAAAAATAAAATACTATTTTGTCTTTAATAAGACCGCCATTATTTTTCTTGTCATAGTAATTTTTACTTACATGACAATCATGCATGACGATTTAATACCGCTATTGTCCACGTTTATTCCTATCGTGAGAGAAATAAGACTACATAATAATATTAGAAGACTTCTTATGAACATTATGGATTAGTGTAGGGTACTTCATATAGTTTAAGTTTTAAATACATCATGGACATCAGTAAGTAAAGTCAACATATTAAGATGCGTAACTCGACACTCGCTGATTACCGCGAAATGCGATGAATTATCACTAGATGGTAAATTATATTTAAAGGTCTTTAAATCAAATATTCAATTAAGCTTTATTTCATTGTGACACAATAAAGTTGATACCGATACTGATCACTTCATAATCGAGGTCAATGTCCTTTTCAAAGCGGAGGTAGTGGTACTCTTAGAGACTAGAGCAAATAGGGAAGAATTGGTCAATTAAATATTTTACACAATTTTTCTTTCAACCGTCTGTCACAAAGCGTTATGATAAATTTATATTTCTGTTCAAAATTCCTCTTTGAGAGCGAAAGAACTGAGACACTATTATTTACCAATACAGAACTGGACATCACTATGACAATAAATATGGTATCATTATTATTTTACAAAGTGACATTAGCATCTGTCAGAAAATTTGCAGGATTAATGATTTGTCTAATTAACGTTTAATTTTGCATAAAATATGAAAAGCTGTAAGTCTTGCTACGCACTTATCAAAATCTCTAATCTCAAAGAAAATCAACAGTCAAGGTTTGATGTTAGTATGCAATACTCTAACTCACAATAATATGGTTATTTCAATCCAGTAACCAAAATTCACAAAACGTTGCATCCATCCAGCAACTCACACTCGTAAGATTACTTCAATCCGGTAACCAAAATTCACAAAACGTTGCCTCCATCCGGCAACTCATTGGGTGACCTCTATCCGGTACCCAGAAACTCACAAGGCGTTGCCTCCATCAGACAACTCATTGGGCTACCTCCACCTGGTACCCAGATATCCACACGGCGTTGCCTCCATCGGACAACTCATTGGGCTACCTCCACCTGGTACCCAGATATCCACACGGCGTTGCCTCCATCGGACAACTCATTGGGCTACCTCCACCTGGTACCCAGATATCCACACGGCGTTGCCTCCATAAGGCAACTCATTGGGCTACCTCCATCCGGTAACCCAGATATCCACAACGACTACCTGCATTTCCAAGCCATTTAGCTTGAACATGCAGGCTATCTGAGCGACTTGCATACTACGTCATACCACCCCCTCGTCATTGTTCAAAAGTCGATGTCTTTGTCATCAAAGTTGTCACAATCAGGCATTTTGCGTAAGCGATCGTGTACGTATTTCTAAGTATGGTTAGAGTTGAAGGCTTATAAAATCGTAACGGAAATGTATTGTTTCGAATTGTAATACTTCTGCAACTTTGAAATGTCCTCTATACTTAGGATCGAGCTTAGTTCGGTTTCGTTCTTGCCGCTTAATTTGCCCGTAACGTTGACGATTCAGAAAATCATCTAAATCAAAATCAATCATCCAGTATACCGTGAACTAGGGTTTCTACTGCATGATTACATTTCAGGGATTTGCACTTCATAGATGCATACACCCATACCCTGTGCCTAAAACTTATACTGTGTTACAAACATATTCAATGCCTTACTAAAATAGAACTTAATAAAAAGTATAATCGATTATAACCAAATTGAAATTTCATATCACTGATAATAATGTACAGTATTTTAGTACCTTTACACTTTAACAACGACTAACGTTGATCTTAAGAGGCACTCTTATTTGTATGTGAATTGCGTTCAAAGAATAATTCATACCCTGAGGCAAAGTTCTGTTCACGCCACTGTATCAGATATTATAGTAATCTGAGATAAAACTTGAACCTACAAACAGCAAGTCTACGTTAGTCTAGAAATACAGTCTTTAACTACAATCAACTCCCCAATCAAACAAAATAAAAACTGCCCACCAAATTCAGTGACCTCATCACACCGCATACGTCCACTCGTTTCGTTCTGCTAGATTTGGCAGTAAGTTAAGTGCTACTCTTGAGTGTTGAGTTCTGAAGTCGGAACTGTCCTTTGATTGTCGCACGAACGGCGGATAATTTGATCAGCAGCTTGTCTTTACACATGTGAACCTCCGCTGTGACCGTCACTACTTCGCTACCAGTCTGCGTCAGCTGATGCTACTAAACCAGGTAACCCGCACACGTAGTTCAAGTTGCTGCTTTGTTTCTTTTTTATCAGACTTTGGACGTCGGATTAAATTGGCAATCCAACACTTAGCTCCTATTATACTACAGTGGTTCACATGAAAGAAAAAGAACAAGTTATTAAAGCGAGAGAAAAACATTTTCTCAAATTCTACTCTCTACATATTAGGAAAAGCAATCTGTGAAAACCACGTTGCGGCTGAGCCTTTCATAGCCTTACTAAGCATAAGAATAAGTTTACTCCCCTGTACATCACGATCCGACAACCAAAATAAATCCGTTGTTCCGTTAGCCAAGCTCAAGTCCGTGTCTGCATCTTTCGCCTGACAGTTGGGTAGGACACTGGTCTTGTCTTGATTAGGCGGCGGATTGTAAAGCGTTTTTACGAAGAGTCATTTGGTATTTTGCTGTGCCCCGACTATAGCCTGCCAACCAGCTTTACTGACAGATTCACGTGGGTCGCACGATCCGATCCCACTTCTGATTTCGGAGGACTGAATAGGTATGGGTCAGCTATGATGGAATCTTGGAAATAATATTGCCAGTAAATAGCAAAATAATCACTTTAATGTAATCACAAAATTATTTAACAATAACAATTAATTAACAATAATAAATTGAATGGAAACGCGGTAAGTTTTATGCCATGAGGCCGTTCGTCCCATTTTTCTTATGACAGTTCTACTTTTTCATTCCATATTCCATATTCTTTTTCTTCTTCTTTTAAAAACGTCCAACGACATTCCAACTGGCCATGTTACACATGTACAGGCCTTCATGGCATAAACCTCACCCAAGTGCAGTACTTGACGTTTCCTACTGCCGCCATAAGATGGCACTATTATTATCTAATCTCCGACATATATATATATATATATATATATATAGGTACCTAAGAACAAATATAGTAGGTAAGTACTAATACTTTCTTAACAAACACATTATCCTCTTAACTTTTAGGTGTAGCCGCAATCGGGTAAAAATGTACTCCTATATAGGTACCTACTTTTAAAAATGGGAGCGTTGCATCTCTGGACACTATGCTACAGCTCGAAGTTATACGTGATGTATGGAACAGACATGGAAAGTAGGTCACTAGTTCAAATGTCTCTACAAGTAGCAACGTCTAGTGTATTCCAATTGGTATCTTGGATGCAACTCTTAAAACGGGATGCTTTGCTTTGAAGTATTGTCTCGAATAGAATAATAAGTAAGTATACCTACCTACTTTTTTTTAAAGTTAGCCCTTGACTACAATCTCACCTGATGGTAAGTGATGATGCAATCTAAGATAGAGGCGGGCTAACTTGTTAGAATTTTTACAATTTTTAAATTTTTTTTTGTTACAATTTTTACACGACATCGTACTGGAATGCTGAATCGCTTGGTACGTCTTTGCCGGTAGGATCGTAACTAGCCACGGTCGAAATATCCTAGCAGGCTCTAGACATGGACCAATTAAGAAAACCGTAATCCACTCAGCCGGGGATCGAACCCAGGGCCTCTGTCTTGTAGATCCACTGCGCCACGGAGACTGTCAAATAAGTTTTTGACTATCTACTACGATTTATTCTGGCCCCTGAGGCAAGAAACAAGTTTTTCCTATTCCTTCCCGAAACCTGTAGAGTGCTTGACAGTTTTGTTTTTATTTATGCAGTTTATAAAAATTCAAAGTTCATTTACCTACCTACATCAATTAGGTTTAGGTAATTTTTGAAACATGAAGTTATGTTGTGATTTTATGGTGATGATTAAAGTCGAAAACCTAAAATTAAAGTTACGAAAGTTCCAAATAGTCAATTGCAGTTCCGATACAATAAGTTGAAAAAGAGTAGTATTTTTGTTTCTTCACGGTTAATTTACTAAATTCATTATCATTATCAACCCATATTCGGCTCACTGTTGAGCTCGAGTCTCCTCTCAGAATGAGAAGGGTTAAGCCACCACGCTGGGCCAATGCGGATTGGCAGACTTCACACACGCAGAGTATTAAGAAAATTCTCTGGTATGAAGGTTTCCTCACGATGTTTTTCCTTCACCGTTTGATATTTAATTCCAAGCCCCGGACCAGAATCGAACCCACACCCTCCAGAACCGGAGGCAGAGGTCACATTCACTGGGCTATCACGGATTTACTAAATTAAATTATTATTAATTTATAAAAATTATACCTACTTACCAGACTTGACAACTGCAATAAAGTGTAGGAATGCTGGTACGTCCATGATAATCTCTGAGCTAAACCGCGGAAGGAGAGACAGACCACAGAATATAAAATACTAAAGCTATGCTTAAATTACTTTTGTCCTTGAGACAGACGGACATGGCGAAACTAAAGGGTTTCTTGTTGTATACGGAACCCTATACCTAAATTATCCACAGTATTTTTATAACAGTGTGGGTATTACAATATATGCGTAGTTCCCGTTCCCGTGATAATACGAAATAAAATGTAGTCTATGACACAAATAACGTGCCTTTCTAACGGTAAAAAAATTTTCAAAATCGGTTTAACAGATCCAGACATTACCCCCTACAACATCACAAACTTTACCTCTTTCTAATATTAGTATAGATTAGTATTATACGTATAAACTATCCACCTACATACAAAGTACCTACATATAACATCTAAACTCATGAGATAATTCTAAAGACTAACCACTAACATAGAACGTAAACGATCACTAAAGAACTCATTTAAAATTCTATAAACCTACGGGTAATATTACCCCGACAGATTCAAACAAGCGAAACCGAGCGTTCCCATTGTTTACTAGGGAAGCAGGAACATGGGGAAGGTAATACGCAATACGCATGCGCGCAGTTGCCCGGCGCTCAATCTGGCAGTTTGGCAATGCTCACTGCTCTGTACAGTCTACGCAGCGCTTAGCTACGCTCCGCTCGGCGCCTCGACAGTTTCAGTTCCGTCGCGAACCACGCGAGCCGCCACAGTGAAGTGATATCATCCACATACTAACACTATATCATGTGAGTCTATGTTTATTTTTATAAAAATAAGATCGCGTAATTTTAATATCCGCTCCATCAGCGATTGTTAGCGGGCGCACCGGAACGGTGTCCCGGTCTGGAGCTGTGGGAAAAACAAAGAAAATTTTCGGGATTTCATGCAATTTATCTAATATTTTTTGGATAAAGTTAATGGAAATTACCCTTTGGACTACTAAGCAAATAATATTTAAAAATCTTATTAGACACTTAGGTGTTAGATTTAAATAAAACGGAAAACAGTACTTAACTACTATATTGTGTTAAAATTAAATTTACAAATAGGTACTTATTCTACTTAATTAAGTGTCATCATAAATAATCATAATCTTTATGGCTGAATATTAAATATACATATGTAGGTAAAATAAAATAAATATATTATATGTATAAATAGGTATATCTATACTTAATATTCTAAAGCTGAAGAGTTTGTTTGTTTGCTTGAACGCGCTAATCTCAGGAACTACTCCCATTTGAAAAATTCTTTCAGTGTTAGATAGCCCATTTATCGAGGAAGGCTATAGGCTATATATTATCCCCGTATTTCTACGGGCACGGGAACCACGCGGGTGAAACCGCACGGTGTCAGCTAATCACACGAATATTTTATAGGCGAAAGTTTGTGTTTAAGTGTTTGTTTGTTCCTCCTTTGCGTTACTAAAGCAATTCGGAATGTATATAGATTTAACTCTAGATTAACACATAGGCTACTTTTCATCCCGGAAAAATTCATGGTTCCCGCGAGATTTGTGAAAAACTGAATTGCACGCGGACGAAGTCGCTTAGTAAATGAAAATGCGTAAATAACAGCATCCAATTCGATGGCGACTCAGCGCCCCGAGTCGAGATACATGAAATGTGTTCTTTCAGGAAATATTGTGTATAGGTACTTAATTAGTTAATTGCGAAAATAAATGCTGGATTTTACTATCTATATCTGCCTATAATTTTATCTATCTTATAGATAAACGTAACTGAGCGATTATTAAATACATAGATAACATAAAGTTTCCTGACGATAGGACGTTATCAGAAGCCGGGACAATTTCATGCAATTTCGTGATAAGACTGTCACAGCCGCTTGCCTGCACTGACCTTCGCCGAAAACAAAACAAGAACAATATACCCACTTACATAGTTAATCTGTTATCAATAGACGATATAGATATATGTTTATTTAAAACTGTTTACTCCTAATCTATTATCACTAACGCGTGTGCCAAAAAACATTTTCTTTTTTTTTCATATTAGCCATAACTTTTTTTAAAATATGACCAATATTTCCGTTACGAGTTACGACTATTAGTTAAGCATCCGGGGCTCGAACCCACGATCTACCGGTGTTGAGTCTGGCTCCGTTACCGTAAAGCTGTAGAGGCTTTTTCTTGCGTGCAGCCTTTGAATAAAATATGTCCTATAATCCTTATTATATTCGAAAGATGTGTGGACTCGCCCTACTTGATATGAAAATTAGGTTTACGGGTTTCTGCCCAATCAAAACCAGGACAGCGAAATGGGAAGGATTAGACCATAGAGACATGACATAAAAATAACAGCTATTGAAAAACAAGTAACATCATCATCATTATAAAACATATAGCAAACATAACAAAAAAAAAACCTTGGCTGAGTTTGTTGTGGGCTCTTCTCGGACCAAGGCGCGTTTGGAACCCTCGTAACTTTAGTTTTAAGTTTTCGACTATTATTACAACCATTAAATTAAATTAAATTATGACATAATCTTGACCTTTCAAAAGTGCTTGTAAACTAATCCTGATTGAAATAAATGAATTTTTGAATTTAATATATTTACATAATATAGCAACACTAGAATCAAATCCGTGTAGTGACTTACTTAGCATAACTTGGTCCTAGAATGAGAGTAATTAGAGAAGCTCAGAGCGAATATGTTTTTATTTCTGATTGAGTAAGTGCTGTGCCGCCTTAATAGGATCTAAGCGGTCGCCGGCGTCACCGAGGGGTTTGGGCGAGTTCAGAAGCATCGCCTGATGAGCCCCAAAGGCAGAAGCAGAAGATTGATGTAACGACTCTTTAAGGGCGTCTCTAAAACTAAGACGCCGGCTTAGAGGGCTGTTCTGGAGGGGTGTTTTGGCCTGAGTATCAGTCCGGGCGCCCCTGTGATCGTGAGTACCACCCACGTCCGGGTGACGTCAGATATCGGGGACCTAACATTACCTAACATTAGCTCAGAAGAAAGGGAAAGGACCGTAAAGAAGGAATGACCTACCATAAGAAATATAGGTAAATTCAGCACTAAGATATTCCCAGCGGCTCGAAGTCTCCCGAACAGCTAAAATAAAAAAAAAAACAATACATATATGCAGTCCAAGAATAACTAGAACGAATGGCAACCTTATGTATGCTTACTATGAGAAACATAAGCAATTGTGCCTATGCACCATACATAAATGCAGTCGCATATCAGGTACATAATAACAAGCAATATGCATGAGCGGCGAGGCGTTTGTATGTAGGTGATGTAGGTAAGCTACGTATTGTGGTACACAACACGCAACTAAGTATTTACTGAGGTTCTCATACCTACCTAATTATTAATAGTGATGGCCATATAATGCCTCCCTCCTTATAGGAGAGCGAATTTAAAGCTTAAACCCATTAGTTGCGGATTTTGGCTGTTTACTTAAAACCTGCATACTCTATTCTTAGACAGACTACTTATACTTACAGAATACCAGTGGCGTAGCGTGCCTTGGAGGGGCCCTGTATCAAAATTAGTTGGGGGGCCCAAAGGGTAAAAATTTCCTGTCTAAGAATACTTTTACCCCTTTTTGACTTTTGTCATTTCTGAAGTGAAACTCTATAGGCAGTTGTTTTTTCTGGGAAGCACCAGATTCAAGATTGTGGATTACATTTTACAAATTTTGGCTTTTACACATAAGGGGCCCCGTATCATTGATACGGCTGATACAGTACCTAGATAATAGATACATAAATAAGTGCAGTAGGCTCCTTGGTAGGTGTAAACGGAACGTTAAATATACGAAATTAGTGGTCATGTGAAGTACTTACTCGTAATTTACATACAACTTTTATTTTTCATTGAAGTTAAAAGATTTCTTACAGATTGCAGTCATACATGTACAATGTATCGATATAATATTGAATGTACCTACCTACCTAATACATTATACCTAATATCATTTCATATGCTTAATAAATAACATAGGTAAATGTACCTACCGATGCCTTGTACATATATTTTCTGTGCCTATGCGGATAATATAATGTAGGTAGTACGTACCTACCGATATCTACAGATTTTTCTCGTCGCTTTATTCCTCGTATCCGATAGCTATTATCACGCGTCAATGAATACTGAAACGGGACGTTATGATTGAATTTCGGCATGTACCTATCTACCAGTGGCGAAGGATGGAATTTTGACGACGATAAAAGGAAATTCATACCGCATTATAAAAAAAACCGGTTTCTCATACATCCGTACATATTCATTATTTAAATGGTAACCCGATGGGAATCGGCCAGTATGGACTTTACGCCGCTGCTATCTACCTTCTGTCTTGTACGTAAATATTTATTCTGTGCTTCCGTGCAAATTTTCAGTCCATATGTATCTATCTACTTGGACAAACCTAATAACTAGTATATTATTTTTAAAAGAGCAACTGTTGTGTGTTAGGCTCTTCTCAACAGAACCTGCGTTTCGAACCGGCGGTGGTAGAGTATTTACAAACAATCAAACTTGACGTTTCAAAAGTGCTTGTAAAGTAAGCCTACTTACGAGTAAAAAAAATACTTTAAACCGTCCGGTCCTTAACTGTCTTGGGGACCTTGTTATAGAATAGAAACTATTTACTAAACTCATATGGAGGAGGAGAAGGGGGGTGGGGGGGGGGGTTGTCTGGTTGGTCCGTGCCCACTCTAGAATGAACCTGTGCACACTAGGATTCTGTATTCTGGGCTACCGATAGGATACTCTATTATGATACTAATGACTTGATGTCAGGGGCCAGGCCCACCCTAGGAAATAACCCTACGATACGCCAATACCTATAGATACGCCAATGACTAAAGTATTTCATTTTTAAACCTTTTCACTACCTACACAGGTAAATAAGCAATTGTAATCTCATCTGTAGCACCGGAAAGTTTACACAAACGGCTACTGACTCTGATAAAGCAGTCATGAGGCCGTTAACACTAGCTCGTTTACGCATCTGTTTTCACTTTCCATTTTCCCATCCATACAACTTCTTCTTATGTAGGCAATGTCATTGATTTTTATTAGATAACATGATTTACATAAATAAACAGACCTGCAAAGGTCACACACATCTATTACATCTATGTTGATTATCAATGTTATCTAATAATTGAAGTTGATGAAACAAAAAGCACATTACAGAAAAAAACAAATGAAAAATCTTTTATTTTAAAATAAATCAAAATCACCATAAATAATTAGAATTCACAATATTACTGATATTATTTGAAATGTATGGGTTTTTGTTGAAATCGTACATTTTATGGAAGGTAAATTGCCCATATCTTTTATTATAAGATAAATTACACAAATTTGAACATTGTAACGGTACATTCATCAAATCCTGGCCCATCAATATGTTCCTAGTTACAAATAGGTTATTTTGAAAGCAACTAAATTATATGACAAGAAATGTAGGAGATAGATAAAAACAAAGTAGATATTTGTCAAATCTTATAAATATGACAAACATTTCCGTTGCTATCCAATTTTGTGTTAGGATTTGGTACTACAATAGTCCAGTGAGGATCGAACCTATGGCCTGTCGGTCTTGAATCCGGCTTTAACATTTAAAATCTTTTGACTTTAGTGAAGTTTTGAGGCTTAAGGATGTAAAAAGTAGTAGAATTTTGATTACTAATCACTCAGGTATTTGAAGATTTCTTCTACTTCTGATAGTGCCATCTCCTATCGGAGGTCACCATTCATTAAGGTTAATTTCACTTTGTTCACTGCTGCCCGAAAGAGTGATCTGGTACTCATATTAAACCATTGACGTACGTTTTTGAGCCAAGATGTACGTCTATGACCAGGCCTTCGTTTCCCCTTTACCTTTCCCTGGGTAATAAGCTGGGGTAGGTCATATTTGGAGTTTCGCATTATATGACCCAGGAATTCCAGCTTCCTCCTTTGGACTTGTTGCAGAACTTCTGTTCGCTTTCCCATGTTTTGCATTTGAAGATTGCTACACAATATATTTCATATGAAACAAATAGACGGTACACCTAATTCTGGATTAATGTAGCTGCTATGTGGTTTGTGATGGCATCGTCGCACTTCGGGAAAGTAGGATTTTTTTAGATGTGTGTCGGAAACCGTAAAATATAATATTCGTTCCGTAACCGTAGTGACGTAATAATATTCTGGATGACGTAATGACATTGAACCATTTTGGATCGCAAACGTGACCGTTCTACTAATGCTGTCTGCTATTGAATACACAAATGCATACAACTATCATAGAGTAGATTTTATTATTTTATGATACACAACAAAAAGGGAGGATATAATTTGCAAAACTCTACTTCGTAAAATAAAAAAAATAGTAATACATAATATCTATCTAAAATTAATATATACTAATATTATATAGAGAAAACATTTCATTGTTTGTTTGTTTGCATTAAGTAGGCTCCGAAACTTCGACAGCCTCCGTGGCGCAATGGTATGCGCGGTGATTTTACAAAACGGCGGTCCTGGGTTCGACCCCCGGCTGGGCAGATTGAGATTTTCTTAATTAGTTCAGGTCTGGCTGGTGGGAGGCTTCGGCCGAGAATAAAAAAAAAGAAACTACTGAACCGATTTGAAAAACTCTTTCAATGTTGGGAAGCTACACTATCCCGGGTGATATAGACTAACCTATATTTTATTTATCCCCGTATTCTTACTTGAACGGGAACTAAACGCGCTTAGTCATCCACTCCTAATACATTCTCTCCGGCTAGGTTATGGGAAGAGTCTTATTGACCATTTTAAAGATATTGCAAATCTTTTTTTATAAAGTTTTCGTAAATTCCTTCCGTAAATTCAAAATCCAAACTTTCGAACTAAATGCCTAACTGCCTACCTCCTTTTTGCATGCCATTTACTTTACATTTACCTACATTACATGCCATGCACTCCGTGTATATTATACAAAAATACACTTCCAACCCTGAGCACGTACAAAAGTACAGGTGTATTTTTGAAGGAAATTTCCATTTTACAAAGTAAGTATCCTACTTTCTACTTCCTACTAATATTATTAACGCGAAAGTATGTTTCTTACTCTTTAACCTTTGTCCCGAAAAAATCTATGGTTTCCCGAGATTTGCAAAAAAAACTGATGATTTTGATGGTATGAGTGTTTGATAAAACACTTCTTCTGACTGAAATTTGGAAGGGATTTTACTCTGGATATTTTTTTATCCCGGAAAAATCCATGGATCCCGAAAAATTTGTGAAAAACCAAATTCCACGCGGGCGTCCGCCAGTATAATAAGCATATAGGTAGCTACTTAATTTTAAAACATTATACACACCACTGGTTATAAGTAGGTACATGTTACAATGTATAAAAATAGGTAACTACGTGATAATAAGTATAATTTTTGCATGTGACTCATGCTTTTAAACGTTCGTACTCACTACTTGTTTCTGATGCATCTAAGCGACTCGCGTGGTTACGTCAACCTCGCAACAGTTTGCGTTATCCCTATCTATAGTAATATTATAAAGCTGAAGAGTTCGTTTGTTTGATTGAACGCGCTAATCTCAGGAACTACTGGTCCGATTTGAAAAATTCTTTCAGTGTTAGATAGCCCATTTATCGGGGAAGGCTATAGGCTATATATTATCCCCGTATTCTTACGGGAACGGAAACCACGCGGGTGAAACCGCGCGGCGTCAGCTAGTTCATATTCTATTTCGAAACACTTACCAATTTTTATCGTTCTCTAGCTTACGTACCAACTTAACGATTCCCTGATGGTTGTACTCATTAATTTTCTATTATGATATTGTAGTCTACATAATTGAGATTTTATGACTGCTCTACAATTTAGTATCTTATTTACCTAATCCTTTTCATAATTAAGTATAAAGCGAAGCAGAAGAGGCAATGGGCAGGCCACATAGTTCGAAGAGCCGATGGACGGGGTCCCAAGAGGAATAGCGACACCACACCGGAAAGTGCAGTGTTGGTCGACCCTATCAAGCGGATATCAAGCGGATTGCAGGGAGCCGCTGGATGCTGGCGGCTCGAGACAGTTGTGCTTGGAGGTCCATGCAAGAGCTATGTCCAGCAGTGGACGTCTATCGGCTGACTAATAATGATGATGATGATGAAACACCTAGTAGGTATATAGTAAAACTTGCCTATTATATTATTCCATAATTTAAAACTATTTAAAACTATATACACCGACTACAGTGTGCACCTGCAACCATCCCTTTTTTCTGTGTTTCACCTGCGATACTTAACCTTTTTTTGAAAAAAAATGTTATTTCACGTTCAGTTTAGTTACCTCTATAGTAGAGAAAAAACCTGTGATGCCTTTGTGATAAAATGAAAATGTATGTTATAGTCACCATATTATACCTACCTCATACTATGTACTCGCACCGGACCTAATTGATGAAATGATTCCCCTATGACCCGTACCTAGATCTAACTAATTATTATAGGTGTCACGTTAATGGAGCATAGACGTAGGTACCTGGCTACTTAGCATCGTCGGTATTATACATAGGTAATAAGTCAAGCCTCGATTTCCATTCACGACATTGACTTTTTATTTATTTAATGAAAAGTTAGCCTAACCGCGATTTAACCTGATGTTTAATGACGATGCAATCTAAGATGGAAGGGGCTCCCATGTAATCTAACTTGGAAGAGATAAAAAAATTGAATCGCAATAATCGGAATATTATCCAAAATTGTCAACGCCTATTTCACCCCCTTCTATTTATGTTTTATTTATAGCACCTCCCTGCCATTTGTAGCATGAAAAATTAAGGTCTTTCATACAATAACTTGCAAGAGCCTATATATACCTCCTTAATCCGGCCCTGCCGCAAAATTGATTTGCGACGGACGTCTACCAACTACAAACCACCTCTCTGCCAAATTTCAAGTATATAGTATCAAACTTTCGAGAGCCTTTAGACCTCGTTAATCCGGCCCTATCGTTCCGTTCTTAGCAGATACCTACTAACTATAGAGTAGGTACCTCCCTGCCAAATTTCATCTTTGTGCGTCAAGCGGTTTTCGAGATTTCGTGATGACCTTTCGCATTTATATATTAAGACTAGCTGACGCCGCGCGGTTTCACCCGCGTGGATCTCGTTCCCGCAGGTGTACGGGGATAATATATAGCCTATAGCCTTCCTCGATAAATAGGCTATCTAACACTGAAAGAATTTTTCAAATCGGACCAGTAGTTCCTGAGATTAGCGCGTTCAATCAAACAAACAAACAAATAAACAAACAAACAATCAAACTCTTCAGCATTATATATTAGTATAGATATAGAGTATAGATTAAAATTATCTAATCTATACTAATATTATAAAGAGGAAAACTTTGTTTTGTATGTTTGTTTGTTTGATTGTAATGAATAGGCTCAAAAACTACTGGACCGATTTTAAGCGGTTGTCGGCTAGTTCTTAATATAGTCAAATTGCTAGCAATCAGCATCTGTTAGGCATACCGTGTAATATCAAAAATTCATGCTAGTGCAAAGAAAAATTGCAAGGGATGGCGCTAAACACTATACGGAAGTAGGTCAAGGGGTGACGATGACGTAGTGTTCACACCCTAGACGGTTGACGCTGAGGTACGTAAAATACACCCCATGTAATTAGCCATTAACTTTATGAGGTGGAAATGTAAATTATATTTTGCCAATTTGTAATTTGCCCACGTCTTCGTCCGCGTCAAATTCTGTTTTTCACAAATCCCGCGGGACACATGGATTTTCCGGGATAAAAAGTAGCCTATATTTGCGCAATGACATTCTCTGTCTATTAGTGAAAGTCTCATTTAAAATGATTCAGCCGTTCCGGAGATTAGCCCGGACAAAGACAGGCAGATTGAGCAGCTTGTATTTTAGATATATGGTAAATAGCTATATTAAATGCACTTGATAAAACATGGTTATTTTCACAAATCGCGTGGGAAACATGATTTTTTCCTGGATAAAAAGTGACCTCAGTTGCTCGATGACCTATTTTGTCTACTAGCAGAGTAAAGATATCTACTAGTGAGATTTCCATTTAAATTGATTTGGCCGTTCCAGAGATTAGAATATTTAGACAGACGGACAAATATTTTAACAAAGTTTGTTTATATATTTCAGTAGATAGGTAGGTATATAGTAAACTAGCGGACGCCCTCGATTTCATCCGCGTGGAATTCAGTTTTTCACAAATCCCACGGGAATCTTGGATTTTTCCGGGATGAAAAGTAGCCTATGTGTTAATCCAGAGTAAAATCTAGTTCCATTCCAAATTTCAGCCAAATCGCTTCAGTAGCCGCAGCGTAAAAGAGGACCAAACAAACTTACACACTTACACACAAACTTTCGCTTTTATAATATTAGTGTGATAGTGTAAATAACAAAAAACTTTTTTACACGTTTATTTTAAAATCACAGGCATACATTCAATAACATTTATAAGCATTGATTGCGTCACTATACATATTTCATTACTTTTATTTTAGCCCTTTCTGTCTGTTATTCTGTCCTTGACATAGACAGAAGGATTCTAGCACAAAAGAAATTACGCAATGCGACTTTGTTATTGGAAATTTATGATTATTATGTATATTATGTCCTTCAGTGACTACGTCGCACTACTTCTTTAGTGTTTGGGCCTTATACTTTGGCCTCAGAATACAGATTCTGAGACTTTGGCAATGTCCGTTTGTCCATTTGCGGCTTAGCTGAGAGTCTAATAATAGTACCTAGTAGAAAGCTGGAATGTAAACATTAAACTTGCCGACTTTGTAGTTATAAAATAGGTAGGTATAATCTTGAAAAAAAAAAGAAAAAATTAAACAAAAAAAACATTTTGATAATATCACAAACCGACACTTCAATTTTGTTTATTTGCATTGATTATTAAATCAAATCCGCGAGCTTCTTCACTCGGTAATTATTATGTAGGTAAGTATATTAACGTATTACCTACGTATTTGGGTCACTACCTGGGTTAGTTAGCCTCAATTTCACAAAATTGGTTCCCCTAATCATATAGGGATCAATTAAGAGGAAAAGTAGGACGATAATTTTGCTGATAATTTTTTATTAAATTAAAATTTAAAAGATGGACGTACTCCAAGCAGGAAAGTACCTAAGTTAATAGGATAAGTAGGTAGGAGCCTGGGTTTTTAGTTTGTTATGCGGTACGTTTTTTGTTGGTAAGATTATAGGCGTATATGACGAGTGGCCGTGCCCACCCTAGAATGGACCTGTGCCCACCCTAGGATTCTGGGCTACCGATATGGAATTCTATTAAGATACTAATAATAGACTTGATGTCGGGGGCCAGACCCACCCTAGGAAATAATCCTAGATAAGCCAATGGCGTAAGATGGTAACTAGCAACGGCCCACCACCACGTCGGCGACAGACAATGAGAATGGCCCAGAGTTCTAATCCCGGGTGAGGCAAAAAAAATACGTTATTAGGATTTTTCGTATTCATCATAATCATCATCATCATCACTGCAGGACATGGCCTTTTTTAGGGACTTCTAAACATCACGATCCTGAGCCGCCTGCATCCAGCTAATCCTGTCGTTAGTCCTCCAGGCCTACCAACACTGCGCTTTCTAGTGCGGGGTCGCCATTCCAGCTCCTTGGGACCCCAACGTCCATCGTCTGGCATAGCTCGTTCCATCGCCCTGTTATGTGTGACTCTGAGCTTTTTTATGAGGCCCATAGTTAGCGACCAAGTCGCAGAATCTTATGGTTATATTATTATTATTCTTTACAAATCAAATCTCTATCTGAGTCTAGCTCGACCTGACCTAATAATAGTTGTTCCGCAACAGAGAACAAACCAGGATATGTTTTTATTTATCGTCTAGGTCAGATCATTTAGTCTTATACCGGATCATAGAGCACCCACAGTAATTGTTACCTATTTCATGTCCACAGGAGTTCACCGAAGTGTATATTAAACCCCTACACTTGACGAATTCATTTAAATTTTATTCGCGTTAAATTATGCCTCAAGGCTGAACCGCCGAAACAGGATTTGATATCATTTCCTTGATTCGCTTCAACAGTTTTGATGATATCATTGAAATTAAAGAGCTTTTTACGGGTACCTACTAATTTACAGCTGTTTCGTGATACAAAGTGGGTGGTTACAACTTTAACTTACAAGCTACGGCTGTCGGTTCTAGGTATATTCTGTCACAGATGCTTATCGAATTACTCGTAGTAAAGTTTTGTGGTTAAGAAGGTAGGCTTGCTTGTGTAAAATAATTTTCAAAATACAAATTAGCCACTTCTAAGACCATAAATGGGGATGATGACTAGGTTTGAATATATTAATTTTTATGATACATTCGGGTAAATATGGTCAATGTTAACTAATTTATACATAAAAAGCAAACATTGTCTGGATATTTGCAAAATAAATAAGATTATAAAATTTCAAAATCTATTAAATTTTTTTTATCGTAATTAGATGAAAATTCATACAGTTTTAGCTTCCTTACATTAAATGTGCAATTTTTCAATAAATGAACTATAAACATAAACGCACAAATAACAAAGATATTAGTAATTTTGTTTGAACGCCCATACAAACCTAACGATCAGCGAGCCAACGACGTCACTAACTCGTGCCATTTTGTATGGAGTGTTTTTTCAAGGATCCGCCGCAGCGCCGCAAATCTGACTCTTTAAATCCCTGTAGCTCCTAAAGTAATGATCGCAGATACCCTGTTACTTTTACAAAATTGCTTTGCTATTAGTATACTCTTAATTTATATACAATTTAAAAAACTGTCATCATCCCTATTGAATTAAAACATTATTATAAAAGTTACCATAATAAGTTTATTTAACACGCAAAACTAGCTTTGAGTGTACCTACTTGATTTTATACATGAGATTTTTTTCTTTTTAGTATAAGTTTATTTCAGACTTTCAGTTAATTATGCATATTTTACCTCACTATTGTTCTGAATTACTCTCCATGAAGCTATTCGTGTCACAAGGTGCTAGAATGGCAACCCCGCGCCAGAAAGCACAGTGTTGGTCAACCAGGGATTCGCTGGATGCAGGCGGCTCAGTATCGTGATTTTCTGAAGTCCCTACAAAAGGCCTATGTCCTGCAGTGGACGTCCATCGGCTGATATGATGATGATGCATTCATCATCATCATATATGCACTGCAGTGTTATCATTATAACACTGCAGTGCAATCCATATTTTGAGGCAATTAGGTTGAATTAATGTTAGGTATCTCCTATGTGTGCCTCTTATGTTCCTATTCAAAATCGTGTTTATAGATTTGAATAGAATCGATAGGTAATAAAGCAAGGAAGGTTAAATCTCAGCTGATATTTACGAATACACATAGTAAAGTGTTCATTGTACAAGGTCGGTGATGTAATTGCCGCTTTTAGCGCGAAAACAAGATGCGAAGATTCATAAGTAACAAGACTAGAATTAGATGGAACTTGGATTACTTCTAAACTTTGGTTAGGTATTTTTGCATGGCGTCTTAAAAATAAGTCAGGTACCTATAAGTAAGACTTAACTATATTTATACATTGATATGATATTGATAAATAATGTATACCTTAGTACCTACAATACAATAATACTAATATTAACTCTATAAGTAGATAGATACGTATAACTTTTGCCTACACCGTTTTCCACTAGTTACTGTTTTTGTGAGAAATTATACTTAAGTAAGACTTTCTTGAGAAAAACAAAATGATATTAAAATCCCTGTACTTACCTTTATTAGTAGGGGAGCCTAAATATGAAGTTACTTCTAAGGCCGATTAGATTTGGTAGTTTAGAATTTAGATGATAGGAGCAATATGTTATAATATATTTTTTTCGCTTTCTGCGGCGGTGAATAAAACTACAGACTTTACAAAACTGACTTTTCCTTCAAAATGAAAAATCCGACCAAGTGCGTGAAGGCCACGCGCAGTGTAGGGTTCCGTAGATTAAGTTAATCCCTTATGTAATGCACAAAAAAACTTCTACCATGACGATGAAAAATGCATCCTCACTTTTATGTTTTTTTTGGTTGCCCTTAACATACCCACCAATATTAAAGGCTCAATCCCTTCGCGTAAGTCCAAAAAATCCCCTTTCGGCCTCTACACGATTAGTTTACAAATAAAATCTATCCAAATCGAATCATATCACATTATTGCTTTACCGACATTCGATTGGGTTCATGGTGATCGGTGTTCCATTAAAATATGGTATTACTAGATCTAAATATTATCCTAATATATCCTATAATGACAACATCTGTGGCGCAGTGGCTTGGTGGGTCTTAGCACCATATCCCCTCTTCTTCATGGAGAGAGGCCAGGGTTTGTGCCGTTAAAATAGGCTGATTAAGATGATTAATATTTTTTCAGACGACAATGTCGGAGGAGCAAGCGCAGGCTGTAGAGGAGTTGAGTCAGGAAGTGAAGGACGTCAAGCTAGAAAACGGGTCGGCAGCCGCAGCCAATGGAACGCCGAGCAAGAATGAAGACAACGCTATACCGTTTAAGGTTCGTAAGCAAATATATTAAATTCGGGAACCCTATTTTCTATAGCATACTCCAGTTATTTGGATTAAATTTACTTAGCCGAGGTTACTACACTATTGATGAGTTCCTTAACGATAAAGGTGCTTGGAGGCCATTGGATCAGCTTCCACCTTCACACAGGAAGTAGAACTATAAGAAATTGTAATTGTTATCAATTGTAAATTATAATACTGTATGACTTTTTCATTTCAAAAGAGCAACTGTTGAGTTTCTTGCCGGTATCTTCTCAGCAGAACCTGCCTTCCGAACCGGTGGTAGAATCTTTACAAATAGTCAACTGACGTGTCAAAAGTGCTTGTAAATTGAGCCTACTTGAAATAAATGAAATTTTGATTTTTTAAAAAAAGTAAAAAATAAGGTTACCTTCCTGGAATGTTTTCCGGAAGATTTGGAAATGGATAATTTACAATTTTATAGATTTAATAATAACATTTTGTACGCCGAAATTATGGAAAAATATTGTAGATTTTTTTTTTTCTAATTTAATTTGTTCACACATACTTTCATTGTATAATTACTCCTTATGGAGATATTGTGCAAAAACTGGTTTTAGACGCTATTTAGTGCCAGTGGCGCCGCGAGAGCCAAAAATACGAGGCGGCAAAATGAAAATTTAAAAAGAGCAACTTAAAATCTATAAATATACACATTTTCAAAACTCCCAGAAATCTTACTATATATGTACCAGATGATTGTATTAAGAAGGTACAATAAGACGAATGGACTACAACTCTACGTTCCTAACATCTGGCTAGACGACCTGCATCAAACGGTTCTAATTCGAATTGTTAAATTATGGAATACCCTTCCTGCGTTAGTGTTACCCACGGCACAGTAAAGATATTACAAGCAGTATAATAACTCGGCCGTATTTTTGAAATAAATACCTACAGCCGCGCGGTACGTAAACATGTCATAGGGCTGCCCGCATGCAGCAATTTAATTACATTTGCTAACTTTGTGTTTCCACTTAGTTTTGTGATTGTAAATAAACTTTTTTTATATAAACAAATAAAATACTTTGTAAATTGTAGTAAAATGGGAAGTGATAAATAAAAATGCGTGTTTTTTGATTGGTTGATTTAATTAAGGCTGATACTACGTCAATGATCTTGAAGGATTGGTCGTATTCTTAAACATATTTATTTCGGTGATGCCATCTAGGTATTACCTCCACACTACGTGAACAAATAAAAAAAAAGATAAATACCTTCATGAAATTGTAGTGATTTAAAATAGATAATGAAACAATGAACAAACGCACTAATTGTCCCTACGATACGATAGTTCCCCTAGATTTCTCTAGGATGCCATTATCAGATCCTGACATGAAAAAAATGGGACTAACCTGAAAGAATATTCATCCAAACAAAAAAGAAACGGTTTACAAATGACGGAAATATCGCTGTAAATACGATACGATTCTTTTTGGAAGTCGGTTAAAATTCTTGTCACCAATGCCAAGCTGAGCAAAAGTTTTATGAGCTTGCACATTAAAGTGCATAAAATCCGCCATTTTGATTTTTTAAGAACTAAGTTACCCAGTGACACTCGGCCTATCTAGACGAGTCTAATGACATATCATTTATCAGTATGTGTGCTTGGCAAATTTGTTCGTAATACTCCCGAAGGTCGGCGCGGTCCGGGAGGGGGGTAACGATGCCCAGCGCGTACGACTTCACACCCGCGCAGTCCTTTCCTCCCGTCGCCCGCATACAACAACAAGTCATAACATTCAAACACATACTCCTCCTTTGGACTTCGCCGCAGTCGGGTAACAAAACACAAATGATCCGAGCACAGTCACACAATACATTGTACAAGCAGTCGAGGTTTTAATACAAGCTTATCGTACCTACTGTATCGTGATTCATGAACCGCGTATAGCTACATATTTCAATCGTGTCAATCACTTTCCTTTACTCTATTCACTTTATTTACTAATCCAGATACCTACCTTTATTCTGGAGATAAAAGGAAATACCTTATCCATTAAAAAATACAAGATTATGTACCTACCTACTAATAAGTAAATTTATTTTAAAGTTAACCTTTCAGAGTTTCCAGGTAACTTAAAAAAAGTTATCTCTGGATGGGATAATTTTGAATTCATGCATCCAAAAACGGCACAGTATTTCCTACTGGTCATAATTAAAAAAATCTAATACTATTAATACACTTTACTCTGTTAATACACCGTGCGTTCGTTCGTCACCGCGGCACAGTCGCGACTGTCTTCACCCTACGATCACCCCATGTTCAAGGAGCGTAGGTATAGCTCGCGTTTCGACCTCTAGTATGAAGTCCAACTACTGGTTGTAATATCTTTTCTGTGCCCACGGTAACGGTATTTTCTAGGCACGGTCGCCTCATCTAAGACCTCATAGTTACCTATCATTCGGTAGTAGGCCTAGTCAATCGCAAGATTAATCCCCAATAAAAAACTTAGAATTAAAATATTTAGTTGTAGACATAATAATTCAGTATTTAGCTACACCCAGTACATATTTTTAATTTAATTTTACCTACCTAAACCGCTAAATAGTTTAAAAATGTAGAACAAACATAATTAATATACAGATATATACATATTGGTGGCGGAAGGCAGTGATAGCCCAGTGGATATGACCTCCGCCACCGATTCCGGAGGGTGTGGGTTCGAATCCGGTTCGGGGCATGCACCTCCAACTTTTCAGTTGTGTGCATTTTAAGAAATTAAATATCACGTGTCTCAATCGGTGAAGGAAAACATCGTGAGGAAACCTGCATACCAGAGAATTATCTTTATTCTCTGCGTGTGTGAAGTCTGCCAATCCGCATTGGGCCAGCGTGGTGGACTATTGGCCTAACCCCTCTCATTCTGAGAGGAGACTTGAGCTCAGCAGTGAGCCGAATATGGGTTGATGACGACGATACATATTGGTATCCTATGGTTCCCGAGATTTGGTTGCTAACTATGGCCTCGTAAGAAGGCTCAGTCACACAGCGGGCGATGGAACGAGCTATATTAGGAGTATCTCTGCGTGATCGAATCAGAAATGAGGTGATCCGCAGAAGAACCTAAGCAAAGTCACCGACTTAGCTCAACGAGTCGAAAATCTGAAGTGGCAATGGGCGGGATACATAGTTCGAAGAGCCGATGGACGTTGTGATCCCAAGGTGCCGGAATGGCGACCCCGCACTAGAAAGCGCAGTGTTTGTCGACCCTCCACCAGGTGGACTGACGACATCAAGCGAGTCGCAGGGATTCGCTGGATGCAGGCGGCTCAGGATCGTTATGTTTGGAAGTCCCTACAAAAGGCCTATGTCATGTAGTGGACGTCCATCGGCTGATATTATGATGATTGGAATATTGGTTAGTGTTAATAGCAAACTATTCTGCCCAATGCATGAATCTCAGGTGACTTGCAGTACTAGGTACAACAACTATGCAGAACTGTAACTATCTAGATTCTAGGCTATCTGACGGAAGCGATGCATAATTCACTTTATTTTGGTTAAACATGCAAGCGATAGTTTTCACACGAAGGCAATGAAACGATTAAAGTTTAAACACTCAACAAGAGAATGGTAAAGGCAGACTGAAATTCAGTTTGAAGTGAAACTGTTAAGTAGGTATTTTAGGATTCCAAGGGTATTTCAAAAGGAAAACCCTCATAGTATCAATTTGTAGTCCCTGTCATATTGACTTAAGTTTTGACGGCCTCCGTGACGCAGTGGTGTGCGCGGTGGATTTATAAGACGGAGGTCCTTGGTTCGATCCCCGGCTGGGCCGATTGCGGTTTTGTAATTGGTCCAGGCTGGTTGGTAGCAGGTTTCGGCCGTGGCTAGTTACCACCCTACCGACAAAGACGTACCGCCAAGCGATTTAGCGTTCCGGTACGATGTCGTGTAGAAACCGAAAGAGGTCTGGATTTTCATCCTCCTCCTAACAAGCTGGCACGCTTCCATCTTAGATTGCATCACTTACCATCAGGTGAGATTGAAGTCAAGGGCTAATTTGTAAAGAATAAAATAAAAATAAGATTTAGTTCCACTCCACATAGTACAATATAGGTATTCTATGTAGAATAAATTGACGACATATTTCATTAAATATATTCCTACTAGTACACGCCGCGCGGTTCCGTCCGCAAGGTTTCCGTTCCTAGAGCCTATAGCCTTCCTCGATAAATGGGCTATCTAACACTGTAAAATTTTTCAAATCGGACCAGTAGTTCCTGAGATTAGCGCATTCAACCAAACAAACAACCTATTCAGCTTTATAACATTAGTATAGATTTAAGTACTTACATAAGTACCTATAATAGTATTTAGGTAACTATTAATTTAATATTTTTCGCTTATTTCCAGGACGCTTTCAAAATGTTCTCAAAATTCGGTGATCCGAAATCGGACGGCAAACAAATCACACTATCCCAGAGCGACAAGTGGATGAAACAGGCGAAAGTGATCGACGGAAAGAAAATCACAACCACAGATACCGCTATCCACTTCAAAAAGTTAAAATTGGTCAAACTCGGTATTGACGATTATCAGAAGTTCTTAGAAGAGCTGGCAAAGAGCAAGAAAGTGGAACTAGAAGATATTAAGAAGAAGCTAACAACTTGCGGGCAGCCCGGCGTATCGACACATGTAAGTTACGTTACCTACTTATTAGTTAAACCTGGTACATAATAATTATGTTTTCTGAGGTTAAACTATAAATTCTGCAATTGCATTCATAATATCATTATCGTTCGTTCGTTATCAACCATATATACGGCTCACTGCTGAGCTCGAGTCTCCTCTCAGAATGAGAGGGGTTAGGCCAATAGTCCACCACGCTGGCCCAATGCGGATTGGCAGACTTCACACACGCAGAGAATTAAGAAATTTTCTGGTGTGCAGGTTTCCTCACGATGTTTTCCTTCACCGTTTGAGACACGTGATATTTAATTTCTTAAAATGCACACAACTGAAAAGTTGGAGGTGCATGCCCCGGACCGGATTCGTACCCACACCCTCCGGAATCGGAGGCAGAGGTCGTATCCACTGGGCTATCCCGGCTCTCATATAATATCATTATGCTGGTAGTTAATGTCTCTTGGACTTGTGGGCATTCGTTACTGAATCACACTGCGACATTATGAATTAGGTAATATCCTTCTTTAAGGCAAAAGTGAATAGTTTCAGAACGGCGAGCGCAAAGTTAATGATATAAAAGCTTGGCGTTGAATTGCACGATACGATTGTGGACTTAAGTTTGTAAAATTACCTTGGCTGAGTTTGTTGTGGGCTTTTTTCGGACCAAGGCGCTTTTGGAACCCTCGTAGGTAACTTTAATTTTAAGTTTTCCACTTGACGTTTCAAAAGTGCTTGTAAATTAAGACAAATCAAAACAAATTAAGTTTGAATTTTTGAATTACTGTTGAGTTATTGAGGCTATTTATACTAACGGTTACAAATATGACCTTTACTATTACATAAGTACAAAACAATACAATTTCAAAAGCCGACGCCATATTGTAGCTCACTGACCGCTCCTAAAACAACAGCCCGTATATTTATCACCCTATTGTTCGCTTATGAACACTTAACATGTTGTGTGTCGTATGAATAGATAGCTACCGAGTAAGTATCTACTTACGCTGTGCCATTGTGTTGCTGGCATGGCTCTCGCCTCTCATTATAGTCCTTGTTAGCAAAATGTAACGACTTTTAGTCTTTTAGATAGTTAAAAGATGGATAGACATCTATCTTTTAACTACTTAGGTGCCTTTTCTGTGTTTTAACTGATCTGTTAAAATAAACATGGTCTTAACATTATCAAGATAATTAATACTTCAGTGAAATTAGGTCCTAAGTTGGTCATACATATAATTTTGACGGTCGCGTAGCGCAGTGGGTAGCGATCATGTTTTCAACATCCACGGCAGTGAGTTCGATTTCCAAAACTGGCCAATATTTGTGTGATAATACTCAGGGGTGTTTTTGAAGATCTGGAGGAGATAAGGAGGTAGGCATGGCTCTGTAATGGGCCGTAAATATATTTCATGGGAGTGTCATCAACGAACGTCGGGTGACGAGGAGGGAAAGACTGGGCGGGAGCAAAGTGTCTTAAACGGTGGAGGACAAACATTGTGAGGAATCCTATACATACCTGAGAATTTTCCCTGGTTCCCGTTTCGGTAGGAATACGGGGTTAATATATAGCCTATAGCCTTCCTCGATTAATGGGCTATCTACCACTGAAAGAATTTTCCAAATCGGACCAGTAGTTCCCGAGATTAGCGCAAACAAACTTTTCAGCTTTATGGTATTAGTATAGATGCTGACCAGTGCTGAACAGTGAGCCCAATATCGGTTGTTAACGATGATGATGATCAAGGAATAATTTTCATGTTCACAGCTGCCAAAATCCACAGCGGCCGCAGCAACCGTGGGCAGACTGACAGACACCAGCAAGTACACCGGCTCGCACAAACAACGGTTCGACGAGAGCGGCAAAGGCAAAGGAATTGCCGGCAGGAAGGACCTCGTCGACGGCTCTGGCTACGTCTCAGGCTACCAACACAAAAACTCTTACGACAAGTCTCATTAGCTGTAGATTCCTTGGTGTTTACATGTATTATCGTCAACCTGTTGTTATGTATTGTCGCAGCCGCACTCTACTCGCGCTGCCGTGACGTTTTTCTGTCTATACACTGCTAGAGTGCGTGCAAGATAAGTGGCGCAATAGTGTAATTGACTCATATCAAAAGAGATGGTCCATTTCAAGTTCACTCTTGTACCCCGTATCATTAAAATTTATATAAATAAATTAATAAAATTTATTAAAGTGAATAAATCTAACTAAATAAAAAGAAATAAATAAAAAAACCCAAGTTTTTGAGTTATATCAAGATGGCGCCCCTATAGCAATTATGACATGACAGTTGACAGCAAACGTCAAATCGATTACTGCATTGAAAACGTCATCTATCCGCCTTTAGTTCCGATGTTGGCCACGCGAAAACTTATCGTGCGCGCACTTTTTAAGCTAGCCACTCACCTTTCAATAAGCATGACGTCAAGCAGATCGCGACCACACACGATCAGTTTTATTAGATGTCCAGCCGTTGGTGCTGCAGGCACATGGACTTATTGGATGGTGAGTGGGACTTGGGAGCGGTAGACAGGACGAGCGGCATGATATGCGGCAGGACGAGTAACGTGTCGGATCCGTATACGTATACCTATGTTTGAATATCATGAATGTAAATCACTCCAAAAATAGAGATGGTATGCCGCCCCATATACATCGGTACCTACTTTTAGCAAGATATTGGATAACCAAGTTATCTACAATGAGTAAAGATTTTTTGATTACTTTGTTATATGCTAGAGCCGATATAATTAAGGGTAAAGTATGCGCCACACTTCGAGTCCGTCTGATCAGCAGACGTATGGTTGCGCAGTAAACGAAAGCATATCTCATATCAGCCGGGTTAATAATAGCGGGGCAGTTACGCGTCTTGCAATATCAAAGTATGTATACTGTGGTCAAAGCGTAGGTACTTGAAATTTGGGGCACACTAACAAATCCAATGATAGATTTTGTATCTATATAGTTGCCTTATTCTTCAATCAACGGTGGAACTAGACCTTGCAATCATCCTTAAGTAGAAACCATTGCTAAAATAGACTGTTCTTATTATTATAATCTGTAATAAACGTTCCTCCCTTCACTATGCACAGTTTTGAATGAATGGAATAATGTAGTACCTACATAACTAAGTCTTGTTTTATTTTTATTAAGGTGTTGGTTATTAAGGCGCTCTATACTATATACAATACATCCAAGGCTTGATTTAAAAGTTAAAACTCATTATTACGAGTCTGACACGTAACGGAAACGCCTCGCCTCCAGACAAGCTTACCGGCTACCGCGCGCCGTCACTTCACTGACTATTCGCTGACAACGCGCTTAGTTCACTTATCGGATGTCTGATAGCTAGTAGAAATTGTAAAAACATAAAATTCTTACTACCCCCCAGTCAAGTTTCCATTTCTGTGTTATGGTAGTATAGGAGAGGTACAGGATATGTTTTTAACTTGACCCAAATACCTATTCAAACCCAACCAGCAACTCTCGGATCATACGAAATGACGTAAACGGCCGGCAAGCCGTAAGGTAGACGACGAGGCGAAACGTATTCGGTGCGTGCCCGCGGCGAAAGATGAGTTTTGAGTTTTATCGTTTTTCGTTTTACTATAACGCTTCTGTTGCTATCTATGGTCTGATTTTCTTAGTTGTTATGTTCTTCTTTCAACTTGTAGAACTCTATTATGTTAGACGTTATAGTCTGGCAATTTCGATGATGACACTCCCATGATATGCGGGCGACGGAGGGAAGACTGTGTGTGAAATCGTGCATGCGGCAAAGTGAGGTGCATCAGTCGTGGGATTTTCATTCATCGCTACACGTCCCCTGGCCCGCGCGGATCATAGGGAGTGTTACGAATGAAGTTGCCAAGCGATAGACTTGAACTTGTGTAGTCTTTATGTTTTTATTTATATGTACCTACTTACAGATTTTTGTATGAATTTCTGACATTAACATTCCGTTTAACGTATGTATGTAATTTTGTATCTATTATTTAGATCTTAAGACATTAGTGTCTGAATGTTTTATATAATTCGTCTTTTAATATCTAGTCGTGAATAGCTTATATTAGATTCATTTTAAAAATTAAGTCTCAAACTATATTTTCACAATTTTCTATTTGAAAACCTTATAGGTACAAAATGATACCTAGATTGTACCGATCTACTAATTGTGTGTGTTTGTTAAGTCCTAACCGCGACTGTTCACATCAACTCATCAATGGCTAAGCACGACTCTACTCTCAGAATAAGATTATATAGGCCATAAAGGTCATAGCCCATTAGAACTACCCAAAGTCCGAGTATTATGGGTATACGCTCACTATATCAACTACGTAGCAACTCGCTCTCAAGCTGACGCGCGAATGGCAAGAGGTCCGCTCAGAAATCCTGTTGCTCGCACGCATAGTTTGCATTGCCCAAGCGTTGGTCGCGAATGGATCGAGTACTGTCCGTGAATGAAGCAAGGGCGAACTCAACCTATCCTATCGTGCGCATTGTACTCGATAATTTCTGGTTAGCACCGTGATCTGTTGACGACGATAGTAAACTCGTCACAGAGCGACAGAGTTGTGCTAGGTGGGTCTAATGAGCTGTGAACATAATCCACCACGCTATAAATTGATGAGCCTCACACTTGCTTGTAGAGTCTGCGCCACGAAACAAGTCCCGTATTCCGTAATGTCTTAATGGCGTTCAATGTCATTTGGTAGCGGTCTTACTGTAATTTGTGTAAGGCGCTGTCAATTTAAGTTCAGGTTTTAGCAGCGGACTTCTTTCGTGGGGCGGAGTCTAACATTAAATTTCGCAAAAGTATGAGTGATTAAATGGCAAATTGGCAAAACACAAATGCAGGTACCTATGTAGAATTTAAATTTTTTGACAGCCTCCTTTTTCTCATGATAATAGGGTGGCAATATTGAAAAACATTGACGTACAAAATATAGACCTATTAACGCGTTTTAACTGAACTGAATACGTACGACTTTTAAAGATTTGATCTTTAAAATGTTGGCAAAGGTATCAAATCAAAGTACAAGAGAATGCAAGCCTAACAATGTTCAAATTTTATATACGAGTAAGTTAGTAGCGCACACTGAAAGTTTTGCGTTAAGTAGGTTTTACCTCATTATCCTAACGAATTAGGTAAGATTCTGTACTTATTGTAATTTTGTTTTAAACTTTAAAGAACGAACGAAAGGAACTGATAGTCATTTTGGGCATTTTAAAATAACAATCTGGGGAAAAATTCCTAGTGAGCTGAATTTTTGTATACACCTTTATTACGGTGTTACCTATTATAAAGATGTGAAAAATCGACATCGATATCATGACGGCTAAAAAAGTTACAAAGGTCAAAAGCTCACGAAAATCAGTTTTTCGCAAATATTTCGCGACCTATTTGCTCGCACGTAAAACCTAAAATGACTGGACTATGAATGAAGTATCTTTCAAATACCACACGTTTATATATCACATACCACAACCATACAAGTACCTATCTTTCCTACTTTTGATGTGTGTTGTTTATGTACTGAAAAAATATCCGTAAAAAGGGTTGGCAAAATTTCGCATTGCATAACACTTAAGCTATAATTAAACATATCAATCAAACGACACAATCTATAACATCTGTAATCCTTAAATATTTTAGGTGGTTATTTTTGCAAAAACAGTTGATTGTCAAATAGAAAATATTGGTTTAATAAAGTATCCAATACAGATCTGCAGGGTTATTATGTAACTTGGTGTACCATTCGAATAATAAGTCACTACGTCGTTTTTCATTGTATTTTCGGAATTGTGATCATCTAACATAGTTATTTCAACGAAATGACCTTGATTTTGCATCAAATAGTAATGATGTTTTGGTTTTTCGATCATCTAACATGTTTATTTTAACGAAATTAAGCAAATAAGGGTTTTTTGTTGAAATAATCTTACTACTTCCTACTAGCACTTCTATATTACTTTACATAAAATGAAGATACTTATGTCATTTCATTTAAAAATACGCTTTTAGGTGATTGCATAAAAGAAAATATGTTGAAAAACCTTGTAGTGACTCATTCTTTGAATGGTATACCGAAATACATAATATCCCTGCTGTTCATGTTATATCTGGTGTAACTAGTCCGAGGTCCTGGAATTAAAAAGTTTTTATTCTTCCTAGAAATTTTCAGTATAAAAATTCCTGGAGTTTAAACGTTGGTGGTGCTACAGCCCCTAGCCTCGGAGATCACGTTAAGCCGACGTTAACATCTGTTAGATGTATAGAGTTAAACTTCGCTCAGCCCGGCAACCAGCATTGGTGCAGCGTAGTGGGTCGAAACTCCAAATCCCGTCTCATACAAGGAGCGAGGCATGATGATTTTAATATACCAGGAATATGTGTACCTACTACAAAATAATATTTTATTTCTGCAAAGCTTTCAGTGTGCTAATTCAAGATACAATGTTTTTATGTGATAAGCATTAAACAAAACACAAAATTCAGTAATATGTAGTGCATATTTGTATCTAATATTAATAAGTTTGTCAAACAGATCAGACATAATATGAATCGATAAATAAGTACGATATATACCTATCTACTTTAAAAATATTTAATTTTATAAGAAATAATGTAACTTTTAAATTATTTGATTAATAAATATCTTTGAAAAATAAAAATATTTTTTACTTAACCGATTTTCCAAAAAATGTTATCAATCTGAATTGGTTCTTATTTTGTATATGAAATCTTTATTTATTTAAGAATTTTACTGAATAGACCTTTTTCAAGTTCCCACCACCACCATCCATGGCTTTCATTCATCAACCCACATCTTACACTGCAAAGATCCAAGTCAAGAATCAAGTGAAGGGAGACTGACTTCCATGAATAAAGGATAATAAAAGTATACCTATGACTGAAAGCCATAAAAGACAATGCTATCATGCTCCAATTTTCAACACAACTAATTTACTAAGGGTTCGCCAAACAGAACACGTTTAGCACGGCGTCAGACTAAGGCTGCCAGTCCACCGAAGTGGAGCGAGGCAGCGGAGTCGAGAAACGGGGAAATATTAACCAATATGATTGCACAAAATCTCCGCTCCTCTTAAGTTGGCAAGGACTTGCGAGCTAGTTTATCGTATAAAACCGGTAAGTGGAGCGGGGAAACGGAGCGAGGTTAAATAAATTTATTTATTTAACATAGTCTGCAACTCCGCTCCGCATTAGTCTGTTTCTTTGGTGGACAGGCAGCCTTAAGCACTGACGCGCGCTAAATAAAAAAGTCGAGTGTACTACAGACTGAAGTAATCAGTCGTGTGATCTGTAGTACACTCGAGAGAGAACTCGGAGAACTGTTTTCAAAAATAACAAAGTGCCATCTATGAGCCGCAGGCATAACTGAATCGCAAAACCTTAAAGAGTATGAAAAGGGTTCGTTTCAAAGTTCTCTAAGAACGCCATCTACTGGTACAACCACTATTTCACTATGCCTGTAGCTGGCAGCACGCATCACCCGATTACAATTTTCGTAACGCATTAACCATCTAACTTCATGTTTACTCCTTAAGTCAAGCGTCCGTTATGACGTTCTGTTTGGCAAAGCCTTTTATGGACCTAACTATATTATACCTACCAACTAAAGATACGTAAAAATAATACACAGGGTTATAACTAAAGCCATAGTTTTATTGCTCTGAACATCTAACTATAATGTAACGGTGTAAATAAAATTAAATTTTAAATGTAGGTACCTTTATTTGACTTAAAACTAATTATATGCATAAAGCTGTAACAAATTTTGAAAACACGAATAAAGTCATAATTTAAAAATACATATTACATAAAAGATATAAGTAGGTAGAAATTAATAAAAACAATTAATAGTGTCGAAGAACTCTTAAAATTCTCTAATTGAAAAGAAAATTCTGGCAAATTCTGAGTTTGCGCTCAGTAAATTATAAATTCATTTTGCAATTTGGTATGTAATGTATGTATTTGAAACAAGCAAACGCCCGCGACTCCATTCGTGGATTCGTTCGTTCGGATTTTTCCGAGAAGAAAGTAGCCTTTGTACTGCCTCAGAGTCCAATTTTGGCTGGTGGGAAGCTTCGGCCGTGGCTAGTTTCCACCATACCGACAAAGACACACCGCCAATCGATTGAGCGTTCCGGTACGATGTCGTATTGAATCGTATTGAATGTGGATTTTCATCCTACTCCTAACAATTTAGCCAACTTCCATCATCACTTACCATCAGGAGATTGTAGTCAAGGGCTAACTTGGAAAGAATATAATAAAATAAAGTCTATATCAAATTTCATCCAAAGCGGTTTCGTGTTAGGTAACATACAGACAAACAGACTTACTTTCGCATTTATAATATTAATAATACGGATTAATAGGTTTTAAATTTTTAAAGTTATTTGTAGACTAGAAATAATATACATACATATTTTTTTTTTTTAATTCAACATTTTTATACTGCTGATGAGTTATGCTGTCTCTTAACATAATATAATATGTATATGACAAAAGAAAAACCACAACACAAACGACAACTATTATCTGAGTACATATGGGAGAATTGTCATATTATATTGCAATTAAACATTATACAATATTTAAAGCTTTAAATTAATTAAAAAAAATTTGATTACCAGTTTAATATCTACTTGTGGGTTTTGCATACGTAAAAGACACATCTCCTAAAAATAAAGACATGTTGTCAACAAATAGCGGCAGAATTGAAGCTCTCTCGTTCTATTTAATGCAGCGAAAGGGAGAACGGAATATTCGATTGCGCCGCTATTGGTCGAATTTTGTCTTTCTTTTGTGTTGAGATGCACATTTTAGGTCTACTCGTCCAATATTTACTAAGTTTGCGTTCGGGTTTATCGTGATAGAATTTTGTGACACTTGCAAGTTGCTATTGTAATAAAATAAAAACCTAAAGACAATTCATAGACTTTTGAGTGGAAATTGTGAACTTAAAAATTAGAATTTCGCTTTTACCCTGTTTTAAAACTTAATACGTTTAATCTCATATTCAAGGTCACCGCAAAGCATGTTATCTTAAATGTATGTGAGCACGTATTACACTTTGGGTCATAATTCGGCTTTACAGTAGTAATACCTATAAATTGGCAGGTCAGCTATTCGCTAACTCGATCGCTTTCAGAAAATATTCAATATGTTCAACACTTACCCACTAACCCGCCTGATTTTCTTTTAAGTAAAGTGGATCTAATCACTATTGACTAAAGTTCACTTTACTTTAAAGAAATTTGAGTTTTAAATCCTAATCCATGTTTATAAATAAAGCCGTTATGGTTTTTACATAGCAGGTAAGTACGCTGCGTATTTTTTTTTAAATTCTCTGTTAAATGACGACTTTCCTTCGAAAGTCCATCGAGTAAGCGAATAAACCAACTATTTCAACATAAGGCTTGTCAACTTGTGTTTAATTTGCAGACAACCAAATCAATACAATGTTACAAATGTAAGAATTATTAGATATACGTATATAATTAATATTACTCACTTTTATTATGTGTAACTCAATGAGCCTTTTAGCTCTAACGGAACTGCCTCTAGCGGATTTTTTTAAAACCATTAGAGGAAAAGGCTCATTAGCATCAAAAAACTTAAATAAAGCCCTGTTTTAGAATACAGAAATCGTCCTTCCGTCCCGCCAAAATTCAGAAGCTCGACATCGTAATAGCATGCTTGAACGTAAGTACGAGTATAGTGATAGTGCTAGGCTTGGCAAATTCGTTCGTAGCACTCCCGATGGTCCGCGGGGGCCGGGGTAGCGATGCCCCGCGCGCACGACTTCATACCCACGCAGTCATTCCCCTCCCGTCGCCCGCAAATCATGGGAGTGTCATCAACGAACTGGCCAAGCTATAAGTGACTTCGTTCTAAAACCAAACCAATATGGCGGACTGACAAAGATGCCGGAGAAGCATATATTATAATAGCATTTTTTAATTTTATAAACGAGCTCAACTATGACGGACTTACAGCTAGGTATTGTTTCAGGCGCTATAGCTTTGTTAATATAATAAAACGTTTAATTTAAATATCCGAATTAAGTGTTAGTGTTCATTTACACGAGCGGCAGCTGCTACCGACGACCGTAGTCGACTGCAGTCGGCGACATCTCGGCGGCAGCCAACGGCACTCGATTTCAGGCGGCGACCGCCGCCGAGAGACGACTGCAGTTGGCGACGCCGTCGCTTGCCGCCGAGACGTCACCGACTGCAGTCGACTGCGGTCGTCGGTGGAGTTGCCTCTCGTGTAAATGAACCCTTAGTCAAGGCATGACTAAACAATAAAATATGTATAAGAAGACTTACAAATTAAAAAAACATCTTATCAATGTACTAAAATATGAGAGACCAATGTGCTTTTATAATATGTCACACTTCAAAAAAAATTATCAATTATCACACTTCTACGATTTTTGGAGTTTACTCCTTAAGAATCGATTTTTCTCAAATAGCCCCCGGTATGAATAAAATGTGAGCAGTAAAAATCGATGAACGAATGACAGCGTTACGTTTTTTGTGCGCAACCTATTCTGCGCACCTTTCACCGTGCGCTGCTGCCCAACGCTACCGCACGCACGCTGTGGCGGGCGCGCATACCGCGGCCTGCTGCTCCTCGGTTGCGCACCTTTCACTTTTCAGGCGTAGTTATTGAGACGTACATAGTGTATGCTGCGGGGCAACATACACCTGTTAAGACAGTCGATCTGAAAGAGTAAACTCCATTCGTGCGTCGGAGCTGACACACATTTTTTTTTCTAAGACAACGAGTGGAGTTAATGACTAACTAACTGTACACAAAACTTTGTTTCTATAGGGTATTTGCACGTAAATAAGACAATTTTTGTATTCCCTATTAGTACTCAAAACAATATTTTATTAATTAACTGTTTCAATTGTGAATTTAATTTATTAAAAAGTGTGTAAAATCATCAATACTAGTGAAACATTTGCTATTGGTCCGTTCTTATGTGACGTCATTTTCCACGTAAACAAATTCAGGCAACCATTATAACAGTGTCTTTGACGCTATAGTCTACGGTCACTAATATGGCGATGAGACCCGTCTCTTATATATCTTAGCAATCCATGGATACCCGTTCTAATATAAAACTTGCTGCAGTTCTTGAGGGGCAAAGGTCTTTAAGCAAGTTAGAGATTTTGCTGGTAATCCTCTCGCACCTACTTCACAGACAGTACAGACTAACGACATAGCCATTTTTAGTTAGTTCATTTGTTAGCTCATAATATTTATTCACTTTTATACTGCGATCCTTCGAAATGTTAGTCTCCTACAGTAAGTACTATTCGCTTGGTTTGTTTGGACAAAAGAAAAATGTCTGGTCTAGATCTCGAAAGAGTGACATCCGCTGGGATTTTATAATGTTTCTCATACGTATCCATTAATAAAGTCCAAACATTTTCAAGCTCTAGGTACTGAAAGGCTTATAGCTTCACGTATTATTTAAAGCACTCGGATGACGCGAGTAAAGTCCCCTATTCAGAAGCAATATTCCTCCAACCAACAAATTCCTTGCTGTTCCCTATTACCATTTAAATGCTTGAAATATGTCACAGTTTTCTTTGAAGACAATGATTATGTATTATCTCGGAGTTTTACTTTTACCATAGTTCTATGAGAACAGAAATAGATTAAAAATACATGCATATTCCCAATTGTTTGCAATTTTTTTTTTCAATTACTCTACTTAATATGGTTTGACATTAAAAGTATCACACTTAGTTTTAAATGAGATAATTTAGCATCTTCTATTTTATCTCTATCTCATGCTCACATAGACAGGTATAGCTCGGCAACTTCGTTCGTAACACTTCCGATGGTCCGCGCGGGGCGGGGGGCGTGTAGCGATGAATGAAAACCCCACGACTGATGCACCTCACTTCTCCGCACGCACGATTTCACACCCGCGCAGTATTTCCCACTGTCGCCCGCATATCATGGGAGTTTCATCAACGAACTTACATAGTATTATGCCCAGCTTACATAGTATTATGATATTTTAAGTTATAATATTCAAGAGTTTTGTGTACAATAAAATCATAACTTACCAATATATTATATTATATTATCTTTCGTTTCACTACGATTATTATAAAATATATAAAAATGAGAAACTACGATCTAAAATGATGTTCTGACAAAAGAAACTTAATGACAATAGCTAAAATATAGAGTAAGCATAAGTGTATCAAGTTAGTCGTAATAACTAATAACATAATCAAACGTCGAAAGAATGATTGAAACGTTTTTGAAAAAAAGAAAATTATGATATTAAGCTATTATATTCAGTAAGCAGCATTTGTTTAAAATTACGATATTTAACGGTACCAATTTAAATTGATTATATACATTAACATTTTTTTTTCTCATGTTAAAATTGTTCCTCGAGCAAATTAAAAATAAACACTAATTTATTTAACAAAACTTTACGATACAAGCTTTATTTAGCTTTTTATTTCGTCTTATGCAATTAGTAATTAACGTGTTATAATTATGATAATATTTTCGGAATGCATGCTAATGCTAAAATAGATATTATAAATTGAATCATAATATTTATAACAGTCAAGATAAATGTAATCTTTATTTATTATATGTCCATGCAAACCTATATCTATAAGCGAGCACAACACTATCGGTCAATTCTGAATTTTACTCAAAAACTTAAGCCGTAATGCACAATGAGTCAAGCCATCATAGGTTTTTCGATTTCGACATAAATTATGGAAAATATTTTCATTATTTCCAAAATTATTTTCATTTTCTCCAATCTACGAAAATCAATGGGGATGATGACTAGGTTTGAATATATTGATTTTTATGAGACATTCAGGTAAATAAGGTCAATGTTAACTAATTTATTCATAAAAAGCAAAGATTGACTGGATATTTGCAAAATAAATAAGATTATAAAATTTCAAATCTATTAAAAATCTTTTATCGTAATTAGATGAAAGTTCATACAGTTTTAGCTTCCTAACATTAAATGTGACATTTTTTAATATTTGAACTATAAAAATAAACGCACAAATAACAAAGATATTAGTAATTTTGTTTGAACGTCCATACAAATTTAACGATCATTACGTACATACGACGTCAATAGTTCGTACCATTTTGTATTGAGCGTTTTTCAGGGATCCGCGGCAACGCCGCAAATCTGACCCTTTAAATCCCTGTAGCTCCGAAAGTAATGATCGCAGATACCCTGTTACTTTTACAAAATTGCTTTACTGTTACTCTTAATTCATTTACAATTTAAAAAACTGTCATCATCCCTATTCACTTCGATAGTGCGGCTCCACCTATCACATACCAATGTCATAGAAACAAAAAAAAAAATAACGTATAACACAGTCTATTTTTTCACAATATAAAGGTTATTACGCAATTTATCTAATAGATCCTACAATATATGTGTATATGTAATGCAAATATGGAATCGAAATATTTCCTAGTCACACTATAAGGCCCGCTCTACACTACGCGATCGCGTGTACGGCGTAAACTGTGAGTGTGGAGGCCGTTTAAGGCGGTCCCCGATCGGTTTCGCTATTTTGTCGTGCTTCAAAGAGTTTGCGACTCGGCGGCGCGCGAACACGAATGAATAACTCGTGCAAATTAACTTGACACCTGGCTTAAAACTCTACTATCTTCGCAAGTCCTTTCGTCTCGTTGCCGGGTAGAGATTGCTTATAGCAATAAATCCTAAGTTTAAATTATTCATTTGTAAGTTTTTTAATTATTTTCGATAAAGTATTTCTTCTTCTTCCCAACTTTCTTCTCGCTTCCCCGCGCGAAGGTGCTAAATAGCGTTAGCATCACAGTAATCACCAGTGCACGAAATCGAAACAAAAACCGAGTCTCGGCATCAGTCCCAGTTCCGGCCGAAACTGAAACTTACTTACTATAAGGTATTTTTTTCGTATGAAAGTAACTGAGTTTTGACCACTCTGGGACAAATAATGTGGATGTATGCGTTTGGGAGCGATCGACGCTGTTTTTTTTAAATATACTATACACTATATTATATTAATAAGTATACCATTAATTACAGCGGAACCCGTTATTCAGTCGGACAATAATAAACCGAAACTTTTTTCACTCAGTAATATAAACAAACGTCATTCGAGCCAGGCGTCAAGTGAATGCGCACGAGCTATACTGTTCCAGTGTACGCAGTATGAATTCGCGGCAGCGACGCTGAGTGTAGAGCGGGTATCACAATACATCGCCGTCGATCACTTACATGGGTCCCTCGATAGAACTGACTTTCATGGCGAAGTAATAAATGGCCCGACTGGCTAAAACGAAGGCAATGACGAAGGCACCGACGTATGCTACGTAGATGCCTCCGCCATGCGTCTTGGCTGCCGAGAGCGTGCCGAGGGTGACTCCGAGCGCGATGACGAGGCAAATGAGCGCGAGCACTGCAAAGATTATGCCCCTCACTCGCGCCATTCGCTGCCCTACTGATGACACCTTCCGGCAGTGCGGGCAGCGAACGGGCGCGTTCTTCAACAACTGGTACTGAAATTAAATACGCAATTTTTAACCGACTTAAAAAAAAGGAGGTTCTCAATTAGACGTTTATGTTTTTTTTGTGTGTTATTTCATAATTCTGCCAATCCGAATTGGGCCAGCGTGGTGGACCATTGGCCTGTAACCTCTATACATGGGTTGATTATAACTTAGTCATTTATTAACCAATTTTGAAAATTTTTTTTTTTGTTGTTTGAAATAGATATAGATGATCCCTTATAGATTGATCCCATTTAATTTTCACGAAAATCGGTATTCGATTAAGTATCTTTTTGTTAAAATAAAAATAACTGAAATAAGTGAACGAAACCTCATAATGTGGGAGAAATTCATGGTTCCCGCGGGATTTGTGAAAAACTGAATTTTACGTGACCGTCCGTAAAAAGAAAGTCAAAAGTCCGAAAGCCGCGGGTGTCCGCTAGTGTAACAATTGCTTTATAAATAATTGATACATACTAAAGTGTCATACAGTGTCAACTTTGTGTCAAGGGTGCTATCCAAAGGGTGACTCATGGATGAGTCAATAACTCAATAAGTGACATGAATGTTTAAAATCCAATAAGTTAATATAGCAATGCATGAAGATCCCTACAAATTCAAAACTGTCTGTAAAATTTTGTCTTTAAGCTTACTTTTCTTATATTTTTACTAAATATGCACAAAAATCATAATTACGTTAACAGAAAACAGTTACAAAATAAAAGAAATTAATTAATTAAAACCCATTATAGTAATATATTTTTATATCTACAATATATTTATATGAATTATTGATGACGATAACAGATGTTAATGACCGATTTTCGGCACAACGATGTTTAAGTCAATCTTGGTCAGCATAGTCCAATATACCGCATGCAATCTTTTGCAAACAGTGTCCGAGACCGTATAGATATCTTCAGTGACTCAATTAGCAGTATTAAGACTAGGTTTCCTTAAATGGATTTCTTCTTCGCATTTATTTTTTGTTGTTTGTCTTTTTTTTTTTCTTTGTCTTTTTTCTTTTTGATTACAGTAAGTAAATAATTTGCGTTGTACCCTATGTAAGCATGTTGTGTTTGCTTCAAGTAGGCACAATTACGTGAGGATGAGAAGAAGCTATTTTTTAATATATGTTAGATTAAGTATTTGTGCCAGTTTAGCAAACCAATAAAAAAAAAAAAAAAAAAGTACTTTGCTTTTGAGTATGTAAGATTGAAATAGACCAAATCAATGAAGACATTATTAAATGTTGAAAAACCTTTTAACATAATCTTCACTTCATCTTGGCTGGTGGGAGGCTTCGGCCGTGGCTAGTTACCACCCTACCGGCAAAGACGTACCGCCAAGCGATTTAGCGTTCCGGTACGATGCCGTGTAGAAACCGAAAGGGGTGTGGATTTTCATCCTCCTCCTAACAAGTTAGCCCGCTTCCATCTTAGACTGCATCATCACTTACCATCAGGTGAGATTGCAGTCAAGGGCTAACTTGTAAAGAATAAAAAAAAATAGTCTTAGATTTATGTTAATTGGCATTTCGTCCTCACTATTATAAAGCTCAAAGTGTTTGTTTGACTAATCTCAAAATCCACTGGTTCAAATTGAATTTTTTTTTTATTGTTTTGTCCATTTATCCAGGGCTGTTTCATCAAGCTACAACATTTGAAAACTTCTATTACGTGTCATGTTAAAATACAATAACCATGTACAGTTCACAGTGGAATTTTTCCCCTTTAAAAGTAATAAAAAAGTCCACAATATCATGTCTACCTTTCTCATGGTTTTATACTCAAAGTCAATATAGATAGATAGTCTAGTCTGCATCACCTTAACCTTCATAATTATCTATACTTAATATTATAAAGAGGAAATATTTCATTGTTTGTTTGCTTGCCTTGAATAGGTTTTTCAAATTGATTTGAAAAATTCTTTCACTGTTGGGAAGCTATACTATCCTCAGGTGCTATAGGCTAAATTTTATCCCTGCATTCCTACGGGAATAGGAACTACGCAGGTGAAACCGCAAGGCGTCTGCTAGTATTATTATAATAAGTAAGGTAGTTGAATGAAGTTATGACATTGATAGTATGAATAAGTGGGTGACTGGTGACTTGGGTTCAGTTCTTTTTGAAGCAGCATTCTCATTGTCATGATGTTTTGGTGTGTTTAGTGCAATAATGTTTTGTAATGTAATTGATCATAAATAATTTAGTATGGGCATGGATGGAAAGGATGCATTAAGCCTACACCAAGGTCACAAGTTCTGGGAGATGTTTCCTCTACCAATGGTATAATTTTCGAGTAGTGAGTGAGTAAAATAGCTTACCAAGAAAGTGTCCTGGCAATGTGCACAAACAACCCGGCACATGCCAGGCACAGCAGGCACAGGCGGAGTCACTGGTGACGGTGCTAGGTTGATGATCCTCTTGCAGTCCGCACGGGGACATGCTATGCGCTGAGATGAGGATTTGCATATCAGCAGGCAGTTACATGGACAACGCACATACTTCTTCCCAGGTGGGGCGTTTCTTATTGGCTGCAGAATTAAAAAAAAAATTTAAAATTATAACTCAATTAAAATATTACAACAACCTGAGCGATATATGCCTAAAATGCATCAACAACAAGACATTGGGAGAGCAATATTTTTGATGTTCTGCTCAATAGCAGCAAGAATGTATTTTGTCTTCACACAATATCTCACAGCATCCTATCTTAGGTCTACAAAGGTTGCCATCTTATTAAACTCATATCCTGAACAATCTACTCCATAAAATAAAAAAAAAAAATCATAATTCATTTATTTCAAAGCACTTTTGAAAAGTCAAGTTTATTTAAATTAATCTAATGGTGGTAAGTCGAAAACTTAAAATGAAAGTTAAGAGCGTTCCAAACACGCCTTGGTCCGAGAAGAGCCCACAACAAACACAGCCAACTCAAACTTAACCGCTTGGCTCACTTCAGGACTTCATCAAAACATCGAAGTGAGTAGTGTAATGAAACTTTAATATAGACAAGAAACCAAACACGCCTTGGTCCGAGAAGAGCCCACAACAAACTTAGCCAACTCAAACTTAACCGCCTGGCTCACTTCAGGACTTCATCAAAGCATCAAAGTGAGCAGCGTATTGAGACTTTAATATAGACAAGAAACAGTTGGTGATTAATGTTGCATAGAATATTTCTAAGTAAATACTAGTGCAACATGTACTTTTCTTTGTCTTACTTCAGTCTTTTGTGTTATGTTTATTGCATACAAATGAACATGTCTAAAATGATAGTGCATTCATCTGAATGGCCTAAAGTTTATTCAACTAATGACCTCAATTGGTTTCTTAAAAAGCATGATAAGTAAATGGTAAATTATTTAGGGATATTACTAAGTTTAAAGCACCTACAGCCTATGTGCCTAAAACCTTTAACTTAGCATAAGGTGCTTGGTGCTTGTGGAAAGTTTATAACTGGTTATATGGCTTTATACTGCTGATATAGATAATGAAAAAAAATCATACTTTGATAATAATTAGAAGATTGCAGACTTAATAAAATAACATGCATTAATAAAATAACATACGGCAATCAAAGACACTAGACATTTTAAAAAATGCCGTAAAGACTCATTATCTGGTGCAGTAAAGACGATCTGTATATATTATTTCTCTTCAATATAATGTATTTATATATAGGTATTTGTGTAATATTGTTTATGTATTACGATGTAAATTATTTGTATGTATGTGTATTACTAATACTATGGTTATTTTTGTTTTATGCCACCTGCTGATGTCCTTAAGTTTTCCTAAACCGAAGGTCAGGTCAGGTAAGGTTGCCTGGAAGAAATTGCTACTTAGCGATAAGGCCGCCTTTTGTATGCTGATCTCTTCCTAATTTGTTTTTATTTCACTTGTTTTTGTCTTTGTGGTGTGCAAATAAAGTATATCTATCTATCTATCTATGCATGATATTTTTGCTTCTCTTGTTTACACTTAAAAGACTAAGTATAAAAGTACCAATGTGTCCATACATCAAACTAACACAGGCATAAAAGAACAAAGAATCCTTTTTAATAACTTTTAAACCCTCAACATCAGCATTACAGGTCCAAATCAAGCTAACAAACTAACTTTACTGAACATTTTTTTTGTCACTGGCGCCAGTTTCAGGCTTCCTCCTTAAATTATAAACCAATTGGAAATTGGAGAAAGAGCATAGGCAATAGCACACATAAAAGCAGCTAAGGATACAACCAGTTGTATCTTACTTAATTGAGTGGTGAAAATATCAAGTTCTATACATAGCATACATACATCTAAACATTTAACTTCCATCTATTAAGATATCAGTTGTGAGCATAAACCATTCTGCTTGGATAAGATTAATTGAACTGTAACCACACTAGTACATACATACATATATGAGTTAATTGAGTAAAGTTTTATATAACATTGTGTAGCCAACCTGAACAACTATGAACCTGATCTATTATAAAACAAAAAACTACCAAGTTGATCAATTTAGATAAAAGATTAATATACCAGCAGTTTACGGTTACTAAAACATAACATATGTAATATTAATTAATATTAAAATATCCGGTTTGACAAGTATAGGTAACTTACGGTTGCTTCATTGCACTCTGAACATTTGACGACATGCTGCTCCCGTTTGCCGGATATATCTATCATGGCCTGGCAAACGCGACATGTTACCATCGGCAAGCCTGCCTGCTGGTACGGCGGAGGCAACTCATCAGGCCCGATCGGCGATATTGTACTCACATTCTCTTCTTCTGGAAATCAGTTAAGCTTCGCGTGAGAATACGTAACTAATGTTAATGTAACAAAAAGATATTCACTAACACTGTTATATCATGTTGGACAAGCGATCGGGTAATCTTTGTACTTTGTTTAGCAACAAAATAATACAAAATAGAATCTGGTTGAATCATCAGCTGTCAAAACAGATTAATCGTAATCACTTACCGTCTCTTAACAGTGGTTGATTTTCACTTTGCCCGTCTCCCATGATCTTAGACTAAGAATTTAACACCACAATTAAATTACTTTGCACAAATTGGGAGCCGGAAAATATGAATTATTATAAATATTAGGTACCTACCAACTACACCACAAAATCACGAAAACACAGACTAATGCTACACCAGACACCTTTACACAAGTCAGAAGCTGTCAAATGTCAATAGCTTTGATCAAACATTTTTCTTGGTTTGTGTCTCAGACGAATTAAAATTGAGAACTATTTTTATTATTTTGGGTTCTTTAGTTCCTAAGTAACATTAAAATTTCAAAACGTAACTGGCCGTCGGGGCAGGGGAATGCCAGATTTATAGAATTTACCTTTTATTAGGTCTGTGACAATTTAAAGTACTTGCCACAGACCACAAATGAAGGGTACTTGCTTTGCTTTGCTGTGTTTCGCAACTCGCAAAGATAAAATATCGTTGGAGTCAAACTAGGTACTCAAAGGTGTGTTATAATCATTGGTATTGTCAATGTCTATTGTCAATGTCAATGTCAAAGCAGTAGAGGTGAGTCGTACTCGCTAAAACGCGTACTGAGTATTACGAGTACGAGTACGCCGAAAGACGCGCTCCAAAGACTAGCTCCACGAGTATTTAGAAGTACGAGCCATTAGGACCTATAGAATAGATACGTACTCCTAAATACTCAGTGGCCAGCGATTTTACATCATATTATCTGATACTAAGCGTACATTAATTTCAAACAAGTTCTACACAGTCATTTTAGACCTGTGTAATTCGATCGTTTCGTAAAACCCGGGTCGATCGCGACCCATACTCATGGAGATCGGGTCTCAATGATTCGATCATTTCGATCATTCGGGTCACGGGTTGTTTGGGTTTTGTGTATCGTTGCGACGCGGCTTGAAGTAGGTAGGTATTTGAACTGAACCGCCGTAAGACCCGAACCGGAACCCGATCCTTTGATTGACCGACGGATTCAAAACAAAGTTATGCCTACTATCAGTTAAATAAATATTGTGGTTTGTAATTGTATGGCTTTTGCGTGGTGATACAATAATATTAAGTCATCGTCTAAATTTACATTCGAAAAATGGGAAATTTCATTTTATGTTTTTATGAATATAGATAAAAAAATGTAAATAATTAAAGTTATTAAATATTATATAGATAAAACTATTGCTAAAAGTAATACATACCTACATATATATTTTAGACTTTATTCCTTACGAATTTACCACTCAAGTCATCATCATTATCAACTACAGAATAGAGAATGATATCTTTACAAGCCCCGAGATGAAGCCGATGAAACTCATAAATACAGAGTAATACATATCTTCCTTTACATACGAATAAAAGAGACAACTACAGATTGTACTTGCGAATGATGATTCGACATTATAAGCAATCGAGCCAAATAATTATTTATAACACTAATACAATCAAAATAAAGTTCAATTTAGTGTGGTCGGGTCGAGAGATCGAGTTTATTATATGGATCACCAAACGGGTCTCACAAGATCGGGTGTTTTAGTCGTCCGCGACCCGATTATTCACGAGAACTACAGATTTGAGAGTTATTGTATTAAAAATAAAGTTCAATTTAGCGTGGTCGGGTCGAGTGATCGAGTTTTTATATGAATCACAAGATCGGGTGCTTTAGACGTCCGCGACCCGATTATTCACGAGAACTACAGATTTGAGAGTTATTGTTTTAAAAATAAAGTTCAATTTAGCGTGGTCGGGTCGAGTGATCGAGTTTTTATATGAATCACAAGATCGGGTGTTTTAGACGTCCGCGACCCGATTATTCACGAGATCTACAGATTTGAGAGTTATTGTAATGAAAATAAAGTTCAATTTAGTATGGTAAACAAAAACCTTTCGATCTTTTAATCGAGTCTGCGCCCGGGCGGGTCACCAAACGGGTCACATAAGATCGGGTGTTTTTAACGTCCGCGACCCAATTACTCACGCACAAGTAGTGATCGGGTGTCGGAGATTTGATCATTCGCGATCGACACAGGTCTAAGTCATTTGGACTAGTGGTATGTACGCAAGGTACAAAAAAATTGAATCCTGAGTTCGATCCCGGGTAACAGAAAATCATTTTTGTGTTTTATTTTGTTTTTTTCAATTGGTTTCTTCAACTATTTTTGGTTTTTGTAATCCACAAAAAAAAGAAAAAAGTTTGCAAACAAAAATATTTCAGTCATTAATTTCAAAATTTCAATTTAATTTTATTATTTAGTTATTTCTTTTAATATTACCTCATGATACTGTCGGGTTACATTAACTTGTTACTTTAGCGGATAAATAATCATACTAAAACAAATAAACATTATGTTTTTAAAATAAGGATTAAAATCAGGGACTCCAAATATTGGAGTATTAAGAGTATTAAGTGTATACTGCGTTAAAAAATCGGTCTTATGTTTGATAAAGTAAAGACAATTTTTCATCGGCAATGGGACGTCACTCACACATTCTTAAACGAACGCGTCCGGGAACGCTTCTCGCGATGTTTTGTCTGTTGGAGTATGAAGTGTTTATTGCGTTGAAAAACCGGTCTTATGTCTAGACAACAAAGTCTATTTTCTTTCGGCATTGATAGAAGTCTCTCACTCACACATTACTAATCGAACGCGTCTCTGAACACGTCCCCGCATTGGTTGGACCGTTAGAGTATTTGCGAGTATTGGACTCGCACTCTGTTGACGTCTTGCGCTCCTCGGTACTCGGTACTTCTAAATACGCTTAATACGTGTATAAGTCCCTGCTCCGTACTCGTACGCCATACGTCTTCCAACAAACCTAGTGTTAAGACCTGCTCCAGTATATACGCCTCACCTCTACAAAGCAGTCAAAACATTGCCATGCTTTCCTAAATCAATTTTTTAATATTTTATTATTTGTTTTTGATTTTTGCTAATAATTGTAAATCTTAATACAGAAATGGCTTGTAAACTTCATAGAGTGCGATATTACAATCCTAAACCAGTGCAAGTGAATTGTGTTGCATTCAATAAAAGCAACAAACTTCTAGCTTTAGCCAGGTAATTTCTATTACTAAACGCATTTATCGAAATAAAACTTATTTTTTGAATAAAACATGGTAAAATCTATTATATTCCTTGCAGGCAGGATGCATCTATTGAGATATGGGACTTAAATTACGCTCCATACCTCATCAAATGTATACCGGGGGTTGAAAACACTTCAGTTGAAGCTTTAGGTTGGGTGAATGAGAGGTTATTGTCAACAGGACTGGGCGGTGCTCTTGTCGAATGGGATACTGACAAATTGAGTATAAAATACACTGTAATGCTAACAGGGTACGCTGCATGGTGTCTTGATGTGAATTCTGCCAAAGAGTTGGTGGCAGTGGGAACAGAACAGGGCTATGTTAATCTATATTCAGTTGAAAATGATGAAATTGTTTATAGAAAATTGTTTGATAAGCAAGAAGGAAGGATAATATGTTGTAAATTTGACCAACCAGGAAATATATTAGCCACAGGTAAGCTGTACTCTAACTGCCTCATACTCATCTGGTGCCCTTAAATTCCTCACTATACTCGGGAATTCGTTTTTTTTAATTCCTCACTTAGCTTGTAGTTCAATCTTATAATCCTGTGCTTTCTCAGTATTTTATCATCATCATCAATAGCCTGTATTCTTCCACTGCAGGACATAGGCTTTTCAGAGAGCGCACTACCACACACAATCTTCCGCCTTCCTCATCCAGCCACTTCCCACTACCTTCTTGATGTTGTCGGACCAGGTAGCTGGAGGAAGGATAATGCCATTTTAATTAAGTATTCCATATCACTGTAAAAATTAATTTTGTTGCCTGCATAATAAATAACTATTTTAGGTTCTATAGATTCTATAAGAGTTTGGAATGTGGAGACAGGGCAAGCAACCTGCAGGATATCTGTGGCCAGAAGAGGCAAGGAGACCATTGTGTGGTGCCTGGCTGTACTGTCTGATGGTGTTGTGGTCTCTGGTGACAGATATGGAAGACTTACTTTCTGGGATAGCAATTTGGGCGATCAGGTAGTCATATTAGTAAATTAAACGTTTAATCACTTATCTTTTACAATCTCTAATATGTAGTAAAATGTTATTATAATAATATAATTCTTATATATTCAAAGGCTGCTTCACCACCCACTTTATTATGATGGGAGTATATTAAAGTGGGCGGATAATAGTGCCTCTGAGTATATTTCCATAGACCTATGATGTGCACTATAAGATATCTTGAGAAGAGAGAAAGACAAAATGTCGAACAACAGTGGCAGACTAAAATATATCTCTCTCTCTTGTCCCTTTTGCAACAAAAGGGAAAGCTATATTTTCCCTCATTTAGAGATATGTTGTGCTGTGTATCTTATGCTTATGTTGCCTTTTCTGAATTTGGTCATAATGTTATCTATTGTGCCACATTGTTCCCACTGGATGACAAGCCATCCCAGTCTGCTATAGAAGCTTAGCGGGCAGCCCAGGTTACTGATTGCCTCATGAAGACAGTATTGCTATTGAGCCATTGTAGACTGTTTATTGTTCTGATACTCCCCTGCATCTAAGCATATCATGTATCTGTGTTTCTTCCTCCATAGATGCTCTGCACAGAAGTTTACAGTTATATCTAAAACCAAAAGTTGTTTATTTAATGGACAGTGCCCTGCTATTAGTCCTATATCAGTTTTCAATTGTGAATGGTTTGGCCTGCTTTGTGTGTTAACATGTGCTTTTGTTTGCCCATGACTTTGATTATTTTGTATAATAAAAAAATACATGTAATCTTCCAGATAGAATCATACACAACTCACAAGCGTGATATACTATGCATAGCTGTGTCAGATGACGAGAACAGCATGTACTTAAGTGGAGTGGACCCGGTCATTGTACAGTTTGTGAAAGTGAAGAGTGGCTCGAACAAACAGACCAGTGCTAATTGGGTAAAAAATGTACAGAGGAACATACACGAACATGACGTCAGGTGTGTTTTATAACTTATATACTTGAGGACACCAGCAATAGGCTCATTGACACTTTTTTTAAAAGATCTTAGTGTTCTACTAGATTGAAAAAAAATGTTATATTTTTTTGAGACATAAATACATGAATTTTAATTTTTAAATATTGTTTACTTAATTATGAGATACAAACCAAAATGCTATTGGCCATGATGGTCTATATTTTAACTGTTTCATAATGTCACATTAACACTAAATCTTAAATGAACCAAAGAAATAGAGTGTTTGACTAAATTATTAGTTAATAACTGGTTTATTCCTTTAGTAGTAAACATCAAGTAACATTGTGACGTCACAAAATGGACGACGTTTTTGATGTTTCGAAATATTTAATAAATCCATAATTTTTAAATTAAGTTTTCGATGAAATCCTTTTATTCATTAGTATCGATATTTTGGACCCTTTTCCATGTATTACACAAAATTAATATTGTTTAAATTAAATTTTATGAGTCAACTACCCTACTATTTTGTGTAAAATTCTTTTGTATTACAAATCCCACAAGAACAATGGGTTTTTTCAGGATAAAATGTTTCCTGTGTTCTGCTCCAAGGTTCAATTTATCTCTATACCAACTATCATCCAAGTCAGTACTTTATTATACAGTCTACTTTGTTAGGTAGAGGGTGCCCTGCTTCTACTTGTGAAAGAACAGAAGAGCAATCTACCACCATTAATAACAACATTAAAATGTTTTTTTTTTAATTTTATTTATAGAGCCCTTGCAATAAATGGTGAAAAATTAATATCAGTTGGAGCAGACGGTTATTTAACACTTTCAAGTTATCCACCAAAATGGGTTATGAGAATACCTCCTATGGTTCCATATCCAAGATCATCTGTTTGTGCTGGAAAAAAGTTGTTATTATTAAGGTATGTAAACTAGCAAACCTAGTCACATTTCGGATTATATGCACTTACTTCTTCCTTACCCCTACCCTAAAACCTACCCTACCCTACCCCTACCCTACTCCTACCCTACCATATTTTTCAAGTTGGAACAAAGTGCACACTATGTGAAAATGGAATTAAAATAGGTTACATAGTTTAGAAGTCTATTATGAACAAACAATTACACCGTACGGTTTCATCCGCGTGGTTCCCGTTCCCGTAGGACTACGGGGATAATATATAGCCTATAGCCTTCCTTGATAAATGGGCTATCTAACACAAAGAATTTTTCAAATCGGACCAGTAGTTCCTGAGATTAGCGCGTTCAACCAAACAAACAAACTCTTCAGCTTTATAATCGTAGTATAGATATTGTGAAAAAAGTAGTTGAAAAGCTTTTAAACATTGAAAATTACAAAGAACCATAAATTTTACAGGTACAGCAACTATCTTGAAGTTTGGAAGCTAGGTTCGTATGCAGTGAACAAGAATGGAAATGTAATTTTAAATAATACTAATATTAAAAAAGAAATAAAACAAGAAAATACCAGAACTCAGCTGGAGGAAGACACTGAGGTTATAGCCCCTAATGAGATAGACAGGCATGACAAGAAACAGAAGCAGACTTTAAAACTGACAGAACAGCCATTGAAACTTGTATCAATACAGGCTAAAGGCAAGAAACAAATAAAATGCTGCGAACTGTCGCCCAGTGGGGAGTTAGTGGTGTACTCTACAGAGAGTCATATAAGAATGCTTAAGTTGGAATGTGTAAGTATATCTCCTAACACTTAGTTATTAACTGTATCATCAGTATTCCATTCATATGGGAATGTCATCATTTTAAATTTTCATTTAATTTCATATTTTCATATATGTGCTCTTCTTTCCTACCCCTATCCTACCCTAAAGCTCTCTCAGCTCTTTTTTTAAAGAGTTGAGTCCCAAAGTGACAGTGTAGTTCACATAGAACTGCATAAACTATATATAACTTATCTATGCTTCACTATTTTATAAAAAAAAATTGCATTTTTGCTGGCAGTTTCCTAAAATAACATTTATTACAAATTCTTTAAACTGTGTACTTATGAGTATGAATAGATTTACAAAGAGATTTAATAATATCTGGCTTTAATTCAAATCATGACGTATATTTTACTTTACATACTGTCAATCGATTTTTTTCCTACTTGCCATGGGTTGCGAGAAACCAGTGTATCTTAGTATATGAAGTAAATCAATAAAGGGTGGACTATGAAGCCCACACTTTATTGATTTAGTATTAATGTTTACCAGTTCTCAATATATTCCAGGATGACGAAAGCAATATATCTTTAACGAAAGTCCTAATCAGCGGTATAACATGTTGCGACCGTGTGGCCTTCACTGCTGACTCCAGGACGTTGGTCGCTTGTTGTAGCGGAGAACTGAAGATATTGCAGGTGGACCCTGAGGCAGGGGCCACTGTCATCCAGACCATTGCTTGTGACAAATGTAAGTGAACTACTAATGAATAAACATAGCCCTTGACTACAATCTCACCTGATGGTAAGTGATTATGCAATCTAAGATAGAAGCGGGCTAACTTGTTAGGGTGAGCGCAGACAGAACGGAGCGCAGCGGAGATGATTTTATTAACGCACTTTAAAATTATTCCACTAAAGTGCAAAAATGTTTCAACCTTACGCGTCCTCGAAGAAACGCGCGTCGAAACGGCGCCCACGTCCTACGCGTAAAGTCCTTTTCATGAAAGAAGTCCCCCAGACGCGGCGCGTCTTTAAGGCGCTTATTGTCATTTGGTAATGGCGGTCTTAATGTCATTTGTGCAAGACACAGCGTCTTGCAATTGTAGTTCAGGTTTTAGCTGCGGGACTTCTTTCATGAAAAGGACTTTCAATGTGAAGTCGCTCGCAAACTTGAGCATGCTCGATCCGTAAAGAAAATGCCCGAGATTATTCCTCTCTGTCTGCGCTGACCCTAAGGAGTAGGGAAAACCTCAATTTGCCAAGCCGGGGATCGAACCTTTCTTTTTTATTTCTTTCAAAGTTTGTTCAAAATCAGGTAAAAATACTTCTTTAGCGTAATTAGGTATTCGGTTATTATTCAATATAATATTTTTTTATGATATTTTCAGGAAATTTAATTAAATTTTATGTATTAACGCATTATATTAACAAACTAGACGACGCCGGACTTTTTTGCCGACCGCGAAATTTAGTTTTTCACAAATCCCACAACACAACCATGGATTTGTTACGTGATAAAAAATAGCCGATATGCTGCTCAATAATCTTCTCTATCTTCCAGTGATCATCGTCATCACTAAAATCTGTTCAGCTGTTCCAGTGTTTAGCCTGGACAAACATACACACAAAAATTAAAAAAAAATGTGTGCCTAAAGTATCGTGTAAATAACTGTAAACATTTGAGTAAACACAGTTATTTTGTTTTATTAATCACAAATAGATACTTCAGCATTAATATGTTAAAAGCACGTTTATTTTGTATTCCAGATCTAAAAACAAAATCGATATTACACCTCGTTGTATCGAAAGTAACGCCGACATCGTACATAGTGGCCGCCGATACTATGGGACGTATTGCTGTTTGGATAAAGAAAGCGAAGAAATTCGAATTCTACGTAACACTGCCAAAGTATCACTGTGTGCTCTCTGCTATTACCATAGACGATAGACGAGAAACCCTCATTGTGGTGTATGTTGATCAAAAGGTATATTTATGTTGTTTTATTTGCATGTATTTGAAACTAGCGGACGCCCGTGTTTGGAATTTAGTTATTCACAAATCCCTCGGGAACCATGGATTTTTCCGGGATAAAAAGTAATCTATGTGTTAATACAGGCTATAATATATCTTAATACCAAATTTCAGCTAATTCGGTTCAGTAGTTGAGGCGTGAAAGAGTAACAAACATTCATATCATCAAAATCATCAGTTTTAGCAAATCTCGGGAAACCATGGATTTTTTCGGGATAAAAAGTAGGCTATGTGTTAATACAGAGTAAAATCTATTTCCATTCCAAATTTTCGCTTCAGTAATAGCGACGTTATAGAGTAACAAATATCCAAACATCCAAACATCCATACAAACTTTCGCATTTATAATATTAGTAGGATGTTTTGTGAAAACCTAACATACCTTCCCCGACATATTATCTTGAAACGAGAGTAGCAATAATTTCGAATCTACGTCTCTACATAGACGTAGATTCGAAATTATTGCTGTCTTTCTGAGTAGGGACGAAAGGGATGGGACTAAAACAATTTCGCCGCTGTTAGTCGCAATATCTGGAACGGCGACTCCGCACCGGAAAGCACATTGTTGGTCGACCCCCCATTAGGTGGACCAAGGACATCAAGCGGACTGCAGGGAGCCGCTGGATGCTGGCGGCTCGAGACCGTTGTCCTTGGAGGTCCATGCAAGAGGCCTATGTCCAGCAGTGGACGTCCATTGGCTGATAAGGATGTCTTTTTGTCCTTACAAGATATCTTTTTCACACATACTAGGCTATATGGTCGGTTTGACCCTTTAAGGTAAGGGGGTAAGAACCGTTTATTGTGTTTTTTGATGTTTATTGTATAAGAGAAACATGATAGAATATGAGGTATTAAGCCTAATATGCAGATAATTTCACCAGCAACCATACTCTTTAGAAAGGAACACAGCAAATCTAATCGGAACTTATCAAAAGTGCCGCCATCTCTATCTATTGGCGGGTAAAAGAGATCATTAACGCTGGCAACATAATCTCCCACCGGACAGCGCAGTGTTGGTCGACCTCCCACTAGGTAGACCAAGGACATCAAGCGGATTGCAGGAAGCCGCTGGACTCGAGAACGTTGTACTTAGAGGTCTATGCAAGAGGCCTATGTCCAGTAGTGGCAGTCCATCGGCTGATATTAATAAAAATAAATTATCTGTACGTATTTTAGATAGTGGAGTACAGTTTGGTGGATAAGCAAGTGACGTCATCCAACAAAGCGGAGCTCCACGCTGAATGGAGCGCGCGCACGGCGCCCGTGGTGTCGCTCAGCGCGCACCCGCTGCGCGACGCGCTCGTGTTGGAGGACGATGTCTCGCTGTGGGTGCTGGACAACAACACGACGGTTTGCTCTTTGTCTATACGTGTATTAGATAGTGGAGTACAGTTTGGTTGATAAGCAAGTGACGTCATCCAACAAAGCGGAGCTCCACGCTGATTGGAGCGCGCACCCGCTGCGCGATGCTCTCGTGTTACAGGACGACGTCTCATTGTGGGTTTTTTTTTGATTTTATTGGAGTGATTTAGAATGATTTTTCATATAAAAAGAAAAAAATATGGGCAGTAAAATTCGATGAACGAATGACAGCGTTAAGTTTTTTTGTGCGCAACCTATTCTGCGCACCTTTCACTTTTTAGGCGTAAGTTTTGAGACGTACATAGTGTATGCTGTGGGGCAAAATACACCTATTTAGACAGTCGATCTGAAAGAGTCCACTGCAGGACATAGGCCTTTAGTAGGGACTTCCAAACTTCACGATTCTTAGCCGCCTGCATACGCGAATGCCACTGCGCTACGATGTATTTTAGAATATTTACCATGTATTTTCAATATAACCAATATTCCTATTACCCTCCCAACTATTTTTAAAATACTGTATCAAGAGTCCTACGATAATAATCCAGCAGGCGGGGATCGAATCACAACCTCTCGGTTATGAGTGTGGCCGCTTTTTTGCCCCTGTTGAGCTATAGGGGGTCCGTAATGCCTTGACAAACGAGTTTTAGATATATCAATCTATATATATAAAAATGAATTTCTTTTCGTTAGTATCGCTAAAACTCGAAAACGGCTGAACGGATTTATCTTATCTTGGTCTTGAAATGTTCGTGGAGGTATGGGGAAGTTTTAAAAGGTGAGAAAAATTAGAATGATTGCCGGGATAACCATAAAAACAGCCCTTTTCTATTTCCCATACAAACGTTTAAGAGTCAAGGGGTAGGGGTAGAATAAGGTAGGGGTAGGGATAGGGAAGAATTGCAAATAAGTCAAAGCGAAGCTTGACCAATGTACAATATCACCTGATATTGCTTTCAAACAAAACTTTATCGTAATCGAAGAATCAATCATAGTGACAAGATCAATAATATAACATATTGTTATTATATTTCAGAGTGATTTCGAGGAACAACCGTCAGCGCCCAAAAAAAAGCAAAAGTGGTTCAAAAAATTGCAAACCACAGGACTTCACGTTATCCCACTAAAGGTTTATTTTTGCAAGCTTAAATTATTATACTTAGTTTAACCACCTTCTGATAAGTGTCAGATTCACAAGTTTTGTTTTTGTCATTTGACTGTAAGTAATATAATGTTAAGGATCTATATAAACGACAAAAATTAAATGTATTACATTTTTTTTTATTCTTTACAAGTTAGCCCTTCACTACAATCTCACCTGATGGTAAGTGATGATGCAGTCTAAGATGGAAGCGGGCTAACTTGTTAGGAGGAGGATGAATATCCACACCCCTTTCGGTTTCTACACGGCATCGTACCGGAACGCTAAATCGGTTGGCGGTACGTCTTTGCCGGTAGGGTGGTAACTAGCCACGGCCGAAGCCTCCCACCAGCCAGACCTGGACAAATTTAGAAAATCTCAATCTGCCCAGCCGGGGATCGAACCCAGGACCTCCGTTTTGTAAATCCACCGCGCATACCACTGCGCCACGGAGGCCGTCAAAATAACTGGCTACTTATATACCTATTGTTAAATGGTGATAATCTATAAAAGACAAAACCTGATTGGCTAGAGTTTTTTGTGGGCTCTTCTCAGACCAATATTATTACCTGTCGCTTGTCGAAAGTGCTTGTAAACTAAGTCTAATTGAAATAAATGAACTGTTGACTATTGGCATTGACACTCTGGAGGGTGTGGGTTCGAATCCGGTCCGGGGCATGCATCTTCAACTTTTCAGTTTAAGAAATTAAATATATATTAGATATAAATATCACGTGTCTCAAACGGTGAAGAAAAACATCGTGAGAAAACCTGCATACCCCAGAACTTTTTTATTTCTCTGCGTGTGTGAAGTCCGCCGATCCGCATTGGGCCAGCGTGGTGGACTAACGCCTATTGGACTAACGCCTTTCATTCTGAGAGGAGACTCGAGCTCAGCAGTGAGCCTTATATGGGTTGATAACTTATGGTCTAGCTGTCTATGACTCCCATTCATTTGACAAACATTATGCTACATTTAAAATCTTATTATATAATTTAAAATACTAATTTATATTGTTTCTTTTCTTTTAGTACCTAAGTGGTTTCCACTGGCTGGGGGACGATGAAGCGGTGACATTGGAAATTTTGCCAGAAAATATAGTTTCACAGTTACCGCCTGGTATAGGTAGTAAGAAACATGCTTTGTAACACTTCAGTAAATAAAACAGTTCTATTAATTTGTGGTTTTTATTTTCCACACACACATACACGTATATTATTATTAATAGTTTTTACTTCACACATACTTAAAAATCGATAATAGTTAGTTGAGAATGCCAAGATAATAATGACATTGTAACATGAGTGTTATAGACCAGGCACTGTGAGGTGTTGAGTGTACATAATTCGAGGACCGCATTCTGTGAACTCAGAAAAGCATGTAGGTTGCGATTCCGCATGTTGCCAGGAGGTTTGTTGGTCCTTTAATTGGTTATACACTACCCCCTTTAGTGTCGAGGGTATGGACGGAAAAAATTGTTTGTATTATTGCTTAAGTTTGTAGTAGTAGTAGTTAAGTTTAAGTAGTTTTATTGCTTGTTTTATTATAAACTAGCGGACGCCCGCGACTTCGTCTGTGTGAAACCCTAATACTACCCCTACCCCTAACCTATCCTTACGCTACCACTACCCTAACCCTATGCTACCCCTAACCCTACCACACGACGGCGAACGCGAGCTTGAAAAAAGGAGTATCTTCTCCCGTTTTCTCAACATTTCCCTTCACTGCTCTGCTCCTATTGATTGTAGCGTGATGAAAAGTATACTATAACCTGCCCAGGAGTATGAAGAATAATTGTACCAAGTTTCGTTAAAATCCGTCGAGTAGTTTTTGTTTCTATAAAGAACATACAGACAGACAGATAGACAGACAGACAGACAAAAATTTTACTGATTGCATTTTTGGCATCAGTATCGACCACTAATCACCCCCTGATAGTTATTTTGGAAATATATTTCATGTACAGAATTGACCTCTCTACAGATTTATTATAAGTATAGATATAGATATCCAATTTATTATCATTAAATCATCTAACGAACAGATAATCTATTAAATATGATATCCAGGACCGATCCTTAAATCTATGGATATCCACCAGCAGCGCCGGACCGAGGTAAATTTTAGAATGGAGCGAGATCCAATTATGGCGCCTTTCGCGCACGTAAATTCATCACATAAATTTCTTTTCGATCTTGTCTTTACCATTTCGGCGCCCCCTAGGATTTGGCGCCTGGAGCGACCGCTCCGTTCGCCGTATGGACGGTCCGGCCCTGTCCACCAGTAAGGACCGGGTCACATTTGATATTATCTCAATTTCGTTTAATTCAACTAGCATAGTCAAAGATAGTGAATTAGCCCGCTAGTCTACTAGGTTTGACAGTAAAAGAAATAGACGAAATAAATAGCATTCTCTAAAAAATTAGACCATGTTAACTATTTCATTAACGGTGCCTGTTGAATACTGACTATAATATTTTATAGGTGCAGGTTTCTTTCTTCGGTTTTCTTGCTTCTTCTTGATTCTATTTTTGAATATATGAATGATGTTGCAGAATTTGATATGTTGGTTTATGAGTCCGTCGTTGATGAGGTCTGTTCCTAATGTGTCGTGTGTCGTTTTTATGAATTGACGTCTGTCACTTTGTTTTCTTGTCTATTTATTTTGACATGTTATGAAATGACGTTTTACGTCATTGTACTTTTACTCAGAGGATAAAATGATAATAATGAGGTTATTGTGGTCGAGTATTTTATCCTCTGAAATTTATTTGTTGTTTCACAACATGCTCCCCCCCGGGCTGATGTCGTCCAAGGGAAGTGGGCATATGTTGTTGAAGGCTCGCGTGATAATGCCTTTCTTCGTGTTCAGTTGAGCCACCCTGCCGATGGAGTCGCCGCCGTAAATGATGTTTGTGACTCGACCCATAAGCCAAAGAAGAGGTGGCTGTGTGCGATCCTTTACTAAGACGATGGCTCCGATCTTTAGTTTGTCCATTGATTGCCTCCATTTGCCTTTAGTTTGAAGCAACGAAACGTATTCCAACGAATATCTCTGCCAAAAGTGTTGACGAAGTTTCTCCACTCGTTGATATCGCTGGAGACGATTGACTTCTTTGTCTAGGAGGTTTGCCCGTGCTGTTGCTAACAGTGGTCGTCCGATGAGGAAGTGAGATGGAGATAAATAGGAAAGGTCGGAAGGGTCTGTGGATAAAGGTGTGAGGGGACGCGAATTTAAAACTGCCTCTATCTGCGCTAAGCAGGTCGCCATTTCTTCATAATCAAAGTGAGTCAAAGAAAGCACTCTGCGCAAATGGTGTTTAACTGACTTAACAGCGGCTTCCCAGATACCGCCAAAATGAGGACTATACGCTGGAATATATTTAAAGTTAATACCTTGTTCAACTAGTTGTGCTTGCACGTAGTCTACGCTGCTTTTGAGGAACTGCGCGAGCTCATTTGAGGCACCTATGAACGTGGACGCGTTGTCAGAGTAAATGGTTTCCGGCTTTCCACGCCTCGATGTAAATCGATTCAGACAAGCTAGATAGGCCTCTTTTGTAAGATCGGTTACCAGCTCGAGGTGTACTGCCTTTACTGCGAAGCAAATAAATACGCAGATATATGATTTTGTGAGCCTGCTTCCTTTGCCCTTTCTGTTTAGTATCAGCACTGGCCCGGCATAGTCGACACCTGTGGTTAGAAAGGGCGATACTAAATGTGTACGCTCATTGGGTAAGTCACCCATGATTGGTTGGACTGAAGTGGCCTTGAAGCGAAAGCATCGAACACAAGCGTGTACAGTTTTTCTTGCTAGATTCCTACCGTCAATAGTCCAGTAATTTTGTCTAATATTACTTAAAAGAAGCTGAGGTCCTGCATGCATAAGAACTTTGTGATGTAATAGAAATAAAGTTTTTGTGATGTGATGTTTAGCGCAAAGCACAATTGGATGTTTGACGTCATATGAATAATATGAGTTCCTTAAGCGCCCACCTACTCTAATGAGATCGTCAGAATCTAAGAAAGGTGACAATGAATTTAGTTTACTACGTTTCGGCAATTGTTTATTGTTTTTTAATAAATTGTACTCTTCAAGGAACATTTCCCTTTGAGCATGATGTAATACGATTTTGCGAGATGAATTGATTTCATTGAGTGTAAGATGATTGTGTTGAGTTTTAGTTCTACAATTATGTATGAATCTTTTTACATAAGCTAAGATTCTAATTATTTTATTGAAACTGCTATGCTTATGTATAATATGAAGAATCCTATTATTAGTATGGTCTTCTGCCTTTTTTGGTATGAATGTATGCAGTGATGTGTCAGAAGTAGAAATGTCCAGGGCTTTATGTATTTCCGGAATTTTAATGATAGCCTCATGTAAATACTCTGGCCCCGTCCACCATAGAGCGGCTGTGCTGATGGAATCAGCCTTCACCCCACGAGAGACAAGATCTGCTGGATTAGACTTTGAAGGTACATAATTCCACTTGTGACCGTTAGTAGTCTCTTGAATTTCACCAACCCTGTTTCTGACAAACTGAACTGTTTGTGAAGAGGAACTAGATAACCATCCTAATACTATTGTCGAATCTGACCAAAACCAGTGCTGATGAATATTAATTGTAAGAGCATTGACTACCTTTTTCCAGAGTCTGGTAGCAAGTAAAGCGGCAGATAATTCTAAACGTGGTATTGTACATTTAGGTTTAATTGGAGCAACCTTATTTTTTGAAGTTAAGAGCCTAACATTCACTAATCCTTCATGATCTATGGTTCTAACATAGATGCATCCACCATAGGCTCGTTCTGATGCATCTGAAAATGTGTGTAACTCAACAAGAGTTGGGCTACTACATGACACAAATCTTGGAATTTTAATTGAATTTAAGAAATGTAAGGAATTTGCAATATCTAAAAAGTCTTTCTTAATGACATCAGGAGCTTCACTATCCCAATCACACTTGCTAATCCATAATGCTTGTATAATAAGTTTGGCCATTACTACACAAGGACCTACAAGTCCTAGGGGATCAAAAATTTGGCTGATAATAGAAATAATATTGCGTTTTGTTAATTTTTTGTTTGTATTGATTTCAATTAGGAAGTTTAAGTTGTCTGATGTTGAATCCCAATATAGACCTAATGTTTTTGAAGGTGAGTTGTCACTCATATTCAAATCGAGGCATTTCTCTGAATCACTCTCTATGTCAGTGATTGCATGTAAGACATCAAGACTATTAGATTGCCATTTCCGCAAATTCATTTTTGCAGAGGATAAAGTGTCTTTTACACCCTTGCATACAGTAATGAGAGATTCCATAGAGTCACTTCCAGTCAAAAAATCATCAACATAAAAATCATGTTTGATTGCATGCTGAACTTTCACATTTTTACACTCATCCGCAAGAGAAACTAAACATTTTGTAGCTAAATAAGGGGCTGATGCCGTGCCATATGTTACTGTATTGAGTGTGTAGGTTTGTAACGGTTCATGTGAATGAAATCTATAGATTATTTGCTGAAGTGACCTTTGATTTGGTTCTATGTATATAGTACGGTACATTTTTTCAATATCTGCAGATGCAACTAGTTTATGTGACCTGAATCTAATTAAAATTGAAAAAATGTCATCTTGTATAGTCGGCCCAACCATTTGAATTGAATTGAATGATTTTTTGTTAGAAGTGGCCGCTGAAGCATCAAATACTACTCTGAGCTTTGTAGTAGTAGAATCTCGAAGTACCCCATGATGAGGAATGTATATGTTTGGTGTGTTAGAAGTATGTTTTATGTTTTTTGTAAGAGTCATGTGACCTAAATCAATGTATTCTTTGATGAATTGCATGTATAAGTTTTTTAGATTCAAGTCCCTGTCTAATCGTCTCTCCAAAGAAAGAAAACGAACCTTAGCAAGATTATAAGAATCTCCAAGCACTTCTGGTGTTTCTTTTAAGGGTATTGTAACTATGAATCTACCATCTTTGTCACGTCGAGTGGTGTCTTTGAAAATTTTTTCACAAGCCCTTTCTTCTAGAGACATGCTATGTTGAGATGACACTGAATCTAATTGCCAAAAGCGAGTAAGAGAGGCTTCATCATTTTGTCCAACAAAGTGACAAAAATTGTTCGATACCTCTTTATGATGTACATTGTTATTGCTAAGACAGCCTGATAATAGCCATCCTAATTTTGAATCACGGAGCTTTGGCTGGTGTTTGCCTAAGTCTATGACGCTTAGACCAAGAACATTCCAGAAGACCTCGGCTCCAACTAAAATATCAATTTCTGATGGTACATTGAAAGACGGATCAGCTAATTGAATATTTTTAGGAATAGGGATGTGCGACACATCAATGTAAGAAGAAGGTAAATATTTTGTTATTTCTGCAACCATGTAACAACTAATAGTTTCTTTGTATCCACCATAATAAGATTCAATCACTAACTCACAAGACTCTGATATTAATGAAGACTGACTATTGATACCGTTGACTGTGGAGCTAACAGGCTTTACTAATAGATTAAGTTTTCTGCTAAGACTATGTGTCACAAAGTTTGCTGTGCTCCCATTATCAAGTAGAAGCCGTGCTGTATGTAGTTTATTATTGACATCTCGGACTCGCACCACAACTGTACATAATAATGTAAATGTTTGAATATGTGATGTTGGGGTTACACCTGTGGACAACGCTATTGTGGTTCCAGTAGGTTCTTTAGTACTGTCATGTAATAATGTATTGTGTTTCATTCGACAGTATTTGCAGTGGGTAAGCTTACAGAACTGAAACCCATGGCCGGGCTTCAAACAATTTCGGCACAAATTAAGTTCAGATACCTTTCTTATTCGAGAAGCTACATCTAGTTTTTTGAAATTTTCACAACTAAAAATGAAATGAGGTTGAGAACACATAGGACACTTGTAAGCTTTTTGGTTGTTATCTGTGTAAGAAACTTGTGCCTTATTTTTGTTTGTGTCAGAAAATGTTGAAATGATACCTTTATGCTTGTATTTGTCTTGTAATGTTTCAAGTAAATCAGCCCTACTAGTAATGAATTTTATAAATTGTTGTAAGACTGGGCTGCCCCCAAGTCCATTGCGATATTCTTCCCACTCTCTATTAGTAATAGAATCTAACTTCTTAGTCATAATGAATATAATCAAAGTATCCCAGTGATCAGTAGGTTGCCCTAATGTTGCAAGGGCTCGTAGGTTTTTGTTTGTAATATCAACCATGTTCCGTAGCATATTGCTTGATTCCTTTTGTATAGGTTCAATATTAAATAGATTTTGTATGTGATTGTTCACTAAGAGTCGTTCATTGTCATACCTTTCAGTGAGCAACTGCCATCCCAGCTGGTAGTTGCCCGCTGAAAAGTCTAACGCTTGGATTGTTAAGGCAGCTGTACCTTTTAGAGCTGCACGTAGGTAATGAAATTTATTTATATCACTGATTGATTTATTGTTATGTATTAAGGATAAATACGTGTCCCGGAACTCGAGCCAGTGCTGATAATCCCCATCAAAGTGAGGCAGGTCTATTTTGGGCAGCCTCACAAAATCATGCTCGCATCTGTCGCTCTTTTGAACACTCAGATCGCTACCATAAGAAGAGCGGCGACGCTGAGTGCTCAGGTGTGAATTAAGCATCACTTGAGCTTCGGATACAAGCCTGAAGTATATTCCATCGAAGGCTTCACGATCTTGGTAGGCCGTCTCTGGAGGGTCTGTTAGTGCTTCGATTTCTGACTGCAGGCTTTCGAAATCACCATATAACTGTTCGATCTTACGAAAACGACACTCTAACTCCTTTATTTGTATATCACTTAGGTGTTCACCACTATTTAATAATGATAAAAATGTTGAAAATTGTGTAAGTCTTGACTTAATCGAACCACGCTTTTTGACTAAATCTTTGATTTTTGCATCACACATTTTTATTTATATGGATTTAAAACGTTAACTATGCATTAATAGTAGTCAATTCACTGATTTTAAATGTATAAATCTTAGTAAATAAAGACGCGACACCGGTGGGCGGTGGCGATGACCTTGACCGTGACCGCGGGCGACTAAGGGCAAAAACACACTGTTGTCCCTTAAGGTCAATTTACGACCTAAGAAACTTAATTATTATTGAAAATAAGTTTACTACGTGTATTGAAGTACGACTATGAATAAATGAACGAAGTGATGAATATTCAAAAATATGACCGTTTTTTTTTTTAAATTTTGTTCGAGTATTTTGTATTACGCCGAAATAAGCGACCTATCTATCGCAAATAAGGCAATCTTAAATAGAAGATTAGGAGGATAGTAGGACAGGATAAGATAAAATCGGAACGGACTCACTGTTCTGAAGAAAGGCCGGCATAGAAGACCGTTGGTTTTCCAATTTTCGAATCTTGAATTTGCTTGAAAATCGAAGATTTTTCTTTACTCGAAGGACCACTTGTTGAATACTGACTATAATATTTTATAGGTGCAGGTTTCTTTCTTCGGTTTTCTTGCTTCTTCTTGATTCTATTCTTGAATATATGGATGATGTTGCAGAATTTGATATGTAGGTTTATGAGTCCGTCCGTCGTTGATGAGGTCTGTTCCTAATGTGTCGTGCACGCCAGTGTGCCTTCGGCCAAAAGATTCGTCAATTTAACGGATTCTCCATCCTTTACGCACACATTGTGGTGTTTATGGAAAATACCTTTTCCATCCCTTTTTAATTATCCGATCATTTTCGGAACCGAAGCCAGTCTATGCTCTGTTGTGATTGGCTGAACCTTATTATTAAAGTTTTATTTTTGCCTTGTAAAAAAACATGGCTGCAATTATAGTGAAATGTAAATATGTTCCTTGAGTTGAGTGAAACTGTGAAACCAGTGGAACTACAGGAAACTACAAATCAATTTATCAAGGATTTTATTTCTATTTATTTATTTTCTGTATATTATTGTATAGTATTGTTAATAAAGAGTTATAGTTTGATTTGTGCTCGGTTAATTTCAGTGTTCGATAGTAAAAGTGCAAAAGTGTTTTTGTTTTTCGTTCAAAATGAAGCGCTGTTGCGTGCCTAAGTGTAAAACAGCTATTAATTTACGTGCTGTACCATGTACTGATGTTACTAGATGGAAGGTATGGTTGATCAATTGCCTGTTTTTGCGTAAATATTCCTGTTTACCTTGCTATGTTATTAATCATAGGTTAAGGTTAACTAAGTCTGCGATACTTACTTTGAATTTGGAAATTAGTGATTTAAACCAAAACGCTGTTCTAGCACCTACAAATTCCAAGTTCCTAGAGGTATCTTGCATCGGGCCTAATAAATACGAATAAACGATAGTTGACCACGTAACTACTACTTCACAAACAAACAAATAGCCTGAAATGCAGACTAACGCATTAAATGTCAATATTAACGAACAATCAATTATATTTCTACAAATAGTGTCTGTCTAGGCTCACAATCCCAGTCCGAATATTTACAGAGTTCAATTTTACCTGATCCCCTGCCTTCTGCTTCACAGAATCCCTTTGTGCATGTTAGGCCTAGAGTTCGATCAGCTAAGTTTGAAACTCCTAGGAAGCAAAAGTTACGTCAGAATATTAGAACATTAAAACAAATGTTGTGCAATGAGACTTACAAATGCAAACAATTATAGTCAAAACTTTGTGCTAGTAATGTACAATATTTTATTTCAAATTATCCTTTGTTAACTCAGTTTGGGAAATTATTAGTGGATTCACAGTTAAGATTATCTGATTCTAAAGTCAAATCTCCTAGATACACTAATGATGAGAAAATCTTTGCACTTACATTGTTTAAGTTGAGCCTTAATTTTTACAAATTCTTACAGAAATATTTAATATTCCTATCCAAATCAACTACAAACTCTCTATTAACTAAAATACCTGTGAGACCAGGTATTAATGAATTTATTTTCCAGCATTTGGCTGATTGTGCTAAGAACACACAGACTATGGGTTTGCAGTGTATATTGTTGTTTGATGAAATGGCTGTCAACAAAAATTCATTTTTTAATATTCATTCTGGGGTTATTGAGGGTTTTGAAGACCTAGGAACATAGGTGGTGAACGAGCAAATAATGTTGCAGATAAAGTTTTAGTTTTTATGTTACGTGGCTTATTTCCATCTTGGAAAATACCTTTAGCTTATTATTTTCTCTGTGATGGAATAAAGACTTTAAATTTAGAAAGAATTCTTAGAGAAATAATTGAGGCAATATTTAAATCTGGATTTATTTTAAGAGCTACGGTCTGTGATTAAGTTTCTGCAAATGTAGCTAAAATAAATTCATTAATAACTGATACACACAGAGTATGTCTTCATAATAGTAATGAAGACGCTGAAAATATATTTTATTATATGATTAATAACAACAAGGTATATCATATATATGATGTTCCTCATTTGTTAAAATGCTTCCGTAATAATTTTCAGAAGAAGGACTTGATCATTAGAAATCAGCATGCTCAATGGGCTTTCATTGAACGGGCTTATGCTACTGATGGTGCAGGAGGACGTGCCAGAACCATAGATTTAAACGATAAACATATAAACTCAAGTTCCTACGATAAGATGAAGGTAATTATGCATTACATTATATTAGGAAATGCTTTCTGAGGGAAGGGAGTGTAACTACATCAGCTTCCCTACTCCAGACAGAGAATTAATATGAACAGTAGATTATAACTCCATACCATTTTTTGGGGTTTATGGGGGTGACAAGCGCAATATAAGAGTTACAAATGAAGTGTAACTCTCCAGCCTCTGCACCTCAACTCCATTCTCACCTTCACACGGTGGACCCCGTTACTTCGAGCAACTTTGTGGAAGACTAGGAGAAATCCCAGTGGGAAACGGAGTCAACAAACAGACGAGAGTACAGGAGGGATTACTGGCGCAAATATTTTGGTCCAATAATCTTAAAGCGAGGGAAGAATCACGTAAGGCTTTATTAATTAACAAGAACAAGCCATATCATCACACGAATGTGTGTGTCTGTGTAAGTATGTTTGTACCTCCTTTACGCTGCGGCTTGCATACCGATTTGACTGAAATTTGGAACAGTTTACTCTGTATTAACACGGCTACTTTAATTGCGAAAAAAATCACAGTGGGATTTGTGTTGAGTAGCAAGCGTCTGTTAGTATATCATAATATCACATGATGTTCCATATTTTGTTAAAATGCTTATCTAATATTTTTCAGAATACCTGGATCACTGGGCATCTGCATGCTCAATATGCTTCCATCAATGTTAAGAATATGCTACTGTTGGTGTAGGAGGAGGGTGTCCGAGAACATAAAAAATTACTTAAGATGAAGGTAATTACGTATTAATTTAACTAATTAACTAACAGCCCACTACAGCACCAGACTTTTCTCCATACAGGAGATAGATACCGATGTCAAATATTTAAATATGGCTACTCTAGAAGATTCGCTCTGATAATCCTTTTGACTAATTTTGTCATTTGTGGGGTGGGAATATTATGAGTGGTATATAATAGTATAATTTTTGTAACTAATATGTCTGAGAAATCGATAAATATAAAAGAAAGTCAGGTTTGTTACAACACTTATAACTCAAGAACAGCTGGACCGATTAGGCTAAAAATTGGTGGAGAGGAGCTTAGATCTAGGAGAAGAACATAGGATACTTAGGGTAGAGGTAGAGTTGAGTAGAGTATGGTAGAGTAGGTGTTGGGTGGGAGTATGGTAGGGTAGCTGTTACTCTTTAACGCCGCAACTACTGAACCGATTTGGCTGAAATTTATAACGAAGATAGATATTACCCTGGATTAACTTAGGAATATCCCGGAAAATCTATGGTTCCCACGGGATTTGTGAAAAACTGAACTTTCCACGTGGACGAAGTCACGGGCATCCGCTAGTTTAATATAATTTTGGTAAAAATTGTTTACGATTTTGACGAAGGTAAATCAAAAAATCATGATAAGTAATTTTACTTTACAGGTCAAATATGCTTCAGATGTCTTCAGTTTTAGAGGTGTACACTGACTTACTTTGGAAAATGAAGTCATATTATAAAGAACTTTGTTATAGTGTTCCATATGTCAACATGACTGCCTCTGTGGTCCAGTGGTTAGTCTATGTGTTCACAAGGTCCTGGGTTCAAATCCTGGGTAGAGCTAAATGAGATACTGAGTTTTTCCTTCTTTTAAGAAATTTTTAGTTATAATTCTCAGCCGTGAGTTGGAAAGTTGGTGGCATTACACCCCGTTAGTTCTAGTTCACAAACGCCATTTAGATCGAAACTTTTTCTCCTTCTCCTAGAACTATGATTGAGGTGTCATTTGTTTCGGAAACGCATTTGAAAAGCTTTTGAAAAAATTAAAGGGCTGCTTGCAAAGATTGCAAAAGTTATAAACAATTAACTAAAAAATAAGGGGTTTGTTTTTTTAATATCAAAAACTATTTAAAATATTTCCAATTTGCCAAAAGATTCAAAAAGAAGAGGAAAAATTGCTAACAAAAAGTATAACCTTTAGAAGTCTGGCTTAATATTTATTGAACTAAATAACCTCTGGATCTACTGATTGACTTCCAAATTCTTTTACCATGTTATTTGTGAGTTTCATAGGCATATTTTTATCCTCCTATTCTCACCAAAACGGGAACTACGCGGGTGAAACCGGGGGGCGTCAGCTAGTTATGTATATAAATTCTGTAGGATTTTAAATAATTTTAACAGTTGTAAACTATTTCCAGGAGAAATACTTTATACTTATATACATAATACTAATTTACTTAATTTTACCTTACAGGTCAATTATTATGCTTCGGACGTCTTCAGTTACAGAGATACACTGTACACTGCCTTTTACTTGGGAAAATGAAGTCATACGAAGATATTAGTTTTAGTGTTTCACAATTATGTTAACATAACTCTCTTACATACTTATAACATAAGCCTCTCTGGTTCAGTGGTTACCCTATGTGGTCACGAGGTCCGGGTTTATATAAGATACTGAGCTGTTCATCTAAGAAATTTTGACTTTTCTGATCTACATGTGCTCTTTAGTATAAAAAAAGTTCTCCGTCTCCTATAAAAATGGTTGAGGTGTCATTCGATTCGGAATTGAATGTACACAGTTTTTGAAAAATTTGAAGGCTCGCTCACTAAAATTGCAAAAGTTATAAATAATTCACTAAAAATGAAAAAGGGGTTCAAGCATTTTTATAGGAGACAGAACTTTTTTTTACTAAAGAGCAGTGAGCACATTCCATCCAGTTTAAATGCGTTATATCCATTAATTACGCGACATCTGTCATATATTTTGTGAAGTAGTCATATAATTTTGTAACTGTACAATTTGGTATTTTACTGCAAGGAAATGTTTACATTTTTATTAAAGAAATAAATAAAAGATTTTGTCTTTTTTTTAATCATACAAAAAAAATGTCTAGTAACAATACAGATAATCGAGATAAACGAAACCGGCATATCAGAAGACCGGTAACGTTTTGCGGTTATATGGGATAACCACAAATAGTACGGCATAACCTACTTTCACAAATCAATTTAACTACGGAATAAACCTACGACCCCTTCCAACCATTTTCTAATTACTACAAGCATTTCCGTTTCCGCCGTGTAGGCACATTCTACATATACATACAATAGAAAGAGAGGGCAAAGGGATTTTTAATGAAGATTTGCCTTGTATGAGAGAGATAAAGGATAAACTTATGAATGAAATTTGTGGTTATATGATTTTAAAATTATGAATGAAATTCAAATTTCTCAAATGTGCTAAGCAGTTTCTATGAAGTAAGCTGTCTGTATCTTTTTAGCCGTTTGTGGTGTCGTGTGTCGTTTTTATGAATTGACGTCTGTCACTTTGTTTTCTTGTCTATTTATTTTGACATGTTATGAAATGACGTTTTACGTCATTGTACTTTTACTCAGAGGATAAAATGATAATAATGAGGTTATTGTGGTCGAGTATTTTATCCTCTGAAATTTATTTGTTGTTTCACAACAGTGCCCAGCTACAGGTATGTCTATAGTATAAAATATCGTTGGTCTGTCGTTAATCGTATACTCTGTGAAGTCGTTAATCGTATACTCTGTGAAGTGGGAACGAGCTGATGCATAGTTGCTGCGGCTGCGCCCACATCTCGTCGAAAACTTCTCGCTGCGTTGGTGGCAGCTTGTACGATATCGGGTCTCCTTCCACGCTCCTGTAACATATGACGGCATAACATCATTTGACGGCCTCCGTAGGCTGATTGAGGTTCTCTTAATTGGTCCAGGTCTGGCTGGTGGGCTTCGACCGTGGCTTGTTACCACCCTACCGGCAAAGGCGTACTGCCAAGCAATTTAGCGTTCCGGTACTATGTCGTGTAAAAACCGAAAAGAGGTGTGGATTTTTCATCCTTCTCCTAACAAGTTAGCCCGCTTATCTTAGATTGCATCATCACTTAACATCACGTGAGATTGTAGTTAAGGGCTACCTTGTAGAGAAAAAAAAAAAAAATACATTCTTTTCTTTTATTCTTTGACAAGTCAGCCCATGACGACGATCACACCTCATGTTAAATGATAAAGTAGTCTAAAGGTAGCATTCCGATCTTGGCGACCGCGATTTGCGACCGCGACCGGGTCGCACGACCCACTGCTTAGTATGAATTTATATGAAGCACTAAACAAAGCCCGAGCGTATTTAATAATTTATTTATTTTGCTTGGCGACAACGTCACCCAGGTCCGACGAAATACTCTCTACGTAGGTACGTTTCACCCCGAAACCGGAGCATCCTCAGTTGCACGTAGTAGAGTCAACATCTTTTCGCGGATAATAGCGAAATGATGAACTTCCGCATAGTAACGCCTGCTTCTATCCAATATTTAAAAGCCCGAGAGCGCGTCGCGCAACCGCCTATGTTCAGTGCTCCATATAAATTCATACTAAGCAGTGGGTCGTGCGACCCGGTCGCGGTCGCCAAGAACGAAAGGCTACCTTAAGCTGGAAGCGGGATTACTTAGATGAGGCACAGATTTATTCTACCCGTTCTTAAGACGCACCGGAAAGCGCAGTATTGGTCGAGCTGGACCGAGGACATCAAGCGGGTCGCAGGGAGCCATATGTCCAGCAGTGGACGTCCATCGGCTGTTAATGATGTTGATGATGATAAAAGTACACTTACCCTAAGAATATCATAGTCTGCTTATAAGGGTCGTATATTTGGTCACGTGGTAACGGAGGGTGTATAGGGTAGTCGCGAACTGTCTTCACCTGTGGTCCAAATCGTTCTAACCCACATTTTGCTCGACGACCTATTATTCCTGGAAACGAATAACATGGGCTCTGTCAAAGATTTTACGCTTTTAGATATGTCACTATCGCGTCGAAACTGAGGCGAACAAAGGTGGGTAAATGTCTGAATTTCATTTCGTCGCATGATAGGTAAACCACCAAAAGTTATTTATACAAATAATACCTAAATATTGTCTACAAAATTTAATTGTATGTTGAGGAAGTGTAAAAACTATACACTTCCTCATATAGGTTATTTACATTTATTTATATATTATTTATAAATGTAAATAACCTTAAACCTTAACTTATGGAAGTTAGGAGTAAAATACAATAAACAATAAAGTTCCAAAAACTTTAGAATTAACCTAACTTCAAAAACCGTTATGGTAAGCGTAGACGGGGTTTTAAGGTTAATTTTCAACGATCTTCCAGACACGGTCACAAATATTTTGCTTACATAATCGAAAACTGAAAGGATACCTTTTGGGACAATCTATATAGAATGTGCCTACCTACTAGTTACTACAGCAAAAAGCCACATCGCAGCAACTACCTATGCAATTTTACTCTGGATTTCTCATTACTTTTAAATCGAATTTTTATTTATTTTTTCAATAATAATTAACTTTCTGTCTGCATGAGTATCTAAACTAAAACTAAAATCTAAACTGACTTAGGCTTACATTTTAGATAACGATGCCTTAGTTAACGATTCTCGTAAATATTATCTTCATAATATGGTGAAGTCATTACCGGCACTGGTGCGCGGAAGCGGTGTTGGCGAAGGATCAATATCGACGGAAATCTCTTTTTCCGGTTTACAGCTCACAGATCGAACGGCAGCTCGGTATTCATTCAGGGACATACCTAGAGAATATTTCGTGGGTAATAATATAGACTACAAGCCTTTGAACAAATATTACCTGTGAAATGAACCAACATGAATAACGCTTAGAAGGCTGTTACTATATCAGAAAATAACTCTGAGCACTATGCCGCCGAACAGCCTTCTAAGCGTTATTCACGTTGGTTCATTTCACAGGTAATTTTTGTTCAAGGGCTTGTAGTCTAATATATTCATTCGGTCTTTATACTACAAAGAGGAAATATTTTTGTTGTTTGTTATAATCGAATTTGCCAAGCTACAACTGCCTCATTGGTCCCATGGTTAGCTGGTTCAGCTACGGACAATGAGGTCCAGGGTTCGAATCCCGGGTCAGGCCAACAAAAACAAATTGGGATTTTTCTTACAAGGAAAATCATAATAGCAGCCTGGAGTTGGGAAGTTGGCGGTGTTAGTACACCCCCGTGCCTCGGAGAGCACGTTAAGCCGTCGGTCCTGCGCCTGATCTCTCACCGGTCGTGTCGGTCTGCCGTCCCATCGGATTTCGAGAGTGAGGGAAGAGAGAGTGCACCTGTGCTTGCGCATACACTTGTGCACTATAATATCTCCTGCGTACATGGTTAATCTCACCATGAGATTAGCCGCCGTGACCGAAAAAAAAAATAAAAGTCGGTCGGGAGCATATTATTATTATTATTAATTTTTTGACAAATACGGCAAATAAGCACCAATTCGCTGCGCTTCCTCTTCTTGCACCTCGCGAATCCGACTCAGAAAACCCCATCGTTGCTGCCAAAGTCGTGCTGCATGCTTCTCTTTTTGGGTAACCGATTTTCTGCAAACAATTATTTAGAGTTAGGTAGGTAGAATGGTCGCTAAGGCCTCATCCTTAACGTGGAAGGTAAAACCTATTGCTATTATAACTAGTTTTGCCATAATTATCATTAAAAACTGATGGACGTCTATCCTTCAAGTTGGTATCACCTGAATTAAAACGTTCAAACACTTCCTACATTGACTTTTGCTGATTTCCTTCATTCCTTTTCCAAAAAGTTCTTTGGTATCGCGAAATTACTGTGCCGACTGCCGCTTTCCATCCTTTCTAGACACTTCTAGAAAGGATAGAAGGTAAAGAAACTTCTAGAAAATCATATAAATATAATATGACTATTGTTTTCGACACGCATTTTTCCAAAACAATAGAGAAGGTTATTTTTATACAAAAACAATAAACAAAACGCTACTTTTCACTGATAAAAAACGCGTTGAAAAAAACGCCGGATCAACCTAATAAACACCAATCTCTGGACTCCCAAGTCCCAACTCATTGCCTCATGATTCAAGCAACATAGGCGAACCATTATACTACTAATGAGTCAAAAAGGTACAATAATATTAATAAATATACAAATTGCATACAAAATTCCTTGCGCTTTGACAGGATCAATGGAAGGTTCTCTCCGAACACCGATGACGGCTGGTGGGGCTTGATTTGCATTTTCCATAGTTTATAATGGTTTTTTGTGTTATTTTCACTATACGTACACGTTACTAACCAGCTTACTTTCAGTAATATTGTAATAATTTAATTTGTCATGGTAACCAGTTCTATGCCGGAATTGATCAAACGGTATACAACTCGTAAACGCAGCCCCCAACCCCACCCCCCAAAGAAAAATCACGTGTATTTTTAATAAGGACTCTAAAGAATTATGACGATAAAAATGTGATCAAAGAAAGGTTCTTTTTGACTAAGAATAGGTCTAGGTCCGTGGGGTCCGAGTACTCGCTTTCTTTTCAAAGAAATTGCAAAGCGTTTAATCCACGCCTCCCGTGACCAGAAGGCTGGCCTCAATTTAGGCCAGAGAATGCCATACAACGTGGCAATACTGCCAGTCTTCTGGGCACTTACCAATGAACATCGATTCGGACGAATTCTACGATGCCTGAGTCTTTAGATATAATTTAAATTTAGTATATGTCCTTTTTTTATTATTTTTATAATATGTAGTTAATATAGATAGGTACGTTGTATTAATTTTATTGTAGATAAAGATTAAAAAAAAAAAAATTAATAAAGTTTTATTGGATTGACCTATGAGACATTTTACCATTTTTCGTCAGCTTTTTCTTTAAGATTAATATTCTCAGTATCCTGATATACGAGTAATCAGTAAACTACTTATAGGTACATATTATATGTATAAGTAAACTACTTATACATATTAATTTAACAGCCGCGTGGCGCAGTGGGTAGTGACCCTGCTTTCTGCATCCACGGCCATGGGTTCGATTCCCACTACTGGAAAATATTTGTGTGATGAGCATGGATGTTTTCCAGTGTCTGTGTGTAATTATACATTATATAAGTATTTATATGTAGTATATAATTGTATATTAATATTATAATATCAACTATCTTAGCACCCATAACACAAGCTACTCTGTATGCTTGCTTTGGGGCTAGATAGTGATGTGTATTGTTTAAGTATATTTATATTTATATATACCTTGAATTTCAGGCCTACAAATGCACGTTTTGTTTCATTACGTCATTCAAATTTTCCATATGTATTGTAAATGTGTTGACCTACTAACAAAGCTTCGTACGTTTGTAGTTGATTTGGTTGTGTTCGTAGGCAGGTCTACGCAATGACGCAATAGGCGCTACGGCGAACTGAGGCCTAGCAAAGTTACACATCAATTCTCTTTCTACAAACGCTAACGCTTCGAAAATTAAAATATGTATGGGTATGACATATGCGATTGATAGGTGACTGTGGTGGTTGGTATCGGTCGTGCCTAGTTACTACTCTACAGGTAAAGACGTACTGCCAAGCGATTACTCCGTTCCGTTACGATGCCGCGTAAAAACCGTAAGGGGTATGGGTAATTGTTACATAAATTTCGACTTTTTTTTAAATTGTTTACAATTTAGCCCTTGACTACAATCTCACCTGATGGTAAGTGATGATGCAATCTAACTTCCACGTAAGTCCGCTTACACATTAGACTGCAACGTCACTTAACATCAGGTGAGGTCGCAATCAAGAGCTAACTAGTCATAGAATAAAAAAAAGGTTGATCACGTGACCTATCGATAACGAATATCATAACCATACATTTTTTAGTTTTCGAAGCGTTAGCGTTTGTAGAAAGAGAATTGACTGACTTGGCTACAGACCAATCGCAGCAACTGCGCACGTTCTGTGATGCCTATATACTTTTAACCCTCGCGTTGTGTTGAATGCTCTTTATACTAGGACGTCCTCTGTGGAAAGTCTTTGAAACTTTGCCGTTGTAATTATTTAACCTCTGCTATTCACGAAAGTCTGCGATGAATCATATTATTCTTTGATGTTATTTTTTAATAATGCGTCTCGGCTTTAGTTTAATTGTATTTTCAAGTAATTGTAGTGTGGCTATGTTAAACAATCTACGTTTAAATTATTTTTTGATTGTCCTTTTTATATTTTACTAGCCGTTCTCCCGTTATTCTTTACAAATTAGCCCTTGACTACAATCTTACCTGATGGTAAGTGATGATGCAGTCTAAGATGGAAGCGCACTAACTTGTTAAGAGGAGGATGAAAATCCACACCCCTTTCGGACTCTACACGACATCGTACCGTAACGCTAAATCGCTTGACGGTACGTCTTTGTAGGTAGGGTGGTAACTAGCCACGGCTGAAGCATCCCACCAGCTAAATCTGGAACAATTAAGAAAACCTCAATCGATACAGCCGGTGATCGAACCCAGGACCTCCGTCTTGCAAATCCACCGCGCATATTACTGCGCCACGAAGGTCGTCAAAATATAGCATATGACACTTACAAATAACGTTGTTTTCTATTAGAAATAGAATTTCAAAATCGGCTTATAATATTAGTTTATATAAAACTAGCGGACGCCCGCGACTTCGTCTGCGTGAAACTCGATGTAAACTTTCAACTACCTCTACCCTACCTCTACCCTACCCCTACCCTACCCCTACCCTACCCTACCCTACCCCTACCCTACCCCTACCCTACCCCTACCCTACCCCTACCCTACCCCTACCCTACCCCTACCCTACCCCTACCCTACCCCTACCCTACCCCTACCCTACCCTACCCCTACCCTACCCCTACCCTACCCCTACCCTACCCCCTCCCTACCCTACCCTACCCGAAAAAAAAGTACTTTAAAAAAAGTAAAAAGTATCCTATGTCCTTCTCCTGGCTCTAAACTACCTCCCTGCCAATTTTCAGCTAAATCGGTTCAGCCGTTCTTGAGTTATAAGTGAAGTAACTAATACGACTTTCTGTTATATAGATGTGAACGTTGTAAACATATTTTAGTACAAAAAAATTAAGCATAATTTCAATGTATTAGCGGTTGGTTTTTCTAAATAAATAAATAAAGTCACAAAATTTTGTTTGACCAACGTAATAATTTCATATCAGCCTCATGGACCGTAATAAAAAATAATGTGACCCAATTTCACAGGAGCCGCTGAACTAGAATGGTCGTAATTCTCTCCGTGCGCCGTAATGTATCGTAAACTTATCCGACTGCCGGCGTCTAGACGTTATATACCTTTCGTTATTTACTAGATACTACGACGAGAACACAAGTAGGTACATTACCCATAAATTAAATTGATAATAAACTGCTATTTCATTGATATTTATTTTTATAATCTTAAATTAACAATTACGTAACCAACTTTGATATAATAAAAAGGGCTCTTGCCACCATAAATATTCCTGCGCTAATCGACCCGTTAGGAATCAGTCGGGATGATGGCAAGAGACCTGATGGATTGACGCTGGTTCCCTGGGAAATGGGGCGGGCCCTAATGTGGGACGCTACATGCGTCGACAAATTAGCACCGTGTCATATGAGGGTGACAGAATCAAGACCGGGAGCCGCAGCAGAAAAAGCTGAAACAGGTAAGTGGCTCAAGTATGCCTCTCTGACAGAGAGTTACATATTTGTACCTTTTGCCGTGGAGACCCTTGGGCCATTGAGTGCAGTGCCAAAAAATTTTACCGTATCATTTCACCGCGGCTTGTTGCCTCGACTGGTGACAGAAGGGCTGGCTCATTTTTTGCGCAAAGGATCAGCCTGGCTGTCCAGCGCGGAAATGCAGCCAGTATTCTTGCCACCATTTCACGTGGGCATGATTTGTATAGTTATTAGGATAAGTTAGCTTAAGTTCCTTATTGTATTCTTTCTCTATATATAAAAATGAATCCATATATCCCATCACGCGTGAGCGGCTGGACCGATTTCACTTTTTTTTTTGATGTGTTGTCAGGAGAAGAAAAATGAAATAATTGAAAGGGTAGGGGTAGGGTAGGGGTAGGGTAAGGATGGGGTAGGATAGGGTAGGGTAAGGGGTAGTTGAAAATTTACATAGAGTTTCACGCGAAATATGCCTGCTGTGAAAATTTCATCCCCATTCTTTCAGCCGTTTATGGAGCTATTATGCCTTACTAACCCAACTTTGTGTTAGGTAGGTATACTTAGTATATACTTAGTATATACTAAGTATATACTTAGTACATACTAAGTATACAATATATACTTAGTATATAAGTAGATTTATGATCTATGACCTACTTGTACAAAAGCTGCTGAAGCGTTAAAGTCGTATAATTTTCCCGCTGTGATCACACAAAGTGCGTTAGATGACCCGCCCGCCTACGCGTCTAGACAGCCCCACCTTAATACGGTCTACTACACGCAAATATCTATCTAATATATTTCAGCAATTCCTGTATTTTAAGTCTGTATTTTTTTCATTTAGAAAGAATACAGTAAGGAACTTAAGCTAACTTATCCTAATAACTATACAAAATCCACGTGGGATGGTGGCAAGAATACTGGCTGCATTTCCGCGCTGGACAGCCAAGTTGATCCTTTACGCAAAAAATTTGCCAGCCCTTCTATCAGCAGTCGAGGCAACTAGCAGCGGTGAAATGATTCGGTAAAATTTTTTGCACTGCGACTTCATGGCCCAAGGGTCTCCACGGCAAAAGGAAATATGTAACTCTCAGTTATAGAGGCATACTTGAGCCACTTACCGGTTTCACCTTTTCTGCTGCGGCTCCCGGTCTTGCATTCCTTTATATGTATTTTTGTGTAGGTATCATGGAAACAGGCAACAATTGGGATTATAATATTTAGATTAGGTTTTCTTTTTGTAACTGCATACCTACTCGTATAGCTACCTACAGAATTAGGAAAATCGAATACCTATAGAATTAGGAAAAATCGAAGGTATGCAGTTTTCCTCACGATGTTTTACCGTTTGAGACACGTGATATTTAATTTCTTAGAATGCACACAACTGAAAAGTTGGAGGTGGATACCGCGGACTGCATTCGAACCTACGTCCACGAATCGAAGGCAGAGGTTATATCCACTGGGTATTTTTAAATCAGAGATCTTGTGTGCAAACGCGTTTCACTATAGACTGCATCACTGCTTACCATGGACTATCCAGCTGTTAAAAGTAACTTGATTGTAATCAAGTTAATTTTCCGTGAGTAGCATACATATCAAGCCATATTCGGCCACTGCTGAGCTCGAGTCTCCTCTCAGAATGAAAGGGGTTAGGCCAAGTCCACCACGCTGGCCCAATGCGGATTGGCAGACTTCACACACGCAGAGGATTAAGAAAATTCTCTGGTATGCAGGTTTCCTCACGATGTTTTCCTTCACCGTTTGAGATACGTGATATTTAATTTCTTAAAATGCACACAACTGAAAAAAACACATACTTATATACAATTATACATACATACAGGTCAAACTCATATCCAGCCGTAGTCGAATAAAAAAAGATATGTATCAATGGCTCGTCACGTCGTTAATAAAATGGAAAAACTATTATCTACGTGACTACTTCCGTCAATGAAGAGCTATAGTGCGCCCACCCCCGCGTCTAGACCGCCCCATTAACAACCCAGACGGCGCGCGTAAAACCAACCTCATTCCAGTGCCTCTATTCAATTGCCGAAAGGCCTATGTGGTACATAATTGAACCGATAAATTGGGCTATAACATCAAAAAATATATAAAAATGTCCTATTTCTTTGGTCACGCCATAAGTTAAGAACGACTTAATCGATTTCATTCTTTTTTACGTTTTCTGACTAGCGACTCGTATGGACTATTATCATAGCGTTGCCAGATGTTTTTGCCTAGTTGGGATTTAGGAACTTTTGACTGACATCGTAAAAAAAATTATATAATCTAAAGCTTTGAGTATTTATCTTTTTATTTGACTTCAAATTACTTTTACATGACAATAGATAGTAAAAATATCCGTAGAAAATTATTTTTTTTAATTTTAATTATTTTAATAATAATATGATATTTTAAATCAGATTGGTCTTCTGTATAAAAAAAACAAAAATCAAAATCATAAAACTTTTATTCATTAAATAATATGGCGTTTCAAACAAAGAAAGTCTGAGAAGTGACTATGCCACCCTCCCGCACTTTGCTCAGTACTCTGCACGCAATGTCGAGGTATTCCCGAAAAGCGGGACTCAGCCTGTCCCGCGCGGGTCATTTTATTTTGATTTGAAAGACCCGCCAAAATCGGGAGGTCTAGCAACGCTGATTAATATGATTATAGGATATCTTTATGACACCCTGCGCCCTATGATCGTGACGTGGCTCCGTTTTTTTAATCTCTGATATATATTTTTTTTTATTCTTTACAAGTTAGCCCTTGACTACAATCTCACCTGATGGTAAGTGATGATGCAGTCTAAGATGGAAGCGGGCTATCTTGTTAGGAGGAGGGTGAAAATCCACACCTATTTCGATTTTCTGTACTATAATATGTATGTACATTTTACACATATATATAAACCTTCCTCTGTAATCACTATCTGTTGCTTAGAGAGGAAAACTGCACAAAATTTGTTGAATAAAAAAAAATAAAAGATCTAAGCGAACAGACTGCGGAAGCGACTTTGTTGTATACTAATGATACTATGTAAAAAGTTCTTACGAAAAGCAAAATAGAGTAAGTATAAAATTTCAAAAACTTAACGCCTATTTTTAACCGACTTCCAAAAAGGAGGAGGTTCTACGTTCGGCTGTATGTATGTTTTTTTTTTTTTTTTTTTTTTTTTTTTTTTTATGTATGTCCAGCGATAATTCCGTCATTTGTGGACCGATTTTGAAAATTCTTTTGTAGTTTTGAAGGGTTTGTTTGCAGGGTGGTCCCATTTTTTTCATGTCAGGATCTGATGATGGCATCCTGGAGAAATTGAGGGGAACTTTCGAAAATCGTAGGGACGGCTAGTGCGTTTGTTAGTGTTTCCATAAGGTATTTTAAACCACTACAATTTTATGAAGGTCTAGAGTTGATCTGATGATGGAGCCGAAACACAGACGATGGAACTCGTCAACGATTTACAGCAGGTACCTTTTGTTTGGGCTTGATTTATTTGTATTGATGAGAACTTTCCACCTAGATGGATTGTGACTGTATTAAGGGTCTGATGATGAAGACGAAGGACAGTTAAGAGAACTCCTCAACGGTTCACAGTAGATACCTTGTGTTTGGACTTGATAAATTTGTATTGATGAGAACTTTCCACCTAAATGGGTTGTGACTGTATTAGGGGTCTGGTGATGAAGACGAAGGATAGTTAAGGGAACTCCTCGACGGTTCACAGTAGCTACCTCGTGTTTTGACTTGATAATTTTGTATTGATGAGAACTTTCCACCTGGATAGGTTGTGACTGTATTAGGGGTCTGGTGACAAAGATGAAGGAGAGTTAAGGGAACTCCTCGACGGTTCACAGTAGCTACCTTGTGTTTGGACTTGATAAATTTTATATTGATGAGAACTTTCCAACCATATGGATTGTGACTGCATAGGGGGTCTGGTGATGAAGACGGAGGACAGTCACCTTTCACGTTTTTCTGAATATTCATATTACGTGGATAAAGGGGGAGTGAAACTTTGTATATGAGTTAAGGTAGTATTTTTAAAATTGGGATTGTATGACTTAGATACTTATCATAAGAAAATAACGTTTCAACTAATTGCTTATTAATTTTTGTTCACACTCAGTAGGTGTGCTAACACTAAAAATTAAAAAATAAAAATTTTAATAAAAAAAATTCAACCGACTTCCAACTCAAAAATTAACCTAAACTAAAAAGCAAAAAATAACATCTTACCTATGTGCTACCTTCTGATCAGTTTGAAGGCGGTGCCAATCCAGTGTCATGTTTTAATTAAAGCCGTTTCTGAAAGAACCACAGAATTTAAACGGCTTAAATTAAAACATCACTGGCTTGGCACCGCCTTCAAACTGATCAGAAGGTAGCACATAGGTAAGATGTTATTTTTTGCTTTTTAGTTTAGGTTAATTTTTGAGTTGGAAGTCGGTTGAATTTTTTTTATTAAAATTTTTATACGAATGTTTGCTCAACGACTTCCAATTACCATTCACCACTTATCGCATCCATCGTCTCCATGTCACTCACTTGATGTCATCAGTTCAGAGCCTGAATAGCTCAACTCAACGCCTAAACAGCTAACTAGCGGTCGGACTCGTCACAGAGATGGTGGTTTGATCCCCGCCCCGTTGGTCTATTGTCGTACCCACTCCTAATACAGTCTTTCCCGACTAGTTGAAGGGAAATGTTGATCATATTTGAAAAATATGGTAAATATTCTGCTAAACTTTTGTTTATTTGGGGTTCAACCAACACTGCGGTTTTCGGTATGGGTTGCAGTTTTGGACCCCATGGGGGCTTATCGTATTATATGCGTAGCCCATTGCCGGCAGCTTCGCAACTCGTTGAGCTATGTCAGTGATTTTAGTTCCTCAACCTCCTCATTTCTGATTCGATCACGCATGGATACTCCTACTACATAGAGTGACTGAAGAAAAAGCGTACTATATATTATATACAGTACTAGCTGACGTCGCGGTTTTACCCGCGTGGTTCCAGTTCCCGTAGGTATATGGGGATAATATATAGCCTTCCTCGATAAATGGGCTATCTAACACTGAAAGATTTTTTCAAATCGGACCAGTAGTTCCTGAGATTAGCGCGTTCAATCAATCAAACAAACAAACAAACAAACTCTTCAGCTTTATAATATTAGTATAGATATAGTTAATAAAAAATTACATGATACATACAGGGTATCCACGAACGAAGTCTTTGGCGTCCACGAGTAACGTATAAAAGAAAGATATTGATTAAAATGGTACGTCCCTTCATTTAAATAATGTTTACAATCCCGACGCGATTATGTAAGAGAAACGACAAAGACGTTGCATTTGAAAGGCAGGCAGGCCTTCATCTCACCTCCAGACATTTTGCCTCAGCCGTCCTCATTCAGCGTGAAGTCTAGACTAGACGAATAACGCGCCTACTTTAATATTGGGTCGATGTTACGTAACACGGTATTGCTTGGCCAAATATTTAGGTAAAATCTATTTAGGTGGGCTTGATACTCGTAGATACAGATAAGTAAAAACCACTGGTAGGTTTTAACCTGAAATTAAGTAGTTTATAAAAAACCCGGATTTAGTTTCAACTGTCGCTCGTTTATATAATTGTTAATTAATGATTTGTGGGCGTACTTTATTTGTGTGAACTTTTGAATATTTAAATTATTTTTAGGGCACAAATCTAGTCAATCTAGAAGCTTTAACATCACTAATTACTTATCTGTTATGCCTCAGAAATTCCCTAGTAGCATAGCTAAAATCTCTATCCTTTTCTTTTGTAAAGCCTGTTAAGGACGCTATAAGGTAAGTATTTTAATACAGAAGTACGTATAGCTTAGTGACGTGATAAACCAGTGGATATGACCGCTGTCTTAGATTCGGTGGGCGTAGGTTCCAATCCAGTCCGGGACATGCACCTCCACCAAGATTTTAAATATCACGTGTCCCAGACGGTCAAGGAAAAATATCGTGAGGAAACCTGCATACCTGACAATTTTCTTAATTCTCTACGTGTGTAAAGTCTGCCAACCCTCATTGGGCCAACGTGGTGGACTATCAGCCTAACCCCTCTCATTCAATTCGGGTTTCGGGAATTATGGGTTCGAAGGTTCTTAATGATGATGATAATGACACAGAACTTTTAGTGACAGAGCGCCATATAGTTCGGCCACCGAGGAGCATTGCTATGTTCTGGTCACCAGGGTTATTATGTATCTCGGTGATGTACCATTCAAATTATAACTCACTACAAGGTTTTTCGTTGTATTTTCTTTTATGTGATCATCTAACATAGTTATTTCATGAAAATTACCTCCACTACGCCATTTTTCATCCAGTGGCCATCATATTTTCTTTTTACGATCATATAACATAGTAAATGGTTTTCCAAAAATTGGTTAAAAAAAATACTACTTTACTACTGTCACTTTACGTAAAATGACGATATCTATTCCATTTCGTTGAAAACACAATGTTAGATGATTGCAAAAACGAAAATACGATGAAAAACGATGTAGTGACTCTTTGAATGGTACACCGATATACATAATAGGCCCCCTGGAAAGGGCATAGTTGCTGGTGTCATTACAAGCGCATGGGGCTCACGCCCGCCAAATCAAAGGCAAAGGTCATATCCACTAGGCTATCATGACTCTCCGTCAATTTATTATCTGTAAATAAAATATTGGTAAAGGTCGTTTGGTTGTTCAAGTCGACGATACAAGCGACGCGTCGACGGCGCGGGCGTACATAAAGTGCAGTGTTCTGCCACTATTATTCGCTTCACCTCCAGACGGTGACTAGCCTAGCACTTTGTACGGTCTAGACGAATTGCATTATGGAAATTTATATATCTAGTCTGCTATTTATACGAGTTCAAACTTATGTACAGATAAATGATTTTAACTGTCTTAATGTTTTCTGTTCAATGTTCTTTGTTTATTTATTAAAATTTAGTTTATCTAGTTCTAGCTATCTGATAATCTAAACTGAGTCAAAGCCATTTAGATGTACTCAATTAGGGGTATTTAAAGCTTTGAAGCCTGAATTGCTCAACAATAAAGGGGCCGGAATCATCACCTATTGTGACGCTGGTCTATTGTAATACCCACTCCTAACACAGTTTTTTCCGTTTAGTTGATGGGAAATTGGTCATATTTAGATATATAAATATGATTAAAAATATTTAAAAAAGGTTCTCTTAGGGTTCATTTACTCGAGAGGCAACTCTACCGACAACCGCAGTCGACTGCAGTCGACTCTCGGCGGCGGTCGACGGCAGTCGCCCACTGCAGTCGACTCCCGTTGGCTGCCGCCGAGACGTCGCCGACTGCAGTCGTCGGTAGCAGCTGCCGCTCGTGTAAATAAACACTTAAAATCATTGTAGGAATTTAAAGAAGAACTTTTTGTTCTATTATAACTACTATTATCAACGTAAAAGTGAAGACCATATTAATAATATTTATTCCATCAATTTAACTGCAATTTTACGATTTATGCTCTAGCGTCTTCACTTTATCAGTTTTTCATTAATTTTCATGTAAGATGAAAATTTTTGGGCCAAACTGGTCGCTCCAGCCGCTCCAGCTTGGCGGTACGTCTTTGCCAGTGGAGTGAACCACAGCCGAAGCTTACCAAAAATTACGTTAAGTTTAACAGAGTACTTAGATTTGATAATGATGAAGAGCCAATTGAAAAAGTATCGGTTATTTGGGTTAAATTCCTTAATAGGTCGAATTTGCCGTTGGCGCGACGGATGATAGGGAGTGCGACCCCACGCGTCGCCGGCCTATTTTTTGCCGAGGCGCAGTTTGCCGTAATCGCGGACAGACGACGCGCCAACCGTTAGTTACGGCTCCACTTTAAACATCATCCATTTTAATTTAACAAAAGTGGCCGCCGATAGCGCGGAGGAAGGACTCATATCCGTCGGCGGCCCGTCTGACTCACTGTCCATTGCACGGGTTGGAAATTTGTCTGGTGTTTCCCATAAACGCTTTTTTTAGAGTAAAAAAAAATCATAAAAAACAGAAACTAATCGCTTAAAAAAGCGAAAAATAATCGTACGTACGTACGTACGTTAACTTCTGATCACTTTGAAGGCGGTGCCAACACAGTGTTGCGTTATCTCACGCCGCTAAAATCATAAAGTTTTATGATTTTCAGACAGTTCTGCGACGCGTCAATCAGAAGCGTGAACTTTTGCAGACCGTCAAGACGAGAAAAGTCGCGTATCTAAGGCACGTGCTACGACACGATAGATACGAGCTTCTACAGCTCATCTTGATGGGAAAGGTTACTGCTAGAAGAGGCGTTGGTCGCAGGAAGAAGTCTTGGCTGAGAAACATTAGAGAGTGGACCGGGATCGCGAGCGCCACACAATTATTTCGCCTCGCGAAGGATAGAGACGAGTTCAAGAAACTTCGCTAGTCGGAGAGCCACCATAAGAAGAAGAAGAAGACAGTCCTTTCCCGTGATTCTTTCAGAAACACTGACCACTAGGTGTGTGGCGTTCCATGAGCCTTACTGTTGAGCTATTGAGGTTTAATTGGATTCAGGCGCATATTCAAGAAGTTACCTAATAGCTAAGCCAAGACAATATCCATTGATATTGAGTTTGAAGCACATAGTTATAATTTTAAAGCAAAACTTTGGTGGTAGTCGTAGAGAAATTTGTGACATAGATGACGACGCTTATTCCAGCCGTGCGTGGTTGTCTTTGTAAATACACGTAGGTACCTACATAAAACTTAACACATACGTCTCAGGTTGAAGAGACCTTTTAGAACCTTGAGATTCTCCAGGATCTCTCAGTAATCTCAAAGGTCTGTTAAAGAGACATTTAAAAGGCATATTATCTATACTTAAAAGATATCATCATCATCATCATCATATCAGCCGATGGACGTCCACTGCAGGACATAGGACTTTTGTAGGGACTTCCAAACATCACGATACTGAGCCATCTGCATCCAGCAAATTCCTGCGACTCGCTTGATGTCGTCAGTCCACCTGGTGGGGGGTCGGCCAACACTGCGTTTAATAGTGCGGGGTCGCCATTCTAGCACTTTGGGACCCAACGTCCATCGGCTCTTCGAACTATGTGCCCCGCCCATTGCCACTTCAGCTTCGCAACTCGTTGAGCTATGTCTGTGACTTTGGTTCTTCTGCGGATCTCCTCATTTCTGATTCGATCACGCAGAGATACTCCTAACATAGCTCGTTCCATCGCCCGCTGTGTGACTCTGAGCCTTCTTATCAGGCCCATAGTTAGCGACCAAGTCTCGAAACCATAGGTCATCACATACATACATGAATACATAAAAGATTATGTATTAATATTATTTTCATATCAGCCGATGGACGTCCACAGCACGACATTGGCCTTCTTTAAGGACTCTAAAATATCTCGTTTCTGAGCCGCCTGTATCCAGCAAATCCCTGCGACTCGCTTGATGTCGGCAGACCACCTGGTGAATTAGGTATATATTTAGGCGTTTTTCCACCTTACCTGATATGGGTTATCTGTTTCGTCAAATATTACTATAAAAAAAAACTATGTGTCCTCAAGTCTACCTGTTTTAATACTTGTCATTAAAAGAACAATCGACGAAACGAATTGGTCTAATTGTTAATTGAAGCGCGCTTACATAACCGTTGCCGTTCCATTACTGTCCCCTTATACAATGTCGCCACTCGCCAGTGACGTCACTTAATAGCATCTCGTCTGGTCGGCCGCCGCACAGTCTGTCGACTCATGGCTCGGTAGTACAAGATCCGGCATAAGAAAGATATATACTCATCTGTTATTTATTTGGGATAAGTGATATAATACTACTAAGCCGTAATAGCCCAGATTCCGGAGGGTGTGGGTTCGAATTCAGTCTGAGGCATGCACCTCCAACTTTTCAGTTCACTTTCAATTTAAGAAATTAAATATCACGGTGAAGGAAAAACATCGTGAGGAAACCTGCATACCAGAGAATTTTCTTAATTCTATGCGTGTGTGAAGTCTGCCAATCCGCATTGGGCCAGCGTGGTAAACTATTGGCCTAATTCTGAGAGGAGACTCGGACTTAGTAGTGAGCCGAATGGGCTTGATGATGATGATGTTATATAGGTAATACAAACTTTCATATTGACACATTGTAAATAAATTGCCTAGTAAATTAACTTAAATTCCGACCGGATAAGTATTAAATGATTAATTTTTTTACTAAATTTACTTCCATCGGCTAATTAAAAAAAATCGAACACTAGTTAAAAGAATATACCCAAATTCATTGAAAACGTAAAGGTTGCTTTCACACGGCAACTGTGGGGTTGCCAGATATGAACAGTGGAGTAATATGAATGAGTCATGCTATCATTTGGAAGCATAACTCAAATAAACTGATAATGATAAATTTAACTGTTTAAAGTTTGATATAGTTTTCTAGATTTTGTACGAAAAATGTGTCTGGCCGCAATTTAACTAGGCAACCTATTATATTTGCAATGTGTCCCTATGGATATTATCTATCATTAATTTCTTATCCAACTAATATTATAAACGCGAAAGTTTGTATAATTGTTTGGTTGGATGTTTGTTACTCTTTAACGCCGCAACTACTTAACCGATTTGGCTGAAATTTAAAACGAAGATACATAATACCCTGGAACCCTGGATTAACTACTACTTTTCATCTCGGAAAAATCAATGGTTCCCGTGGGATTTGTGAAAAGTGAATTCCACATAGACGAAGTCGCGGATAAATAACAGATGAGGGCATATATTTCTGATGCCGGATCTTAGACTACGGCTACTTGTACGAGTATCTACGCTTGCATGCACCTTGAACGTCGTCAGTGCGAAATACTTCGATCGTGACTCGATTATGGACTTGTAGACGTAACCTCTCGTGTTATATAAAGCGAATCCTTATTTAGAGCGCCATGAAATTGCTTAAATTTCATTCATTTAAAATGTTTTCTTTTTCTATCTCTACAAGTTAGCCCTTGACTACAATCTCAGCAGTAAGTGATGATGCAATCTAAGATGGAAGCGGGCTAACTTGTTAGGAGGAGGAAGAAAATCCACACCCGGTTGTAACTAACCACGGCTAAAACCCACCAGCCAGACCTAGACCAATTAAGAAAACGTCCATCTTCCAAAATCGGTCCAGCCGGGGATCAAACCCAGGACCTCCGTCTTGTAAATCCACCGCGCTCACCACTGCTCCACGGAGGCCGTCATCTATATTATGGATGAAATGAAGATCGAACCTGTGACTTCTCAGTCTTGAGTCCGGAGTGAACGACTTATAAAGTATAAAGTCTGTTTTAATAATTTTAAAGAAGTAGGTTCTATTTCAATTTTTTTTTTAATTAAAGAAGTCCTACAACAACAATAAGAAATCTTGCTTCAATTTGACTATACTCAAAGGAATTTTCCATTTCAATTTAAAAGAAATCGTTACAATTGTTTTTCTCGTTTCAGTTTCAATATCCGTTGATTGATGAAGGTTCCATCTATTGTTGGAAGTTATATATTGCTTGAGAAAACAATGAAATAATCTAAAGGTACTTAAAATAAATCTGTAGAGAGGTCAATTCTGTAAATGAATTATATTTCCAAAATCACTATCAGGGCGTGATTAGTGATCGATACTGATGCCAAAAATGCAATCAGTAAAATTTTTGTCTGTCTGTCTGTATGTTCGTTATAGAAACAAAAACTACTCGACGGATTTTAACGAAACTTGGTACAATTATTCTTCATACTCCTGGCCAGGTTGTAGTATACTTTTCATCACGCTACGATCAGTAGGAGCAGAGCAGTGAAGGGAAATGCTGGGAAAACGGGAAAAGTTACTCCATTTTTACAGCGATAAGGGCTGGTTTAAAGAGTTCTCAGTCGCGGGCGTCCGCTAGTTTAGAATAAAATAAAACATGTATTTTTTTACAATCGGTTCAGTAGATTTAGAGCCTATACATACACACACAAATAATCGTCATTAGTCATTAGATTAGATTAAAAGGTTCCCAAACTTTTTTTCTCACAGACCACTATCTAATTTAACTGGTTCCGGTGGAACCCCTGCTAAGTTACAATCCAAAATTTGACAAAAAATGCGATTAGATTCACCTATGGAAATTTTGGTTGCAGCTGATTCAACAGCCACCACGAAATAACAGTTTAAAAAAAAAATAGTGAGAATTGATTAATTGATTGTGCGTGGATGACAAAAAGTCTAATTGTCCAGGAATTTTTTTTTCAGTCGTCTTTGATGGTCGATATCTGCCCAAGGTGGCAATCAATTCAAAAATTATTTTATTTAGAAATCTCTCCATTGAATCTTCCGCTTACGAATTGTGAAACACCATTTTTATTCACGTCAACGTAGACCCACGCCGAGTCTTCCGTAGAAACCCCTGGGGGTTAGATAAAGTGTGCGATTTATTTTAGTGACAAAAAAAAGCGTCAGAATCTGCTTTAAAAGCGTTAGCTATATGACCGAGTGCAACAATTAATAAATAAATCTAAGGGTTCTTCTACTCTGTCTCTAAGTTCTGTTTGTTTGTTTGTTGACTATAGAAAGCCTAGCTCAAATAGCAATTTTTGAGCTCTGGGTTCATTTGAGCTTGTGGGGCCTTTGGGTTTGTTTGGGCCTACATCGATGAAGAATATTTATATGCGACTATCGGACGCCTGCGACTTCATCTGCGTGGAATTCAGCTTTTTGTAAATCCCGCGGGAACCATTGAGTTTTCCCGAATGAAAAGTAGCCTGTGTTAATGCAGAGTAAAATCTATTTCCATTACAAATTTCAGCCAAATCGCTTTAGAAATAGCGGCGTTAAAGAATAACAAACATCCAAACTAACATACATCCATACAAACTTTCGCGTTTATAATATTAGTAGTTTATGAGGTGCAATCCCTAGAAAATGGCGTTAATAAGAAAACCTCTTACTATGAAGTAGACATTTTATTAGATAGCTGTCTCGCGCAGATTTATTTCTGTAACCGCTAAGTAGTGCCTAGGCTCGCCAATTATAAAAAGATATTTCGGAATTTTCCCGTCTTTGACTATGAATTTATCATGTAACAGACCCAGTTACACTCGCGTAGTTCCTATTCCTGTGGGAATACGGGGATAAAATATAGCCTATGTTACTTGCTGAGAATGTGGCTTTTTTTTTAAATAAATCTAGAAGTTTTGGAGCCTATTCGTAATGTTTAGATTTTGCCCTTGGTCGAATTGACTAGTTATGAATATCTAGCTGTTTTTCCTGACTATTTATTAAAGATTGATGTGTCTATTTATTAAAGATTGATCTCAGAAAATTGGCAAAGCTGGAAGAAAAACAACTCACGGCCTATTCTTTATGTTTTACTTTTAAAGGTCTGATTTTAATCCCGAACTGCGTTGTATAATTTGTTTTGTTAACTCTTTGACCAATTTGGCTTTATAATTATTTCAAACTAATGCATTACATGGATATAATCAAATCAAAATATATATATTCCGAATTTAGGATATAGTCAGATCTTATTGAAATAAACGCCAAATTCCGGCTTCCAACTTGCAAAATCATTATCAAAATGAATTTGAAATTTTATAATAGTAAAATACCTTATAATATCTATGTAACATCTTTAAGAAATTAAATATCACGTGTATCAAACGGTGAAGGAAAACAGCATGAGGAAAAGAATTTTCTTAATTATCTGCGTGTATGAAATCTGCCAATCCGCATTGGGCCAGCATGGTAGACTATTGGCCTAACCCCTCTCATTCTGAGAAGAGACTCAAACTCAGCAGTGAACCGAATATGGGTTGATAACGAACATCTCGAATCTACTGAACAAATAAAGGTACGTAAGTAACCAAGACTTTGTCTATAGTCTAAAGTCGTTCTATGACGTAACTTTTGGCGGGACGCTCCAAATTTTCAATACAAATGGAACGTCCCGGAAAATTCAAAGCGCTTGGCAACATTCGCAGACGTAATCTCTGTAACGAATAGGTACCTACCTAACGTTATGTCTCTCGCCCTTCACGCTTAGCTCAGTACGCCCGATCCATTCTTTGAATGACCGTCACGAATATTTGACTGGGTCGAATGTATTGTGGAATATCATTGCTAAAGAGATTTCGATGACTTTTTAGTCACATTGTGGCGGACAGTATATACAGTATATATTTTTTGTTACTGCTAGGTAGGTGCTGTCAAGATTACTGTGATGCATTACGAACTATTAAATATTGGGAAAAATATTACAACGCGTTTTTCATCATCATCATCATTAACAAACCATATTCGGCTCACTGCTGAGCACGAGTCTCCACTCAGAATGAGAGGAGTTAGGCCAAAGTCCACCACACTGACGCAATGCGGATTAGTAGACTTCACACACGTAGAGAATTAAAAAAATTCTCAGGTATGCAGGTTTTCTCACGCTGATTTTCCTTCACCGTTTGTAACACGTGATTAATTTCTATTTAATTGACGTATTTAATTTCTTAAAATGCACATAAGTTGAAAGTTGAAGGTGCATGCCGCGGACCGAATTCGAAACTACGCCCTCCGGAATCGGAGGCAGAGGTCTATCACGGCTTTGTGATACATTACAAACTTTTAAATATTGGGAAAAAAATTACAACGCATTTGTCATCATTATCATCAATCACGTTTAGCTTTTAGCGATGGCTGTGTTCTGTGATCATTATCATTAACAACCAAATCAAACAAGAGCGGTCACAATATTTTTTTTTGTGAATTAACAAGTTAGCTATTGACTGCATCTCACTGGAAACGGGCTAACTTGGTAAAGGTACAAGTTTATTTAATAACCGTATGTGTATGGGAGTTATTAATGGGATGCGGATGGTATCATTTATTGGTTTAAGCCGCATCATTAAAACAACGTGTTGGCCAAAAAAATAAGCGCTAAATCCTGCTTTTTAGGGTTACGAACGTACGTAGTACAAAAACGGAACCCTTATAATCCGTCTCGCGCAAATTTTAAGACCTGTCTGTTTTCTCCTAATGTACAGGACCAATCCAATTGAAATTTGGTATAGGTACATATTAATTCTTGTGACCCAAATACAGGGATGTATCGTGAATAAATAAAATTTGAATATGGGGGACACTTGTGGGGGGTAAGATGGAAAGTTGAAAAAATAATTTTACTAACTTCATCGTGTGATACATCAAATGAAAGGTCTTGATAATAAGAGGATTTTAAAAATATTTTTTTTGGAATTATTTTAGCATTAGTGAGGCATTTTTGATGACGATGAATATTTAAATCCAAAAACCAGGTATCGTACTGCCTTTGTTATTGCACTTGCAGATATCTAAAATAAATCGATAAGTCTGAAGCGTTGCGTGTATTTAACGTGGCTAGGCGGCTCATTTATGGGTGTTGGGTGTTGGGTGTTGGGTGTTGGGAGGGTGGTGCTGGCGGGGGCGGGTGGCGGGGACGCCGGGGTCAGACGGCGGCTTTCAAGGTGAAGGCCGTTCTGCCCGCGCTACGCGTACCCTCTAAATATATGGTGCATCTTATACGTAACTTGGGCGTTGTCTACTGAAGGAATTTAGGTGATCTACTAAAAAGATGAATATTTATGACTAGCTGCCGCTGCGCGGTTTCACCCGCTAGGTTCCCGTTCCTGTAGGAGTATGGGGATAATATATAGCTTAAAACCTTTCTCGATAAATGGGCTATCTAACACTGAAAGAATTTTTCAAATCGGACCAGTAGTCCCTGAGATTAGCGCGTTCAATCAAACAAACAAACAAACTCGTCAGCTTTATAATATTAGTATAGATAAGCATATTCGGTAGCAGGCGGCTCAGGATCGTGATGTTTCGAAGTCCCTATAAAGGGCCTATGATGATGATGATGATGATATTCATACAATTGACAACTGGATTAATAGGAAAAATAATTAAGGAGGATAAAGGATACATAGGCGTTAGCAGGAAATTAATGGATACAAAAAGCTAAAGACAGAGAAGTCTGGAAAAAGCTGGACGAAGCCATTACCCGAAAAGGAGTTCCGATCAATGGTAACGAAGACAGCAACAGCATCATCAATTAATGTAATCTGAAGAGCACAAGTCTTCTCTCAGAAGGGCAAGAGGGCTAGGCCAATAGTACCCCACGCTGGCCCAATGCGGATTGGCAGACTGACAGACGAAAAATTCTCATGTATGCAGGTTTCCTCACGATGTTTTTCCTTCACCGTTTGAGACACGTGATATTTTATTTCTTAAATTGCACATAACTGAAAAATTGGAGGTGCATGCCTCGGTCCGGATTCGAACCTACGCCTTCCGGAATCGGAGGCAGATGTTATATACACTGGGCTATCACGGTACTTTAAAATAATTGTAATAATAGATAATTGTAAAAATTGCGGGTATTATATATTTTCTTTGTATTGGATATAACTGGGTATATTCGGACGTTTACCTATCTAAATGAATAGCGAAAGATCGATATATCAAAAACTTTTCTTCTTCAAGAAAATCTGTAAGTACATGAATATTCGTTTTATACCCTTCTGTAAAAAGTTTAAAAGTTACGATTATGTATAAAATAATTTTGTAAATTTCCTCGACGCGCGACAGGTATTTTCAATACGCGTAAGATATAAAAATAATAACTTGTTTTAAAGTCCATGTTTTCTAGAAATTAATCTAAAATCATAGTTATGTTATCTCTAAAAGTTATTTTATCTATAAATAGTTCAGCATTCACATATCTATAATTTTTGCATAATATTTAAAGATAACCTACACGTGTACAAAGCAATAAATAGAACTCTAAAAATTCCTAAATATCAATAAAAACCACCCGTATATATAAAAGAAATTTTGTATACAAAGTTGTTATTAAATATTTCGAAATGTTGACGATCAAGAAAGTTTTTTGCTTTTTTTTGCTTCATTACTATGTTACTGGGAAATTTATTTCAAGTGAACCACCAAATTATTATATAACAAAACCACCACAAAAAGCAGCATCAAGTAAGTCAGCATATTATTATTTATCATTCTTTACATGTATTTTAGGGGTGTTTATAATTGAAAAGAAAAAACATAACAAATCTATAATAGTTTTTGATGATTATTTCTTTTTGATTAATTTTCTATTTGGGCATCGAGACAATAAATAATACACAGTCTTAATTTTGTGCACGATTTAATCTATGGTCATTTATGAATACCCATACTTGGTTATCTGGTCGTTCCTGCGCCTCTTTAGTGTATGACTCAGGATTACCATTGGTATAGTTCCGTTCTAAGAAATTTCGAGCTTGGCTACAGAGCTCCATTTTCCAAAATATCGAAAAGCGTTTTCACCTACTAGTGGCATTCTAACGTCGGATGTACATCAGTGGAGACATCATCATTACCTCCACTCTCTCCTCACCTCCTCAGAATAAGAGGGTTTAGGCCTTAACCATGCTGGCCCAAAGCGGATTGGCAGACTTCCCACACGTAGAGAATTGAGAAAACTCTCATGTTTCCTCACGATTCCTTAACCGTTTGAGACAAATGATATTTATTTTTTAAAATGCACATTCTGAAATCTTGGAGGTGCATGTCACCATTCGGTGACAAATCTACGATCGGATTCAAATCTACGCCTTCCAAATCGAAGGCAAAGGTCATATCCACGTAGTTCATACCGACGATCTTAAGTAGAGTATTTAATTTCAGCCACACCTCCACCAAATATACAATGTGAGCCGAATAAGAGTTATAACAGCAAAAACGACATAAAAGTCATGATAGATCATGTTTATAACGAAAAATCTATAGATAGAATCATAAAGCAAAACTATCAGTTAGAAGCGGAAAAAATACGGAATAAGCATTCACAGGACCTCAATCATTTTATTGATTGGTTTGAAAATCAACCTGGACATTTGAAACATGTTCTACAAAGATTGGATAAGCTACGACAAGAACAAGTAGAACCGATTGTTGAAATAGTTGCCGGTGTACTTAGTGAACATCCTAAATTAGAAATGTTATACAACGAGAAATTGAATAAAACTAGCGAATTGGAAAAGAAACTCAAGAGATACAAGATTATTTGTAAGCTTAATTGTGAAGATGATGAAGAAAACGGTTAGTAAAACTACTTCTCTGTATGTAAAACTGGATTTTGTTTTGAATTAGGAGATGCTCACTTCTTTTTTTCTGTTACGCACTATAGCATATTATTATTATTCACACATGAAATTCGCATTGTGATATTAAAATTTATCAAGGAGCTCTGATACTAAAATAAAAATCATTGGTATATTTTTCAATCACTGCAAACCATACCTGCCTATAAATTGTATCGAAAGTAATTACAGTCACTAATTGGTATTTTGTGGGTTTCATTACATTATTTAATCGTGATGGCAGAAATTCCTTTGAATATGCACATGATTAGGTTAGACGAATAGTTTTGCATGGATGTTTGGTAAAAAATTCTGCAAATATTTAATTTTGTTTCTTTTCCAGATTATATCATAAGCAAGCGAGAAATTGGGGAAGATTTTTATTGCAGTTCTTTGGAAGATTTACATAAGCATATTACTAAAAATCTCGATCAGTTTGTTATAAAAATAAATAACATTACAATGAATAAACTATCTTCAACTGACAAGATATATGAGGAAATAATTGAAGAAATCAAGTCCAATTTAAAAGACAAAGCACTGAATGAGTTCGGTCGAACTATGTACGATATCCTTCACTTGGAAGACGAGTACCATCATTTTGTGGATAACATAACTTCCGTAGATTTATTCGCAGCTGTTTATGCTATTAAAAGCTTTGGACTTCATATAGATACAAAATTATTGGAATTGGAACAAGCTATTGAGAAATATGGGAAACATTGTAACAGTTGCAGCTCTAGTGAGTATTAATACGTTTATAAAGCTTGTTATGGTGTAATATTTATATAGATTTGTTATATTCCAAACATTATAAAGGAATAGGCATTTTTATATGAAGCAGATTAGCAGGTAGATTATCCACTATTAGTACTCGTAGGTGTAAGATGGTGGGCTATATGCTAAACCTCTCTTATTCTGATAGGAGGCTCCTGACAACAGTGACCCAAATATGGATAAACGATGAGTAGGTTGTAAATTACAAAAACAAAAAACTAGTTTTAAAACAACTAAAACCTCCTGAAATTAAGTGCGTATGTTTTTACTTTTAGAATCCCTGGTAAGAAAAGCAAGACAGGCAAATCCAGAATTGGATACAAAACAGACAGCAGAACAACCAAGTCTCGTGGATGGATTGCTGGAAAATAAATTTAAAGAAATCGTAGATGCAGTAGAAAGAGACTGTAAAAATATATTTAATGACCTAAACGTGTTAATACAAAATATTGATCAAGTTAGTGGAGAGAACTGGAAACCACTACAAGACGAATTACATGCAATGACTACCGCTGAGAGAGAGGTTTTGGAGTCTCTTCAAAACCTAGCCTCAACAAAACCTATTGATATATTATTGGAAATAATTAAGAAGCTGCAAGCGTTATTGCAATTCATTTATGATATTTTAAATAATTTGCCTTAATAAAGTGTTTAACAATTCTTAGCAATTGAGCGTGTTAATATGCACCTATAAAATTAAGATTACTGTTCCTTAAAAATTTATACAACTACATATATTTATTTATATTTTTACGTAACCGTTGCGTTCATAAGTCCCTCCAGAAGACCTATCTTCAGCTGTAGGAACCGGTGTGGCGAACGAACTCTTTCGTTCGCCCACTTTAGGTTAGGCCATCTACATTCACATTCCAGATTCATTTCATATTTAGAATTCCCTCGACCGCGCATGCGTGGATATATTGTTTCGCCCGTCCATTAGATCTTAACCACTTCTCCATTCCACATCACATCATCTATTTGATAGTACTTTTATTTTATATCCTTTTACAATTGTTACAATCAGTGAAATAATAAATATACCTACTAATCAACATCGTCCTCTTCATATCTATTTACTAATAACAAACCTCCATGGCGATACCTCCACCGGCTGGGATGATGATGATGATGATGGTATTTATGTTTACAATCCAGGTACAAAGTATCCTTTTTGCCAAAGGACTGCCAGATACGAATACGTCAGTAAACTGCGCCATTACGTTGTCATACTAAACGTTTGGAGTCCATATTACTGATTCGCACTAAGATTAGAAATGCCCTTTTTACGTACTCCTACGTACGTATACACATATATGTGGTGAAACCGTAAGGTAATCTTCCAATTAAAAGTTAAAGGCTTATAAAAGCGTTAGTTAGTTACGTTAGAAGCGCGTTCTACGTACGCCACATACAAGCATTCCCATCAGGTGTGGTAGCAGACAAATAAAAAAAAACAATATTGTAAGCACATATAGACGGTTTTATTTTCAGTTCCCAAAGTTTGCCTGTCTCATAAATTTATACGAACACTTTAGTATAATATATTGCACGATTATAACAATAAAATTTCGAAATCACTTTGTCCTCTTTGAAGTATCCTTATAACGCATTTATAATGTAGGGTGAGCGACCGGGTAGCCGATTACCGATTCAGCGATCCTCAATAAATCTGAATAGGTATTGTGCGCGGGCGCATACAAAAGTGTTGGTGCTTATTGTGAATTAAGTTCGTGAAGCAGAGGTTCGAGAAGCCGTTGACATCAATTTGCAGGACGTGTCGTGATTGACACATGAGTGTTTTAAGTTTTTACGTTACCAAATTGCTATTTCACAATTTTTCAAACACTTAATATTTTAATGACAAGCATACATAGTTAGTCTAAGTATATATTTACTAAATTGACTCATATATGGTATTATGATAAGCATTGAATGGGCCTTGGTAGTTGTCATTCTACGAAAGTACGAAGTTTAACCTGCCGCTATTCGATAAAATGAGAGCCGTGATAGCCCAGTGGATATGACCTCTGCCTTCGATTCCGGAGTGTGTGGGTTAGAATCTGGTCCTGGGCATGCACATCCAATTTTTTAGTTGTGTGCATTTTAAGAAATTAAATATCACGTGTCTCAAACGGCGAAGGAAAAACATTGTGAGGACACCTGCATACCAGAGAATTTTCTTAATTCGCTGCGTGTGTGAAGTCTGCCAATCCGCATTGGGCCAGCGTTGTGGACTAGATAGACTAGACTAGACTGCTAAGACTCTGTGTTGGCCAGACCTATCTCATTTTAAAAAAGTTAAAAGTCAGTATGTACTATAAGTCTGATTTGGCCAGACCTATCTCAAAAGTTAAAAGTCTGTCAGGTCATGTTCCTTCTTGTCTAGGTAAATGCGAAAGACAACTATGGATACTGGATCGTTGTGGCTTTGGGAATATTGCAGACTTCAGGAGATACCTACAAATTGTCGTAGTATAAAACGAACTTTTTAAAGGTTGGTCTAGCTATGACAAGCTCTTATTCTATTACCAAAACAGGATCCTTTTACTTACTACATACATATAGCCGTTTCTGTCGGTTCAGATCTCACACAACCTTACACAAGTATCTACATTATCTTTGCGCAATTTCACCGGAATCTGAAAAGTAGAACTAGGTTGAAACGTTTCATATCATGGCGAGACAGGCGTATCTACTGATAAAGAAACCTAAATACAATTTATTAGGTTACCTATAAATAATATGTTAGGTTTAAGTAATCTTCTTTGCTTTAATAACTCGACAACGTAAGTCTCGAATTGATCCCTAATACTGATACTATAGGCAGAGAGAGAGAGAGAGAGAGAGATAGACACTAATTCTAAACTCACACTGTCAAGTTACAAAAGCATTGATTCTTTAATCGAATGATGTTGTTTAAAGTAGTAGCTGTTTGTGACAGAGCTCGTCCGGGGATGTACTAGACTCCGCGCCACGAAAGAAATCCCACGGCTAAAACCTAAACTAAAATTACAGCGTCTATTAGTGCCGTGTCTACGGGACTTGTTTTGTGGCGCAGAGTATATCGCCATGATTATGGTGCCATTTTTCATTAAGCCTATTCACTAATTTGTAGTGGATGGTGGATATAAGTATTACGAAATTTACCAACTAATGGGTGAGAGTAGGTATATCTTAAGTTATGTGATTTTGTATTTACTATTAATTTATTTGTAAGTGATCAAAATTACTAACCAGTGCGTTTGCCATTGTGAATTTGGACTTTCGAAATACGAAAAATGCGGTTATTATTGATTTGATGTTAATTATATTAGGTGGCTAATTGAAGAAAGTTAGTGAATAATCCAGCAGGTTGACGGACACAGGATGTAGCACTAGCATTGCATAGGATGTCCTTTCATGCCTTACAAAGTTTTGTGTTTCTAAAAGTTCGATGGTTTTATATTTAATACTAGCCATTCCCATGAGAATAAAATGGAATAAAATATAGCCTATGACACTTACAAATAACGTGGCTTTCTAATGGCAAAATAATTTTAAATTCATCCAGAGCTTACCTCTACAACACCTCAAAAACTTTACCTTTTTATAAAATTTGTATATTCGTAGATAAGATGACACACCTGGTTATTGCAACAAAAATTAAAAACAATAATTCAGCTTATAAAATTATATTCGTAATTCTCTATAATTGATAATTTATTCAAAAAAACACAATAACAACTGCATAAAGGTAATCTGACTTTAATTATTTTGTAGTACCTAAAACCAGCAGTTTTAACTAAATAACACACATCAATGCCCCGGAAAATATAATTGACAAAAAAATACCTCTCGGATATTTGTTGATGCGTCCTTTTGATTAGAGGTTTAATTGGTAATCCTTAAACAAAAACCTTCGGAATTAGTAGGTAGGTACCTATTATATTCTCATTGCTACTGAAAAGACAAGAACATAGAATTTAAAGTGTATGTAATTATGCGAACTTATCAGACATAACGATCGCTGTAAGTGCAGGGTTTTCGATAAAAGCAGGTAGAGACATATTTATAACGAATAACGAATAATAAAGTTTTTTTTTATAGAAATGGTTTTTGAACTTTTGTGAGGAAACTTCTTCTTGAAAGTTTTATATGAAAGCTTGTAGCTAGTTGCCATTAGAAAATTTTAAATTATGGTTTAGGTATCAAATACAATAGTAGCCTATCTTACTAAAAGGTTAGTTAAGCCATAAGCCAAACATCATAGTAGCCTATCGTACTAAAAATTCAATTAAGCCCAAACGCCATAGTAGCCTGTCGCACCAAAAGTTTAATTAAGCCCATTATATCAAATACCATACTAGCCTATCTTACTAAAAGGTTAGTTAAGGCCAATAAGCCAAACATCATAGTAGCCTATCTTACTAAACATTCAATTAAGCCATAGTGGCATGTCGTACTAAAAGTTTAATTAAGCCCATTATATCACAGGCCATAGTAGCCTAGCCTGTCCTAGTAAAAGTTTGATTAAGCCCATTATACGAAACACCATAGTAGCCTATCGTGCTAATAGTTTTTATACGAAGAAGTTCTGGCTATTAGAGACTGTGCTATTGCCCTTTGATATGCTGTAAGTAAAATATTTTTGATTAAAAAAATATAGAGTCCGTTCTCAAAACACAAACAGGGAGGATCTAGCTATAGAAACATAAGTTATATTCAAGTTCTGTATCTGATTTTATTTGGGTGTTGCAAGTGTGTTTCTGTCTTCAAGTCTGGCCCGGCCTTTGAATAACACATGACGAATCGCACTCGACCGAAAATGAACAAAACGATAAATTTATCCGGTCGGCCAGACATGAATTGGAAATTGAAGTTTTATGAAGGCCTTAAAGGAAGGGCATTAGTTACAGACAATCGTTGCATAAAAAGATACAATGCACTGCGAAACCATTAATATTAGTCAGGATGCGAAATGTCGCTCGAATTGCAACAATGCAGGTATAAATTCTCTAACTTACTGCTTACAAATGTTTTGTTTGGATCCATAGCACAGTTTTACGTATCAGTGATCAGCTATTTTGCGGTTGCATCGGTATCCCAATCGCCTTATTTTGACAGCGTTTTGGGTTCAACTTCTGTATTCCTAATATCTGAGAGCTACGAAAAATGTCTGATATGATTCCTCATATTATTCAAAAAAAAAAGAGCGCTTTGCGACTTTTAAAAAAAGCTTCACCTATATTTGCATCGTGCTTACACAGAATGATGATTACCCGTAAACTCTAAATTGTAGCTGTGACTGTAAGGGTTCCAAAAGCGCTTGTTTGCGAATTCGTTACATTATGTCATAATCGTCATTAAAATGCAGTCGCGGTCGGTATGGCGCGGTCGCGGGAGTCGCAATTTGTAAGGGCTTATGCACACTGTGCGTTGCAACTGCGGCGCAGTGTTTTAGCGTTGCGAAACACAAATTCAAGGTATGTCGCACGACACCAGTGCCTTTCCAGCGCCACACCATATGTCATGAGCCATCTCCTCCAAGATGAGGAGTATATGCGAGCGAGATCAGTCAAACTATGGGATACAGTTTTAGACGTGACAACGTCTGATAATTCGATGAAGCCCGATGTAAACTCGATTTCATCATGCGTCGTTCCCTCGCTCGGTTGCCAACTTTTTTTACGAGAAATAAAGTTTATCTCGCTCTTTCTTTTGAGAAACGATACCATTCTATCTGTATTTTCCGACGTTGTCACGTTCAACTATCGTAGTAAACCGACTTTACAGACCACTTTTTAGAATAATTTTAATAAACTGTGTTCAGGGGATCATTAATGTTATTGTGAAAATTGCTATTAATTAGTCACGTTTTAATCACATTATGCTATTTTGCTCCAAACCGCTTTTCCGTTAGACCTAAATCTATAATAAGGTTAAAATTTCGCAACAAAGTTTACTTTTTAGTTTAAATAAATAAATATTAAAATGGAGAAACTTGCAATCAAGAATTCTTATCCCCGTACAGCTGAATTAATTTATTAAAGTGATGAATACTACTCAATATCATCATCATCATTATTGTCATACTATAACCGTCCACTTTGACATATAGACCTCCTAAGTACTACGATAATGTATCACTTTGCCGAGCTTTGTATTACAAACTATATCTTGAAACAGTCAAAACGTCACAGCGTACCCGCAGCACGCTCGAAACTTTACGTCGCTGTACTGTGTGTTCACGCGTGTCATATTTTGCCGCGTCGTCGTACCGCACCGTGTGTAGAGCCCCTAACGCTGCGCGCCGGTGCAGGGTGCACGCACCGTCTGTCTGGCCACAGCAGATATAACAAGGTCTGGCTGGCAAGGGCAGGGGGCATGCAGCGCCCTTGCGTCGTCCGCTGCGCTGCGGCCCGCCGACCTCTAGCGACCGCGCTGCCCGACTGTGACATCTGAAGTGGACAAACTGAAACTGATTTGCTTTATTTGTTTTTTTTTATATTCATTGAGAATCCTTGAAGCACAACAGTGTTACTGGAGAGTTTCGACGAGAGAATAGTTAAAACCAAGGGCTTTATAATAGAGAGGATCAGAGGAACTGTTGAGCTTCTTACTTTCAGATGTTGCCTTCCGAACCGGTGGTAAAGTCACTACAAATAGACAAACTAGACCTTCTTGTACATTAAGCTCATTTGAAAAAATAATTAAAATTTGAATTTTGAATCATTGTTTGATTTAGGAAGACTCTGAAAGACTCCTCGAGACACAGACCTCGGATTAAAGTTACAATCAATGTGTTTGTAGGCTGAATGTATCAACTGTAATAACTTTTTAATTAAATAATGAAACGGAAAAGCAAATAAAGTCGGAAAATTGATTGACGACGATTTATTTCTAATTCATTCGGGGTTTTTAATCAGGAGCTGGTTCGTGCGACGCGGCGTGGATCAGATTATATTTTGGTTGTTATTCATCATCATCATCATCATTATTAGCCGATGAACGTCCACTGCCGGACATAGGCCTCTTGCATGGACTTACAAACACAACCGTGGTCTCAAGCCGCGAGCATCCAGCGGCTCCCTGCAATCGCTTGATGTCCTCGGTCCATCTGGTGGCAGATCGATAAACTGCGCTTTCCGGTACGGGGACGGGGTCGCAATTCCAGCACCTTGGGACCCCAACGTCCATCGGCTCTTCGAACTATGTGCCCCGCCTTTTGCCACTTCAGCTTCGCGACTCGCTGATTTATGTTAGTGACTAGTTTGTCTGCAGATCTCCTCATTTCTGATTCGATCACGCAAAGAAACTCCAAGCATAACAAGGTCCATCGCCCGCTGAGTGACTTTTAAGTGTTCTAATAAGCCCATAATTCTTTCATCATTCATCCTCCTCCTAAACAAGTTATCCCGCTTCCATCTTAGATTGCATCATCACTACCTGATAAGAGATAACTTGTAAAGATTAAAAAAAGAGGTCATAAGTCGATACCCACCAGTTGGACTACTATAATACTTACAATACTTACGTTTAAGTTTATGGGGATAACGGCAAACATTTATATATTTAAAAAATCTGCTGGGTTTTCACACATTATTTATCATTATATTTTACATTTTAACGATAGTCAATTCATATTCAAGGGTCAAAAATTAGCCTATATATCCCATTTACCATTATACCAAAATTAATCATGATCGGTTCCGTTTAAAAGTGAAAAGGTAACAGACAAACAGATAGACAGACTTACTTTGGCATTTATAATATTAAGTATAGATGCTTGACATATATACTCATAAACTAGTACTAATGTATAATGTATATAAAGGTACACCTACAAAGGTAAACCTATCAACATACAAACATTTATAAATAAAGATAAGATAAAAAACAAAGCGATCACACAAATTGCATTCACACTGCAGTAGGTACGTACCATTGTGCAAGTGGCTTATGTCGGTACCTGCAGTGTCACCGCAAGGACGGCAGGTCACCGTCGCTGCAGCTGGGGTGGCCATGATACCGAACTTTTGAGGCTAGTCCTAATAAAATGATCATCATCATCATCATATCAGCCGATGGACGTCCACTGCAGGACATAGGCCTTTTGTAGGGACTTCCAAACATCACGAAACTGAGTCACCTGCATCCAGCGAATTCCTGCGACTCGCTTGATGTCGTCAGTCCACCTGGTGGGGAGTCGGCCAACACTGCCTTACTAGTCCAAACAAAATGATCATCATAATAATATCAGCCGATGGACGTCCACTGCAGGACATAGGCCTTTTGTAGGGACTTCCAAACATCACGATACTGAGCCACCTGCATCCAGCGAATCCCTGCGACTCGCTTGATGTTGTCAGTCCACCTTGTGGGGGGTCGAAACAAAATTATCAGTGGACTAATCTATGTATTTATTGCCTTTAGACCAAAAAGGTTTAGTCTAATTTTATTTTAGGAAATAAAAATCGGTTTCACCCGTGTATATCCTGTTCCCGTGGCAATACAGGGATAAAACATACATACATTTACGTTAAAGAAAAAAAATTAAAAACTAATTGCATGTATGACAAAAGTTTCATTAGCTAATCCCATCTATAAAGGTCTGTATGCGTCCTTAATAACGAATATTAAGTTTCTTTATTATCTTCGATAACCTGGGATTTTTTATTTATTTATTAACTAGCGGACGTCTGCGACTTCGTCCGCGTGGAATTCAGTTTTTCACAAATCTCGTGGGAACCATGCATTTTTCCGGGATAAAAAGTAGCCTATGTGTTATTCCAAAGAAAAATCTATTTCCATTCCAAATTTCAGCCAAATCGCTTCAGTAGCCACAGCGTATAAGAGGAACAAACATACTTACACACTTTCACACAAACTTTTTCCTTTATAATATTAGTGTAGTGTGATGTGATATTAGTGTGATATAAATATTATTTTGTGTATGATATTAAACAGAACTAGGAAATCTTCCGAAAATCAATCGTGTGGCCTCTTTAGTTCCAGTCGTCATATCACCGCCGCTCACTTATAATCCAACCTTGTCCTTTTTTGTCACACTTAATGACCTACCGATACGATTTCAAGACTCGGGCCCCTTTGGAGTTGTCACATGACTTCTTCGTTGTACTAGTGAGTAGTTGTTAACTGACTTCCCTTTAACTTCAAGTCTCTATAGCTCCATCGTGGTTAAAAGACCGGGTTTGAATCCTGTAAGCTCTAAATTTTGATGTCTTGAAAGTTTGTGTTTATTTATTAGATGGCATAAAGGTGGAGGCTAAGAGTTACAACAATTAATTTCAATTTCAGTTAATTTTCATACGTCGGGTTTCTTAAACATATCATCCTAGGTATTTACTTTTTATAATAGTTACAAGTTAACGACAGATTGGTTATATGTGGGAAATGCATTTAAATAAATGATTGTATAAGGAAATGATTTTATAAGGGTTCTGGAATACGATCATCCTGTTGAAATATGATAACCCCCAAATCAGTGGGGTTAAAAATTCCGGATGTTTTAGGCTGAATCGAAGGACATTAGTGTTATTTTACTATACATATATAAAATTTCAGTGCACAGATATATGCATAGGTAGCTACGTAATACTAAACCAATATTATGGACTCAAAGATATTAGTTCTAGTTACGTCTTCTTTCGTCAATCAGATGGACATCCACTGCTGGATATGCCTTTTGTAGGGATGTCTTCATGCAGTGGCTCTCTGTAGCCACTTTGATTTCGCTTGAGATCGTCTATCAATTAAGTCGATCGACTAACACTTTTCGATGCGGCGTCACCATACCAGCACCCTGAGACTACCATCTTCAGACCCAATTGGCTCTTCGTACTTTATAGTTACTTTTTCACTTGTCAGGGAGGTCCGTGGACCGCTTTGTATTTCTTCGTGCCTCGTCCCTTCTTTTCATCGTGAGCGTACTTCTGCCACTGCTCCTCGATCGACAGCATACGTGAGATGAGGTTTCTCGCGTTTACCCTCTCGCTAGCACCTTCTGCGGCTGCTCTCAGATCTGTAGTACCTGCTGGGAATTCAAACAGTGCAATGTATCCTCGGTGGATCTTCGTCATCGCAGAAACAGCAGCTCATCACGCGCTTTCCAATGGCGAATTCGATTACGTATTATTACCTTTAGAAGAGCTCGCTATATCGCGCGCTGAGTGACTCAGTCAGCCCAAAAGTGACGCTGAGGGTCATTTACAGAAGAAATTTTGAGGTTAAGTATAAGAGGTCAGTTCCGAACTCTTGAGCCGATCGTGGTTGGCATATGTATGTACTCGTATCGTTACTCGTATTTCTGATGCAATGTTTACAGCTGGGGCTTGAAACGACATCAAGTTCTACGTTCTGACCTTTCGTAGCATATTAAGGGCGAACTATTAACTCATTGGGCCTACAATAAATTACACACAGCTGTCTCTATTCAAAGAATCAGCTAACATGCTCCATCAAGGTGGCACACAGCTGTTTATAAACAAAAGTGACTCATAAATTAAGACTTAACTTAGGTATAGACTTATAGGTTACCTAAAGAACAGTCGACCTTTATAACACATATTCTTTTAGGTGACAAAAACTTTTGACACGTTGTACAAACAGCCCACAAAAAATATTACACTTAAAGTCTGAATTATTCAAGTAGGTACTCAAGTATTCAACAATCTTTTGGCGAAGGCGCTGGCCGTTTTTAAACCGTCTCAAGTACATAGCACTTAACCTAGTGACCAAAAAACTTATGTAAGCCTTTTGCGTTGTAGATTTACGTAAAATCAGCCAATAAAATGTCGTCAGAGCGTAAATGTTTGAGCAGAAATCCGCAGAGTTGGCGCCTCTCCAACACTCCCTTGTCTGGCCGTAATGCAGTAAATTCTCGCTACCTGCGTTACACAGGGAAGTGCAGAGCTTCGGAGCCAGTATCAATGAAATACGATGAAGTTCCCACTCCCAGTCAGACTCTCATCGGCGCCGATGCCAACTTTCTAAAACGAGGTCATATGTTTATGTACTAGCGGCCTGCCCGCGACTTCGTCTTCTTGGAAGTCTATGTAAACTTATACCTCTTTTTCACCCCCTTCTATTTATATTTTTGCATGAGTTATAATAATTAGTCTACTAATCATTTTATAAAACTTTTACTCAAAATATGTATGAACAATAAACCTACATTTAAAAACTTCAACCCTTTTTTAACCATTTAGTAGTAGAATTTCGGCAAACCTTGAATGTCATTATTTTTAGTATTTTTTACAAATGTAACTTGTAAAATGAAAGACTTTCCATACCAACGTTCAACCCACGTTTCATCCGTTTCTGAATCAATTTTCAGCGTTAATCGCCGGTCAACATTAGGTAAATACGGACAGACAGACACAAAAATAAAACATATTTTTGGCTTCAGTATCGATTATATTATAATGTCTTCTAACTAAAATTTTCCAAATATCTTTAGTGTTCAGAATGTGACCTGTTACAGTTTATTAGAAGTAAACATATTGAGAGGTATACTTACGAGTATTAATCATATTTATTTCTCTCTCATTCATTAATTTGTGTCCTTTTTTAAAAGTTTTAACAATGTGATTAATACATAATATAATACAAAACACAGTTTTTAAATTTATAAAAATAAATCCGCTGGTCAGGGTTCCAGAGTCAGGGACCCCTCACAATACGCACCGTCTCAAGAATAACTGCTTTCTGTATCCGATGCAGCAGTTAAGCGAAAGCTTCTTAAAGTGACTATCGGAACAATAATAGTTGACTCAACATGCCACATCGCGGTAATCTCGTTGTTAATCATAATATGTACTCGTATTGATAAGTTTCTGAAAATGTTTTAGACCACTTTGCCCACCTTTCTAGTTCAAAGTTTAGTTTATTTTGTTAACTTTAAACCGCAGAACCGATTTTGATGAATTTTGATACACCAAGATATTTTTTGCCTTATCTATCATGGAGTCCTTTTCATCGAGAAGGAAAGCCATTCTATCCCGGAAAATGCGGGATTTCATGCGGGATTTGTGAAAAACAGAATTACAATAAAACAGAGTTAGTACCTACCTCTAAGTACTAATATTATTAATATACTCGTAATTCTTTATCATAACTATTTTACTAACTTTACTATTAAACTATATTAAAACTACTTAAATTTAGCTTGCTAAAACACTCGTTAGATTTAAATGATTTTTGTAACTTTTAAATTCTTTGCATCATTATGTTAATGTACCTTTTAAATTCCTTGCATCAAATTAACTTTTATGTTAATTTCAAGTAATTATGTGTTTCATTACAGAAAATTATTATTTTGACAGTCAGAAGATGGATCGGCGAACAATAAACGGCGTTTCACTCGGTCAATGCGTATTTTAATAACATCGTTGCACTAAGCCAGGGTTTCTCAAAGGGTTTCTCAAACCCTTAGGGCTTCGCGTAACCCACGCGAACCCCTAAGGGTTGGCCATTTCACGGCAGGGGGTTCGCGACAAGATTTACGTAATGATGACTTGATAACTGATACCGAGTCAGAATTAAGGTTAAAATTGTCCAAAATTACTCCTAACATTGAATCCATTTGCGAAACAATAAAAAGACATCACATTATTATTAGAAAGACAATCCTTTTGCTACTTTATGTGTTTCCTTTTATTCAAATAAAACCACCTTTATGTTCTTCAACAGTCAAATTATTTTTTTCTTGGGGGGGGGGGGGTTTCCCCCATTAGTTAGTAAGGGGTTCGCTGTCATTTGGAAATTTTAACAAGGGTTCGTGGAGTCGAAAGTTTGAGAAACCCTGCACTAAGCTATAGGACGTGGTAACCTTTTGAAGCCAGCCAAGCTACCGGCGGAGTCAACAACTTCTCATTGTTGTCCATAGCTAACAAATAAGCTGAATCACTTTGTACTTAGTAGAGGGCGAATAAAGGTGTCAGTTAAACGACTCACGGAGGACAAGCACCACCTTATTTATAACACAGAATATATAACAGTAGGTATATACAGAATATATATCGTACCTACTGCATGAACAGTTGAGACACATCGAAAATAGCGAATTTTTAACCCTCTTCAACTATTATGGCGTAAAAGATATTTCTTTAATAATGACTTAGGCTGGTGGAAGGCTTCGGCCGTGGCTAGTTACCATCCTACCCACAAAAACGTACCGTCAAGCGATTTAGCGTTCCGGTACAATGCCGTGTAGAAACCGAAAAGGAGTGTGGATATTCATCCTCCTCAAGTTAACCCGCTTCCATCTTAGATTGCATCATCATTTACCATCAGGTGACATTGTTGTCAAAAGCTAACTTGTAAAAAAAAGAAGGGTTTAATTGCCGTTAAATTATGATCTGATACGTACGATGCGGATTTGTGGACGCTTGCCATAAAACACAACAAACTTTACCTCTGTATAAAGTATAGATGTTACCAATACTAAAATTAGAATTACATCTTCATAATATATAAATGCGAAAGGTCATTCGTCACGAAATCTCAAAAATCGCTTGACGTAGAAAGATGAAATTTAGCAGGGAGGTAGTTTATAGATAGTAGAGGACTGCTAAGAACGGATTTAGAAAGAGGGCTGGATTAAGGAGGTCTAAGGGCGAACGAAGTCAACAAAACAAAGTGGATACAGTTGCGATCAATTTCTTAGACTGAAAAAATAATAGTTTAAAAATCAAAATCAAAATCGAAAATCATTTATTACAAGCACTTTTGACACGTCAGTTGACTATTTGTAAAGATTCTACCACCGGTTCGGAAGGCAGGTTCTGCTGAGAAGAAACCGGCAAGAAGCTCAACAGTTGCTCTTTGTAAAAAATCATACAACATTGTAATTTACAATTGATGACAACATTACAATTTCTTATAGTTTTACCTCCTGTGTGAAGGTGCAAGCTGATCCAACGGCCTCCAAGCATCTTTATCATTAAGGAACTCATCAATGTTGTAGTAACCTCGACTAAGTAAATGTTTTTTAACACATTGCGTAAAGCTATGCATTGGCATTCCATCACAGTCTTGGGGATCTTATTATAGAAGAGTACACCCAAACCTACAAAAGATTTTTTTACTGTTTAGAGACGATATGCAGAAATAACTAACTTATGCCCGTGTCTAGTAAGACGTTTGCACAAATTAATATTTTGTCTTACATAGACTATACTGTTATTTATATATTGACTACGGCTACTGTTAGTATACCTATTTCTTTAAACTTTTGACGAAGGGACTCGGTTTATTTATTGTTCTTGCCTGGATGTTGCATTTGCTACATTCTAACAGGGCGATAATTGCATGAAATTGCTTTTCCGAACAAAGAGCCCCCAGTGAAGGCTTGTTTGAAAATGAAAAAGAATTTTCAGGTACGCTGCTGTTTAATTAAACCTGCAGGTTATTTTGTTTGAGCTTTTTTCCACAAGATTTATCTCTTGTGTCCATCGTTTACTTATTTTCCTTTTATGGTAGAAATTTTAGTACATAATTATATAGATACTGAAGTAATCATTAAATAAGGGACTAGTACTATAGAAAATGAATTTTAAAACTTATTCCAAAACTAGCGGACGCCCGCGACTTTTTCCTCGCGGAGTTCAGTTTTTTTCAGTTCCCGTGGAAGCCATTAATATTTATGCTATTGCAAAGCTTTTATCACTTTTATGGCTTTGAGCACGGCGAACGAATCAAGAAATTCCGTAACGAAAATAAACCTAACACCCAAGCCGTGCTTAAGTTAACTCGACGTTATCATATCAACTCAATTCTGGACATGTGGTGTAAAACTAAGTTATTTTTTTTTTATTTTTTTTATTTATTCTTTTATTATTTTTTTGTTCTAAAGAAAAAAATACTGCATCAATAAAATAAATAAATAATTATAATTGCATGATATATGTTGCTCCATAACCTCCTCCTCCTCCTCCTATCTTCCAGTGACAGTCCCGGCTCAATTATTAGCCCAAACAAACAGAAAAACAGACAGACAAAAAATTTTAAAAAGCTTGTTCGTGGTTTGGTGTCGTGTAAATAACTAAAAGCACTTGAGAAAACACAGTCATCTTGAAATCACAGACAGACTATTCAACTTTATTTGTAATTTTTATTTTAAATCTTTGAAAACAATCGATGTAATATCGAGAGGTAAACAAATAAATGAAAATATTATGCATCGAACAATGAAAACCAGACGTGCATGAATTTCAAGTAATAGGCGAAAGGCTCAAGCTCCCTATGACCGAAGCGTGGGCACATTTAGGGTTCCGTATTCTAATAAATACTTTAAACTTCTACAATATTATTAAACTTCCAAAAAGGACGAACATTTTCTCAACATCCAAATCTTTGATCTTGAGTAGTCGATATATTCGGTATTTTTTCCAAAAACCGATTACAGAAGGTAATTTTTGTAATTATTAATTTTATCTATAACTAATTTATTGCCAAAGTTTTATTAGGCAAATCAAAATTTGTTTTGAAAATCTCATTCTTATGTAATTAGATTTGAACAGACTCGTAATTGCAGAAGCGCTGTACTTCCAATATCCCTTATTATATAAAAAATCAAAAGAATTGTCATTTTTTTTAAAAAGAATATTTGCCATATCTTTAAATATGACCAATATTCCCATTCCCGCCAATTAGTCGGGAAAGAGTATCAGGAGTAGGAACGATGATAGGCCAAGACGTCCATCGTTGATGAGTCCGACCTCTTTACTAACCGTTGAGAAGTTACCGTTCGGGAGTCTTCAGCCGTAGCTAGTTACCACTATACCGGCAAAGACGTATCGCCAAGCGATTTAGCGTTCCGGTACGATGTCGTGTAGAAACCGACAAGGAGTGTGGATTTTCATCCCCCTTCTAACAAGTTAGCCCGCTTCCATCTTAGACTGCATCATCACTTACCATCAGGTGAGATTATAGTCAGGAACTAACTTGTAAAGAAAAAAGACATTGAACTTCACGTTGCCAATTACTTAGGTACGTATAATCATGGGCAGGGTATCTATATCAGGGACTATTAGTCCAAATTCCTAAAACACAGAACGCTAAGACCTACTAACACTCATTCATTCATCAATATAATACATAAGCCCAATTGGGCCAGACACATTTATATGGATAATAAAATAATAATAACGACGGAACCCACATCAAAAGTTCATCACCCTCTTTTTTTTCGTGCCTTTCATTTGGTATGTATAACCAGGGTTGTCCGATTTTACCGGAATAAAAACAAAATAGCAAATATGGATAAAGGAAGGGAGATGATTTATGTAGCGGATGGAAAAATACGAGCTGGGAATAAATAACTTTATACTATTTAACACAACTCAGAATAGGTAAAATCTCTTGTCTTATGCATTAAATATAGAGCTTTAACTCTATATTTAGTGCATTTAAATATAGAGCTTTAACTCTATATTTAGTGCATTAAATATAGAGCTTTAACTCTATATTTAGTGCATTTAAATATAGAGCTTTAACTCTATATTTAGTGCATTTAAATATAGAGCTTTAACTCTATATTTAGTGCATTTAAATATAGAGCTTTAACTCTATATTTAGTGCATTTAAATATAGAGCTTTAACTCTATATTTAGTGCATTTGCATTGCATTTGCAGAGCTTTTGCTCTATATTTAATACCTCAATCAACAATACTTCTAAAAAACTCGATGCTTAAGAATCCGGACTCCAATTGGGAGATCAATAATTCGGTTTCCGGTCTGTGAACTATTATCAAATTTCAAGCTTTTATAAATTTTTAGGGGATGAAAATCATCGACGATTATTATTAACAATAAATATACTCGTAGGTTTAAGTATTCTCAAAAATGTATAATCAAATAACGAAAACCCTGTTCATAATGAAAAGGTAATTTTTGAGAAAATCTCTGCAATACATACATACAATATTTTAAGAAATTAATTATCACGTGTCTCAAACGGTGAAGGAAAAACATCATGCAGATTTCTCATCTGCATACCAGAAAATTTTCTTAATTCTCTGCGTGTGTGAAGTCTGCCAATCCGCATTGGGCCAGCGTGGTGGACTATTGGCCTAACTCCTCTCCTTCTGAGAGGAGACTCGCGCTCAGCAGTGAGCCGAATATGGGTTGATAATGATGATGACATAAGAGTCGAAAGCAGATTTTTTTTTTAAAGTCAGTAAAAACCATTTTGTCTTCCCAAACACGCTGACCTTTGTAACCGACCGATTCAATAAAAATTTTGGTAAGATTCCACTTGGAAAAGTTAAAGGAAAATATAAGTAGAACGCTATCAAAGGCAACTTCGAAGTTTGTATTATAATTGATTTTAGAGGTATCAGGTTTCAAAGGTAAAGGTAGGTAGGTACTGTTTCTATACTTTCTTCGGGATTGGTAATATGAGAAAGAACGAAATTATTGCCATAAACTCGTGTTTGGCGACCGACAACATGGTTATGTCCAAATATGTCACTATTTTTTCCATATCCAAGTGTATCCGCGGTATATTTCACCGCGGTTAGTAGCTTCAACTGGTGACAGAAGGGCTGGCTTAAAAGTTTCTTATTCTGTTCTTTTTCAATAAACAGAAGTGATCCTAATATTCAAAGAATCAGCGCAAGGCTTCTCATTGTTTTAGTACTAATTTTTATAACCTATCCTGGACCAAATAAAACACTCACACACTCCGAACATCGGGTGTTACACATGCAGAATTTCTTCGTGATATCCCTAATTAGGCAAGCGAAGACTTGGCAAACCAAAAGCTACTTGGAACCGACTTATTGAAGTAAAGTTGAAGACTGTTGATCTGTCCTGGAGTATATTTTTATACTTTACAAGTTAGTAAGTAAAGTGGTATTCGATGGTAAGTGATGATGCAATCCAAAATGGAAGCGGGCTAAGTTGTTTGGAGTAGGATGAAAATCCACACACCTTTCGGTATCGTATCGAAACGCTAAATCGCTTGACGGTGCGTGTTTGCTGGTAGGTAACTAGCCACGGTCGAAGCCTCCCACCAGCCAGATCTGGACCAATTAAGTAAATCGCCCGTCTAGTAATTCCACAGCGCCACAGAGACTGTCAGCATGCTAAAGAACGCAGCCCCGGATAGAGCTGGTTGAAAATAATTGGTTACGGCTCAATGCATCACTAGGTGTGAAAGGATATCCGGATGTCCAATAGATATATAACATAGATATATAGTCTATGTAAGACAAAATATTAATTTGTACAAACGACAAGAAGATTTAAGCCCACTTACTAGACACGGACATAAGTTAGTTATTTCTGCTTATCGTCTCCAAAGAGTAAAAAATCTTTTGTAGGTTTGAGTTTACTCTTCTATAACAAGATCCCCAAGACTACACCATTGATGTGGGACCCATCAATGGTGTAGTAGTGTAGGCCGTTGGATCAGTTTCCACCTTCACACAAGAAGTAAAACTATCATCATCATCGTCATTTCAACCCATATTCAGCTGATTCACTGCTGAGCTCTGCTCTGCTCTGCTGAGCTGAGTAACTGTTGAGTTTCTTATCGGTTCTCATCTCAGCAGCACCTGCCTTCCGAACCAATGATAGAATTTTTACAAATGGTCATCAGACATTAAAAAGTGCTTGTAAACTGAGCCTACTTGAAACAAATCTATTTAAATTTTTTCAGGACTTCAAGAAGAAGAATGTATTGCAGCACAGCCCTGCCTGTTTACTGCACACGTGAAGTAATTGTGTGTGTGTAAGGTGTAGTAGCTTGGTTAACACGAGTTGAGCTTTAGCCATCCGGCCTCTCGCCACATATTCACGCCACGCTGCCTCGACAGGGTTTCGATCATGCCGCTTCACCAAAGGATTTCCTGATTTTTTTTCTAACAGAAGCCAACCGTCTGTTATTTTTTTTTATTCTTTACAAGTTAGCCCTTGATTACAATCTTTTTTCATTTTTATCAAATCTTTGACGGCCTCCGTGGCGCAGTGGTATGCCCGGTGGATTTACAAAACGGAGGTCCTGGGTTCGATCCCCGGCTGGGCAGATTGAGATTTTCTTAAGTGGTCCAGGTCTGGCTGGTAGGAGGCTTCGGCCGTGGCTAGTTACCACCCTACCGTTATCATCACTTACCATCAGGTGAGATTGTAGTCAAGGGCTAACTTGTAAAGAATAAAAAAAAAATCTAATCTGATGGTAAGTGATGATGCAATCTAAGATGGAAGCGGGCTAACTTGTTAGGAGGAGGATGAAAATCCATATTCTCTTAGGTTTCTACACGACATCGTAGCTTCACCAAAGGATTTCCTGATTTTTTTTACTAACAGAAGCCAACCGTCTGTTATTTTTTTTTATTCTTTACAAGTTAGCCCTTGACTATAATCTAATCTGATGGTAAATGATGATGCAATCTAAGATGGAAGCGGGCTAACTTTGTTAGGAGGAGGATGAAAATCCACACTCCCTTCGGTTTCTATACGACATCGTACCGCAACGCTAAATCGGCCTCCGTGACGCAGTGATATGCGCGGTGGATTTACAAAACGGAGGTCTGGGGTTCAACCCCGGCTGGGCAGATTGAGATTTTCTTAATTGGTCCAGGTCTGGCTGGTGGGAGGCCTCGGCCGTGGCTAGTTACCACCCTACCGGCAAAGATGTACCGCCAAGCGATTTAGCGTTCCGGTATGATGTCGTGTAGAAACCGAAAGGAGTGTGGATTTTCATCCTCCTCCTAACAAGTTAGCCCGTTTCCATCTTAGACTGCATCATCACTTACCATCAGGTGAGATTGTAGTCAAGGGCTAACTTGTAAAGAATAAAAAAAAAAATCTAATCCGATGGTAAGTGATGATGCAATCTAAGATGGAAGCGGGCCAACTTGTTAGGAGGAGGATGAAGATCCACACTCCCTTCGGTTTCTACACGACATCGTAGCTTCACCAAAGGATTTCCTGATTTTTTTTTTACTAACAGAAGCCTGTTTTTGAAGTCTGTTTTTTTTTATTATTCTTTACAAGTTAGCCCTTGACTATAATCTAATCTGATGGTAAGTGATGATGCAATATAAGATGGAAGCGGGCTAGCTTTGTTAGGAGGAGGATGAAAATCAACATTCCCTTCGGTTTCTACACGACATCGTACCGCAACGCTAAATCGGCCTCCGTGGCGCAGATGGCGCAGGCTCATGCGCAGCGGATTTATAAAACGGAGGTCCTGGGTTCGATCCCCGGCCGATTAATGTTTTCTTAATTGGTCCAGGTCTAGCTGGTGGGAGGCTTAGGCCGTGGTTAATTACCGACAAAGACGTACCACCAAGCAATTTAGCGTCCCGGTACGTTGTTGTGTAGAAACCGAAAGAAGTGTGGATTTCATCCTATCCCTATATAAGTTAGCCTGCTTCCATCTTAGATTGCATCATCACTTACCATTAGGTGAGATTGTAGTCAAGCGCTAACTTGTAGAACATAAAAATAAAAAAAAAATGCTCGTGGTTTCATGTGGCAGTTCTATAACATAAATAGAAACCTACCCATACAACTGGTAGAAGCTAGATCCGTAAAAGTAATTTAGTTCAACGTCAAGACCGTTTCCATATATATCACACAATCGTACATATTGCATAGAAATAAAGAATCTAAAAGGATTGTTCTCTTCATACAAAAACAAAAGGGCGATTCTCATAACATTACGGGAATACGACAAATGCAGTAAAAATGCAAAGGAATAAATAAGTGCAATGCCATTGCAGTGCATTCACTTTGTTATGCAGAGCGGGTATGTGGATGAAATTTTGTAAATGTTAACGAAATCGGTGGCAATGGCCAGCAGGGGGGGGGAGCGGTGCAGTGAACAACTGCACACGGTTGTCGGTTGCAACCGATGCACCCCCCCGCCCTTCTCCGTCCACTCACCCTTTCACCCACATGCATCCATTTTGCCTTTCGTTAATTGAATGTTGACAGCTGAAAATTTTATTGCAAACTACTCATGACTCAATTTATGCTGCACGTGATGTGACTTGTCGTCGTCATACTTGTTACATATAATTATTAATTCTTATTGAATATTAACCAAATATTATCAATTTTTTTAGTGTGGTGTTAAGTGCTACATGGAAGATCACGTAAACAAAGTGACCTAAAGACGTAAGTTAGTAGTAGTTAGTAAGTTAGTGAAAGACTAAGATTAAGTTATTGGACATTATCTTAGTATAATATAAAATTTAATCACATAAGTAGGCTAGATCGTAATTTTATGAAGTACCAAATTGGTACTTTACAATAGAAAAAAAAAGTATCTATTTAATTATACTTACGTATCTCGAAGTGTTGAAAGAAAATCAGTAGAAAATATAGACAGATAAATCACACCGTGCAGGTCGGCACAGAATAATGCAATATTCTGTAGTGCTGACTAAATGTGGTGTTTTGGTTTGTGAGAGCATAATACAATCACAATTATGAGCCCGAGAGGTGAAAATATTTCACCTAGCACAAATTCTCTTTACTAATATTTTAAGTGCGTAATGTATGTTTTTGTATTTGTTACTCTTTTATGCTATTATCTACTTCAACGATCATCATAAATGTATGCGTACACATAGTTCAATTCATCCCAGAAGAAGGCCTAAAAAAAATTAAAAACACACAAAACACATATTAGGCAGCAGCTACAGATTATGAAATAATATCAAACCTGTCAAAATATTTAATACCGAAAGACAAATACACCAATTCATCAATTCACTGTTCTCGAATAATCCGTGCATTGACGTCGCGTATGCAGCCATAATCATGCTGGTTGTCACTCATGTCAGCCACCACGACCACAAGCGATCGTGGCCTTCTTGACGAGCGCACCACTTTCATTCTTGTACAGTAAAACTTGATTATCCGGACAGTTACACAGATTCACGATCATCCGGATTGCTATCCGATCCAGTAACTTTTTCCAAAAATATGATAATGTTATAAAAAATAATGACTTACATAAATATTGTTTCACTGAAACACACAATGATATTTTCAATTATCAACCCGGCAGTATGCTATACATACATATATGTTCTGGCTGGTGGGAGGCTTTGGCCGTAGCTAGCTATCACCCTACCGACTAAGACGTACCGCCAAGCGATTGAGCGTTCCGGTACGTTGTCGTGTAGAAACTAACAGGGGTGTGGATTTTCATCCTTCTCCTAACAAATTAGCCCGCTTCCATCTTAGATTGCATCAGGTGAGATTGTAGTCAAGAGATAACTTGCATAGAATTAAAAAAAAACCAAAGGGTATATACCACACATACCTGTATGGGTTTTAATATAAGCATTTTTGGTCTAGTTCTTAGTCTTTGGAAGCAATTACTCGTACCACTCAGTAATAAAACGTTCAAGTCATAAACAATGACTAAAATGTAGGATTTATACATAACTAGCGGATGCCCGCGACTTCGTTCGCGTGAAACTCGATGTAAACTTTCAAATACCTCTACCCTACCCTAACCCTACCCTACCCTACCCTACCCTACCCCTACCCTACCCCTACCCTACCCCTACCCTACCCTACCCCTACCCTACCCTACCCCTACCCTACCCCTACCCTACCCTACCCCTACCCTACCCTACCCCTACCCTACCCCTACCCTACCCGTACCCTACCCTACCTCTACCTTACGTTGAAATTTTTCCTAAATTTTCTTTGCTATAAACCTCACGGAGCCTGAGACCTTTCCAACGAATGCAACCGTGGAAATCGGTTCTTGCGTTCTGGAGTTATAGCGTCAGGAAGGAAAACCCGACTTATTTTTATATACTTAAGACTTATTAAGACTTAAGACAGATTGAAGCACAAATGAGTACAAAAGACGTTACTTCACACAATACGAGTACATAATGCTAGGTTTAGAACTATACTAGGTACATAAAGTCTTCTTTCAAGGTGGGAGTTTTCATTATTTTCTTACTGTTACTATCGCGTTTACGTTAACGCGAATTTATATGGAATTAAAACAGTTGTACAGTAGTGCCACTAGATGGCGCTGTTTCAATTCCTTAGAAATTCGCGTTTACGTTAACGCGATAGTAACAGTATCTAACTGCCACTAGACCCTCTGGTGTCATTTTACACTTAACATTGAGATTGTACTTCAAAAGTTTATCGAGAAATAAAAATAATCTTTGTTTTATGCTCCTTTGTTTTATGTTACTTATGTTTTCCGCAACTAAAACAGAAATACCTCTAAATACATACCATTGGAATTGAATTGGAATTGAACTAAACCTCTGGTTTAAATCCAACTCCATAGATTTAAAGTTATTGAGGTCGTTTATACAAAACGGAACAATTTACATTAAATAAGAAATATATCGTCCACTGCTGGACATAGTCCTCTTGCATGGACCTCCAAGCACAACGGTCTCGAGCCAACATCCAACGGCTCCCTGCAACCCGCTTGATATCCTCGGTCCACCTAGTCGACCAACACTGCGCTTTCCGGTGCGGGGTCGCCAATCGAACCCCCGGGTCCCGACCCCAACGTCCATCGGCTCTTCGAACCATGTGGCCTGCCCATTGCCACTTCAGCTTCGCGACTCGAGAAAAGAAATATATTCTTTATACGGCTACTATACTGTCTATTACAACTAGGTTATTATGCATTAACTCGGTCTATTGTCCGAATATTCATTACGTCTAGACTAGATCAAATTTACAACGCCGACAAGAAATGTAGCAATTCAAAAGCCATTACAATTACATTGCAATTGGACACAAACAAACCTGGCTTAAGAGCGACAATTAAGGACCATTAAAAAACACAGACGTACAAGAAAAACTGTTCTTGACGGATTCTAGACATTCAATTTTATATTATTACCAGTTTTTGTGTAGCTTTAGTAACGAGTGAGTGGTGATAGCCCAGTGTATATGACCTCTATCTTCGATTCGGAGGGCGTAGGTTTGAACCCGGTTATCCTCCAACTTTTCAGAGTGCATTTTATGAAATTAAATATCACGTGTCTTAAACGATGAAGGAAAAACATCGTGAGGAAACCTGCATAACTGAAAATTTTCTTAATTCTCTGCGTGTGTGAAGTCTGCCAACCCGCATTCAATCGACTTCACACACGCAGAGAATTAAGAAAATTCTCTGATATGCAGGTTTCCTCATCGTTTGAGACACTTGATATTTAATTTCTTAAAATGCACACAACTGAAAAGTTGGAAGTGCATGCCCAGGACCGGATTCGAACCCACACCCTCCGGAATCGGAGGCAGAGGTCATATCCACTGGGCTATCACGGCTCTATATCGCCTGTCATCTATATATATACTTCTATACTATACTAATATGTGAAAAATTCTTTCACTGTTGGGAAACTACATTATACTAGAGTGCTATAGGCTATATTATATCCCCGTATTCCTACGAAAACGCCAACTACGCGGGTGAAACCGCGCGGCGTCTTCTAGTTATACATTATAAGCCCTTGAAAAAAATTTACCTGTGAAATGAACCAATGTGAACAACGCTTAGAAGGCTGTAACTATATCAGAAGATAACTCTGAGCACTAACACTATTTTTTTTAATAATAATGAAAAATTCCATTCACTCGCGTACCTGTACCGCTCAGAAGTGACGGCATAGTGCTCAGAGTTATTTTCTAATATAGTAACAGCCTTCTAAACGTTATTCACGTTGGTTCATTTCACAGGTAATTTTTTTTCAAGGGCTATTATTGGAATTCCAGCATCATGTGGCGGAGTTTTCTTTCTTATAGCAAATATTTATGTATTTTATTTATGTAAATTTATTAAGTAGTAAATTTTAAACTTGGGCATTAATTTTGATTTGTTATACTTTAATTTTATATACTTTTTTTTTCTCCTTTCATTTTTTATTATTATTTTAACTAGTTATAAGTTTTAATGTAGTTAAAAGCTTTAAATACGGGTTTATGTTGCCTGTTTTCGTGGTGGCACTTACGGGGTCCTAGCTGAAAATCAGCGCTGTATGCTTTTTTGCGTATGGGAAGCATACAGCAATATGCTGAGCTGGGACCTTTTTCTAGGTTATGCCACATATCGCAGGGTTTTTATTATTCTCCGATAATTGTGATGTGTGATAAAATAAGGAATGAGTATATAAGAGGAAGTCTGAATCTGGCACCAGTGACAGAAAAATTGAGGAGAAGGTTAGCTTGTTATGGACATGTAATGCGTAGAGAGGAAAGTCATATTACTAGAAAAATGTTGAATGTGCAAATGGAAGGTCATAAGAGGAGAGGAAGGCCAAAGAAGAGATGGTTGGATTGTGTGAAAGAGGACATGTGTGTAAAAGGAGTGGATGATGAGTTGACGAGTAATAGAGACGAATGGAAAAGATTGACATATTTTTCCGACCTCACTTAAGTGGGATAAGGGTAAGGCGATGATGATGATGAATTGTGATGTGTGGCATAATGGTAGCAATAAAGATATTTTATTTTTTCTTTCTAAAAAAGAAAGAAAGAAAGAAATTATTTTATTTGGACACACACACACACACATAATACACAAAAGACAACAAATACTTTAAAACTAAAGAAAGTAATTTTAAAAATATAGTGAACTAATAAATTAGAGATATTAAACTAATAAAACTAAATTAAATCCAAAATTGATGTGTGTGGTACCAAAATGGTCACCACTCAGCATGTGCTACGCTAGTGATGGATGCACCAGCGCAGCGCTGGTCTTCCGTGGAGCCATGTGGTGACGCGGGCGGAAACAACAAGAAGAAGTGTTACTAATTAATAATTAATAAGAAGAACATAATAAATAATCATATAAATAAATAATCATAAAGTGACTATTATCAATTTTGACGCGCTAGTGACGTATCTCTATTATAAAATGTTTGATCAGTGATTTAAGTGGCAGTTATTCGATATTGCGTAACAGCAGAGGCGTGCGGGTCGCGAGGAACGAGGTCTAGTGGAGGGTGAGGCATTTCGGCCTCCTGAAGAGCCTTCAGTGTGACGCGACGGGCCGTCTAGACGTCTGGCGGCCACCATGTGTCGTAATATCCATTATAAAATTCATGTCATTCGAGCGACTTTGCGCCGAGCCGGTTTTTTGTTTACCTCCAATTTGTATTGTTTTAACACATGGTCTATATGTAAATACGTACCCGCACTGCCTTTATTTTATGCAAATCGCGGGTTCATTGTTCTAATGTTACACGTTTCGTCAAACTTACGATGTGATAAATTAATTTATAAAAATGTATTTTTAATATCATGCTTTCATATAAATGCTTTAATAAGTTAAATTTTAAAAATAACACGCTACAGACAGGAACAGATAATATACCTTGTAATAACTTATTAGATTATCTAGATCAGGGTTTCTCAAAGTGGGGTACGCGAACCCCATTCAACGGCAGGGGGTTCGCGACAAGGTTACTATATTTTATACTTTAAGCACGATTTACTTTAAGTAATGGTGGCTTGATAACTGATACCGAGTCTGAATTAAGTTTAAAATTGTCCAAAATTACTGCTAACATTGAATCCATTTGCGACAAGAAAAAAGCACACCCATCACATTAATATTACAAATACATTTCTTTTGGTACTTTATGTGTTAACTTTTATTTAAATAAAACGCTTATTTTCTTCAAACAAAAAAAAATATTTGACTGTGTTGGGGTTTGGGGGGGGGGGGGGGGGTTCATTACTTAGTAAGGGGTTCGTTGTCACTTAGAAATTTTAACAGGGTTCGTAAAGCCGAAAATTTGAGAAACCATGATCTAGATTATATAGTTTTGTTCTATATATCATTAGATTATTCCTCCCAACTTTCAATCCTCATATTTTGTAAACGGCTGAACCGCTTTTGATGAAACATAACTGGGAACTATCGCTGCAATAGTACTATACCTTTATTACAAATTAATTTCCTTAAACAAATCCTGAACTGCAGCATTAAGTTATTGTAAGTGAGTACGATGAAAAATCCACAAACAAGTTAGCCCGCTTCCATCTTAAATTGCATCATTACTTACCATCAGGTGAGATTGTAGTCAAGGGCTAAAATAATGGGCTAAGTAAAATGTTTAAAAACAAACTTTAACTAATCATATTATCAGTATAGATAGTAAAATTAAAGCTTAGATAAAGGAAGTTTGAAGCGGAACTTCCAATAGTTTGTTTAAGTTTTTATTAAAGTAAATAATGTTGTGAATACATTAAACGCTTAAAACATACTCATAAAGAAATCTACTTCTAACTCGTAAGTGTTTTATACGGTTAACAACCGGATGTGCACGGTTAAAAGTATAAAATAAATAAATTAAGCTATTAGCATGTGTATAAGCGGCCTAATCAGCGAACAATCGCTCGTAATTACGGGCCATATTTCAAATTCGTTCTACTCGATATGATCTGTGTAAACGCACCATAGACATAAAATGAGGTCATGCCGGCTGCCTGCTAAAATCTATACCTAAGTTACCTCGACCGCCACATGCTCCTCGAGCTGCCGCGATGTTGTCTATATCCATTCGCTGCCCGCGAATATTTTGTCGAAAAGCCCTACTGCGTTGAAGAAGTCGACAGTCAGGGAATGCGGTTTTAATCTACCGTTGTGAGCCATTTAAAAAATCTTTATATTCCTCTATTGCGCGGAGCATGATACTGTGATCACCTATTGCCCTTAGTTTACTTTATATTTTTTTACATGTCACGTAACGGATACGATGGGCGACCGGTCGTCCATTTAGGAGTCAAGTGGATATTCACGAATATTCGTCGCACCTCGCGCTGCCGCGTATTTGCCCTGCCTGTCTACACACTGCTCTACTCGCGGAAATACTCGCACGAATATTAGTAAAATATTTACAAAACGGAGGTCCTGGGTTCGTCCCCCGTCTGGGCCGATTGAGGTTTTCATAATTGGTCCAGGTCGGGCTGGTGGGAGGCTTCGGACGTGGTTACCACCCTACTGGCAAAAACGTTTTAGCAAGATGTCGCGAGAAACCGAAAGGGGTGTGGATTTTCATCCTCCTCCTAACGAGTTAGCCCGCTTCTATCTTAGTATCATCACTTATCAGGTGAGATTGTAGTAAAGGCTAACTTATAAAGAATAAAATAAAAAAAGAATATTGGCTACCGTACTTACGTAAGGAAGGTGCATGGGATGACAAACTTTTAGCCTTCATAGTCAAAAACAAACTTAATTTATAATAGACTTAGTTTGCAAGCATTTTATAAGATGATAATTAAAGTAGAAAACTTATATTATACTAACGAAAGCCCGCGACTTCGTCCGCGTGGACTTTAGTTTTTTACAAATCCCTCTGGAACCATGGATTTTTCTGGGATAAAAAGTAGCCTATGTGTTAATTCATGCTATAATATATCTTAATACCAAATTTCAGCTAATTCGGTTTAAAAGTCGAGGCGTGAAAGAGTAACAAACATTCATATCATCAAAATCATCAGTTTTCGCAAATCTCGGAAAACCATGGATTTTTTCGGGATAAAAAGTAGCCTATGTTAATCCAGAGTAAAATCTATTTCCATTCAAAATTTCAGCCAAATCGCTTCAGTAGTAGCGGCGTTAAAAAGTAACAAACATCCAAACATACATCCAAACATCCATACAAACTTTCGCGTTTATAATATTAGTAGGATAGTAGGACTAACGGAGCAAATATCAGCCAAATCGCTTCAGTAGTAGCGGTGTTAAAGAGTAACAACCATCCAAACATCCATACAAACTTTCGCGTTTATAATATTAGTAGAATAGTAGGACTAACGGAGCAAATGTCAGCCAAATCGCTTCAGTAGTAGCGGCGTTAAAGAGTAACAACCATCCAAACATTCATACAAACTTTCGCGTTTATAATATTAGTAGGAAGTAGGATAATTATAGTTACAAGGACACAAAATGAGGTATGTGTGCCTCTCGCAGACACTTAGTCCATGTGTGGAGGTAACTCTGAGCCGGTGTCCGGTGCGGTGCGATGCGGTGCGGTGTCGGTGACGCACGTATAAATCCGTGTCGAGACAAGGTCGGCGCGAGGGCGCGCGCCTAGTTCGCGTAGCTTACAGTGTGGACGCTCCACATTCACGGTGGCAACCAAATGTTATGTACTGAAAATGACTTCCTCTTATACAGGGTGCTGGGGAGTATTACCCATAACTTCAAGGTGTTGACGAGTTCACTTATAGTAGCCGACATAACTAATATTTTTTCAACTAAAAAATAAAAGCTTTTTATGTTTTCATACAAAGTAATTCAAATAATTCCGACTATCCATGTTTCCTTCCATCCTTGCATTTTAAAATTTAGGATTGGCTACGTCATTATTATAATAATGCGTATAAGGGACACATTTTAAGATCTATTTACAAAAGAAATATTATTTAAACCGAAAATATTAATTTTAAAACACATGTTCTTTGCAAAATTTTAATTAATTTTCGCCTAACAAGACCCCAGAGTTATAAGAAATACTCCCCAGCACTTCTAAGCACTTTAAAAAAAGTGAATTCAGACGTCTGAAATCGTCACGTAACGCAAAAACGTTAGTCGACGTATCAGGTAATTTGAGGTTGAAAAACATTGTAGTAAGTGTATTGTAGTAAGTGTATTGTAGTAATTACTACAATGTTTTTGATAACTTCTTATTGGAAGGTATACCGTTTCGTTACGGCGCTACTCTGTCGAACTTCTCATTCTCACGCATACGAAAGCAGGATTAATTTATCACTTCTGTCGAACTATGTGATATTAATTTATCACTTCTGTCGAAATATGTATTCTGTCTAACTTCAATGTGTAAGACTGGGTTCTCGAGGCTTTGTTGAATATAAATTACAAGGGACTCAATCAAAAGAATAATCTAAACTGTGCCCTAAAGTGTGACAAGTCCTCACAAAGTGAGTCGGCGCGCTACAATCACAAACAATGGCAGACGGGCGTGAGTCAGCGAGCGGGCGACTCGCGCCACGCTTCACCTGTCTGCAGACTAGACCAGACCAGACCAGACCGACAGCAGAGCAAATTCAATTCAAATCCAAAATTCATTTATTTCAAGTAGGCTTAGTTTACAAGCATATAAAAGACTCTTGTAACTTTAGTTTTAAGTTTTCGACTTAAATCGTGACATAACTTGACGTTTCAATAGTGCTTGTAAACTAAGTCTAATTGAAATAAATGGATTTTGAATTTAAATTGGAATTTAGAACTTGCTAATTTATAAAAGAACTAGCGGACGCCCTCGACTTCGATCGCTTGGAATTTAGTTTTTTACAAATCAACGGGAACCATGGACTTTTCCAGGATAAAAAGTAGCCTATGCGTTAATCCAGACTATAATCTATCTCTACTTCAAATTTTAGGTGATTCGGTTCAGTAACCGAGGCGTGAAAGCCTAATTTTTATCCCGGAAAAATCCACGGTTCGCGAGGGATTTGTCAAAAACTAAATTGCACGCGGAAAAACATGGCAAGGGGTCTACGACACAAAAAAGTTTGGGGAACTCTGATACAGACCGACAGGCAAAAATTTTACTGATTGCATTTTTGGCATCAGTATCGATCACTAATCACCATCTAATAGTTATTTTGGAAATATATTTCATGTACAGAATTGACCTCTCTACAGATTTATTATAAGTGTAGATTATGGCCATTTTTGGTGATCATATATTAAAATTACCTCAGACTAACAAGAATTTATTACATACCAACATAAATTCGAAAATAGATATTTCTTTATCGCATTTCTCGCTATCGGTGTGTAACTTGTTAATTATTGTGAAATTAATTAATAAGCTTTAATTAACTATTTATTAGTTTACGTCTGATACCTACGCGTTATAAATTATTTTTTATTGGGATTTAAATAAGTTATTTATAAGTTTCTTTTATTTTATTCTATTAATGTAGAATTACGATAGGCAAGTACCTAATAGTCTTATACTACAAGTAGGTATAGGATAAAAAAATCTGTTAACTCTCGGTCACCCCGGAAAATCCATGGTTTCCGCGGGATTTGTGAAAAAAAAATCAGTTGTCTGTATTCGGCTGTAAGTCGGCTTACTGACGATAGTTGAACGTGACAATGTCATTAGAAAATACTTATGGAATGGTTGCATTTTTCAAAAGAAAATGTTTGTTTTTCTAAAATACTGTTTAATAATCTTCATAGACCAGAATATACTTTATTTCTTTAAAAAAAAATTGACAACCCTAGAGCGAGGGAACGATGCATGACGTCATCTTTTTAAAGTGTACAGCCGGCTCCATCGAATTAAAAGACGTTGTCTTGTCAAAAACTAAACTCCACGCGGACGAAGTCGCGGGCGTCCGCTTATTTGCTGTTCGTTAGTCTCGCTAAAACTTGAGAACGGTTGAGCGGATTTATCTCATCTTGGTCTTGAAATGTTCGTGGAGGTATAGAGAAGGTCTGAAAGGTGAGAAAAACTAGAATAATTGCCGGGAAACCATAAAAACTGCCGTTTTCCATTTCTCATACAAGTGTTTAAGAGTCAAGCAGAAGAAGTAGGGGTAGGGTAGGGTTAGAGTAGGGATAGGGAAGAAGTGCAAATAAGTCAAAGCGAAGCTTGACCGGGTCCGCTAGTAAATCATAAAAATATATATATGACATTTTAAGTACCTACGCAATCAATCATAGAGTTTAGGCTAATGTGTACCTACTTTGTACAGAACCGCTTGTTTGAGTGGATCCGATTTGTTACTTGTCCGGTTTTTCTTATATAAAACATCCATGCAGACCCATTCCCTATTTTTGACGTATGTTCTTCATCATCATCATCGTCATTGTCAGCTGATGGACGACCACACCTGGATATAGGCCTCTTGCATGGACCACCAAGCAAAACGGTCTCGAGCCGCCAGCATCCAGAGGCTCCCTGCAACCCGCTTGGAATCCTCGGTCCACCTAGTGGGGGGTCGACCAACACTGCGCTTTCCGACTTGACGTATGTTACGTGACATATGACGTACACTGAGAAAAAATTCCTGGTGCGCTATACTTAAATTACGTAGCAAACCAGACACTATTACGCTTATAGTCAGCACTATGATGTATACAAGCTCCTCATGTAACATGGTTTTGCTTCTAAACAGCACAGTAAGCTGCATCATTATTAAGTATACAACATCTATTGTAAGTATGCTGCACCTGTTGTAAGTAGTATTGTGCAAGCTCCTTACGTAAGTAGCTCATTTAAGTAACTTATTTTTTTCAGTGTATGTTAGTGAACATATATGTATAAAATTTACCAAACAGCTACTCCTTGCGTCGTATTTCTCATTACTGAGGGTCATGACCCCTAACACAAGCTTGCTTCTTGACTTTGCTCACATTTTTAATGTACATACTCATAGTAATTTACAGCTTACTAGTATTAATAATCTCTGCGCTAAACCGTGGACGGACGGAAAGACAGACGGACATGGCGAAACTATAAGGGTTGTGGACTACGGAACCCTAAAAACGTGACCACTGTGTCATAGCAGACATGTAGGTATTTCTCGATAACTGTTATCAGTAGCGTCAATACCGCGTTATCAGCACTGATAACAGCTCGCTTGCAGACAACTCCAGTGTGTCTGGGCAAATATTTAGATAGCCAATGTCTGACGTTAATAAGGTCGGCCTCGTCTGCGCCATAGTTTTGCCTTTTCTTTATGTACGAGCCCCCTTCGATTCAACCAACAATATTTTTTGACGTGACAACGTCTTATAATTCTATGAAGCCAGATGCAAACTCGAAAAAAGATGACGTCATGCGTCGTTCCTTCGCTCTAGGGTTGATAACTTTTTTTACTAGAAATAAAGTATATTCTGGTCTATGAAGATTATTTAACGAACATTTTTTTTTAAAAAATGCAACCATACCATCAGTATTTTCTTATGACGTTGTCACGTTCAACTATCGTCAGTAAACAGACTTTATAGACAACCGTTTTTTTATGTATGAACAGTGAACACCCATAACTTTTTAGGACCGATTTTGTTTTTTTTTTTTATGGCAAGGGTATTTATATGATGAGTTTAATATAAAAGTTGGTCCCATGTAAATTAAAAAAAAAAATCCAACACTCCAGTAAAAAAGTACCTATATGATGAGTTTAATATAAAAGTTGGTCCCATGTAAATTTAAAAAAAAATCCAACACTCCGGTAAAATCCGGTAGGAAAGGATGATTGATTGTTTACCCATTGATTGTAATGTGAAACAACGCATGGTTTTTTACAAAGTTTAACTTTAGTTAGTACATTACTAGTTTAGTGCATAACAACAGTATTAATTTCTTATATTACACATACTTTCGCCCTCAATCGCACGAGAGATTTCTTCATACCCGCGCAGTCCATCCCTCTGCCCCGTTCGCACGACTTCACACTCGCGCACTCCTTTCCTCCCGTCACCCGCATATCATGGGAGTACATCCTCAAACATGAGGTTACGCGGGCCCCGCCCTCTTGCCATTACAATTGCTAAAGCGTTAACTTTTGCATTTTCCATACCTATTCTATACAAACCAGGAAACTGAAAAGCGAAAGACAAAATTATAATATAATGTATAAAAAAATTCTATTTCTGCAGATTTTTTAAAATAAAATCAAGATCCTATGTTTTTCCAACTTAATAACTCCAACTGCAGTATATTTAGCATATGCGTTGAGATCACGTGATAAAGATGAAAAAATAACCAAAATAATTAAAAAAAAATAGTTTTTGTAATTGTTTTGAAGTTCATGTTTAACGGACCACAAAGTCATACATATATATACGGAGTTATATTTTTTGTCTACAAAAGTTAGTACAATAAGTATTAACTTTAGTTACTTGAAAACTTGAAAAACTTTGTATTAAAGGAAAATATTTACCGTCGTCAGATTACTAAAGCGTTAGTCACAACGTGCGACAGCATTCCAATAAGGTAGTTGATTCATGTCAAATTTAATATACCTACACGTACATAATATTAATTTCGTGTAGTACCTACAATGGAAATGTCCAAAATAAATAGATATTAATCAATAAAATTTAAGAATTTCATACAAAACTTAATTTAAAAATCATATGTTATTCCAATTTTCCAAACGTCAAAAACGCTGTCGTCCATCTTGTGACGTCACAATGTTACTTGATGTACTAAACGTCAAACTAATTTGTTTACTAATATTTTTATCATTTGTTTACGTGACGTTATTAAACATCATCTGCAGATCACGCACGAAATCGCATCAATCATACCGAAAGTATAAACTGTAACGCTTTTAGTAACGATGTCTTTATACAATCGACAATGTGAGTTTTGAATTTGTCTCTATCTCTCTTTAACTATAGTATAATGACAGAGACAGAAAACCGAATTCGATACTCACGATGCCGAGTTATAAGAATAAAAGTTACAAAAGAGAGTTACAGCAGTGAATCGCTTTGTAGTTTGCTTTCCAAAGAAAATTCGCATCACCGATATGGTTTGTGTTTGGACGCGTAATTAACACTCGCGAAAGCGAGACTGGTCACCTTAAAAATATAAAATAACGACAAATGACTACAATAAAATATAGCAATCTAAGTTTATGATATGCATTTATTAACATGCACATTTGAATAAGTCCCAGAGTAGGGTTGCCAGGTCGTCGAAAGTAAAAGCTGGACAGTCAGTCAGTTTGGCCTGACAGCCTACTTTATTGGGGATTTTGTGTACATCAGTATTAATAGGTACGACAACTTTTTTTTATGTAAAATCAATCAAATCAAATTCAAATCAAATTCAAGATTATTACCGTATATTATGTTCCTACACACACACGTCTTTCGCTTGTTTGCTAAATGTAAAGCCGGACAAGCCGGACACTGTTTATTTTGGCCGGACACGGAATCGAAAAACCTAACCATGTCCGGCTTTATCCGAAAACGTGGTAACACTATCTAAGAGAATAAAGAACCGACAGCGCTGCGCTCACAGCGGGGGTTTCTTTCAATTACGCTTTACAATTCCCTCTGATCCGACTTCATGACGCCCGCATGACATGCTGCTCCTAATTAAGTAAATAATTATTTTTTTTCTTCCCCAGTCATATTTCCTCAGCGTCGAGAAAACAATGCCCCGTCCCCGAGGTGAGGATGTCGACATTGGCGGAAACAATTATTGAATGAATGTGTTTCCTTTGCGGAATACCTACACGCGGTATAATTACTCGGAATACTTAAAATATGTTATTCTATTTACTTTTACAAATAATACATTTAGCAACCTTAATTGTATTTTATTTATTTATTAGGTTTATTTACAATTACTAAAATAATAAAATGTAACTAAATTATAAATCACTATAAGTGTAATGATTTAATTTTAATTACAAATAAGTGCCGGAGAAATCTTTTTTGTAGTCTTTCAAGTCTCAAGATATGCGTAGAATAATGAGGCCTCCATACTACCGAACAATGTTCTAGTAGGTATACTTCTAACCAAGCAGTTATAGAGAAGTGTTTCCCCGCCCGTGTTTTGGTCTATTGTCGTACCCACTCCTAGCAGTCTTTCCGACTAGTTGGAGGGGAATGGGAATATTGGTCAGATTATAAAAAGATATGGCTAATATTCTTTTTTTTTTTAAATAGTTGTGTAAAAATTTCCTCTTTTGAGCGCCACATTTTTCATGCGCTAGTAACACATCTAACAGTATTTAATATCATTGATTGTAGCTATTTATATATTCATGACTTTCGAGGGTTTCCAAAAATGTAAATATGTTTAAAACTGTGATAATATACAGGGATTTTTATACAATTTTTAAATTTCGTTATTAAAATAACGTCAGCTGCAAAAAACTTATTAAGTTAACTATTACTGAATTTATTCAAATAAGCTTAATAGTTTATTTAAATTTAATTGAGTTAAATACGTAAACGGATTCAAACTATAAGTAAGTAACTCGTATTATTATGTTTTAATCTCTTTATTAAATAGTTAGTGTACCTCAATAGTTTTATTAAACAAGTTGCCAAGTAATTATCAAGTGGCTGCTTATGGGCGTTGAACTATCCTAGCACTTCATCATCGACTTTACGGATTACAGCTCTGAATTATTTAACGTTGAGCGTAGTATCCTTTTAAAATGTGACGTCATTATTTGTACGTCGAGGCAACTAGCCGCGGTGAAATAAATCGGTAAAATTTTTTGACACTGCGACTCCATGGCCCAAGGGTCTCCACGGCAAAAGGTACAAATATGTAACTCTCTGTCAGAGAGGCATACTTAAGCCTCTTACCGGTTTCAGCATTTTCTGCTGCGGCTCCCGGTCTTGATTCTGTCGATTAACGTCGATCCTTTAATCTATACTACAGCCTTTCTTGATGACTACTGTTTACCAACAAACAATTTGATAATGAGGGTATAAATTATTATAATTATTAATCATTTCACACTTAATAATAATTATAATTAACTTGTAACTAACATTAGATTAATGAAAACAATTTTAGATTAATAAGCTCAGAACAATTAGATATGGTTAATATATTTTTTATAACATTTTAACAAACCATATATATTTTAAAATAAATAAGTTATGTAATGACATGCGTTTTCCTTCATTTCTAATTTATTTGTTAGTAAACAGTACTCATCAAGAAAGGCTGTAGTATAAGCGCTATTGGAACCTAATTAATCTATACTAATATTATAAAGCCGAAGAGTTTGTTTGATTGAACGCGCTGATCTCAGGAACTACTGGTCCTATTTGAAAAATTTTTTATGTGTTAGATAGCTCGTTTATCGAGGAAAGCTATAGGCTACATATTATCCCCGTATTCCTACGGGAACAGGAACCACGCGGGTAAATCGCCGCGCGGCATCAGCTAGTATAATATAAATACTTAATATTCATTTCGTGTCGTACTTGAAATTAATAAAAGTTAAGGATTTCATCTTGAGAGTCGTGAATATAACCACAATAGCCTAGTGGATATGACCTCTGCCTCCAATTCCGCAGGATATGGATTCGAATCCGGTCCGAGGCATGCACCTGCAACTTTTCAGTTGTGTGCATTTTAAGAAATTAAATATCATGAGTCTCAGACGGTGAAGAAAAAACATCATGAAGAAACCTGCATAGCAGAGAATTTTCTAAATTCTCTGCGTGTGTGAAGTCTGCCAATTCGCATTGGGCCAGCGTGGTGGACTATTGACTTAACCCCTCTTATTCTGAGAGGAGACTCGAGCTCAGAAGTGAGCCGAATATGGGTTGATAATGATGATGATGAAATCATCACCAAAAGCCTACCAACCCGAATTAGAAGTTAATTTAGAAACGAGCATAGAAAAAAACTACTTAATTATGCAACAAAATAATAATAACTAGGTTGTAGACAGCCTACCTATTATTATATGCTGAGCCAAACTGCAACTATGGCCAAATTGCTTCAGACGAAGAGAAATCGTAACGTGCTCATTCCAAATTATAACACTTAGGGTAACCATAGACTGCAGACTTTTTGTCGCGCAGTACCATACAGTTTATCGGCGGTCGACATCGTTTGATTGATTGAACATAAAGAACAAATAGATAAGATTCGTGGAGACAATCGCCTCTACTTTATGCAACATACAAGACAGGATGCCACAAACTACACAACTGTGTAATTCTTTTCAAGTATTTAAATTGTTTATTACTTACTTACCGCAAAAGTACACATAATTATTATTATTAATTATCAGCCCACTCCAGAGCCAGAAGGAAATATGGAGCTTAGGGCCACTCTGCAACTCCAATGCGAGTTAATGATCTTCGTTATAACATACATATATTTTTTTAACTATCATAATCATTTAACTTTCTAAAAATAATCGGATATAGGTACATCACAGTACCAGTTGTTGTTGGCTATTGAAAGCACCTAATGAAAGTCACAGTACCTACGATTTCATCATCATCATCATCATTATCTTACATAGTCTAACCATTGAACCATTGAGTGTTGCTAGTATAGACTACTTGATTAAAATGAATATTTGACTTGAAGGTTGTAACCGACAAAACTATCGGCAGATTTAAAGTCTACAGTCTGCGCGTGCCCTTAGAAAGTGCGCCAGGTAATCGTCGCGACTCCGCGGCGGCCGCGGCGGGTGCTGAAGAGCCTTCAGGTGGCTGCGCCGGCCGTCTAGACGACTGGCGCCTGCCGCGTGTCGCACTCAGCGCCATTCATTGCGACACAACGTCCGTGCGTTCTTCATCTGCTTTGTTTATTTTTGAATTTAGAACTAACGAGCGTATTGAATAGGGTACTTGAATTTACACCTAACATAGAAAAGATAAAGGTTTCTTATTAAATCCTTGTGTAAAATGGGTAGGCGTATTCAATAGCGTCATTCATTATTACTCGCTCATAAGTATGCTTTGTTGATTTTTAAATTAAAAGCTAACGCTATTAGAGAATAGAATATTTAAACTTTCATTCATCACATCCTTGTATGTAGCCTATGACACTCACAAACATCGCTTTCTATTGGTAAAAGAATTTTCAATATCAGTTCACTCCAAATCCATCCAAATAGTATGTAAAATAAGAAATATTCACCTATATTTCATAAAGTTAATTGAGGTGATCGCTAAAGTCAAAATTATAAAAGTTCCAATAGCAATCAGTCTGAGAAGAAGTATAGTCACAGAATATATATGGTATAGTACACCTATTTACTTACAATTAGGACAAAAGGAAAATCTTATATATAAAAATATATTCTATTATCATTATATAATAGAACAGACACTTATCTACCGGAAAATGCAAGGTCGATTATATCAGTTACAATTTTAATGTTTGGGAATCTTATCAAAAGAAAGATTGCGATATGAGATAATTAAATGTCAAGTCGTAATAGAACGAACTCCTGCAACGACCAGATATTCTTCAAGCCTCATTATATGAAGACTGAAAGTTTTAGTTTTAAAAGTACAGCAGTCAATGACCTTTAGCCATGTGGCAAGTCGACTCTGTTTCTACAAACGGTAACGCTTCGAAAACTAACAAAATGTATGTGAATGACATTTGCTATCGACAGGTCACGTGATCAAGATGACGATCGGGTCTGTTATTCCCATATATTTATTATTATTGTTAGTTTTCGAAGCGTTAGTGTTTGTAGAAAAAGAATCGATGAGCCACATGGCTACAGGCCCAGGTTTCAAAGGTTCAGCTGGCCTATTCACTAACTGTGGTCCAGAAATCTATATAATTGTCATCAAAACAATAACAACCGCATTTTTCATATTCCATAAATCCTATTGTTAACGAACATCACAGAGTCAAACACGCTGGTTAGCAATAGATTAATATTGAATACGAACGCGACTTAAGAACCACTATCAATAGATAGATGGTAATTTCTCTGTATAACCACAACACTTATTCAAAGTTAGAGAATAGGCCAGCAAATCGTTTATTATCTAACTAATAAATGTGTATTTTGCATTTTCATCACATGCAGCGATATCATGAGGAGTTCAAACCCTTAGCTTGCTTCAATCCTTTGCTAGAGATAGTCTCTTAAAGTTTTCTTTGAAAAAATCTTTAACGATGTTTTTTTAAGGTTTGCCGTGAAGCTAAATGACTGGGGGTATTATTTCTCATCATATTATTAAAAGGAATAGTATAATTTGATATCTCACGAGCAACGACAAACTTTCCGTCAAAATGCGGTGTGTCTGACTATCGCAAGCTTTCAGTTCATAATATCTACCACGATATTATGACCTAATGCATTCAGCATTTTTATGTGTCATAAACATTGACCTCTTATAAAAAAAATAGAACCACAATCATCGACCAAAAAACGTCCTCACTAAATGAGTGCCAAAAACAACTTCTGGGTTGACTTTTCAAGTAGTCGCATTGCAAATTCAACCCTACACTAAACATTTTGACATTTGGTTGATTTTGCTCTTAATTTTAGGTTTTATTAGAAACAGCTTAACGTGCGAACTTTAGGCGAAAGTCATCATCATCATCATCATCATCATGTCAGCCGATGGACGTCCACTGCAGGACATAAGCCTTTTGTAGGGACTTCCAAACATCACGGTACTGAGGCACCTGCATCCAGCGAATCCCTGCGACTCGCTTGATGTCGTCAGTCCACCTGGTGGGGGGTTGGCCAACACTGCCCTTACTTGTGCGGGGTCGCCATTCCAGCACTTTGGGACCCCAACGTCCATCGGCTCTTCGAACTATGTGCTCCGCCCATTGCCACTATGTCGGTAACTTTAGTTCTTCTGCGGATCTCCTCATTTCTGATTCGATCACGCAGAGATACTCCTAACTAACATAGCTCGTTCCATCGCCCGCTGTGTAACTCTGAGCCTTCGTATGAGGCCCATAGTTAGCGACCAAGTCTCGGAACCATAGATCATCACTGACAACACATACTGAAAGTATTTAGATTTAATTTTCACTATTCTAAAACTGCCAAAGCACTATTGTGGAGAATTTTCAAGTAAAATGTTCTATATAATTGTGTCTAAATTTTTGATAACATCTCGATGGTCATACATTTTATTACTTTTCTAGCAGACCGTCAGCTTTATCACACGCGTATTTCATTTTCATGGGAATACAGGAATAAAATATAGCCTATGTTAGTCGCTGACAATGATGCTTTCCATTGGTGATAGAGTTTTTTAATTCGGTCCAAAAACTGAGCTTATTCGTAACAAACAAATATTACCTCATTATAATTATATTAGTTAAGATTATTTTCCAAAATAATACTAAGAAAGCCTAATGTAATATAAATATTTGACGGTAAACATGGTTGAAATGTAGGTTATAAAATAGATTGCAACTTTCTATAAATAAAGATTTTTTTAAACACAGATGAACAATGTAATCTAAAAACAAACTCAAATAATATTAAGAATGATAATTTTGTAACAGCAACTTTCTTTTATAATTATCATTCTTAATATTATAATATTATACATACAATTATAAATTCTATTAGATACTTATATGAAAACGTAAGCCGATCCAATTGGCTGTAAGCATCTTTGTGATTAAAAAAGGCATTATGAAGCTTGGCTAAATAAATTGTCTAAACTTATGTATTTGCAACTATACTATAGCCTTTCTTGACGTGTACTGTTTACCTACAAAGAAATTAAAAATGAAGGTAGAAAACGCAAGCCATTTAACAACTTATTTATTTTAAATTATGTATAGTTTGTTTATAAAATGTTATATAAAATATATTAACCATATCTAATTGTTCTAAGCTTATTAATCAAATTTATTTTCATTAATTTAAGTACGAGTTAATTATAATTATTATTAGGTGTGAAATGACTATTGATTTATACTCTCATTTTTAATTTGTTTGTTGATAAACTCATCTCATCGTACTCATCAAGAAAGGCTATAGTATAGTACTGTAAAATTATTGTCCTTGACACTTCTTTAAAATACCATCATATATACCAATAATAATTATACGATTATGTCGCCGATTAGCCCTCGTTAATCGCTTTGGGGAAAACTCATTTTGATTACGCTTATCGCAGACCAACCGTCGCAAGCGCTTATCATTAAGAGGAAATTGTTTTATAATCACACAGTCTGGCACTGACCGCTGACGTGATGTACGATAGACTCATCGGTATTCTGTATTATTAACTGCATCGTTAGGTCAGTTTATAAAGACTGTATATAAAACAAAGTCGTGTCATTTACACCATTCTCGTTTCAAGAGCTGTTTTGATGATCTATTGACTTGTTGGATTCGTTTCCACCCTAAATAGCAAAATAATTGTTAATATATCATCATCATTACCAGTTGTACCACATCTGTACATAGGCCTCTTGCGCGGACTTTCAAACATCACGGTCTCGAACCGCCACCATCCAGCGGTTCCCTGCAACCCGCTTGATGTCGTCGTTCCAAACAAGGGGCGACCAACATTGCGCTTTCCGGTGCGGCATTCTAGCACCTTGGGACACAACGTCCCATCGGCTCTTCGAACTATGTGACCCAAAGTCGCTGAACTACGTCAGTGACTATGGGTTTTCTGCAGATCTCCTCATTACTGATTTGATCACGCAGAGAAATTCCTAGCATAACTTTGCCTTCTAATGAGGCCCATAGTTAATTAATATTAATCTAGAAGTAATAGCCCTGATAGCCCAGTGGATATGACCTCTGCCTCCGATTCTGGAGGGTGTGGGTTCGAATCCTGTCCACTGCATGCACCTCCAACTTTTCAGTTAAGAAATTAAAGAGACACGTGATATTTAATTTCTTAAATATATTCTTAATTAGTTATTCTATAACGGTGAACGAAAACATCGTGAGGAAACCTGCATATCAAAAAATTTTCATAATTTATCTGCGTGTGTAAAGTTTGCCAATCCGCATTGGGCCAGCGTGTTGGACTATTGACCTAACCCCTCTCATTCTGAGAGGAGACTTGAGCTCAGCAGGTTGATAATGATGATCTAAAAGTGTAAGAAAATAATATTTATGATGAAAAATCATCTCCTCATATTATCTTGTATAGAACGACTTTGTTGACGTTATTATGAGAGCTTTCTTCAGTCTTCATTATCAGCCAATTTTAACGAGTAGGCCAGGCCTCATAGGAGAGATATATGGAGCGTAGTCCCACCACTCCATTCGCTAGTAAATAATAAAATAGAAGAAGATATAAACGTTATGAATGTTCACTTCGTGTCATCTCCGCGTACCGGCGAGACGACACGCTCCGCCGCCTGGGAACAACTCTAGGAACTGAATCAATACTAATGATAGTCGTACTGCGCTAACAACCCTATTTCGTATGTCAAGAGGTCGTTCACTGGTATTGTTTTGTTACGTACAGGATCTATGTAGAAATAAATTAAATTACGAGTACATTGTAACGAACTATTGTTAGTTCAAGACGATTGTGGGTAACTTGATTGCTAGACGCATTTTTCTTGTGTCATCATTCATCACTAGACTGTTATCAATGTATCTTTTTAACCTATGTATATCAGGTTGAAATATTATAAAGATAAATGGTGATAGGTACAGTTGATAGAGGCCAACGCCCCATTGCTTAATGGTAGATAAGTGATGTTCTTAAATGAAGGCAGTTTAGCATATTGACCGCATAACATGATTTTATATTTCTGTCATATTGGCTCATCACCTGTACAGCGACTTGGTACTTTCAACTTTGTAATGTGCTTTCCAAAGTTCAAGTTAAAAGTATCAATTACGGCTCGAGTCCAAGACCAGGCTACAAGTATGACAGTTTTGAGGTTTTCTTCAATCAAAGAAATTCAATGTACCTGTCCGAAGTCGGTAGAGCCCGTGTCACGATATGCACGTTAAACCATTGGTTCCGTTCAAAGTGATAGTTATGTCCCACCAAACATTATCACCCTAACCCTAATAGAACAGTGGTTTGGTCAATTCAATTTTTTTTTACATTATATAGGCGAGCGCTTAACTGCAGTCATGCTTGACAGTAATCGACGATACACCCTATGGTGGAACGCGCCCACCTAGAAGATGTCTATTCACTCTTGACTTGAATATACCCATGTTGTATTAGGTGGTATTGGGAAAACGGAAGCTGAAAGTGCATTCCATAACAGATCAGGAACGAACTCTTCGTACAAGTCCAAGGGACATCAACTAAGTATGGATGCAGACCTATGGGATGCCTGGCAGTTCTATGGTATAAAGGTGAAGATGGAACTAGATCGAAAAATTCTTAAGCACACTTTCCGATTTATATTTTGTAGAAAACCGACAGACAGGCAACTAGCGATGCTCCAACGATTGCAATTTAACACTTGTTAACGCCTCGTTACCAATGAGCTTCCTAGCTCGGCGGTCCATTGAGTCCAGAGCAGCGAGCTAGTATTTGGCTGATCCATCCCATAAATGGGAGCAGTAGGTACTCCATGCACGAACGAACCTGAGCTTGGTATAGCTGTTCCGGCGTCGCCGCAGTGGACCAATGAAAATAGGGTAATGATGATAAAATATTTTTGTTACTATACCTAGCGCTAAATAAAGCTAAAGCCAGTGGATATGACCTCTCCTGCGATTCCTGAGGGTGCGGGTTCGAATCCGGTCCGGGGCATGCACCTCCAACTTTTCAGTTGTGCATTTTAAGAAATTAATTATTACGTGTGAAGAAAAAATGTCGTGAGGAAACCTGCATATCAGCGAATTTTCGTAATTCTCTGCGTATGTGAAATCTGCCAATCCACATTGGGCCAGCGTGGTGGACTATTGGCCTAGCCCTAGCCCCTCATTCTGAGAGGAGACTCGAGCTCAGCAGTGAGCCGAATATGGGTTCATAATCATGATAATGCTTAGGAATTGATTGTAAGACGAATGCACGACGGCAGTAGGTAATTGATTGTGCGGAGGCTCCTCTGTCTGGAGCCCCGATCGCCGGTTGCTTGGGAACTCAAAAAATCTATATTTAAAAATATTTTTTTAGCATTTATTCATTACATTCTGTATTTTTTTTTATAAACAAAAAACGAAGAAGTAAGTAATTCAATGAACGAGTGAATGAACAAGATTGAAATATACTCTTGGGAATCTAGCCAAGGAAAATATTATTCTATATTAGCTATTCTATATTAGGTAGTTTGAAAAACCTTGCAATATTTGCATAAGCGTCACGGCCATGCGCTTTTTACTTCGTAATTCGTATCAAGAATATATTTAAATGTCCGAGTTTCTGTTATAAAATAACCTTTCGCTTTATTTAGCAACGCATGGTCTAAGAGCCTGTGTTATCCACACCTTCCACATTATATAATAACTGAACAAATACTACTATTACTACAAAGTTTGTCACAACGTGTTTTTGTAATATGGAAGTACGGTAGGCATTTATTGAGTTTGGACCGTGGTGGCTTTAGAATGTAGCATGTTCCAAGGATCAAGACTGATTATCAGAGTATTAAACGTATTCTTTTATATTTTCAACTGAGTTTTATCAAAAATTGTGTCCCCAATCGCCCAATACTAAGCTTCATAGCAGTTTTTCGCTAGAGACCCTTTGATATAGTTCAATATCAGACACTTATTTCAAGTAGGCTTGGTTTACAAGCACTTTTGAAACGTCAAGTTTGACTATTCGTTAAAACTCTACCACCGGTTCGGAAGGCAGGTTCCGCTGAGAAGAGCCGGCATGAAACTCAACAAGTTTGATCTTTAATAGGGACTATCAGACCGGTTGTCGCGAAGCTGGGCTGGGGACTCACAAATTACGCTTACAGGACGGTTGAAGATCTCGAACCTTGAAACCTTATACCTGTCAAAGCATACCGTTCAAACTACATAATTGGCTACTGTACCTACATTAGGAGCGAAAGCTGATGAACTTTTAGCTTATTTATAACTGGTGAACGGTAAGAGCCGTGATAACCCAGTGGATATCACCTCTGTGTGTGTTGTGCGTTCGAATCCGGTCCAGGCATTCGCCTCCAACTTTTCAGTTGAGTGTATTTTAAGAAATTAAATATCACGTGTATCAAACGGTGAAGGAAAAATATCGTGAGGAAACCTGCTTATCAGAGAATTTTCCTAATTCTCTGCGTGTGTGAAGTCTGCCAATCCGCATTAGGCCAGCGTGGTGGACTATTGGCCTAACCCCTCTCATTCTGAGAGGAAACTCGAGCTTAGCAGTCAGCCGAATATGGGTTGATTGAACCCGGTCGAGCTAAGTTTTGACTTATGCGCACATTCTTCTTTATTATTACTTAGTATAGTTACGCAAGAAACCAATCAGCTATAGGCGAGAAATATAAACTTTAATCGTTTATAATAAGCTGTCGCTTTTGGCTGGGAGGCTTCGGCCGTGGATAGACAAAGACGTACCGCCAAGCGATTTAGCGTTCCGGTACGATGTCGTGTAGAAACCGAAAAGAGTATGGATTTCTTCCTACTCCTCCATGCTAGCCCGCTACTATCTTAGATTGCATCATCACTTGCCATGAGGTGAGATTGTAGTCAAGGACTAACTTGTAGAGAATAAAAAAAATGAGGAAGATCTGGCTATCACAGGCACTCGTTCTAGAACACATGTATAAATATGCGTGTTTCAGTAATATAGTTTAGTAGAAATGTGGATGTTAAATTGAGTGCGAGATACTAATGCGACGCGCCGCTCGTTAGTTCCTGCGCACGGTGTTTGCTGAGCTGCGGGGTAAACAGGCGTGACCGACGGGACTAATTGCTTTGAGAGAAAAACAACTCGATTCTTTCAATCATTTAGTAAATGAGAAAGAATACAATAAGGAACTTAAGCTAACTTATCCTAATAACTATACAAATCATGCCCACGTGGAATGGTGGCAAGAATACTGGCTACATTTCCGCGATGGACAGCCAGGCTGATCCTTTTCGCAAAAAGTGAGCCAGCCCTTCTGTCACCAGTCGAGGCAACAAGCCGCGGTGAAATGATACGGTAAAATTTTTTGGCACTGCGACTCCATGGCCCAATGCAAAAGGTACAAATATGTAACTCTCTGTCAGAGAGGCATACTTGAGCCACTTAGAGAGTCGTTGCTTCCTCTATCTTTATTTCAGCCTTCGGGTCTCATCAAGCGATGCTTCTGCGCTCGCCAAAACCATTAAGTATTTTAAAAATATCTTATTCCAAAAATTCCCTTCCGAATGGCCCTCTAAGCCGAGATCCGAGTGTCGTAGGAGACGCCCTAAAAGAGTCGTTCCGTCCTCTATCTTTATTTAAGCCTTCGGGTCTCATCAGGCGATGCTTCTGCGCTCGCCAAAACCCCCCGGTATCGTCCCACACGGAGCCATCGGCACTTACTTAACACGAAAAAAATAAAACAAATTAAGGTATTATAAACGATTTCAAAGCTGTGAAGTAATTTTTGGGTGACCGTTGCTCTATCCGAAAATGAAAAAAACTTATTAATTAAGTGAATTCGGGCAATATTATTATAGGCAATGATTTTTATACTGTAGATAATAGATATGTTACGTGCTTATAAAATCACTGCAAAAAGTTATCAAACCACTTGACAAATTACTTCACCAAACAATTAACCTATTGATGAAAGCCGCTTGAAAATCGGTTCAGGTTTTTTAAAATGTATTCCGAACAGACAGACAGATGCGCCGGAGGACTTTATTTCCTAATTTGTGTAGATTGAAGTGACATGACCAGTTTTTACGAGCTTGCATATGAATATATTTAGTATTATCTCTATATCCGTATAACACTTTAGTTATTTATTACGTTTAAAACTGGTTACGTAAACGGTGTCTGATTTTATTACAAAGTCGCACACCGGAATAAAGCATTCAAAATATGAATTCTTTTAATATCAGCATTATTCAAATTACTGACAAAAACCTAGACATATTTTATAATACCAACAAAAACCTCGTAGACTCATCTATTATCGTATTCTGTGGTTATACTCGTAGACAACTAGCTGACGCCGTGCAGTTTCACCCGCGTGGTTCCCGTTCCCGTAGGAATACAGTTATAAAATATAGTCTCTAGCCTTCCTCGATAAATGGGCTAACACTGAAAGATTTATTTAAATCGGACGAGAAGTTTCTGAGATTAGCGCGTTCAAACAAACGAACTCTTCAGCTTTATAATATTAGTATAAATATTCCTAATACCTTTACGGTGGGTACTCGATTGAGAACCTGGACATTTGAAACATTTACGTCCCTAAGACACCATAGCTAATATGAAGACAGGCTGACAGCGTGAACCACTCGCAGTGCATAGGTTTGTCAATCAGGGTAGGGTAGGGTACAAGAGTAATACTAACCAAAGTGGTGAAATATGCATTCGATAAACATTCGAGAAGATAATACATAAGTCATAGATTTCAAGTAGTTAATTAAATTAACTGTACGATTCTTTTCGGGATACCGTGCACCAGCTTACGCCGACGTCCCACAGTTTCACCTTCGTAATTCTAGTTCCCGTGAAAGTACGGGATGATATAATATAGCCCATTACACTCACAAATAACGTGGCTTTCTAGTGGTGAAAGAATTTTCAAAATCGGTTGAGTAGATCCAGAGATGACCCCATACAAAACCACAACTTTTACCTCTTTATAATATTGGTTAGAATTAAAAGGTACGTGAATCGATTTCAATGGTATATATTGACCAGAGGTACGTGGATCACGGATGGACTGCGTTGTGTGATCTCCATCATTCGACCACAGCAAATGTGCTCATTCAGAGAAATCACGCACAATCCACTTGTGAATTTACCCTTTGATGTTCAATCCCCGATACACAGACTACATTTTGCACCCCAAATGATTTTGCACAGAAATGCGTGTGTGCTATGATTGCTTTGAAGTTCACCATCCTTTTAATTCTGTACTTGTTTGGACTAAAACACTATTATAGCTTTTTTTTTATTCTTTCCAAGTTAGCCCTTGACTACAATCTCACCTGATGGTAAGTGATGATGCAGTCTAAGATGGAAGCGGGCTAACTTATTAGGAGGTGGATGAAAATCCACACCCCTTTTGGTTTCTACACGGCATCGTACCTAATGTTATAAAGCTGAATGTATCTATACTTAATGTATCTATACCTACTTAATATTATAAAGCTGAAGAGTTTGTTTGTTTGGTTGAACGCGCTTATCTCAGGAACTACTGGTACGATTAAAAAAAATTCTTTCAGTATTAGATAGCCCATTTATCGAGGAAGGGCTATATTATATTATCTCTGTATTCCTACGAGATCGGGAACCGAGATGTACGAAAGTGCGTTAGCCAAATAGATAGAACGGCTGACAAAGCGACAAGTAGTATCTTTACACGAACCATTTGAGGCCACTTTTGTCTACTTAGGCTATGTTACTATCGGCTTCAGTTCCTAAAAATCGGAGAAGCTATATGTACAAATATCAAAATCGGATACAAATGTGAACGACGCGTGGGTTTCCTCAAATTAAATAAATAAATGGAGTCAATCGATAAGGATATGCACTACAATAAAATTTTGAAATGAATACAAAATCAGTAAGTTTTAATTTAATTAAATTTATAAGTCACATCGCTCACCATTTACTAAAAATTTTGAATCACTACAATGTAAATTAGGTTATGATATGCTAAAATTTCGTCAGATTAGGCAATGTCGTAGATTTGCGGTTAGGCTCATTCTATTTTTGGACGACTGTGATTGTAGTGTTAAAAGTGTTCAGTGTAGTGGAATTGAAAAAGCGATAGAAATCAGAAGCATGTTTTTAAAATGCTGTGTTTTCCTTTAGTTAACACAGAAACTATCTACCTATCACTGTACTATCACATCCAAATACAAACTATCTTCCTGATATAGAATAACTATAACAAAAAGAAGTCCCAATAGTAAAAGATTCAGTGAACAACAACCAATACGTTGAAAAAACGCAAGTCTGCAAATCCACCGCGTAATACGTGCGCGGAAAATCTCATTCACGATATAACAAAGCCATTGAAGCGTGGCCGAGTAACGAAATTAAACGCCGACAGACTGAGTGTTACGTCTATTATGATTTCTTTTTATTTCTAGCTTAAGAGTGATTTCAGACTAGCGTATTTTTATACGCGTTTCAGCATACGCGCTTACACGCGCGCTGAATGGGGATGATGACTAGGTTTGAATATATTGATTTTTATGAAACATTCGGGTAAATAAGTCAATGTAAACTAATTTATACATGAAAAGCAAAGATTGTCTGGATATTTGCAAAATAAATGAGATTATAAAATTTCAAAATCTGTTAAATTTTTTTGTCGTAATTAGATGAAAATTCATACATTTTTAGCTTCCTTACATAAAATGTGACATTTTTTAATAGATGAACTATAAACATAAACGCACAAATAACAAAGATATTAGTAGTTTTGTTTGAACGCACATACAAATCTAACGATCATTACATTACCTACGACGTCATTAGTTCGTGCCATTTTGTATGGGACGTTTATCAGGGATCCGCGGCAGCGCCGCAAATCTGACCCTTTAAATCACTGTAGCTCCGAAAGTAATGATCGCAGTACTTTTACAAAATTGCTTTACTATTAGCATACTCTTAATTTATATACAATTTAAAAAACTGTCACCATCCCTATTACGCGCTTCAAAACACCGGAATCGCGTAAACGGGCATATTTCGTCATGTTCGCTCGAACCATGTCTCGTGTCAGTATCAACATCAATAATAATTTTATATTATAGATAGGTTACGTCTGTACAAAATCACCGCAAAAAGTAATCCGAATTTAGTTACACCACTGAGCGCACACATGCACAATTTTGTCTTTAATTCCATTATATTTATGTACGAGTATATATAGTTTTTACACTTCCTGAATACACAACTCGACATTGTAGACGATTAGGTATTATTATTTGTTTAAATAACGTTCGTTGTTTAATAAGCGACTAAATGAAATTAAGTCAATTTTCCACATTTGTCCGCCTCTGTTTTGATGCACAAGTTCCCCATCTCTAGTATAAAATATAATTGATCAAGCACACATACGCAATACGCTCGTATAATAGCCGATAGAAGCGGCTATTATACGAGCTTAGAAGCGCGACAAGGCTCGTAGTGAGCTGAGCATGTGCTAAAAGGCACGCATAAACGCGCCTACACGCGCTTCCAAAAACAAGCGTACATATGCGCGTGTATAAAACGCTTGACTGAAACCGCTCTAAGAATCGAAGGCTCCGCTCGAAACTTCTAAATACCATCTAGCTGTTTCAAAAGGCAAAAAAATAATGCTTAGAGATAGTGACGTAACAATTTAGACCAACCATTAACTTTGATTTTGGTTCGTTGTAACTTTTTTACCAAAAAAAAAATGTCGTCTATGTTTCGTCGGCCATAGCTAATTTGTTATATCTTTTAAATATGACCAATATTTCCAGCCCCCTCCAAATAATCGAGAAAGACTGGATTGGGAGTGGGAGATACAGGTTAATTAGGGTTTATCAAAGGTATCAATAAAAAGTGCGTTTGTGGAATGTCAGCGGGTGAGGTAGGGTGAGGGTTGCAGACTGCACAGTCCACGGTAGGCAACACAAACACAAGCTACACATAGGGTTGCCAGGTCGCCGAAATTAAAAGCCGGACAGTCTAGACAGTTTGGCCTGACATTGGGGTAAAAAGCCAGACAGCCTACATTATTGAAGATTTGGTGTACATCAGTATTAATAGGTACGACAATTTTTTTTTAATGTAAAATCAAGCATTCATGATTATTGCCGTAAATTTTGTTCACTTGTCTTTCGCTCGTTTGCTAATTGTAAAGCCTAACAAAAGCCGGACATGCCGGACACCGTTTATTTTGGCCGGACACAGAATAGAAAAACATAACTATGTCCGGCTTTATCCGGACACCTGGCAACACTACACAGCGTCTTCGCCGGTAAAGTCACAGTCCCCGGTATCTGACGTCACCCGGACGTGGGTAAAACTCACGACTCACTGCTGAGCTCGAGTCTCCTCTCAGAATGAGAGGGATTAGACCAATAGTCTACCACGCTGGCCCAATGCGGATTAGCAGACTTCACACACGCATAGAATTAAGAAAATTCTCTGATATGCAGGTTTCCCCACTATTCCTTCTCTGTTTGAGACACGTGATATTTAATTTCTTAAAATGCGCACAACTGAAAAGTTGGAGGTGCATGCCCTGGATCGTATTCGACCTCACACTCTCCGGAATCAGGCAGAGGACATATCAACTGGGGTATCACGGCCTTAAAGATTTTTTTAAAACTATGATATCACTCTACAAATGTCTATATTACTACTATGACAAAACCTATCTGCTGGAATAGACCCCATCCCTGACAAGTAGTGATCGTAAAAGAGCTCTTAAGTTGGCAACATTGAATTTTGTTTCAAATATACTGGTTAATTAGTCAGGGCTTATCAAAGGTATCAATAAAAAGTGCGTCTGTGGAATGTACGGGGCAGGGTGAGGGTTGCCCGGTGCACGGTGCAGCAGTGACCGGCAGGTAGACGGGCGCTATCCGGCGGTGACCGCGGCGGATGCCGGGTGCCATATTCGGTCAGTGCACACTGTTGTTTACCGCGATACCGCGAGGCCGCGTGACGTAGCGTCTAGACGGCCGCCCCCCGCCCGCCCCGCGCGCCCCGCCCCGCGCCCTGCACTCGAGCACCGGTTTATCTTTCAAACGGTAATGCTGCAATGTAAAGCCTCGGATGCATCGGCCTAGACACGGATGAGGTAAAGCGCGAAAGGTCGCGCTACACATTTGACAGCTCTTTTGTGTTCAGCATACGACCAATAAATGTTTTTTTTTTTACTTTTATTTTTTTATTGACAAGCTAGAACGACCAGCGGCGTAACTATCAGGTGGTGATGACACGGACCCGGTTCGAAAGGGCCTGCATGGCTGTGAATTCAGAAATAATCAAACATTAAATAAAAGCGGCCAATTGCGTCTCGAGCCACGCACAGTGTAGGGTTCCGTAAATTAAGTTAGCACTTTAATCTTGTGTAGCTTAGTTCTTAAAATCTTGCTATTTTACAAACGGATCCCTAAATCGAAAAAAGTTAGTAGAAGACCCCTCACATCTTTCAAAGACCTATCCAATCAAACCCGACACTATAAAATAAAACAAATTATCCCCACTTTGCATGTACCCAAATGGGAAGGTATCCAAAACAAAATATTTTTCAAACTCTGTTTACATTTTCATATAACTAACAAGCAAACTTTTTTTTGGCTTTCCGTTCTACAAGGCCTACCACCAAAAAAACTATAGGTGATTCTGAATTTCTGACGTCCGACCAATTTTCCTGTGCTTAAGCCCCGGGCTGAGATTTTTTTATTGAGAGTTGCTTGAAAAAATAAAATATCAATATGTCACAGCCCGACCCAAGACTTTAAGATCCAAAGCCACATACGCGAATCACTGAGCAACAACGAGTACTTATCTTCCAATTACCTTCTAAAGGACCTGCCTCGCTAGAGGTTAATCAAATCTATATGATCATGATCTAAAGTTTTCATACAAACAGCGTCTATGGAAACGATGTTTCATTGTGTTAAAATTACACGTGTATCAATAACGATTTAAAATTTATAGTTGTATCATACAACTATAAATTTTGTCCAAACATACAACTTGTATGTTTGGACACAGGATATATTTATTGGTGTTAAATATTTTCGATATGTGAATTTACCTCCTCCCCCTCAAAAAACGACAATTTTGTTGGTGAATTTGAGTGCGATACAAGTCCAATATAAGATAATTGGTCTGAGGTACTGGTTGATAAATTTAATTTTAAAAATGGAGACTGAAAAAAGCTGACGGCAACAAGTTAAAAAGAGGAAATGTGAGGTATCTTTTATTAATTTACGAGCGAACATTAAAAGACGATGTAATCCAAACCGTGTTCGGTTTACATTCAGTTAACCGTATCAAGAACCAGTCCCACCGGATGTCTATCGTCGCGACACTATTTGTTTTAATCTCTGCTTAAGATCGACTTTGTGATAACTACATGCATTGGACAACAGTTACTTGATTTATTAGTTAGTTTAATAAAGTGCGAGTATGACCTACCCACCGAGGGTTCCGTAGTAGAAGAGAGAAAGAAGAAAAGAAAGAAAATTAATTTTAGATTCTATAAAGATTTATTTAAATCTAAAAGTTACAGATACCTACCCTAATTACAGCATGGCTGTCTGTAACCCTTAAAAATAAAGGGTGTACAGCTCAGCATATCCATAAAAAGTACAATACACAGCGCTGATTTTCAGCTGAGACCCGTGAAGGTGCATACAGGTATTTACTTAAACTCGGTGATTGATTATGTACTATAAATAAACTATATTCTTGATTAAATTACAAATCGTTTTAAGACTTTTAAATATTTGTAGTACCTGACAAACATTGATCAAGAACTATGAAGAATAGTTCTTGATCAACGAATAGTTCGACACTTCGACAATCAAGAGTACCTACATTTTGATTTCTTTGAGTGTCGAAATATACATATTTTGCTATTGGTATCTTTCGTTTAAGTTATCCATCTGAACCAACCCTGCTTCAGTATACTATGGATAATGTTAGTTGTCGTTGCTTTAGTTTTTAGAGAATATCAAATCGTTACGTCCATGGGTCACCAAGATATATTGACGGACAGACGCTTATCAAAGTGTAGTCAATATGGGTCTTCTGCAATTAGGCACGGAACCCTAAAAACATGTGTGTTAATTTAGCGAAATTATAAAGCATTTAGCCTATAGAATATGCAAACGTTGGGTTGGTTAAGGTGTTTTACCGAATATTTTTGTCGTGTTTTACCGGATGTTTTACTTCGATATGCAGAAGTTAAAGGTAAATCGATACTAGTAGCTGGTCTGGTTAATGAATTAAAGTTAAGTTAAAATTTCATGTGTCGTGGATGATTTCCGAACATCATCATAATCATGTCCTAGACTGAATTTTTTTAGGCAACCTATTTCCAATATATTCATTGAAATATTTCATTGGGTATTTAGAATACTTTTCATCTAATAAACAGATTGGAGAACTTGGTTTCTAATTCGGATCTTAGTAAGAGTTAAGACTATATCACATAAGTCAGCTTCGAAGAGTCCATAGGTACAAGCCGATTCCCGCTGGGTCACCGACTAAAATTTCAAACATATTCATTATTGAAATGAATAAGTGGGCTTCGAACTCACGCCCACATACTGCTACAACATTGAAAAAACTGATTCAATATAGGAAAATTCGAAAATTCAATAAAGAACTTGATCACCCTAGGGATTTTTTTCAAAATTATTCAAATTCGGTTCAGATAATAAGGTGGTGTATACACCATTTGCATTTTATCCCTTTATTAAGTACGTGACATCCTGTATATCGATTAAAATTTTAAATAACATGTTGGCACAACTGTCTTATGATCACATGCTATAACCATTTTGATAACATCTACCGATAGTGCTCCATTCGTCGTCAACATTACGAGACCAACAACAGCTCCGTTCATTAATCAAAACATAATAACTAAAAGTATTCTATTCTCGCGAAGACATCCTTTGTCTATCTTGTGCAATATATCACTCATGCGAATAGTCAGACTAATTGATTGAACACAGCAATCAATAATTTTACGCTACTAAATGTTCCGAAGCTTTTTTCAATTTGTAATCTAAGATGCATCTAATCTTAGATTAAAAGTCCATTAATGTTTTATGTTAGATAATAAAATAATAATAAACGGGTATGATATTAGTTAAACAGGAGAACCATATAGTGATTTTATACTTTTGTCATGGGAAAATATTTGTATTGCTCATAAATCAAAAAGCATCGCTGTATTCTGAACAATGAAAAATCATTGAGTCTGAAGAGTTGATTGCCGGAGAAACTACAAACACTGCCTTTCTAGTTGATATTATGTGTGCTCTAATAGACATATCAACTTAGAGCGTCGCCTCTACCAGTCGTCGCTTCGCCATCACCCAGCCCCTGCATTCTGTAAAGTTACAGCGATGTGACATAGCTCATTCCCAATGGCAAAGTCGTGGTTAGTGATATTTTATTGACTCATAGAAATATAATAAAGCGAATATTAACGAGCATAAGATAGCGGAATCACACCCCTATTTTATACATGTCGATGTAGTATTCGCCTAAAACAAGTTTTATTACAATTTGAACTTTATTTTTATGGGATGCCAAAATAAAATGTCACTAAGAACGAAGTTGCCATGGAAATGAGCGTTGACACATCGCTGTAACTTTACAGAATGCAGAGGCAGCTCGCCGACCACAGGTTACCGGCTAGGCTATCCCAAAGCGATTACGATACGATTCAGATTAGTGTGCGATGCAGCTTTATAAGCAGTGACCGTGATAGCCCAGTGGATATGACCTCTGCCTCTGATTCCGGAGGGTGTTCTTTATTATTTTGAGTTCGAAACAGATCCGGGGCATGTACCTCCAACTTTTCACTTGTGTGCATTTTAAGAAATTAAATATCACGTTCTCAAACGGTGAAGAAAACATCGTGAGAAAACCTGCATACCAAAGAATTTTCTTAATTCTCTGCGTGTGTGAAGTCTGCCAATCCGCATTGGCCTAACCCCTCTCATTCTGAGTGGAGACTTAACCTCAACAGTGAGCCGAATATGGGTTGATAACGAAGAAGTGACGACTCCTTTCCGAGTTGATATAACTACCATAAGTCATTTTTCATTAAAATCTATGCCTCAGGATAAAAGACACAAGAAAGACATTGTAGGACGTGATTCCTAGCGAGTGTTAACATTAATCCACTGCTAAAAATATTGAAGATTGCCACTAACATCAGATGGATCATATTGATCCGATTGGTAATTATTATTTAATACATTTTAGGTATGATGTCAGTGCTATAAATAGCTTAACATTGAACATTTAAATACCGGACTTTGTACACTTCCTTGTACATTTACAGAAGCAACGTGCCAGACTTCTTTGCAACTACATCTTTTCATATTACGTTGACTTGACGCTTTGATGCGAGTACGATAAAAAGCCGACATCGCTTGTGCATTGCAAAGCAAAGTGCATTACTTGGCGCACTACTTTTAACAAAGTTTCGAAGTCTCGTCTCTAGCTTCATTAAAATGTGTTATCTACCATCATCATCATTAACAGCCGATGGACATCCACTGCTGGAAATAGGCCTCTTGCTTATAATTCCAAACACCACGGTTTCGAGCCGCCAGCATCCAGCGGCTCCCTGCAACCAGCTTGATGTCTTCGGTCCACCTAGTGGGGTGTCGACCACTTGACCAGTGCGTTTTCCAGTGCGGTGTCGCCAACTATTCCAGCACCTTGGGGGACCCCAATGTCTATCAGCTCTTTGAACTATAATAATATAATAATAATAATAATTTTCTTTATTTATGGCAAAGGCCCATTGGTTAGTTACAATCTTACAAAATATAGCCTGCCCATTGCTAAGACCAAATTTTACCAATAAAGTATTATTAAGCCACGAGTGCCATCCTTATCTCCTTATTCCCTCGGAAACGGGGACTACGCGGATGAAACCGCAAAGAGTTTGCTAGTATTAAATAATATTGAAAATCTCACTAATATTATAAAGCTAAAGAGTTTGTTTGTTTGATTGTTTTATTGAACGCGCTAATCTCAGGAACTACTGGTCCGATTTTAAAAATTCTTTCAGTGTAAGATAGACCATTTATCGAGGAAGGCTATAGGCTATATATTATCCCCATATTCCTACGGGAACGGGAACCACGCGGGTGAAACCGCGCGGCGTCAGCTAGTATATTTATATATTGCTCGTTTTAGATATTTTATGTTTCTGGAACTAGAATATTCTACAGCATTAGCATAAGACAAATGGATACACTTATTCAAAGTCAACCTTTATTAAATTTAATTATAACCAAAATATCTAATGATCCGTTAACACAGATTTTGAAATGATGTGTGGCGTGTTTGATGAAGCATCAGGTTATCGATGGTGTCAATTAGGTCCAGATTACGGCGTCGCAATTAGACGCGTGTACACTTTAGCCGGTAGATTTGTTGACGGCCTGCTACTTCTGCTAAAGCTGTCTAGACGGAGGCTATTAAGAACATTCAGAGGCTCACTACTTAGCACATAAATATATATTCTGTGGTACTTTTCCAGCACCAAACTATAAATACTTTTACATCTATAATGTTTAAGTAAATGACCAGTAATTTACCAAAATTGTAATTATTTTACTTTTGAAACTTAAACATAAACATTTCAGAAGTAAACAAGTCTACAGTTCGTTTCATGTAGGATTTGGCTGGTGGGAGGCTTCGGCCGTGGCTAGTTACCACCCTACCGGCAAAGACGTACCTACCGCCAAGCGATTTAGCGTTCCGGTACGATTCCGTGTAGAAACCGAAAGGGGTGTGGATTTTCATCCTCCTCCAAACAAGTTAGCCCGCCTCCATCTTAGACTGCATCATCACTTACCATCAGGTGAGATTGTAGTCAAGGGCTAACTTGTTAATATAAACAAGCAAACAATAATGTTTACATCTATAATGTTTAAGTAAAAGACCAGAAGGTATGTTAATTTATCAGACTTTATACTCAGATTTATAGACGTAGTTTACTTTTGAAACTTAAACATAAACATTTCAGAAGTAAACAAAACAAGCCTACAGTTCGTTTCATGTAGGATGGTGCGGGTGACAGTTCGTTTCACTGTTGAAAGTTTGCCGCGATAATAAACATATTATGAACGTCATATAGGTGACTGTCATGCTATCTGAAAAGCATGCTATCTGAAAAGCATGATATGTGAAAAACACTTTATGTACATGTACTCTATGACTGTACGTAGTATGTTTGTCTGAGTATACCTCGGAAGGTAGATTCTTACTGAGAAGTGGAAACCAGAAACGCTGCAGTAAGTTGCTCTCTTAAAATATTGATAATTTACGATATTAATAGATTAAATAATTCACTCTATTTCTCGTATGAAGATGAAGAGTAGTCTAATTCTAAACCTCGGTGATATGGTAATGTGCGTGCCTAATAGAAAAAGAACCCTATATAAATAATAATAATAAATATTAACGAATGAACTGATAGGGATTAGGCGAGGTATTTTCCAGGGCGATAGTTTGAGCCCTTTATGGTTTTGTCTAGCCCTTAATCCTCTCAGTACTTTACTGCGGGATTCAGGGCTAGGCTTTCGCCTTCGCAGGGGTGGTGAGCTCATATCTCACTTGCTTTACATGGATGACCTCAAGCTGTATGCATCAAAGCGTACAGACCTAGTGTCATTGCTGAAGATTACTCAAACCTTTAGCAATGACATAAGGATGGAATTTGGTGTAGACAAGTGTGCGGTCATCAATGTAGAGCGAGGAAGGATAGTGAGCTCCGAGAATATAGTTATTTCAGAAACTATCATTCTCAGATCACTCCTTGAAGGCGAGACCTATAAATACCTTGGAATGACAGAAGCACTTGGTATTGAGACAGGGAATATGAAACAGGTAGTGAAGGAACGCTTCTTTGGCCGCCTGAAAAAAGTCCTAAAAAGTCTTTTATCAGGCGGTAATAAGGTGCGTGCCTTCAATAGCTGGGTCATGCCCTTACTCATATACACTTTTGGCATTCTAAAGTGGACTCAAACCGAACTGGATTCCCTGGACTGTAAAGTCCGCAAACTGCTGACGTCATACCGGATGCATCACCCCCGTTCATCTGTAATGAGATTATACATCCCACGCAAGTATGGAGGACGTGGCTTCTTAAACGCCAAGAACCTCCATAATCGTGAGGTGTGCAATCTCAGAGATCATTTTCTCAAGATGAATGTGAGTATGTTTCAGGATGTCGTTGCAGTGGATAAGGGACTTACCCCGCTATCCCTAGGCAAGGAGAACTGGCGCAAGCCTATAGTAATTAGTAACTCAGATAGTGTGGCAATATGGAAGAGCAAGGAGTTGCATGGACGATTCTACAAGGCCCTTACTGGGCCGGATGTAGATCAAATAACATCTGTATCTTGGTTGCAATTCGGTGACCTCTTTGGGGAAACCGAGGGTTTTGTCTGTGCAATTATGGACGAAGTTATAAAGACGAGAAACTACCGGAAACACATTATGAAAGATGGCACTCTAGACATCTGTCGGGCGTGTCATCGTCCTGGGGAGTCCCTCAGGCATATTGTGTCCGGGTGTTCTCACCTTGCTAACGGCGAATACTTGCACAGACATAATCAAGTAGCCAAGATAATCCACCAACAGCTTGCTCTTCAATATGACCTTATCGATTTTGAGATGCCTTACTATAGGTACGACCCAGCGTCAGTTCTTGAAAATAGCAGTGCATTGCTCTACTGGGACCGAACGATTATCACTGACAGGTATATTGTAGCCAATAGACCTGATATAGTGCTAGTCGACCGGTCAGTGCGTCGTGCAATAATTGTTGATATTACTGTTCCACATGACGATAATCTGGTTAAAGCCTAAAAGGAAAAAGTATCAAAATACTTGGACCTTGCTCACGAGATTACCGCCATGTGGAATGTTGAGTCAACTATTATTGTTCCGATAGTTGTTTCAGTCAATGGTCTTATAGCGAAAAGCTTCGACCAACACCTTAAGAAGCTTTCGCTTAACTGTTGGATCAAGAGTCGGATACAAAAGGCAGTGATTCTTGAGACGGCGCGTATTGTGAGGAGGTTCCTCACTCTGGAGCCCTGACCACCGGTTGCTTGGGCACTCAAATGTCCCGCAGCGGGAGGGTGAATTTTTTTTATAAATTTTTAATAATGCTTTGTATTTTATACTTATATTGTTAAAAATTTAAAAAAAAAGAAGTAATCAATAAATGAGAGAGAAAATAAAATATTAATAATAAAATCGTTTATTTAGCCAAAAAAAGAGAAATTACAATCTACTAGCTTACAAAGTAATTAAAAATATTAAAATTACTTGAGAATGTACAAGCATAAGTTAGTCTAATAATTTTTAAATACTATTAAACATTTAGCTGAATGGGGCGCTGCCTCAGCTCTAAGCTACAGCTGAAATACTGTATCACTGTAATATGGTCCATCTGTCAAGTCTTAGATCTAAGTCTGAGTCTATATATTTTGTTAGATCATCAACTATCAATTTTTTAATCTGATTTGTCCGGTTATTACAAAAACAGTTACGGATGCATTAAGCAATAATAAAATAATCGATCCGACTTGGTTCTACACGCGACGCCTAAAATGGTCAAGTTAACGTGGCGTGTCGTCTAAATAAAAAAACCATACACTCGAATTGAGCACCTCCTCCTTTTTTTGAAGTGGGTTGAAAAGGAAAGATTTGATTGTTTACGAACTATTCTAGCTAACTGAAATTGTTTATTAACTGACGCATAACTCGTTGAATAATCGTGATGAAAATTTTTCGCCATCAGATTATAATTCGTTCACATATCCTTTAAGTGCCTAATTTTTTTTCAAATTCAAATTTTAATATTTAACATGATTAAATAATATTTCTGTTGAAGTATTCACCTTTAGAAAATTCTCAAGTATGCAGGATTCCTCCCAATGTTTTCCTTCACCGTCTGAGACACGTGATATTTAATTTCTTAAAATGCACACAACTGAAAAGTTGGAGGTGCATACCCCGGGTCGCATTCGAACTCACATCCTCCGGAATCGGAGGCAGAGGTCATATCCACTGGGCTATCACGTATCTCATATTGTTGTATCTATACTAATATTATAAAGCTGAAGAGTTTGTTTGTTTGATTGGACGCGCTAATCTCAGGAGCTACTGGTCCGATTTGAAAAAATATTTCAGTGTTAGATAGCCCATTTATCGAGGAAGGCTATATATTATCCTTATTCCTTCAGAAACGGGAACCCCGCGGGTAAAACCGCGTGGCGTCAGCTAGTCTATAGATAAAATTAAACGCGAATTGTGTTTGTGTACACTGAACTCTGTTGAACTTCTAAAACTGGTAAAAATTGTATTTAGTAGCGTTGTGTGGATAGTTTAATTGTCTAGCACACAATTATGACCCAGACGGACGTGATAACTATCTGTCTAGGTCATTTGTTGCCTCGTGTTGGCTGACTGAGAATTTATGTTCATGTTTCCTCATCGCGCTATTTTATTACTGTCCGTTTATTTGTAGGTATATTAATTTCTAGCAAAGTTCGAGGAGCCGATGGATGTTGGGTTCCCGAAGTCCAAGTGGGTGAAGGTAGAGAGTAGGGTGTCGCTGGATGCAGTCTTAGGATGGAAGTATTTGGAAGTTACAAAGAAAAGGCCATGTCAGTGGACGACCATCGTAGGTATGAAGATGCTATTTACTTATTTCGATGATGCAGCTAAAAACAAAACAAAAAAAAACCGCTGATTTAGAAAGACAGAAAACCACCCGAGAGCTTTTACATATTTCAAAAACAATATGTGCTGTAACTGCAATAATTTAATTTCTAAATGATATTTTATTATATTTTAATTAAGAATGAGGCTCGTATTATATTCAGGCACAGACCTACAAGGTTAAATCGAAGGCGGATCGTCTTCCACAATTAGTGATTTAGCTAAAATTTTAAAACCTATCTCTAAATTTGATCTTAATAAAAACTTAACCTAAATAAATTTACCTCTGAAGTATGTGAATGTCATTGAAGGTTATAATTTATAGATAAGTAGTTACGTTTCTTACCAACATTGTTACACTAAAATAATCATAAAATTATATCTACTAGACAAAATAATAACATCGTTACTAAGTAATTTATCGTCAGACTGACGGCCGTGAGGTAACTACGACTATTTCATATGCAGTGGCGTAGCTAGGTAAGCAAGGGCCCTGGTGCAAATAAAAAATGGGGCCTTACTTATTTAAACAGGTTAGAATTTACAAAGTAATTTTTTTTAAATATACTTTAAAAATGCTAAGCTTTTTTATCATGAACTCTTTTGGCGCACTGCAGGGTTGATAATAAAAATAATAAATTTTAGTACACACACAGGGTAGGTAATAAAAATAATTAACTGTAATATCACAGTTAATTTTTGATGTAGAGGCGCATAAAACGACAAAGAAAAAATTAAAGGCTATATTTTAGTTGTCATGATTAAAGTCGGTATGCAACCTGTCATATTTATTTTGAAAGTGGGAGAAATTTTCGAAAGTTCGATCGAGATTTTCTAGAAAGGATTCGAGGCCCTCCTGAGCTTGAGTGCCCCGGGGCACTACACCGCCTAGCCCCTGGGTACGCTACTGTTCATATGTCTAAGTAGGTAATATCTTGTTTTTACTGTCGTCTGTCAAAACGTATATCTATTAACAAGAAAAGACAGACAAAACAGAATGAGCAATCTTAATGCATTAACATTTAATATGTAATCTAATGAAATCACTAAAACAAATGGCAAATGTGCACAATTCCACGAATGTTTTTTGCCGACACGTCTCGGAACACACTTTTTTGTGTTAATTAATTTATGTAGAACCATCGCTTGTCTCTTCGCGCCAATGGATATTAAAATATAATAGGTATAATAAAAAGGTCGGACTATAGAGTTCCTTTAATAAAATACTTCAATTGAAATTTGGAAATCTAGGTTTTAGCAACCTACCCACTACTTGAAAAATATTTTACTTGGTCATTATTAATTTTAAACATTCTATAATGAGTTGAAGTTTTAGAGAAACTAACAAATGTTAATCTCTCTAAAACTCGAATGAAGGCTCGAAAGATTTAAATATTTTGTTGTTTCGTTTACAGAGGTAATTATGTAAACAAACTGAATATACAGCGAATAAATTTAAATACCGTTATTAGCTACTTTAGAAGGAAACTTTTCTTGTAATTGGGTGATACAAAGTCCAATAAGTTTTCTATTTCTTATATTTTTAATAATTTCTAACACAGTCGAACATAACCGTACCTATTGCACTCTTTGTGCTTTGCTTTGTTAACTACTACTACACTAGATATATCTGTTAGCATGTAAGTTCTACCAGAGTCGAGTTCTAAGGCTAGAGAAACGGAAGGGATGAAAAGCTTCCAAATGTCTCCTGTCAGACTCATACCTCGGCTTACGTTAAGACCTAAGAGGCTTATGGGCATTGGCCGTGGTGTTGTAAGAAAACATAAAAATAATCGAGGACTTAAGTTTTTTTTTCAATCTCATCGGACGGTAAGTGATGATGCAATCTAAGATGGAAGCGGGCTAACTTGTTAGTAGTAGGATGAAAATCTGTTCGGTTTCTACACGACATCGTACCGAAACATCGCTGGGTACGTCTTTGCCGGTAGAGTGGTAACTAGCTACGGCCGAAACCTCCCACCAGCCAGACCTGGACCAATTAATCTACGTCTTGTAAATACACCGGGCACACCATTGCGCCACGGAGTATGTATGAGATACATAGCTTTTCGGAGATACTGCTCCGTATGTATGTATGAGATACATAGCTTTTGATATCAATGGCTTGATTCTAATGGTTATAATTTGTCGCTTGTGGTGTCTAAACTTTTTTTCTTAAAATCCAAGTACCTATTATGAATATTTGATTGAATATATCTTATAAAATAATATCAAGGTGTCATTACGAAAGGTGTCATTAAGAATGTAATCTAACCAATGGGCCTTTGTAGCCATAAATAAAGAAACTTATTATTATTATTATTACATCTATTTTGATTATTTTATTATTAATAATTTTAATGAATGTGTTTGCATTAAATATTTTACAATAATTGATACTTATTCAATCGTGCGAATACTGCTAAGGATTTGGATAAAAATGACACACAAACAAACTGTTCCTATTATGTATATAAGAGACATTTTGTCCCAAAATGTTCTTGGTAGATACGTTATCTACTTTTCGTGCAATTTTCTAAACTAAGCTTGCAGGTAAAGTTGCGTGTATCCATTCGTATAAGTAATAAATACATCTGCATATTTGCATTAAAAGATAAATATTTATTGCTAAACGTGGATGACACCTGATTAAAGTCAGAGACGAAGGCCACTGCGTGCGGACATCTAGGCTGGCGCGCCCGTCTAGCGTCTACAGTCTAGACTTTAAGAGCAGGGCTGTTCAACATTTTCACTATTGTATGAATTTGTTGAATATTTAAAAATAAGAAGCGGTTTTTAAATTCTTTAAGGTGTAAATTGTTAGATAATATTAGTTAAATTAATAGTTAATTCTAGTAGTATACTTATTTATTACAAATTTTTAATAGAGTTTTATTTGTCCTTAATGTGTATTAATGTTTATTTGTATGTTGAAAATAAATTTTATGTACAGTGGATAAAATTAATTAAAAAATGTCATATCTGACGTCTTTCCTCTACATTTACACGTTACATATTATCTACTGGTATTTAATGAGTATACTCTAAGGCTCTCAGCAGGCAATAAATAAACAAAAATATGTTATAATAAATGAAATTATAATTTCTGTAGTACCAAGTCAAAGCACCTAAATCAATTAATTAATTTACAAACCTTATTTAAAAAACTTTAAATGCTACTTTTTATTATTTTTTTGTTGCTTTAGTAGGGTCTAATCAAATAATATCCTAAAAACAAAGGCTTTGCAATTAAAAACTAGGTAAATTTATATGAACATGAATTTGATTTTGGTCTATCCTAACCTAACCTAACCGATATGCACACAAAAATAATAAAAATTGGACCAGACTTTTCAAAGGAGTTTGGTAACAAAAACCGCGACAGGAGAATTTTATATATTAGATGTTTTTTATTAGATTGCGTAAAAATTTAAGTACTATTTTTTTATTTTATTGACAAATGCAATGGTTTGCCACCACTGATCTAGTCTAGCCGACCCGCCCGCTTACACAATGGACAAAGCTAAATTATACCTCACTTTATAGGTTCAAACGCAACCGTCGCGTCGGTTCAATACAAGTTCAAGGTTATAGATGATACGCGCTTCATATACCTACGTATGTACCTATTTCATGTAGACGCGCTCATACATCATACATACATGTAGGTATTATCCTATTAATATAATGAATACGAAACCCCTTATTAGAACTTCACCTGACGTGTCAAAAGTGCTTGTAAAATAATGAAATAAACAATTTTTTACTTTGACTTTGAAATTTTGTATGTTTCGATGATAGTTACTCAATAACGTAAAACGCTCTGGACGAATTTTACTGAAATTTTGGTATATTTTACGGTGGAATATCCTAAAAAAAATATTGACGTACTGACAAATGAAGTCGCAGACGTCAACTAGTCTACTATATAATAATAAGTCGGGTTTTCCTTCCTGACGCTATAACTCCAGAACACACAAACCGATTTCCACGGTTTTGCATTCGTTAGAAAGGTCTCGGGCTCCGTGAGGTTTATAGCAAAGAAAATTCAGGAAAAATTTAAACGTAGGGTAGGGATAGGGTAGAGGTAGTAGAAAGTTTACATCGAGTTTCACGCGGACGAAGTCGCGGGCGTCCGCTAGTTTTAAATAAAAAAGTATTTTCAAAAATTCGTCACGCTTTGTCAAATCTCTACTGTGGCAAAGAATAGATTTTGAGCTCTCATGCTAAGTATCTTCACTTATGTTATTATTATTGAAGGTTTACCTACATAGTTTTCTCCGGCTTTTAATATCTAATAACGTTTTCAAACATTGGATTTTCCCTTTTTTTCAAAAAGGTATCGTCATCAACCCATATTCGGCTCACTGCTGAGCTCGAGTCAGAATGAGAGGGGTTAGGCCAATAGTCCACCACGCTGGCCCAATGCGGATTGGCAGAGTTCACACACGCAGACAATTAAGATAATTCTCTGGTATGCAGGTTTCCTCACGATGTTTTCCTTCACCGATTGAGACACGTGATATTTAATTTCTTAAAATGCACACAACTGAAAAGTTTGAGGTGCATGCCCCGGACCCGATTCGAACCCACACTCTCCGGAATCGGAGGCAGAGGTCATATCCACTGGGCTATCACAAAAAAGTATAGTCAAATATAATGAGAATGTTAGCTTAGGTTCAATAATACAACGGTAATAGCAATGAGGTCTGAATAATAATCAACAGATCGGTCGCATTCAGTTCGACGAGGAATTAAATGCGGACGCATCGCCATCGGTTTAATTAGCGGTGTCGAATGTGCACGCGTGCCCATTACGTGTGCACGGGAGAGATCGCCAGACGGCTACCGAAATTTGTAGCACAAGAGCCTGTCATAGTCACACCTACAGCGCCGGCCCGAAGCAAATTTTAAAATGGAGCGAGATTCAATTATGGCGCCTCTCCGCTCCTAATAGTCGATATGAGATCTATACCTGTGCCTATACCAAATTATGAGTATAAAGTAAAAATTAAACGCGAAGATCTCGACCATACTCTGGGGTGATCAATCTCGATCATACTCTGGGGTGACCAATTAAAAAACAATCGCAGTATCGTCTGCGGTTGACTAGGATTATCATTTTGGCGCCCTCTAGGATTTGGAGCCTGGGGCGACTGCTCCGTTCGCCATATAAACGAGCCGGCCCTGCATACCTACCTCATTTTATAAGGACTGAAAGTCAGCGCCAGTGGCCTAGCTTGCCTTGGAGGTGCCCCGTATCAAAATTAGTTCGGGGGCCCAATAGACGAGCGGCAAATCCCGAAAATCTTTTTGGGTGTTTTTTAAGTTTATTTATTGCTTATTTGTATGGATTAATTTTTGCTTTCACACTTAAGGGGCCCCTGTAGTTCGGGGGCCCCGTATCATTGATATGGCTAATACGGCTGTAGCTACGCCCCTGGTCATCATCATAGGTAATTATGGTAGCCAATAATTTAGTTTGGGAAAAATTTACTTTTAACAACCGCTTGGGTTCAATTCAATTCCCAAAACTGGAAAATATTTGTATTCTAAAGAGATTATACTAATACTTAAAAGATTTTTTATTGTTTGTTTGCATTGAGGCTCTAGAACTACTGAATCTATTTGAAAAACTCTTTTACTGTTGGGCTGTACCCTATGAAATAATGTGTCTCAAACGGTAAAGGAAAAACATTGTGAGGAAACCTGCATATCAAAGAGTTTTCTTCATTCTCTGCGTGTGTGAAGTTTGCTATTCCGAATTGAGTCAGCATAGTGGACTATTGGCCTAACCCCTCTCATTCTGAAATGAGACTCGAGCTCAGCAGTGAGCCGAATATGGGTTGATAAAGATGATTCACTATGCTCTAGTCATACAAACTGTAGGTGCAAAATGGAAAATTACTGCACCAATAGTTACAGGATCGTAATTGGACCTCAAAGTAAGCAGTCACTGTAGCTAAGTAGCACGTCGATTCTCTTTCTACGATCGCAAACGCTTCGAAAACTAGAAAAATGTATGGAAACGACAGATCTTGATCACGTGACCTGTCGGTAGCAAATGTCATTCCCATACATTTTTTCCTAGTTTTCGAAGCGTTTGCGATCGTAAAAAAAGAATCGACGGGCCACTTGGCAACAGGGGCAGTGCATTTAGGAAGTCCACGCCATTGGTCGGAACATATCAGCTTTAACACGTTTACTGCAGCACTAATTTTTCTTTACTGTCCTCTGGTGCGGTACGAGGTTTTTTGACCTCATACCAATAGTTTTTGGTGCGGTTCGAGGTCCATCGACCTCGTATCTCTTAACTTAGCACTAGACGTACGAGGTTAATTGACCTCGTACTAAGGCAAACGTGTTAATAAAATTCGGTACATCTAGCTGTCGCAGTCTCTTGGTCCATTGGGTTGGCCGCTTTTTTGTTGCGCGGGCGCCGTTGGAAGCGCGAGCCGAGGTCGATGAGCCTTGCGCTCCCCCCACCCCCTCCAACCCTCGCGACCTGTTCTACCACAAGGTGCAGCGCCCGCGAACCCTACATACCTACCACCTGCCAGACGCTTTGTGAGTATAACACTTGGAACAAACTCAACACTAACTTGAACGGAGAATAGTTCAATTTTAGTAATGATAGGATGTTGAACTGTGTACGTGGCAGCACCTGAACTAACTAAAAATCCTAACTGAAAATCAGTACTGCATACTTTTTTTGTATAATATGAAGTAGGTATGTGGCAAAATGCTGACTTGGTGCCTTTTTCTAGGTTATGCCAGAGATTGAATTCTTCTTTTATTGCTCCACTGTTTGCGTGGACAATAATTAAGGTAATAATTTAGAATTTAAGAATGTAAAATGTGCCATCACTTAAAAATAAAGATATTTCTTTCTTTTCTTTCTTTAATATGTACATCTCTATTAAAGATAAAGGTGCTTGAAGGCCATTGGATTAGCTTCCACCTACAGCACAGGAAGTAAAACTATACGAAATTTTAATGAAGTTATCGACTGTAAATTATAATATTGTTTTTTTTTTTAAATAACGACTGTTAAGTTTCTTGCCGACCTGCCTTCCGAACCGGCGGTAGAATCTTTACAAATAGTCAACCTTGAGGTTTCAAAAGTGCTTGTAAACTAAGCCTACTTGAAATAAATGCATTTTGTTTTTTTTTTAATATTTATTGGGTTTTGATTTATTCCCTTCGTTTTGATGCGAAAACTAAATAGATTCGAAATAGTCGCCCAAAAAGTGACCTACCATGAACTTTTTTAGAACTGCTATAATCTATACTAATATTATAAAGCTGAAGAGTTTGTTTGATTGCACGCGCTGATCTCAGGAACTAGGGTCAGATTTGAAAAATTGTTTCAGCGTTAGATAGCCCATTTATTGAGGAAGGCTATAGGCTATACAGGGTGATTCGGACTTTAGTGCGGACATTTTTTTTCGTGGTTCTGTATCATTAATAGAACATAAATCTACAAACAGTTCGATACATTTTATGTAATTTTTTTTTTCAATTTATGTCTCAGAAATAACAAAATAATGGACACATTCCCAAACAAACTGCGCAACTGCTGGCGGCACTTTGTAAGACGCCGACAAAGAAATACCGGCAGTAGTCATATCGCTTCGGCTTCGGCTGACGGGGGTGGCAGGGGTGAGGGGATCGAAAAATCCCTGAGGACGCCTGCCGAATTGCCGATTGGCGACCAGTGACAGACAATCTGCCGTCGCTTGCGCATTTAAGTCGAATCATCCTTTAATGCAAAAGTTTGCGTAATAATAATCATCATTTGTATTTCATTATTCCAATCGAAAGTTTATAATTTCTATTATTACTACGCATTATTGATGGTCCTAAGCCCAATAAAGTAAGAAGGGAAAATCGATACTCAACTCAAAAGTGACGACCTTTAATTATTATAAAAAATAATAGGTACAAAAATAAACGTAGAAAGGTCAACGGCCCTCGGCGCGGGCGCTCGCTAACCTAGTACCTACCAGCTGATTTTGTAGTTGCCTATTACTGTGCTATTACTTAGTACAGCGATAGGGTGACCCTCAAATTCTGTTTAAATGTTTAAACTTTAGCTAACGATAACTTTGTTATTGTTGAGTTAAAAAAAAAAAGAAAAAATACGTGTTCATTAAATTTTGTTTATGTACAAAATATAAAAATATCCGTACTTGAAAAAATTTCTTCCTGTATAGTGTCCCCGTATTCCTTCGGGAACGGGAACCACGCGGGTGAAACCGCGCGGCGTCATCTAGTTTTTTATAAGTATTGCGAAGAACATGATGTCTTCTGTCAGAACTTGGCAATGCAGCTAGACATTCTCTCACATAACACATTGTCGTTCTTTTGACATTTACCGAGTGAAGTTTTACTACTGTAGGTAGGTGAATTAGATACACACATTTCTTTATCACCATCTGTCCCTGATTTAAATGTCTATTTCGTCCTTAAATACCCATGGATGACGTCACCCGCCATTTACGAATAACAACAATAACGGAAATAGAATGAAGATAAGGATACGAATTTTCCTTGTATTTATTTTGTGGGGTTTTTTTTTATTTTCTAGCAATTCGTATAAGTGATGATAATTCCGAGAATGGGTAACCCACACTAATGTTGTAAAGGCTACAGATGTGTGTGTGCGTGTTTGTTATTCCTCCTTCACGCTGCAACTTCTGAACCGATTTGAATATAAAAATGTGTACAAAATCAAAATAATCGAAATACGTCTTTGAAGTCGGTTCCATTTTTATGTTAAAAACTAGCGGACACCGCGCGGTTTCACCCGCGTGGTTCCCGTTCCCGTGGGAATACGGGGGTAATATATAGCCTATAGCCTTCCTCGATAAATGGGCTATCTAACACTGAAAGAATTTTTCAAATCGGACCAGTAGTTCCTGAGATTAGCGCGTTCAATCAAACAAACAAACTCTTCAGCTTTATAATATTAGTATAGATATTATTAGAATTTAGAATAGCTTGTACCTCTGAAACTATTTTAACTTAAACTATATATCCAATGATTTTAATATCGTGCTGTGTGCAAGTATTATTCCTGCAGTAAAGTGCAGACTGCTTTTCTTGTTTGTAGAGGGCTCAATGTCCTTCGTATCGCTGATCAAATATGATTCCAATATTTATTTAGGAACTTTAATTATAAAGAACCTCTTTGTTTTACAGTATGGTAATTTTGCACGCTAATTGAAATACACGCAACTAAAACCCTTCAAAACAAAAAACCAATTTTCAAAATCGGTCCATAATTGACGGAATTATCGCTGGACATACATAAAAAAAAAAAAACATACATACAGCCGAACGTAGAACCTCCTCCTTTTTGGAAGTCGGTTAAAAAGAAATTCAAAATTCAAAATTCATTTATTTCAAGTAGGCTCAGTTTACAAGCACTTTTGACACGTCAGTTGACTATTTGTAAAGATTCTACCACCGGTTCGGAAGGCAGGTTCTGCTGAGAAGATACCGGCAAGAAACTCAACAGTTGCTCTTTTGAAAAAGTCATACAGTATTACAATTTACATTTGATAACAATTAAATTACAATTTCTTATAGTTTTATTTCCTGTGTGAAGGTGGAAGCTGATCCAATGGCCTCCAAGCACCTTTGTCGTTAAGGAACTCATCAATAGTGTAGTAACCTCGACTAAGTAAATGTTTTTTAACACATTGCTTAAAGTTGTGCATTGGCAAGTCCATCACAGTCTTGGGGATCTTGTTATAGAAGAGTACACCCAAACCCACAAAAGATTTTTTAACTCTTTGGAGACGATATGCAGAAATAACTAACTTATGCCCGTGTCTAGTAAGACGTGGGTTTAGATCTCCTTTTCGTTTGTACAAATTAATATTTTGTCTCACATAAACTATACTGTTATATATATACTGACAGGCTACTGTTAAAATGCCTATTTCTTTAAACTTTTGACGAAGGGACTCGCGTGATTTTAGTTGATATATTGCTCGAATTGCTCTTTTTTGAAGTACAAATATAGAATGTATATCAGCAGCCTTGCCCCACAACAAAATACCGTAAGACATAACGCTGTGAAAGTACGCAAAATAAACAAGTCTAGCTGTATCAACATCAGTAAACTGTCTTATTTTTCTCACTGCAAAAGCAGCTGAGCTGAGTTTACCTGACAGTTTTTCTATATGAGCACCCCACTGAAGTTTAGAATCCAAGGTCACTCCCAGGAAAACTGTGGAATTCTCTATTTCTAGTGTTTCACCATTGATCATTATAGACTTATCTAATTTTATAACATTTGGTAATGAAAACTCAATACATTTAGTTTTCTTTGCATTTAAAACTAAGTTGTTAACAGTGAACCAATGCGACACATGCGATATGGCACGGTTTACATCGTCGGAATTATCTTTACTTCTGTCACTCTTAAAAATTAGGGATGTGTCGTCAGCAAACAGTACTATCTCACAGATGCCGCTAACATGGTGTGGTAAATCGTTTATGTACACTAGGAATAGAAAAGGACCCAGAATTGAACCCTGTGGGACGCCCATTGTGTTAGAAAAACCGCGAGACTTTGAATCATTTATGCATACCTTTTGTGTTCTATCACTAAGATAAGAGGCGATGAGATCGAGTGCAATACTTTTAATGCCATAGTGGCTTAACTTAAGTAAAAGAATGTTATGGTCAACACAATCGAATGCTTTGGACAAATCACAAAATACACCAATAGCATTCTTAGCATTTTCCCATGCATCATATATATGTTTTAAAAGTTTAGCACCTGCATCAGTTGTACTGCGACCTTTAGTAAAACCATACTGTTCAGGGTGAAATAAATTATTTAAATTAAAATGACTTAAAAGTTGATTTAAAATGATTTTTTCAAAAACCTTAAAGTTAAGAGTTAAAAAGAGTCATACGTTGCATTTATACCGACAGAGTGAGTAGCTATCCTACCTATTTTGTTACTAAACGGGCTCCGTAGTGCGCAGTGGTATGCGCCGTGGATACAAGACCGACGTCCTGGGTTTGATCCCCGGCTGGGTCGATCGAGGTTTTCTTAATCGGTCCAGGTCTGGTTAGAGAGGCTTCGGCCGTGGATAGTTACCACCCTACCGGCAAAGGCGTACCGCCAAGCGATTTAGCGTTCTCCTATCAAGATATCCCGCTTCCATCTTAGATTGCATTGCACTTACCATCAGGTGAGATTGTAGTCAAGGGATATCTTGTAAAGAATGAAAAGCTGCATCGGGGCGGCTGAGTGGCGACTGGTGAGTAACACGAGGAGAGAGCGGCAGACGTCTAGAGTTTTAATTACCTGCGGAATATCGCACCGACACGCGGAAATATATTATTACATCCTCATTGGCCCACTGGTTCGGTGGCTTCAGACCACGAGGTAGTGGGTTCAAATCCTAGATCGAACTAAGACTACTAAACTAAAAAAAATCTCAGCTCAGAGTTCGGAATTAAAATGGAAAACGTCGACACAATAATTCAAAAAATGTCTCTTTTTTTTTTACAAGTTAGCCCTCGACTACAATCTCACCTGATGGTAAGTGATGATGTAATCTAAGTTGGAAGCGGGCTAACTTGTTAGGAGGGGGATGAAAAGCTCACACTCCTTTCGGTTTCTACACGACATCGTACCGGAACGCTAAATCGCTTGGCGGTATGTCTTTGTCGGTAGGGTGGTAACTAGCCACGGCCGAAGCCTCCCACCAGCTAGACCTGGACTAATTAAGAAAATCTCAATCGGCCCAGCCGGGGATCGAACCCAGGACCTCCATCATTAAATCCATCGCGCATGCCACTGCGCCAACTGCTCATGAACAAAGACTTCACCATCACGTAAACATCGAGGAAATCCAGCTACTCGACGTTACGAATACAGTGAGAAGACTTAAACGGACCAAACTATTGAGTTAGTGTTTAGTGACTAGTGATAGTGTAGTGTTAAGTGCTACATGGAAGATCACGTAAACAAAGTGACCTAAAGAGGTAATAGTTAGTGAAAGACTAAGATTAAGTTATTGGACATTATCTTAGCATAATAATATATTATAAGTTTAGGTTAAAGTTAAATCACTAATTAGAATAGAATAGAATAGAATAGAAATCATTTATTTGTTAACACAACACATAACTACATAATAACTTAAAACTAATACATTTACATCGTAATAATAACTTAAAACTAATACATATATATATATATATATAGAAAATATGTTGTGCCAAAAAAATGGACCTGACTCAGCTAAAATTTGTTGTGAGAACATCAGTACCCACAACGCTGGTATTCTGTCAGACCCAGAATTAGTCACATAAGATCGTAAGTACCAAATTGGTACTTTACAATACTGATAAAAATTAAAAAAAAAAGAAAAAAAAATCAAAATAAAAGATAAAAAAAGTTGGGAAATTGTACCTTCGTCTCATACTTCGGAGAGTATTTTATTATGTGTTCTGTTCGTCAACCCGCATTGAAGCTGGGTGGCGAGTCCAACCTCCATATCCCCTCTCCTATAAAGAGACACCTGGCTTTTTAATGGATCGTTACAATACGCTGATAGTGGTCAACAGTGAGCCGAATATGGTTAATGATGAAGTGCCAAATAGTCAATCTATACTAATATTCTATAGAGGTAAAGTTTATGGTATTGTACGGGGTAATCTCTTGATCTACTGAACCAATTTTTACCAACAGAAAGCCTAAAATATGAGAGGCTATATTTTACTTCCGTGTTCTCACGGGGACGGGAACTACGGGTGCAACCGCGGGGCATCGACGCCGGTTATTTGTGACTAGTAGTAATAGTAGGTACCTACCTACCTGTAAAATAACCGGCGGTAGAAACTGCGCAGTCATATTTTTCATATGTTGCGAGTATGTTACAAAAGGAGAGTTTCTCGAAAGCTAACAAGAATTCGTAATTATTGTATGCGATGACTCTTCATATAATATCTCCCGCGGTCATTAAAATTATCACAAATATTAAGTACTAGCGGACGCCTGCGACTTAGTTCGCGGGTAATTCAGTTTTTCACAAATACCGCGGGAACCATGGAATTTTTTAAAAGAGGAACAAACATACTTACACACTTACACACTAACTTTCACCTATGTAATATTAGTGTGATAGTGTGATGTGATATTTGTTGATGCTCGAATGTGCATAAGATGATGAATGATAATGTCTAAGATGAGATTCATAATCTGTTTACAATTTACATTACTCGTTAGTCGATATACACAATACACATGTGTCTGTGTGTCTCGCTCTCGACATGTGTAAACAATGCTCATCACAAGCGTCGATGAGAGATACGAACAAAGCACTCTGCAATCTTTTACAAGGAATAACGTCATGAAAACCGAATGATGCAACTTATGCCTTAATCTATGACAGAAATAGCGCGAGAGTATTTTATGACAAGTTTAAAGGTTATATATTGGTTATATACCTATGAATTTGACATAAGATATTGTGTACTTGTAAGAGCCGTAATAGCCCAGTGGATATGACCTCTGCCTCCGATTCCGGATGGCGTAGATTCAAATCCGGTCCGGGGCATGCACCTTCAACTTTTCGGTTGCGTGCATTTTAGAAATTAAAATTTATTCACGTGTCTCAAACAGTGAAGGAAAACATCGTGAGGAAACCTGCACACCAGAGAATTTTCTTAATTATCTGCGTGTGTGAAGTCTGCCAATCCGCATTGGGCCAGCGTCGTGGACTATTGGCCTAACCCCTCTCATTCTGAATGACGATGATGATTATGTACTTACCTTAAATAGGTCTAAAATTGTGGTAACCTCATAGAAAATATATTATAGATTATTTAAGTTTAGTTGGAGATGGACACCAACATCAAATCTCTGTGGTTGTCCTTGTATTTTAACCTTTATTTTAGATTCTGTATTTTTAATAAATAAATTAAAAAGTCATATGTTTCATGTGCTAGGCTGTTAGGTATGTCCCTTATCCCAATCTGCCTGGCTGTCCAACGCGGAGATGTAGCCAGTATTCTTGCCACTTGGGAAAGATTTGTATAGATAAGTCAACTTAAAGGTCTTAAAAAATAAAAAAATTCCATTGGACGTTTATAAATAATCCAATTATTCATCATTAACAACCCATATTCGGTCACTAGAGCCCTGAGCACGAGTCTTCTCTCAGAATAAGAGGGGTTAGGCCTTAGTAGGTACACCACGCTTGACCAATGCGGATTGGCCGAATTCGCACACGTAGAGAATTAAGAAAATTCTCAGGTTTCCTCACGATGTTTTTCCTTCACCATTGGAGACAAGGATATTTAATTTCTTATAATGCAAAACCTAACTGAAAGTTGGAGGTGCATGCCCCGGACCGGATTCGAACCTACGCCCTCCGAATCGAAATCATATCCACTGGGCTATCACGTCTCATCCTATTATTAGGTATATACCTATTTAGCACAATAAAATCCTATGAAGGTAAAAAATAGTAATAAAAAAGTTATTTTATAAAACAGGTTTGTTAGGTAAGTTGTATTGTACCTATTTTTTTAACTTCATTAAAAAAATGCATCTTTCTTGATGAGTACTGTTTACCAACAAACAAATTAAAAATGAGGGTATAAATCACTAGTCAATTCACAACTAATAATAATTACAATAAACTTGGTCTTAAAATAATGATAAAAAAATTGATGAATAAGTTTAGAACAATTAGATTTGGTTCATATATTTTATATAACATTTTGTATTCAAAACAAACATAATTTAAAATAGATATGTTATGAAACGACATGTGTTTTATACTTTCATTTCTAATTTCTTTGTTGGTAAACAGTCTCATCAAGAAAGGCTATAGTATAGGTAATATAATAAAAAAAAATTAAAGTTTCATATTATGACAGTACCTAAATGAAATATTATCAAACAAGCCGCAGCAGAAAAAGCTGAAACCGGTAAGTGGCTCAAGTATGCCTCTCTGACAGAGAGTTACATATTTGTACCTTTTGCCGTGGAGACCCTTGGGCCATGGAGTCGCAGTGGCAAAAAAATTTTCCGTACTATTTCACCGCGGCTTGTTGCCTCGACTGGTGACAGAAGGGCTGGCTCATTTTTTGCGCAAAGGATCAGCCTGGCTGTCCAGCGCGGAAATGCAGCCAGTATTCTTGCCACCATTGTATTCTTTCTCAATAAAAAAAAAATAAAAAAAACAAGCTCTAAATACCCACGCCCTTTAGGAATGATGACTAAAAAGATGACTAACCGAGCAGAACAGATTTCTCAGAAATACCGTCATCGACACGAGCGCAGTCGTAGGTAAACAACTAGCTGGGCATCGAAGTATTTGTGGTGTGACGTCACAGCTCGTAATGTAAGCGGGCCAAGTCTAGACAGGCTGCAGACGAATTTTTAAACCGTCGCGACCGCGGCTAGACGCTACGTGATACACACACGGATACAATGTAGTCATTGCACATAGCGATTACTTTTTGTGAATACATTTGTTGTAAATCACGTCTACATATAGTCCGGTGAATTTAGACATTCGAAGTTACATAAATTCCCACCAAGCTGAATATCGGTAAGATTGTTTAAAATATCGTTAAAAATAAAATCTGAAAGTTCCCCATCTTTCCCCTGTAAGGAAAAAATTTTATTCAAGGTCAAAGGTCAAAAAAATGAGTTTTTCACGATTTTCAGCAAAACGGTAAGTTTTATCATAAAATTACCTCATACAAAAATTGTAGATCATAAACTTATCTACAAAAATTCATTAGTTCTTTTTTTTCTACGAGCCACCGTTTTTGAGATATAGCGATTTAAAAAGTTGTAATCGTAATAATATGCACACGTTTCCACGCCATGAGGTTATGAGGTACTTACTTCGTCGTTTTCAACTCATCTTCGGCTCACTGCTGAGCTCGAGTCTCCTTTCAAAATGAGAGGGGTTAGGCCAATATTCCACCACGCTGGTCCAATGCGGATTGGCAGACTTCACACATGCAAATAATTTTCTTAATTCTCTGGTGTGCAGGTTTCCTCACGATATTTTCCTTCACCGTTTGAGACACGTGATATTTAATTTCCTTAAAATGCACACAACAGAAAAGATGGAGGTGCATGTCCCGGATCCAATTCGAACCTACACCCTCCGGAATCGGAGGCAGAGGTCATATCCATTAGGCTATCACGGATGGTCCATTATAATAGTTAGTCACTAAAAATTGCTACTACTAATACCTACTAATAGCATTTGACCAACTGTAAAATAACATAAATAAAATAATACCAAAAACAATAACAAAAATCAATAATAATAACAATAATATAATCTGGTTTTTATTATTTGACTAACCATAAAAAAAGGTAAAATAATTTGAATCCCCCGAAGGTCATGAAATTACGACTTTTATGCCAGTTGTATGTTATATTACTTATTGGCTTTCAGATAATAAAACAACCGCATCGAAATCGGTCTATCCGTTTGAGAAAACGATGCCGCAGACAGACACACACACAGACAGACAGACATCGATTCGACGTTAAACTTACAACACCTCTATTTTAAAATCGGGGTTAAAAAAGGAGAGAAAAACAATGGCAGTTTCAACAATTGCTTTTAATTAACGTAATTTCTATAAAGATTGACCGTACACTTGGGAGGATGACACTTGTATTAAGAAAATGCCAGCCCACAATTTTCTTTTAAAGACTGTGAGAAATGGCAAATCGTGGAAGAAACCTTCACTTGAGGAAAATAATAATTGGAATTTTTTAGAAAACTTAACGAATTTTTTTGCCGAAGTTTATTACTCAATCACGGCTCAACTACTGAACGAATTTGGATAAAAATTGGCAATTAGATAGATTATTATAGTCTAGGGTAAAACAGAGACTTTTTATCCCAATATTCCCTCAAAAACGGGATCTCCGCGGATCAAACTGCGAGGCACAAAAGTCCAAATATATATAAAATTTGAATCAAATCATCAGACCCGATTTGGACCCCGAATACCCGAAGCCGCGAGTCAGGTAGTTCAAAAATAAATATCTGGAATCGCCTTGATGAATTGCGTAAAGGTTACACCCAGCAGCCAGCATAAAAGAGCCCAAAATGATCATTTGCAAAAAACGACCATCCCAACTGGTTTATCCCAAAAAAATTGCGGAGGTCAGATGGCAATAAACACTTGCAAAAACAGGTAGCCTGTGAAATCTGGTTTAGAATAATACCATACCCGACGTTATTTTCATGCGTAGGTAGGTGCTTACTTGTATGAAAAAAGTTGAGCACCATAATAAAAATCTGTTTTTACAATAAGCCCTTTTGTGGATACAATACCTACATCTTTACTTTATCAGACGTATAGCATACAATTTTATAATTCATTAGATAGTAGGTACGGAACCAAATTCATGACATCACTTAAAATGATGGACGTCTACGCAGGACATAGATCTTTTAATTATAAGACCTGTCTGCCGAACCGGTGTTGGTCTTTCAACTGACATTTCAGAAGTGCTTGTAAACTAACTTACTTGAAATAAAAGAATTTTGATTCCTTTTTAATGGACGTGCAATGCGTGCCCCCATCAGCTCTCTGCGACACGTGTCAATTTACTTGGTTGTTCCGCCGATATAGTATTACAAGGTCGATCGACCCTTAGCGAAATATCAACCGGAGATTCGTGACACCCCTTACCCTGCCTTTACCACATCCGCTATTTGGTAGCGGATTTGCGGGGCTGCCAGGGCCTAGAGGTTGTAACTGAGCAAAGTAAAAGTCCAAAATTCATTTATGTTGTATAGGCTTGCGCTAATAGCCATGGTAGATCAGTGGATATGACCTCTGCCTCCGATTCCGGAGGTCATGGGATCGAATCCGGTCCTGGGCATCCACCTTCAACTTTTCAGTTGTGTGCACTTTAAATATCACGTGTCTCAAACGATGAAGGAAAAATATCGTGAGGAAACCTGCATACCTGTATGTGAAGTCTGCCAATCTGCATTGGGCCAGCGTGGTGGACTATTGGCCTAACCTCTCTCATTCTGAGAGAAGACTCGAGCTCAGCAGTGAGCCGATTATGGGTTGATAATGATGAGGCTTGCGCTTGACTACAATCATACCTGATGGAAAGCAATAATGACGTCTAAAACGAAGCGCGCTTGCCTAGAAGATGCCTATTCACTCTTGCTGAAGGCATATTTATTTAAAATTTCAAGGCATATTTGATGACCTCCGTGGCGCAGTAATATGCGCGGTGGATTTATAAGACGGTCCTGGATTCGATTTCCGGCTGGGCCGACTGAGGTTTTTTTAATTGGTCCAGGTCTGGCTGGTGGGAGGCTTCAGCCGTGGCTAGTTACCACCCTACCGGCTAAGACGTACCGCCAAGCGATTTAACTTTCCGGTACAATGTCAACATACAACAGAAGTACCTATTTATATAATTGGTAACGAGTTTAATTTAGGTATATATTTTTCACGATGCATTTAGCAAATTGAAAGCCTTATCATGTATTTAGTAATATGCGAAATAATTTTTTATGACATGCATTTAATGCAATTTAAATCCTTCTTGCTGACTAATCTTTGGCCTTGGCAGTACTTGAAGATTTCAGTATTACGTCGGTACCTATCTACTATAATGTAACGGCGATTGGTTCTCACTCCGCACACGTCCGCATAGCGTGGTGATAATTCACTATGAATCAGCGGATCACACGAAAGCACGCGCAGTTGACGTGTCGTCTGAACTTCAACCGTGCATATTTCATTAGTGTATAAAAGAAGAGCATGTCATAGTCACACCTTCCACATTTTATAAAAGCTGAAAGTTTGTCAGCCCTTGCTCCTGCTATAGGTATAAATCCATATGCTACATTACATGCTATATCTATAGGGAATAATGGAGTTTTTTTTATCACACTTATATTATAAAGGCGAAAGTTTGTGTGTAAGTGTGTAAGTATGAAAGTGTGTAAGTGTGTAAGTATGTTTGTTCCTCTTTTACGCTGCGGCTACTGAAGCGATTTGGCTGAAATTTGGAATGGAAATAGACTAATAATATAAAGGCGAAAGTTTGTGTGAAAGTGTGTAAGTATGTTTGTTCCTCTTTTACGCTGCAGCTACTGAAGCGATTTGGCTGAAATTTTAAATGGAAATAGATTTTACTTTGAATTAACACATAGGAAAAATCATCCCGGAAAAATCCATGATTTCCCGAGATTTGCAAAAACTGATGATTTTGATAATATGAATGTTTGTTACTCTTTCACGCCTCGATTACTGAACCGAATTAGCTGAAATTTGGTATTAAGATATATTATAGCCTGGATTAACACATCGGTTACTTTTTACCCCGGAAAAATCCATGGTTCCCGAGGAGTTTGTGAAAAACTAAATTCCACGCAGACGAAGTCGCGGGCGTCCGCTAGTGGTGAAATACTTGGACACTTGAGGGTTCGGTTCTTTCATCTGCAACCTGCCTCCACGGTCCAAACTCAATAGTTGACTACCTTACTTACCTATGGTAAGAGCATGGACAAGCTTTCAACTTTTTTTAAATGTGGAAGATCTGGCTATGACAGACGCTTAGTCCATTAGCGTATCTCTTTAATGACCAGTTGACTAACATCCATACTTGATTAGACTGATTCTATTAATAAATAAACCACACATTGTAAAAACGATATCTCGTTTGATTAACTATCACGTTATTAACGCTTGATGAAGATCAGCTGCTGGAAAGCTTATGCAGAAAAGCCCAGCGAATATGACCTCTGCCTTCGATTGGGATGGCGTAGGTTCGAATCTGGTCCGGAGCATGCACTATTCAGTTCTGTGCATCTTAAGAAATTAATATCACCTCTCTCCTCCTCTTTTTTTATTCTTTACAAGTTAGCCCTTGACTACAATCTCACCTGATGGTAAGTGATGATGCAATCTAAGATGGAAGCAGGCTAACTTGTTAGGAGGAGGATGAAAATCCACACTCCATTCGGTTTCTACACGACATCGTACGCTAAATCGCTTGGCGGTACGTCTTTGCCGGTAGGGTGGTAAGTAGCCACGGCCGATGCCTCCCACCAGCCAAAAACCACCACTAGAGTCACCACCAAAAAACAACCAGTCCCAAACGGTGAAGAAGAAAACATCATAAGGAAATGTTAGCCTAACCACTCATACTGAGAAGAGACCCGTGCTCAACAATGAGCCGAATATGGGTTGTTAATGATGATAATATAGTATAGCGACGTAACACAGGCCACAGAAGTGGTAGAGGTAGGCTAGTTTCCATTATCGTGGTTTTTCAGTCACAAGGATTCTCCAACATCGCTGACTTCACAGCTTTAGACTGTGTTTAAAATGTATTTAAAAAAAAAAACCAAAAAATATATATTTTCTTTGACAGAATCGGAACTCGAACCCTAAACCTTACAAGATAATCACTGAATCTATAGAGCGTCAATGCCTGTAATGTGGACATAGATCATGGCCGAAACCTAGACTAGACTTGGGATCTTACTTCTATACTAATATTAGCTATAAATAGGTAAATTATGTAGCCTTGTAGAGGGTAATCACTGCATCTACTGAACCGATTTAGAAAATTCTTTTACCACTAGAAAGCCACGTTATTTGTGAGTGTCACGGGATTTATTTTATCCCTGTATTCTCACGGGAACAGGAACTACGCGGGTTTAACCGCCGGACGGCAGCTAGTTATTATAATCTGAATAAAATATTGTGCTATATGTTTTTTGGCAAAAACTTAGGTAAGTACTTGCAGTTACTACCTACCTGTAAAAGTTATACATATAGAGAGTAGGTATTAAATGAGCTGTGATAGCCCAGTGGATATGACCTCTGCCTCCGATCCGAGTGTGGGTTCGAATCCGGTCAGGGGCATGCACCTCCAACTTTTTCAGTTGTGTGCATTTTAAGAAATTAAATATCACGTGTCTCAAAACGGTGAAGGAAAAACATCGTGAGGAAACCTGCATAACAGAGAATTTTCGTAATTCTCTGCGTGTGTGAAGTCTGACAATCCGCATTGGGCCAGCGTGGTGGACTATTGGCCTAACCCCTCTCATTCTGAGAGGAGACTCGAGCTCAGAAGTGAGCCGAATATGGGTTGATAATGATGAGGTATTTTGGATCGGAGAGTACCCTGAACAAAAAAAATAAGATCTGCTGGTCTATTCACTAATTTTGTCTTTATTATCAACCTATTAAAATAAACATCAAAATTAACTGACAAATGTCATCTATCGATTGTATGATACCCACGAACACGAAGGGTCGTCAATAGGCACCGGATGACATTTTGTTACATATAATCTCAATGTCGTATATGTCAACTAACATACGTCAAAGTTAGTGAATTAGCCTGCGCAAGACAAATTTTAGAGCCTCAATAGCTCAACGGTAAGAGCGGTTGGATTCATCACCGAGGGGTGGTGGTTTGGTTCCCTGTTGGTCTATTGTCGTACCCACTCCTAGCACACACAGTCTTTCCCAACTAGTTGGAAGGGAATATTTGCCATATTTAAAAGGATATGAAAATTATTCTTTAAAAAAAATTATTAACATATATTTTAGCGGGTTATAAATCAAATATATGAACAAACAAACTTTCACATTTATAATATTGGCAGGATTACCGCTATCAAACATCAGTTGAATAAAAATGCAGTTGCTAATATCTGCCGGTAACCGAAAAGTAGGTGTCTGGTGCATTGACTTGCAAACAGGGTTACCATACGATAAAAAAGCTGATACATAATTATTTTGTAAAGTGGTTAACATGAACATACTCCAAAATATGAGTCATTCAAGTTCTTTTATGTTTAATAAAATTATTTTTTTTAATACGATATTGAAATTGCATTTTACGATTTTGAATGGGAAGACATAAGCTGTAGAAGGTAAGATATTCACGTACTGTTTATGAACATACTAAAAGAATAGCGTTGATTTCATAGATAATTATTTGTCAGCGCGAAACCTATTCAATATATATGGTTTATTTATGAGAACAAAACGTCAAATTAAAGGATCTTAATTTTAAAAAAAGGTAAGATTTCTTATTTAAAAATTGTGAGGAATTAACGATTCTGTGTAAGATGGTATCGCTAAATTTAAAGGACAGCTTAGTTTCAGTAGATACTCCTATAATATCAAAAATATTTTATAGATATATATCCTATACTACCAAAAATAAATTATGTACTATGAATTAAAAAATAAACCATCAAGTGCGCTTCGTTCTCGTGCTCGAAGGGTTCCGTACCATTATCTATAAAAATGGCAAAAAAATCACGTTTGTTGTGTGGGAGACCCTTAGATATTCATTTTATTCTGCTTTTTTCTAGTATTTGTTGTTACAGCGGCAATACACCATCTGTGAAAATTTAAATTGACTATCGGACGGATAGAACTATTATAAAGTTGAATTTATCCACCTGCAACCAAAGAATGAAAATCCACGTCGTGTGGTAACCCTACATCACCTAGATGCCAACTCGCCAGCAGCTGTATTGATTGACAATCGCGCAGCATTCGGTCAGTACTCACTTGCCAGTCGTCCAAATTATTATGACTGCACGTTACATACGAACATCACAGAACGAGAGACTGCGATGACCACACTTTCCTCATTGTACGAAGGTTGAAAGTTTGACCATGCTCTTATCAAAGTAGCCAATTATGGAGTATGGTGGTGAACCATGGTGTGGCTTTGGAAGGCAGCAAATTTCTTGGGTCCAGAATCAAAATCCTCAATTGTCCAAGTATAAAACATAATTTTTTATTTTTTTTGGATATAAATATTATGGCACACATAACAATATCTCCAATATGCTCTTCCAGGACAATACCCTGCGATGTGTGCTATAACATGATGCTATAATTGGCTACCATACCATGGTAGCAGCACAAACTAATTATCAACCCATATTCGGCTCACTGCTGAGCTCTAGTCTCCTCTCACAATGAGAGGGGTTAGGCCAATAGTCCACCACGCTGGCTCAGTGCGGATTGGTAGAATTCACACACGCAGAGAATTAAGAAAATTGTCTGGTATGCAGGTTTCCTCACGATGATTTTTCTTCACCGTTTGAGACACGTGTATATTTTTTTTAAATGCACACAACTAAAAAGTTGGAGGTGTATGCCCCGGAGCAGATTCCCACACGCTCCGCAATCGGAGGCAGAGGTCATATATAGTTAGTTTCATAAAATAAGGTATGTCTGGTTGCGGCAGGCTCTGGTCCATCAGGTTTAATGGGCGGGGGAAAGCCCGCCTATTTGCCAGCCGCGTTTCTAGACTATGACTATGTGTCTAGACGTCTGTTTCTGGAGGTCATGCGCCAGCTTTCACGTGTATTCGGATAATACAAATTACGACCTGAATTGACATGACGCAATTGTATAACGCGATGTTGTATTGTGTCCGCCTATTGTCTGGTGATTTTGATTTTTGATTCGAAACAGAATTGTTTGGACGACGCACGACGCTTCTATAAAATGCTGCGAATATCATACAGACGTGAATGTTATCATCAAAATATTACGTAATTTAAAATTTGTATAATCCTTACAGGTCATACTTAGTTATAAACATGGATTAAGATTTAAACCTTAATTTTTTTCAAAATTAAGTGAACTAAAATAGTAGTGAAAATTGAGGTTTAAATATTATTCCATGTTTATAAACATGACCACCTATGTTTAATGTGGAATTATTTGAATCTTTTTCTTTTAACGACAACCAAAATTGAATGTTTTAATAAAAAAATATTAAGAGTAATCGAGTAACATATATACAAAAAAAAACATAGACTCGAATTGTGAACCTCCTCCTTTTTTTGAAGTTAAAAAAGGGTTTATGCGATATGATTTTTTTTTTCAGTAAAGAAAGGATGCTATTTTTGGCCATTTCTAATAGATGGCCTTATGCTACAAACTAAAATAAATTAAAAAAAATTACATAAGCTAAACATTAAAATAAATTAAAAAATTGACATAAGCTAAAAATTAAAATAAATAAAAAAAATTGACGTTAAACATTAAAATAAATTACAAAATTATATAAGTACTCGTAATTTAAATCAATTAAAAAACTAATAAGCAGGTAAAACTAATGAGTAGGTAAGTGACGACTTATATTGCGACACATAATTTTCTATGATTTATGGACATTTTTTTAGAGTTGTTACTCTAAAATTAGAGAATTTTCCATACAAACTTTCTATCGTCTCAAACAGAGCAAAAGTTTCATTTGAATTCATTCAGTAGTTTCAGAGTGATGCCCGAATAACAAAAAAAACACGGACAGACAAGGTAGACAAAAAATCGAAATAAAACATTTGTAGCTTCAGTATCGATTACATAATGCCCTCCAACAAAAAAAATCAAAATATCTTTAAGGTACAGAATTGGACCCATATTCAAATTTTACCTATTCACGATACATCCCTGTATTTGAGTCACAAGAATTGATATGTGTACCGAGTTTCAATTGGATTGGTTCAGTACATTAGGGGAAAACAAACATACCTTAAAATGTGCGCGAGTGAGATTATATGGGTTCCGTTTTTGTACTACGTTAAAATACACTCTTAAAATACACTCCACCTACCTACTACCTATAATCATAATATAATTATGATGATAGCTGCAATAAATAAATTATAGTAGATTTAGAACTATAAAAAATTAAGTATTATAACCCAATAAAACTTGTTCTGTTTTATGGCCTGCATACGGGTGCTTTTTACCTTTTTTAATAATGAATGATTAAGAAAAATGTGCTAAAGTACTTTCCTCGACTATCCAACATAAAAATAATTACAGGTCAAGCAAACAAACAAACTCTCAGCCTTTTAAATATACTCGTAGATATAATATCTACTTATCGCGTTTTAAATGGGTAATTAAAAATAATATAGATATGTACACCCAAAGTCCCAGACGGACATTATTTTTGTTTTTAATTGACTCGTTACCATATGACTCGACACCGCGATATTTTTTTTGTATTTTTTTCAATCAAGAATTGAATTAAAGTTGAATTAAACTTGTTAAACTTAGAAATAAATAGGTAAATGTTTTGTGAAGCTATGGACCGATGAGAGATAAGATTGTGATAAGCTACTAAAGTTATTAGTTTTCATATAATCAACAATCATTATCAACCCATATTCGGCTCACTGCGGAGCACGAGTCTCCTCTCAGAATGAGAGGTGTTAAGCCAATAGTCTGCCACGACCCTGGCAGTCGACCATTAAAACTTTTCGGAATCGCAGGAACTTTTTAGTTTATCAAGATTAAAAGTAATCCATGCGTTATTCCAGATTATAATCTACGTCAATGTCAAATTTCATCAAAATGCAGTAGTTTTTGCGTGATCGTGCAAAAACATACAAATATTCAAACTTTCCCATTAAATTATTAATTGGATTATTTAATTATCTAAAGTTACTCATCACTTGAGATTTCGCTACCGCCAACCACTGTTCTTATCACCACTTGTGTGAAATCATAGATAAGTCAAATTACATAGTCACTTGCTGAAAGTGATTGTGTATATAATAAATCAAAGCACATACGACGAAGACGACGAATTTAAGAAATTAAATGTCACGTGTCTCAAACGGCGAAGGAGGAAACCTGCATACCAGAGAATTTCCTTAATTCTCTACGTGTCTTAAGTCTGCCAATCCGCATTGGGCCAGCGTGGTGGACTATTGGCCTAACCCCTCTCATTCTGAGAGGAGAATCGAGTCCAGCAGTGAGCCGAATATGGGTTGATAATGACTTACTACGAATACTTATCTAAGATACGTTTTAAAAAAAACTTCACCCATCTGTTTATCGGATTAAATTTTTTTTTACATCAAGTAAAATATATTGTCGGTATATATTGCCTAAAACTTCTAGCCTTAAAAATATTATTAAGTATTCCTAATTAAGTACGCATTATTCAAATAAACAGCTGGCTTATTCACTAAGTTTGAGTAATTTTAGTGGTTCCGTTCGCGTAGGAATACGGGGATAAAATATAGCCTATATCACTCGGGCATAGTGTAGCGTCTATTCAATGCAAACATACAAATAAACAAATCCTTATATAATATTAGTATAGTTTACTAATCAATACTTACATAATAAAGAGGAAATATTTAGGGGAAAACCGGGAGACTTGCTCAGGTGGGAGACTTGAACCACCTCAAATATTTCGATTTAAATTTCGCGTGACCGGCGCCGTTGACAGCTTGCGTCATACTCGTACACGAGGCGCGTATAATGACGACTCCAGTTTGGCCGGCATCAGTTCAGTTTTGCAACGAGCGGCGTAAACGTGGTTTCGTGTTAGAAAAGTAAAAATATCAACGATTTTGGATTTTCGCATAAATCAAAAAGTTTTATAGGTAAGTGGTGTTGTTTAATCGTATTGTTTTTAATGATGAATATAGTTTTACTTAAGATAAGCAGTTTAAACCGCAGTTGTAATAGTTTCAAGAAAACTTCTTTTAAATACGGCAAAGGGGGGTGCGGGAGACTTGACCAGGCTCATGTTAGGGAAACATGATCAGTGGTTCAATTCTCCAGCGCTGTGCTTGAATTTGATTTGATTGTAGGTACCTATTGTTTAACGACACATTTGTTACAGTGCTAGTGAACGCTGCTTCTGTACCAAGAGATCAGTTCAGAGTCCAGTTCAGATCAGCCAGTGTTCCATCCCCGCAATACATTGCAGGGATGGAACCCGCGACTCTTGGTATTTATTATGGTAGTATTCGTGATTCCACTGTTGATTATGATATACGTGTCACGAGTGTTTAAGCTACTGATCTAGAAGTCAGATCAATGTATGTGATGTTGAGTGAAATTAATTTGTTTATTATTCTTTTAAGGAAAATTATGCCGTTTCGATACAAACCCAAAGAGGGTTATAACCGCAAGAAGTTTACCAAACAGAACTCCAGAAAAAACTGACAAAGTTGATGTGTAATTCATGCAAAAGATATGTTCGTGAAGATTGCGTTGGGTTGACTGACAAAGACGAATGTTAAATGCTTTCTATGCTGAATGTTATTCAAAAGTGTGTGCCTATTCCTAATTTTATCTACTCTGTTAAATCATTTGTGTGTTTTATTATTAAATATTTTCAATAAAACTGTTGTTTTTTAGTATTATCTCTGATTTATATGCATATGGTCAAGTCTCCCTCATCCCCTGATCAACTCTCCCAGGGGCTGGGGAGACATGAGCCACATCTCATTTTTCAAAAAAAGGAATTCAGCACCCAATATATTTATCATACTGCCATTCTATTAATGTATAACGATACCTATTTAGATATATGCTCTACTTGCAAAAAATCGAGCCGCTACCACTTACACATCCAACTTTAAATAAGTTTAAGTAAAAAGGGGGTCAAGTCTCCCGGACTTCCCCTATACTATAAATACACGAAATTCACCAAATTGTGAGTAATTCTTAAGTCATGTGATGTGTTCGCCATTGTGAGTTTAGTTAGCATTGTTGTTAACTTTAATGGACTTTGCGGAATACATAATCTGCGGTTGTTTTTTACTTGATGTTAATTATATTAGGTGGCCAATAGAAGTTAATGAATAGGCTAGTAGATTGGTGAAGGTCGTTCCTAATTCGAATCATGTACCTACTATTTCAAACGGTAGAGTTTCCTGTATTGTACTATGTAGCACCTATGTGAAATGCGTTCCTCGTCGCGCATATAAAACACAGGATATTTTACCATTTGCCAGGTATTAATCACGGTTGCCTGGTTGCAGCCGCTGAGTGCTTCGGCAGGTGGCTGGTTCAACTCTTGTATGTGGCATTTATTTATAACCACGCCGCTAGTGTTCCCAGCTCTCCTGAATAAACGGGACGGTTTATCCTCTATAGGGTTTGGTGCTTTAGCGGGCTTAATGGAGCCTCAAAATTTTGTAGACCCGAAGTCAAAAACGGAGTTAATTGTCAGTTCTACTCAGCAGATATTGCTTCCCGAAACGGTGACTCAACTTCACTATAAACGGACAGGACTTCCAAACACCAGTCTTGAGCCGCTAGCACCCAGCGGCTTCCCGTTATTCACTGATGTCATCAGTCGACCTATTGGAAAGTCGACTAGCAATATGTTTTCCGCGTTTTTATCGTACATCATGTTTAAAAGTCATCATCATCATCATCACCATCATGATGACCTTTTGTAGGGACTTCCAAACATCACTATCTTGAGCCGCGTGCATCCAGCGAATCCCTGCAACTCGTTTGATGATGGACGTCAGTCCACCTGGTAGGGGGTCGACCAAATCTATATTTTCTAGTGCGGGGTTGCCATTCTAGCACATTGGGACCCCAACGACCATCGGCTCTTCGAACTATGTACGACTCGTTAAGCTATCTCGGTGTGTGTGACTGTGGTTTGAAAGTCGTCGTCGTCGTCGTCATCAACCCATATTCGGCTCACTGCTGAGCTCGAGGCTCCTCTCAGAATGAGGGGTAAGGCCAATAGTCCACCACGCTGGCCCAATGCGGATTGGCAGACTTCACACACGCAGAGAATTAAGATAATTCTCTGGCATGCAGGTTTCCTCACGATGTTTTTCCTTCACCGATTGAAACGTGATATTTAATTTCTTAAAATGCACACAACTGAAAAGTTGGAGGTGCATGTCCCGGACCGGATTCGAACCCACACCCTCCGGAATGGGAGGCAGAGGTCATATCACGGCTCATGGTTTGAAAGTGACGATTAGGTATTCTGTATTAAAAAATATAACTGAGATAGGGATGTCCGTAAATCGGTGGTTAAAACGGTGACTCTACTAACCACATACATAGTTGCGGTGCCGGCTCGCTTTATTTATTGCGCTACTTGGACCGGCGCAGTGTGGTCGTACAACTCGCAAAGCCGTCCAGTAACTTACGATTCCTGAATTCTACCGCCTTTTTGTACGTCTGCCTGCTCTCCGCTAGCGACGACCCTAGAAACTTAATGCGGCTACCGTCGGGTTATTATGTAGATAAGTTAAGTTACTGTGAAGAAAATTATTTCATTTTCAAATTGAATTTAATACAACCATTGAAGGTAATATAAAAAAGATAATATAGAAATTAAGAGAAGTGAGCTGTGATTACCCAGTGGATATGACCTCTGCCTCCGATTCCGGAGGGTCCGGGGCATGCACCTCCAAATTTTCAGTTGTGTGCATTTTAAGAAACTAAATATCACGTGTCTCAATCGGTGAAATAAAACATCGTAAGGAAACCTTCATACCAGAGAATTATCTTAATTCTCTGCGTGTGTGAAGTCTGCCAATCCGCATTGGGCCAGCGTGGTGGACTATTGGCCTAACCCCTCTCATTCTGAGAGGAAACTCGAGCTCAGCAGTGAGCTGAATATGGGTTGATGACGACGATTGAAGCTAACGTTTCTTAATCTTAAAGTTTAAGACCTCGTGGTTTAAAAACATAAATAGACCGAACGTAGAACCACAAAACTTCTTCAGACATTGGTCTTTCATATTGTTTTGATTGAAATAAGAAAAATAAAAATTCATAACACAACTTTTTAATTTGAAAAATATGTATGAAACGATTCATACTTATATATTTTTTTCGAACATTCGCCATTTTGTATCTTAAGAAGTTTATGAGATTCACTTCATCTAATTCGTCGAAGAATTACTTGAAGTATTGTTCATTGAAATTTCAATTTAAAATATTGAAACCGACATGAGATATTGTAAGTAGAAGTTAAAATTTTGTTAATTTTGAAATTTAGGAATTTACGCATTTTCATCGTTTATTTCAATGTCCAGAAGTCGAATAAAAATATGTATTACATCGTATGTAGTATGTTACAACAATAATTTTGGTTCTAATTTAACATTGCGCTTATGAAGTTAGAAAGAAAAAAAAAAGAAAGAAAAAAAAAGCTTTATTAGAGAATTATGCCACACAACACAATTTGTTATAATAATCGTCAGGACAATATCCTGCGATGTGTGGCATAACCAAGTAATGGGACCCAACTCAGCATAATGATACATACTCTTTAAATAAAAAGAGCATGCAGCGCTGGTTTTCAATTTTAACCGTTGACCAGGTGCCGCCACAAACACAGCACACAACATTATTATTGACTAAACATTATTGACTAAAATAAGCAATACAACTTAAACTTAATATTAATTAAGTTAGTGGTCAAGTTTAAATTTTGGTTGTTAGCCGCTCACCTAACACGGGATTTGCATTGATTTACGAAAAGATCTATTAAAGTAAAACTGAGCACCAATAGCTAGACGGTCATAAGATCGAATTCTAGAGAGGTCTATGGTATTGACTTCGAATCCCACAATTTGGACCATTGTCATGCCTAGCTAATGGAGTATTGTTATAATGACAGAACTTAAAGCACTAAGCTGTTAGTTATCATGAAAGCTTTTTGCTTATTTCGGAGCAAAGTATATCAGTTATGTTTAAAAGAAATAAATTTAAAAGAAAGCAATTTTTTTAAAATACGAAAATATCAGAATCAGTTTTAAATCCCAAATATATACGAGTAACTTGAAAAGAGAGAGCTTACATAAAAAAAAGAAATTTTAACTTTCGAATGAGTGTTTAATTCTCATTAAACTGTTTCCAATAATAGGATGCTAGACAATTGCATATGCTAGTCAGCAATTGGAGGTGGCATCAGAAACAGCAGGTGGCCAGTGCAGTGAAAGGAGCGGCCGCCGGGGAATGCAGCGGGGGTCGGGGGGAGAGTAAAGCAGCACACACATCTAGGCGGCCAGAGATCCAAACGTCGTCCGTTTAGTCGTAGCACTAGCTTCAAACTTCACATCACATTACACTAATTTATAAATGCGAAATTTTGTGTGTAAGTGTGTATGTTTGTTCTTCCTTTGCGCTACGGCTACTGAAGAGATTTATCTGAAATATGGTATGGAAATAGATTTTGCTCTGTATTAACACATAGGCTACTTTTCATCCCGGAAAAATCCATGGTTTTCGTGGGATTAATGAAAAACTGAATTTCACGCATACGAAGTCGCGGGCGTCCGCTAGTATATTATAAAAAGGAAATGTTTGTGAGGTTGTATGAAGTAATGTCTGGATTTACTGAACCGATTTTATTATTTTACTAATAGAAATCCACGTTATTTGTGAATATCATCATCGTAGGTTATATTTGATCTCCAAATATTGTATTCCCACGGGAATTAGAACTCCGCGGGTGCAACCGGGGGGTATGTGCTAGTATAAATTTAGAATTATCCTAAATATAGAATAGAATAATAGAATTATTGTCATTATTACTTAATCAAGAAGTTTAGAAAAAAATAATATAATACTGGCCAGGTAATTTTATCATTTACCGTTTTATTTGTTGTATTTAAATAGCTTAAGTTTAAGTTATAGTCAACGTAAGCTGAATGTCCCTGATACTTGCTCTTCAGGATATAAATACTCTATTAGAATATGAAATATCTCTCACATATTCAGAAGCAGCAGCAGCCCGGAATTACCAAAAAAAATACCTTTTTTTAATTTGTTTTGGTAAGTTTGGGATGTTGAGCTTTGCAGCGGCCAGTATTGTGGCCAGGCCAAACGGGTGATTGTATCAGTAAAGTTATAATAGAAGGCTAGTTTTTGCGCTAGCCGGTGACGCAGGTGTCGCGGGTGCTTTAGGCGCGCGGCCGGCGGGGCGGCGGGGCGGGGGGTCGTCTAGACAGGCCGCAGACGCGCGGAGGCTGCGCCGCGCCCGCCGCACGCACACACGCGCACGCTGCACCGCTCGCTGCATGCACGACGCACACACACAACGCACTGACCTCTAATGCCCAAGGTGCGATGCATCTAGAATCGATTAAAAATACTAAACGATTTTTAGAACAATTAATTGAATTGGGGGCGACAAAGGAAGAGTGAGACGATAACAATAATAAAATTCTTTGTTGTCTGTCTGTTGGTCATAATGACTCGGGTCGGAGGGTCGGGTCTCCTTATAAGAGACAGGATATTATGTAGCTTAAACCCACCATGCTGCTTCAATGGTGGTTGGCAAGCTAATCTTGTATTAATGTTAAATTGGAGTGTCCGACTGTTTGTCATAGACTCCTGAAATGAACTACTCAAGTGATTTTCATATATTTTTTCAAATGTAAGAGTAGGCGCCTACCATTCGACCGTTGACTTCGGGAGATAAGAGGATTCAAGGGGCCAGATCCTCAATAGTCCAACAAAGGGTACATTGTATAAATTTGTTTCAGCATTACGTATATTTATTATAGTTATTTTGTTTTGTCGTAACCAGTCGAAAAAAAACTTTGAGGATCTCTAGTCTTATTAGTTAGTTTCGCGGTAACCCTTCTAAAAACAATGGCAAAAAAACTTTATTAGTTAGAGAGTACCTAAGGGTTGCCACAAAGTTTCTGGTGAATTGCGTAGCGAAAATACACGTTTTTCATGATACTATAACAAATACAAAGTACAAAAAATTACGTTTTATATTTGGATAAATATGTGAACTCTTGAAACCTGCTCCCAAATCAACCATTTACCGTACTAACCTATAGTAGGAGCATAATCTGAGAAACTTTAAACTTTTATAAAACGAGGAAGATCTCGGTATCACATGGCTTAGTCTCATGGAGTGTAAACACGTACCTCTTTGCAATAGGGAAATCTCCTACCAAAAATTGCTACTTCTCTGGAGAAGAGGACATTTCGCGACATTCTCTATTTGAATGCTCTATGACGTCCTGAGAGGCGTGGCATAGGGAAGAAAAAAGCAGAAGAAATACTTGGCACAAAAAAAACAAATGAAAAATTATAAAAGAATAATTAAAACTAAAATCAGCATACAAACGCTGCTTTATGCTATAATATGCTATAAGCAATCTGTAACAGGCAACCCCTGATGACACAGGGAGTGGATGGCCACGAGGAGCCTGTAGATAGTAGATTTCGCGTATGCTGCCCAATGAAGGCGAGAGAGCTATAACTTGGCAACTTCGTTCGTAACACTCCCGATAGTCCGCGCAGGCCGGGGGGCGTGTAGCGATGAATGAAAAACCCACGACTGATGCACCTCACTTCCCAGCACGCACGATTTCACACCCGCGCAGTCATTCCCCCGTCGCCCGCATATCATTGGAGTATCGACTTGATACATACATTCATACATATTGCCATGGTCGAACCGAGGTACGGACAGCTCCTGGCTACGCCCATGCATATTACATAAAATAATGAATACTCATGGTTTTTTAGCGGGAATCGGACTGTATGGACTCTTCGCCGCTGCTACGTAGATATACCTATAGTATTATTATCATTATTAAAGAAATTAGAGACTAAAAACACAATTCAAATCCGCTTAGTAGTTTTAAATGCTAATAGTAGACAAATAAAATACATAGATATTTAACTCGTTTATTTAAATCGGTTAACAAGCGGCGCCGGCATCGCGTCGGGTCGTCGCTCGCTGCTTGATAAAGACTGATTGTATTGTTATTACAATTGCATTGACAGCTGGTTAGATGCAACTATTGATATTCTATTTTCGGAAGACAGTTTGGCTTTGTTTGTTTGCTTGTACGCTAAACAGAAGGAGCAAAGCAGAAAGGTTTTTATAATTTTTCATTTGT